>NC_067195.1:55805590-56516423 GCF_000699445.3 Schistosoma haematobium | reverse complement strand
TTGGTTTCTGCACAAGATTTTTGACTCGTAAAGTAGTGATTGATTTACATAAATTCTGTCCGTGAAATATCTAAAAAGTTTTGGATTCGATTACGTGAGTTAGGGGGTTATAAAGGTGCTTATTATTGAGAAGTTTTAAACTAAGAAGAAAGCTGCTGATTACGTTAATACTAGATAGGGTCTGGATTACCCTATTATTGATATTCAGGACTGAATCCCGAAGTGGGATTCAGGTCTTGCGTTATGTCCTATTTGAAACTCGTACTTTGGATCCAGATTCATGCTGCATATGAGTACCATATAGGGAGAAATTCTCGTCCCAAATTCCACTGCTAACCACAATCCATATATTCTAAAAACAAGTTTTTAATGCTTCTAAGCTTTTATCCGTCCCACAACTCGTTATTGATTTGTGATAAGTGCTGTTTTAATTTCCCTTTTACTGAACCTTAAATTTTGTTGACTGAAATTACATTTTCTTATTTAAAATTAAAATATATTTAATTAACAACCGGCAAAGGTACCTTCAAATAATAATGCTTTGGGAAATAGTTCAGGAAGTACTTTAAAACCGACTGCCGCTGATGTAAAACCTGATATTCGTCAAGCTGTATTGGATTATATCAATCCAAAAACTTCTAATTCTGGTCTAGATTTATTGAAAAATCGTCATAAAGAATACAAAGTGAGTTTCCCTTTTCTTTCAGAACACCATCCGTTTATCGTCCTTGAAGCATATTAGATTTCTGTTGGATTACTTTGCTTTGAAAATTTCCTATTCAGTTAATTATTGTCAACAGTTATTACGATTATACAATAGTAAATGTTAGTTTGAAGTCTATTTCAATTATATCCATTTCTAAGTAGAACAAAGTAAATTTGTAAAATAGTTTATACTATGATTGTTGTTTCACTTTTCTTTGTCATACACTTTTCTATTATATCAATTGTTTGGTTTATTTCTACTCTGGATGTACGCTACTCTATTTCTGATAACTGGAAAAATTCAAATTATGGGTGCTGTATAGGAATGGCGATGGTGTAATCCAGTTTTAACTTTTTTTTTAAACTTCACCCTTCATGTATGTAAGCAAATGAATCATGCAAATCATAGTATGTAACTAAATAAATCAAGCCCATGTAACCAAGAGTCTAAGACAAAATATAATGAAATTTTAATTTGTTTGTCACTGGTATGTTGTGTTCCTGATCAGTGGAGTTTCTTGTATCTGTTTTTCCATCTTTTCAAAAAAAGCTTTCTTAAACGCTCGAATCTAATCTGATTGTTTTTCTAAAGTTGTCTCAAAGTTCAACATTCCGTATTTCTATTGATTAGTGAAATTCATAAAATAATAGACTCAACTTCAAACTTTTGATATAATGTAGATTTTTTCAGAATCGTAGAAATATCTTAAGTAACTCATGTAAATAAGACACACAAAATTAAGGGTAAAATCTTTCAGTTTATCATGAGTTTGTGAATGCTAGAAATCAGTACAGTAGGTTAATAACTCAACAACAATACTTGCTGTTAAGTGTGAATTTATGTCAGGTGTTTAAATGTAGTTGACAGCCTAACATTTCAATGTGATCCACAGTGTCAAGTCATTCATACCAGTTGTCACATTGCAACTTAATTGATAGGATTCGATCAAGAATAAAAAGGACTGGAAAAATGTAACACTGGTCACTATTCATTAGGATGAATTCTGTAAAAATACGGGATTTTTATTTGCTGTTTGCAAACTTAAAGTACTGATTTATCAAAATAAATTATATTTGCATCCTAGGTAGATACATTTTGTAAAAAAATATATATATAATTATCTATCATTTAATCATCCTTTTAAAATCTATAGTGAAAAACAAATTTCTTAATACTTATTTGCAGAATAAGCAGATTATAATACATATAAACCTAATGTAAACATTTATAAAACTCAGGTATTACGTCATGGTGCTTCTATCATATCACTTATCGTGTGTATTTCAGGTTCTAAAATGTAGATTAACGGGATACGTTTTCTCCCCTTTTTCAAACCATTGTCTCATAGATGATGGCTATTCCCATATGATTTGATTTGTTTAGTTGATTTTCATAGTTTACACCACAGACTGACCTTGGTTGCTCAGCATTATGAATCAATTGAAGTTAGAAATGCAAATTATTGGGTACAAACCTACCGGTTTAAAAGTTAAGCCCACGCCGCGGGATATGAGGATCCCATATTCGATCCTTGGAGGGGTCGTGGCTGTGTATTTTTGGGGAGTCCCATACTAATACAAAACAACTTTTCGGTGCTCCCAGGTTTTTACCGATGGTTCAATCGATATCCCTTCGTAATGTAAACCATGCAATCCGAAGACCTTCATGAACTCTCTACACTATATTGCATTTTAGTATATTCATTATATAACCAATTATTTCAGGCTCCATGTTCTGATTTGTGCTGTGTATTTTTAGATCCTCCAACTTCTTTTTTAACCATTTGATCACAGTTTTGAATCGTATTCTATCTAATACCTCTGAATAATCTTTTTTGTTTGACTCAGTAAATGTAAATCATAGCTTTGTTGAAGAACTTATCTGTACTAATTCTGTTCTGTGAGTTCTATCGTTAGGTTGGTGAAAATTTTACTAATACTTTAGTGGTTGGTATTTTAGTCAAAATACCTATTTTTTCTAACTGATTAACTCTAGACACAGTACGTACCTATAACACTAGTAGGACAGATCAGTATTTAAACATAAATATTGGTGTGTTAAGAATTGTGTGGGTTTACGTGTATTCAACAAGAATCATCCGTTTTCTGTGAAATTCAGGTCAAATTCATTTATGGGACCAAAATATATTGTGCTTTGTGTGAACATGATATTCTAGATCGTTAGAGATACATTTTTATATACTTCAGATTGTGTTTTAAGAGCTTGGTTTTCTAAAATTATCTCACTGTCGTCTGTTCTCATGTTTTGTTTTTTTAAGAAGATCCAGAGTGTAGTACTCATTCTCTTATTATGTATGGTCGCATAAACAGCTGTACACATGTAATAATGTATGAGTATCAAACGAGCTTGACTCATGTTAGCTACTTTCTCAATTTTTATAATGCAATCTATGAAATAACTGTTTGTTAAAAATCTTTTCAGACGTTTTATTTGATAATTTATCAAATTATGAATAGTTTATGGAAATCGATTCATATTTGTAGAAAAATAAACGGTGTCAAAGCAGACATATTTCTTTACAACGATCGAAATATTTCGATCGTACTTAACGTACGGTTTTGACTTTGACGACACACAGTACGCTTTTATGTCACCAAATCCAGCGTTTCGAGATGATGTTAACGGTCAAAAATGATAATATGTACTGTGCCCGAACACGCACTGTTGAGCTTCATCATGAGTCAGTGTTGTTAGAGATTGGTAGCTGACGTTCAGAGGCCCGCTCATGACCGAATATCATGAATTTACAAAGCCCAGTTTTATTTTTTCAAGTATTAGTTCTATGACATCAACACTACTCATTCTCTTTAGTACTTTCAGAATTTAGTCAATTGTAAGGTCGAAGGGGAATGAGAAAAATTGGAAAACTTCCTCAGTATCCTAACCCTATTGTTTGAAGTAAAAATGGTGGTAAAATGGATTGTGCGCGATGGCTTTCACGATATTATTATCCTGTTTAATTTCTTACTCACTTTGCTTTTTGCCTTCGAAGGATGAGTATTTTATTTATTTATTTATTTATTTGATATGTGAGTAATTTTCATATATACTGTTGCCATTATGTACATAAGTTAGCTGCTTTGAAAGCTCGTGATACAGGCCAACTAGGGAAAGCAAAAGAATTATTGGAAGCATCAAAGTGTATTGGAGAAGCTATCGTGAATATAGAAGCTGGCAAAGAAACATTCGATCCAGAGACAGACTTACCTCCTCCTCCATCGGAGTATGAATTCTCTAATGAGGGGGATCCAAACAATGAAACTGTGATTGCTCAGCCACCACCTTCATCTCAGCCTGTAAAATCGACTATACCAGATATTATGAAAACGTCTATTGTTTGCACAGAAAATATCTTAGCTCGTATAACCTACTATAAAGTATGTTTCGAAATATCGTTTTTACATATAAGTTTACTGGTGTATATCGTCAATATTAAATTTTACTATTATGTTATCAACGACTAATTTAATTGATGTAAAATTTATCATATAATGTGTAGTTTAACTAGTAGTCAATCTAGTATCTTATTGACCTCGATCCTAATTAAGACAAAAAATGTAATTCAATAACCAATTTGATGAAGTCAAGTGATTACGTATTTATTATTCACGTTACAGTTAACCAAAAAAATTGATAATAATTATTGCCAGTTTAATAGGATTTCATATAATGCTGATAAAAATCATTGATTGGAATTCTATGTAAACGTCGATCTTCCTTTGAAATACAATCACTATCATTACATACAAAAGTGTATATTATTGCATCTCTGTGCCTGATTGGTTTACTTGATCGAATAATGCAAATAGTCATTCGGTTAGCAATAGAAAAGTAACTAATTATCAGACACAGCTTTGAACATAGATGGTTTGTGATTGGTAGTGAAATGTAGGACGCGCATTTCATCCTCATTGGGACTCATCAGCTGGATATACCTGCATCTCAGAGTTGATGTTCCTTCCTTGGTTAAAACTCAATACTATATCCAGTCCGCTACTGAGTTTAGATAGTCACTAGCTTATGTGATGGGGTGGATTTCAATTCACATGTTTTGGTTATTTGAATCTTCTCTAGTAGTGGAAAACCATACTATGTTAATACAGCTACAAATGAGTCACAATGGGAATATCCTCAGCATCCAGTCATATCCACAAATAAAGTTCGATGCTTACATTTACTAGTGAAGCATAATGAATCTCGCCCGACCGAAGCTGCTACCTTGACGCGGTGGTCGGGATTGCCTACCGTGATGACCCAACCGAGCTATATTGGCTGGAACATATGTTCCTGTAGGTTCTACCATGCCAGGCAGGTCGATTGGAGAACAGTAAGACTAAAAGCAGCAACTCAAGGTCTGAGGACGAAGTCGTACTGCTGACTGTACAGAGGTGTGACAGCAGTAAGGTGTTTCCCTCGGACATCCAGCATGACAGCGATGCTGCCTTCCCACAAGGAGGGGTGGGGTTAGAAAAGGTCGACCCTAAAAATGTCACACCTCACCTTACCTCACGGATTTCTGTCTCGGGCGTTAAGGCCCTTTGAAGAACGGAGCTAACACGTCAAAAACCTTCCACAAAAAGGCCGTGCGCGACCGTCCTCAAGCAGTTGTACCTTGGGCTCTGCGGTCACGCTCCCAGGTCGTCAAGACCAACACTAATCCAATTTCCTTTTCAGGTTCCTCAAGAAATACCCTTCCACGGTGTGGGCAGCCGGGAAGTGATACCAGCCCTCATACCCGTGACAGCACAAGAGACCAAGTTGGTCACATTCAAATCCTTCCTACACCTCCTAATACCTCTCTTATCTCCATGACTAACCCTCCTCACGTCTCTTTATCACCTCGCACCGCTAGAGCAAACGATTCGAGTACGCGGAACGCTTTTCCTGGTCTCCTGAAACCACGCTCTAAACTACATGTAGGAGCTTTTAACGTCCGAACACTGGGCCAAATAGGACAGCAGGCTTCTTTAGCTATGACTTTAGAATCCCGCCCCATCGATGTGTGCTGCGTCTCCGAAACGCGCATACAGGATCCGAGTAGCGTCATTCATTTGACCTCACCATGCCAAAATAAAGAACCGACTCGATTCACACTTCGTATATCTGGAAGCCCTGATTCTGCTTCCCGTGGCCTCGCCGGCGTAGGTATGGGATTGAGTCCTAGGGCAGAACTAGCTCTCTTAGAGTGGATCCGAGTAGACAGTCGTTTGTGCGCTGTCCGACTGAACGGAACAGTAAGGATCCGAAAAGATAGGGACACTCGTCGTTGCCTCTTCGTCGTTTCTGCCTTTTCTCCCTCTGACTTCAGCGCAGATGATGTAAAAGATTAGTTTTACAGAAAGTTCTCCGACCTTCTCCGAAAAGCTAGGCGCTCTGATGTAGTAATAGTGGCTGGTGACTTTAATGCTCAAGTAGGTAAACTAAGCGATAGGGAAAGACACCTAGGTGGATCTTATAGTGTCGTGGCTCAAAGAACAGATAATGGCGACCGTCTGTTGCAGCTTTGCTCAGATAACTGCCTGTTCCTTGCAAATACTAACTTTAAGCATAAGGAAAAACATCTTTTAACATGGAGACCCCCTAATTCGTCCCAACGTTGGACCCAAATAGATCACATCGCTATTGGCAACCGATGGAGGGGCTCGATAGAAGACTGTCGCTCATTCTGGAGCACATGCTTAGATTCAGATCATGCTCTAGTGTGAGCGCGTATTTGTATGCGTCTTACTGGATGTAAGAAAGACGCTGCAAGTAAACCTCTTAGGGTCCTGTTTAATGATAGTCAAGCTAAGATTATATTTCAGGAACAACTAGGAAAACAGTTAGGCAGCCATGTAGGTGATGCCCATCCCCAGGCAGCACGGGATGATATCCGAAAAGCTGTGGAAACAGCAGTGATATCTGCTAGTAAGGTAAACCAGAAGGTTAGGGAGCAACACTGGATCTCAGCAGCATCTATCGCACTGATAGATGCTCGGAAACTCATTCCATCTGGCTCTGAACATAATGAAGAGCGGAGTCAGCTTAAGCGCAAGCTGACAAGAAGTCTACGCAATGATCGTGAACAGTGGTGGGTAGCGAAAGCAAGAGAGATGGAAAAGGCAGTAGCAATAGGTAATAGCAGACAATTGTTCAGACTTGTTAAGGAAACCGACTGTTAGCGAAACAATCTCAGAGAAAGATGGACACATTATACATTCTCAATCCAGGAGATTGGATCGATGGGCAGAACACTTTAGGGATCAGTTCAACTGGCCTTCAGTCACACTTCGGTTTCCCACGATCTCCAGTCAACCTAATGGCAAGTTAATGTAGGTCCTCCGTCTCTTTACGAAGTTGAAAAAGCCATAGGAAATCTGAAACGAGGGAGTGCAGCAGGCCCTGACAGGTTTACTCCTGAGATTTTTAAGGATGGTGGTCCAGTATTAGCAGTGAGATTAACTGAGGTCTTAAGTAGAATTTGGGAACTGGACGTAATCGCATCTGACTGGTCTCAATCACTGATTGTGCCAGTCTATAAGAAAGGACAAAAGTCCTCTTGTGACAATCACAAAGGAATCAGTTTGACTAATGTAGTGTCTAAAATGTTAGCTTCAATAATACTTCGACGCCTAAATAAAGCTCGTGAGGAACAGACTAGAGAAAATCAGGCTGGTTTTCGACCTGGACGTGGTTGTATAAACCAGATATTCACATTACGTCAGGTCCTAGAACATAGACATATTCAGATGCCCCACAATGGTAGTTTTTCTCGACTTTAAGGCGGCACTTGACTCTGTTGATCGTGAGGTTCTATGGCAGTGTTTGTCACTGAAAGGAGTACCAAAGAAGTACATTAACCTTGTAAAGGCTCTCTACTCGAACACAACTGGTAGAGTGAGAGCTTATGGCGAACTGTCATCAAAATTGATTACCTCAAGTGGTATTCGTCAGGGCTGTCCACTCTCTCCATTCTGGTTTAACTTTGTCGTTGACGTGCTTTTAGAGATGACACTTTCCTCATCTAAATTTACAGGGGTTGAACTTACATCGGGAGATTCACTTGTTGACTTAGAATATGCCGATGACATAGCTGTATTTGGTGAAGACGCTGACAAATTGAAGAGTCTTCTGACCACTCTAAGCAACAATGCAAGCATGTTCGGCATGCGATTTTCCCCCACGAAATGCAAAATGTTGCTTCAGGATTGGGTTGCATCGACACCTGAACTAATGATTGGGAATCTCATCAGCCCTTGTGGTCTAGTGTGTGATGAAATCTCAGCACAGATACAGAAGGCTCGACTAGCTTTTGCCAAATTGCATCATTTATGGCGTAGGCGAGATATCTGTCTACCAACCAAAGGACGGGTTTACTATGCAGCAGTTCGTTCCGTCCTACTTTATGGCAGTGAAACATGGTCGGTAAGAGTAGATGATGTTCGTAGGTTACTAGTATTCGATCATAGATGTCTTCGAAGCATTGCTTGTATATCCTGGGAACACCGGAGAAGTAACACAGTTATTAGGAAACGGGTACTAGGTAAGGATGGCAAATCAATTGATGAAGTAGTGAAACTTCATCAGTTAAGATGGCTGGGACATGTGTTACGTATGCCCAACCACCGACTGCCTCGATGTGCGGTGTTTTGTTGTATAGGAGTAGGTTGGAAGAAAGCTAGGGGCGGCCAAAACATATCACAAGTCCATGAAGTCACTGACAAGTAGACTAAATCATATTGGTAGGTGTAGACTACCTGGTTGGGGACTGAGAGATGATAACAACCGATGGTTAGAGACCCTGAATGACATGGCTCAAAATCGTTTGCAATGGCGCAGGTGCATCCACTCTTTGTGTTCTCCCAAATTCTAATCTTCTGAATTCTTCATATCCCTTTCTTTTTTCTCTTTCCAAATTTATTTCACTGGATTATACTCTTTAAATAACATCTCCAAACCCTAATCTTTCCAATTACTGCTTATAATTTTACTACATCTAGCACTACGGGATTTGAATCGACCACTGCATCTCTGTGCTGATGTGATGTGGCAACTCGAACTGATGTATGTACGTACGAAGTTCTACGTTGTTACTGACTGACTGACTGACATTAACACTTAAAACTTCAGTTAATCAATCCATTTTGACATAGTGCATCCTCTGTGGATTGCGTCGATATTACCGTTAAATCACAAGTATTTTTAAACAGAGATGGATGGTGGCTAACAGTTTTGAAGTTATTTCGCTATAAACTATAAAGAAATCCGCTAAATAACAACTATTAATTAGCTCAAATTATCTTATTATTACGTAATACGAAATCGTGGTAAACTGTATCACGTAGATTTTTTCTCACCTAATTTTACTGTCTATTCGTCAAAGGAAAAATTAAAGGAAATAACCAACGATGACTCAAAGAAACGTCGTTACAATCGTATTCTCACACGGTATGATGAAGGACTGAGAGCTTGTGAACGTGGAGTTACTTCGTTTGAATTTGAAGAGTTGGTCCCACCTCCAGGTTATCCTCCACTTACTGATCGTTCTAAATTAAGTAAAAATGTAAAACTATCTAACAATGATCCAAAAATATCTCTTGCAAAACCTAGCTCTGGGCATCCAATAAGAAGTAAAACGGAAGCAATTGTTGAACTATTAACTAAACGTCAAGATGAGTTGAAACAAGCCGCTAAAGCTGCAAAACAATCTGGTAATATTGAATTGGCTAAAACGTACATTCGATCAGTTCTTGGAATGAATCAAATGATACAAGCTGCTGAAGCTGGCTTACCAATAGATTTAACTCAATTACCACGGCCACCTGCACTTACTGATTCTAATCCATCTAGACCTATATTAAGTGGATTAAAATGTGATCCACCTGTAAAGTATGCCGTTGCTTTTAATTCTTTATCAGGTAAATCGTTTCAAATAGTATGCTTTTTTAGAGAAATTTAACTGAATTTTAAAGAAGTATTGTTGCACACTTTCGATACTTCTGCTATTCTTTTGCTTTTTATTTAATTTCATCATAGATACGTTTCTTTCTACTGGTGACACTTCTCAAAGGGTGACCTACTACCCATTGACCTTCTCATTCACTTACAATATACGAATGACAGAATTCAGTCTTTTGAACACTAATGCTAAGATGTTTGCGATGCTTTTCTCTCTTCAAAGCTCACACTGTTGCTTTAGAACTAATAAGCTAGTGTCACTGACAGATTTGATCATAGGGAGTAGTGTAGCTGAGCCCGTTGAACATTGTACTGATAGACTCAGTTCGGCTGGTAACTGGTTGGTACGTGAAATCCAACCACCCTGAGAAATTTCGTCTATTTTTTGTTACTGTATCTCGTCCATGGAGCGAACAAAATCCCTATATATATAAATGGCTCGACAATTAACTATGCATCACTTAATTAATGTAAAATACCTGACTATTAAAGGTAGAAAACGTTCTTATACTGCAGTTATTCGATAAAAGCTGTATTCGAATTATGACTTACTCAGGGTAAGCTACTTATCAAGTCATACTGGGGTAGATGGAACACGTTTGAGTTATACCCTGCAACTCCTAACCGTACAATACTAGTTAGCGTAGGAGTATATTAGAAAATATTAGGAAACTTACTGAGCATTGTAAGAAAACACATGGTTTCTATTTGGGATCTCCAGAGTAATCATAATATATAAATATAACACTTTAGTCACACCTCAAAATCTGTCTTGGTGGTGCAGTTGAATTCATATTTTCTGTCGTTGAAATGTAAATGTTATTTCAGAGTCTTTGTTCCATTATTCCATTCGTTCGCCATTGCAATTGACAATCCGTTATTCTTTCTTCTTTTCTCTGTCTTGTGTTTTTCCCTACTGTATTGTTGTGAAATGTAACCGTTTGACCCCATTGAGATTTATCCCATACATTGTTATTCTTGGCTGACCTACCTCAGATGCATTCACTCTTAATCTTCCTAGATCTTCAGTTTCAGTTTCCCTTCATACATATATACTTTCACATTTCGTTTTCTTGAACATACTCTAACTGTTTAGTACTCCTGATTACTAATGCTACTACAAATATTTCAATTATTTTGCTATTCATCTTGTTGACTTCATCTCGTCGTGCTAATGTTTTATGCGAACTTACCCGGGCTGTATGTTGATTGTAACTGATTGAGTAACTACAATTCTTTAGAACAAATTTCTGGCTGTAGCGTAGCTCACTCTATTATTCATTTGTATTCTAGGGTTACATAATGTTTAATGCGTACAAGACTAACGGTAGGACTCATCGAATTCGGTGCTAGATATAATCCTATGAATTATACTTAACGAAATCTATTTAAATTCATATTGATTTGTATTTATCACTTAAATTATATATGATAATACTATCAAAATAATTTTTACTAGAGTTGGATAGTGTCTAGCAGTGGGATCTAAGATACGCATTTCGTCTTATTCGGAACTCGTCAATTAGATGTGCCTCCATCTCACTATTAGTGACTACCCCGGGACTCGAACCTGATGCCTTTCACTTTAAATTTCAGCATTTTGTCCATCGAACTATTCAATCCGAATAGCCACTTACTTGTTCACTATTGTTAATGCTGAAGACTACGTTGGTTCCTAACCACTTATAATCCTTAATATTAACGACAGGAAACCCTTACAGTCAAGCATTATGATATGTTCTCTTTGTTACTTAATACTTTTTAAACAACTATATTTCAAGATCAATTTTTCATGTTCTATGTAGGTGATCAGTTATTTAAAACATACTCAGAAATTTTATCAGAACAAGAACAACTAATTAACAATTTAATAAATCAACATCGTCGTAATGGCGGTGCTAATGCACATTCGATATTATCGAAATTATCTGATTTACTTAGTGTGAATACGTGTATCAAGAAATTATTATCTAAATACAATCAACATGTATCTAATTTAACCGCATATTTTGAATATGCCAATTTGCCTAAATGTAATTTGAATGCTGAATTAGCGGATGATATACTTGAAGTTAGTAATATTCATGGTATAGCTTATCCACTTCCATCACATTATTCAAATATTGATACTTATGTTGAAGTTGAATTCAGTTTAAATAATGCCAATCCACCAATGAAGTTATCTACAAATGTAGTTAAATCAAGTAGTGAACCAATATATAGTCAATCAGTTAAAGAATTTCGTGTAAATACAAAAAGTCATTCATATAGACGATTTGTTCAAAATAATCGTTGTCTAAAAGCAACAGTAAGCTAGTTTTCAGTTGTATTAGTTTACAATTGCATGTTCACATAAATTGCATTGTTCTATGTAATATTTTGTATGTATATTAAGGTTGTGTTTTCCCTTGGTCAGTTTTGTTACTGGTAACTATGATTTTATTGAGTCAAACTCGGCTTCAAATAATTTGGTATCAGAAACGGTTAATATCAATTAGCCTATGCACAAAATATTTGACTGAAAGTCAAGTACATAATTGAGTACTTGGTTAGTGATCTACATAGATATTTATGTTATCCTCGTTTAAGATTATAGGGAAGATTAGTTCCTCAGTAGTGAAATTTCAAAGGTATAGTGTTTTTTGTTCTCTTTGGTTTAGTTATGTAGCTTTTATTAACTTCCTAAATAATACCGTCAATGCAGAAGCGATTCATTAAAATTTTCATAGAATCGATTAACTTCTTGTTCTTTCAAGATAAATTTCGATTAGCTGTTGTTCGTATTTGTTCTATTACCGTATGCATATTTATGTCAATATCATTATTTAACAACAGATCTCTAATTTTGTAGCTAGTAGTCATTTTTATTTTTTGTTCCTAAATTAAGTCTATTTCAGTTTGTTTATTGACTATTGACTGATAAAATTGTTACACTTCCGAAAATTCTCTGATTGTCATTATATGTCGTAACATTTTTCCAGACGAATTCATATTCATAGTTTACCATACGGGTTAATATAAGCCCAAGTACCTGTTCAATATAGACTCACCTGGTACATCATCTTAATGTGTAAGTAGTATACTTTGCTTATTAAGTGCTAAAAAGATGACTAAACATGATTTCGGTATTCTACTTTTGTTTTATAGGCATAACATTGGCATCCAACGTATATGCTACGTGCACTAGATCATTACTAATTCCAAATTATGTGTATAATTTTAATGAACCATAAAATTGATCGTAACCAGAAAGTATTTCTCACATTATGTTTGTATACTTATGATAATCATGAGTATTTGAATTATAGTATGAACTAAGAATTCCAGAAATGACGTAATTGGATCAAAAAATACTAGATAACCACAAACGAATGTACTGTATTTAGAATTCGAAATCAAGCATTCAACAAGTACAAAGGTATCATTAGTTCATTCAAACACCACATCCGCCACAGCTTAAATTAGAGTCTAGGTGTCTGTAATCAATTGTACGTCTTCTTCTCAAGTTCATCCTGTGTCTGTCCGACATTGTATTGTATAAAAACTATTATCTAGAATGCAGTCATTAGTATTAGAATTAACAACCGAAATCGTAAGAGACTCACCTACTTCCTGGGATTGTGTAATCAGCATGTCGGTTGTGTACTGAAACCACTGCTACCTAGAATTTGAACCTTAGACTTTTAGACTACCCTCCCCGACGAAATAATGTTGGATCTTTATATCCCCAATTTATGAATGATGTGGCTTCATTTAAAACTTATTTCTTACATTGGTTAGAGTAAACATTAGAAGTGTTTTTGTGATAAGGATAAATAGCAGTTGATATGGAATCATCCGAATTGTAACCAAAATCGAGGTCATTCAGTACTTGTCCTTCGCATTGAACAAGTTTCCCACAAGAAGCAAATGCATTATGCGGACAAATAATATTTGGTATGGCATCAAGCTTCGACCAGAATAAACAAAATAAACCATTTAAACGCTACCCTGGGAGTTGAAGAAAGAATCATGACGCCTCATGATTAAAGTCGGGATTCTTCGCAAGTCACGAAGTCGATAACCCTTCTAACAACCAGACCGACAATTAGCATAAGTACATAGAGCGTCCGAACAATGTGGGAAACGGATAGGACCAGTTAATTAGCAACGGAAATCAAGAGATACAACTTGGCAGTACTCGGAATCAGCGAAACACATTGGACCCAAGCTGGATAGAAAAGGATAAATTCAGCAGAGATACTGGTGTATTCCGGTCACGACGTGCAATGCTAACCGGTGTTCGGGATGGTTGGAAGAAAGTTAGGGGCGGCCAAACCAAAACATGGCATCAGTGCTTGAAGTCACTAACTTCTAGTCTGAGCCATGTTGGTAGATGCAGACTACTTGGTTGTGGTCCACGTGACTATCGTAACCAATGGTTGGAGACTCTTGGTGACATGGCTCAGCATCGATCACAATGGTGTCGGTGTATACACTCCCTGTCTTCCCTTAAACTAAGAGATTAAAATAGCTTCATACCTTTCTTTCTACGAACTAATTCTTTCTTCGTGTACTATATCCTTATCGCAATCTTTCTTTTTTATATTACCACCTCTGAATTAACTACTTTTATGAATCCGGTGTCCATTTTGTTATGTTAATGTGGTGTGGCAACTTGGACCGATGCATATATGTGCCTGGTCCTACGTTGCAGCTGACTGACTGACTGAACTGCATCGCAACTCCTCAATGAATTTTCTGCAAAACCTTGAGTATGCACTGGGTTGGGATGACGAAATGCATTAGAATTTTTTACATCCTCATGAATCATTTTACGAAATCTCCCTCCTTTACCACATTCGAAATTTGTATACTGAACATAGTCTAACAGTAGATCCTTGAGAATTATATAAGAAAGCGAAATGGGCTTTTCCGGTAAGGCCAGAGTTTTTAATAAGCTATATGCTTCTTTTCCGATGAATATGAGGAAATGTGCTACAATATTAACATCCTCAGCATCTTCCTTGATCATAGCCCAGATTTCGAACTTTTCAAAGTAATCCTCAAAAGCATCAGAATCTGAATGTATGTCTAACCGTTCCATCACAGGCTCCATCGCGACGCCAATATGATGATTAGGAGTATTTGAATTATGGTATGAAATAAGAATTCCAGAAATAACGTAATTGGATCAAGAAGTACTAGATAACCACAAACGAATGTACTGTATTTAGAATTCGAAATCAAGCATTCAACAAGTACAAAGGTATCATTAGTTCATTCAAACATCACAATACTCCAATGATCAAATGAATAATTTTTTTAGTAAAAATTATAATCATAGAAAATTTCGAACCATATGAATAATAAACATATGATTATGTCAGTATAATTATTAATATTCAAACGATACAATATGAGAAAAAAACAAATCATTAATAGCTTTCCATTAAAATTGATTATTGGTTGATATGTAACCATCATCTCTCTCTACTCTTGTGATTTAGTTATATTTTAGTTTCATTTACTTTAATCATTCTATGCTCACAAAATAGCTGATCAGATTCTAGTCTAAATTGACTTGAAAGAATTTAATATTCGATTATTATTATTGTTATTGTTATCTAAGAGATGTATTGCTAGCTGTATTATAAAATTCATAGAAGCACTTATGTAACTATTTGCCGACTCTGGGACTGGTTAGAAAAAGCGGAGAGGTGGTCAGTATATGACATGGTATTGTGGCATGAAAGAAAGTTGCAAAGGACTGGCTTCACAACTCCCTGGTTGGGGTCCGAGAGATGGTGCTACACAGTGGCTAGAGACGTTATCAGATATAGTTCAAAACAGAAGCCAGTGGCGATCCTGCTGTAACCTTCTTTTACTTTTCTCATAAAAAACTGGTTGTCCCTTCCTTAACTGAAAGATTTCTTCTGATTGTACCTTTCCGTTCCCCCCATTATTACTATTATTATTACACTACCTCATACCAATCTCTTCCTTATTGCTCTCTTTTTTTACGCTCCTTACCTTTTTTTCTTTTTCCTTCTCTTTAAATTCTCATTGTTTTGTTTGGCGCTCTCTTGTACCAATATCTATGTGTTCAAATAAATAAATTGTAAATTTCAATTCTTTATTACTGTCTTTGTAATCTTTATGATGAACACAGATTGGAAAACTAGACAATATATGATCGGGAATCTTCGGTTTTTCGTTTTTTTTTCCCAAAATGATATGTATTATATGTAATGAAACTTATATTTATTCTTTAAAAGTGTAAATTTCCTTTTCAATTTTGTTTGTCACATTTTCTTATTGGTACCGTTTAACTTGAAATATCATAAGAAGAATCTTATTCAACGTGACAACTCATTTATCTTGATTGACTTTGCCTCTTAATTAGTTAATTCAAAACTGAAAAACTATTCAAATGCCATTTGACATAGGATCACCTATAGATGAATAATTTTAATTCATTTTAACTCATATCTTGTTATGTTGAAATACTATAACAATAAACATTTAAAATTTCATTTTTATTCTGTTCTCAGGTATATTACAATCGTGGTATATTTCGAAGCTGGGGTGTACTAGGTATAACTGAAATTCCTCTTACTGGACTTGTCCAATCGGCAACCGTAACTCATGTTGGTGATTTGAAAGAAGGTCGTAAAGTAGTAGGGGGTCGTCTACAAGTACAATTAAGACAACGTGAATCACTTAGTGTAAGTTATTGTCAATTAATTGATTCTTTAGTTTATTGTAATCTATATTCAACATAGTAGATCATTATGCTTTTGCTAAACCAGTTAAATGTATTTATTAGTGATTTATAAAGCTAATAACACAGAAAGATTTATTATGAAACAGCAATCACATTGTTTGTGGTTGAAACATCTTAGAATTGTCTATATTCTTTCGTTTTGGGTTATTCGATGTAGTTTTTCATAAGCCAACCCAAATACGTTGTGATTCCATGTGATGTTTACTGTTCTGATAATGTCTGGGTACTCGTAAGTGTGTGTATGTGTTGATTTTATCTGCTTCATATATTTATTGTTTTAAAATACCGGAATTTAATCAGCCAATGCTGAATAAACTATCGAATATATGTTTTCAATAGTAGCTATTAATTTTATATGATGTTAGCTTCACTGCAAAAGTGTCCTTTAATAATGAATATCGTCAGCAGAAGAATATCATGCTTAACAAATAGTTCAATAACCATTAAATGAGTTAATAGCTATTTGAACTCAATAGTTTAATGTTTGTAGCGATAAGTAGTGAAGTCGAGTGGGAAATTCAATACTGGAATGTGGGCACATCAAGGTTCTGAAAAAATAAAACACGTATCCTGGATTCCATTTCTCGACTCAACTCAGATATACTCACAAGTTTATATTTACAGTTATCTGATATAGATCTAATAAAGATTCACTTAAAATGGGAAAATGTTTGACCATATTAGTGATTGTCATCTTCGATTGCATTTAAATACTAGAATATAGATTTCCATCATATTTCAAGAAATACTTATTCATAGAATAGAGTTTGGTCATTAGTTTGACCGATTTTTAAAATCTTTAATCTGAAGTTTCACATTCATTATGCTTCTTAAGGTGGATATGTGACGTACAAATCTGCTGTTTGTTGTATATTTATCCTTTCTTGAAGGCTATTAATATTTGGAATTTCACTTTACTATTAGGAACCGAAATAAATTGGCAAAGATTTTACTCGGTTTTAACATTCAATAATACGTGAAATTTCTAGTTATTTGTCCGGATGAAAGGAGGGTTAGTTGTGTGATTTGTATAGTTTTCTGCTAAAAATTGTCGTCAAGTAAATAAATTTGTTCTCTTCACACATTCAACATGGTTTTAGAGAAGTTGCCACTGGTTTTCTCAATACATTAGGTGCTAGTAACTCGGGAAATAATTTCCGGAGTTTTACTGAGAAGTCGTGACAAGTAGATTTTAACCATGTCAAGTGTGAGGCAGTTACCCACTGATGACATTGTAAGATGGTTGGGCAATATCGCGAATGGATTGAAGTTGGAAGTATAAATCACTGAATGCCGACCCAGTGGTCTAAAGCTTAAGCGCTTACTGCGAGACCTGGAAATCCTGAGTCTGATCCTCAGAGAGACCTTAGTGCAGGCTGTCAAGTCCCATATTTGGACGATGCAGCTTTCCAGTTGTTTCTGGTTTTCAGTGGTCGTCTAACTAAATAAAAAATAAAAACTAATATGTAACAGTAACGTCTAACTAATGCCGAATTTCCCGATAAACCATTTCGAATGCAACTGTGCCGTACATATTTTTGATTTGCTCGTACATATTATCACAACTTAGGGAAATAGTTTTATCATATGTTGGAATGAAGTCACCATCCAATGGAAATCAAAGCAAGTTAATCACTTGCTACATTGTAACGTTAACTGAATAGCAGTATGCTCTATTCACACTTCATACATTCTGTCCTAGTTAATTACGTAAGTAAAATCAATGTTTATGGGAAGTAATTTTCGAGCAAAATATTTACACGTATAGTTAAAGTTTAAAATGAAAGGAAAAAATAAACAAAAATGTGGCAAACATTCCTTTGTTAACTCGCGTCAGTTCACACATAAATTGAAAATCTATTTCCCTTTTTTATGTTTCTATTGATATCATTTATGTTTCAGGGAGAAACTGTTGTTTATCAACAACAGCCTTGGCTTTTATTATCTGCACCGAAACAGATTAATGAATCACCTAAACTTATTGAAATCGAAAATTCAAAAAATAATCCTGTTTCATCATCTTCTTTGTCTACACCAAAACAGACTGATTCGCCTAGATCTATCAGAAGTGAAAATATAAGGCATAGCCCTGTTCCTTCAATTTCATCAAAACAAACTAATTCACCTAAACCTATCAGAATCGAATATGCAATGAATAATCCTATTTCTTCTTCTTCTTCTTCTTTTGTCTCTACAAAAGCAACTAATTCTGTTTCATCGTCATCATCTCGTGTTGTTATCGTAAGAAACATAGATAATTCTTAATTGTTTCATTAATTGAATACATATTATGATACTTTATATTTCACTTGAAATGTCATGCATCAAGAAATCAAGTACAGATTTGCCTGTTTTTTTTAATCAAATGAACATAGAATTACCTGTTACAATAATTATTCAAAGGATAATTCTATCTATATTCATCCATCATTTCAAAGAGATGTTTTATGTATATAATTCATTTGGTAATAATGGAATTTGTAATATTACAAAATTATTTTTCTTTCTTTTTTTTAATTTCCACAAGTCATTTTTGATTTGTTTTCTTTCTTTTTTCTTTTTGAAAAAAAAAACTATTTTCAGTAGTACTATAATTCTCATTAGATATTTGGTTTCTTGTATTTACTGATTATGAATCAGTTATAAGTAGTATATTGACAACTGGTAGGATTTTTCATCGGTTTAATTTGTCACATATTTACGTGTGAGTAATTTATCTCTAGGAGTAAACAATTTAGTACTGATAAAATTTCATTCAAACTTCTGGAAATCGTTTATTACAAATGATTGATTGACATAATAATATTTATAATCTAAGCTTTTGAACACTTGCGTTGGTTGAAATAATTGATAGTCACATATTCATATATCAGAAGGGGTTTTGTAAAGATTGTAGTAATTTCAACAGTTGAGATCATGAGTCAGTTTAAGCTAGACCACCATGGAAAACCTGGAAGCACTGGACGACCGTTTCGTTCTATTGTGGGACTCCTCAGCAGTGCGCATCCATGACATATTCATGTGACGATTACGAGATGGGGAAGATTTGTAGCTGATGTGGATAATTTAGGTGGAGTTTTGTTCTATGAGCTATATGGTTTGTTCGTGGAGCTTTTATTGTTCATCTGAACATCATCATTAGCACAAACTTCTACCTGACTTTTTTTGACGATGATGTTGTTCAGATGAACAACAAGAACTCCACGACCAAACCATCCAAATTACAGAACAAGACCACCTAAATGTGACCATTATGTTATTTTGTACATGCGATGTTATTATTTAGCATAAAAAATAATGTGCAACACATTATATGTCCTTCTAATTTGATCACGTAATTGGGTTTTTTGCGTATGTAAATGCTGTTTAGAGCCCAACGTTCTTCCTGCCAACGCGTAATATGTATAGGAAGTTAGTGTAATGTTGGTACGCGAATAAGGTTTATTGTTCGAATCTATCAAATGATGATTTTCATTTTGTCTCAAGATTTTCATCGTTTTTCTTGGATTTGGGTTAAGGTTACTTTCTATTTCAGTAATATATAATCCTAACGGATTGGTCAAGTAAAGATCTATGTGCTCAATTCCAATCCATACCTATTGTTTGCTGAGCTAGAATTACAGTCTGCTTAGTCAGGTTGAAGTAAATATAACCTATTTGAAATTTATGAAGTCATAATTAGGTCTTCAATCTATTTATACATGAAATAAATAGTTGATTCCGTTTGATTCATAATCATCTTTCAAAAGAAAATTTGATACAACTTATTGGATTAATTCTGAAATCTGCAGCCATATTACTAAGTTTTTGCACAGACACCAATATTTATGAAAATGTCCAGTTCATACTCATTACAAAATCAAGCATATTCTACAATGACTTATATAATTGTATAAATAGCCAAACGTTATTATCTGCTAAGAAGAAAATTAACGTTAAGGAATCTTCAATGATAATCAATTATGATTGGGTGATCTGTTCGATAAAATCTACCTGATCAAAGTATTATCAGTCACTATGAATTTTAAGTACAATTGTTAACTACCTATTTTTAGTAAGTAGCGTAGGTATTATGACGAAATGTTTCAAATTATTTCCTACATAATTATGGTTTGAACGAGTTATTTGTAAATTATTTACAACTGATCATACATCAATTGATACTTAGATACGTTTATTTTAAATTTATTAAGAAGAAAGCATTCTGATCGATATGAAGTCTTATTTGTATGCATATGGTGTTGAACATTGAATGTTCATTCAAAATCTAAATTCTTAAAAGTTTTATCAACAATTCACTGAAATTGTTTACTTACTTACGCCTTTTACTCCTCGTGAAAAAGCATAGGCCTCTCACTAGCATTCTCCATCCAACCCTGTCCTGAGCAATTCACTCAAACTGCATCCATAAGTAATTCGTTTACAACATGATTTAGTCTAATAGAAGGTGGTTCTAATGAATTGATGCTTCAAAAATGCCTGAGAATACTCCCTTGAGTTATTTTTAACTAGATCATTTATATGATATTTCTACTTGGAAATTATTTCTATGATTATATAGTCAAATGATTCCCAATATATGATAGATCAAATATTTTTTTTGGTTTTATACACATCAAATCTTATTAAATGATTTTATGTAATATTTCTCTGTGAATCATCGATTACGCAATGCTGTCTTTGTTTTCATTCTTATTTATACATATGCTTATTTAAAAAAAGTTCTTTTTGAAGATACATTGTGTTTTCAAAGCTGATTACAAGCCGTCGAACTCGAACACTATGCACGGATATTTACTTACGTCTGTTACTCCTCGTGAGGGGACATAGGCCGCTCACCAGTATTCGAACATTAAACAAGTACTTTTGAAAGACGATGTCAAATTCTCGTATCATGATTTAAAATGAATAATAAAATAGATTATGGTAATGGGAATTGTTGTGTCTTGTGAACTGCAAATTATGGACAGTGTATTATCGATCGGACCAAAGACGCGCAAACACGTAAGAACGGCCTAGAGTTCTGATTGGTCCCGCTTCCCTGTCTAGCCCAGCCAGTTGAGTCCAGAAACTCAAGTCTCAGCCTCTGAGATATGGATCGTTATATTTCAAACATACTCTGTTTATATACCAATCAAGCAGACCACATCGTACTATGAAATAGAAACTAACATTGTACAATATTGACCAGTAGGAAAATGACACGTGAAATAAATATTGACCAATAAGAAAATGATACCATCTCAAGTCCAAGGATAGCGTCAGACTTAACAGAATAATTATTAGGATATTTTTCTGAATATCCCAACAGGAATAAATAAATTTTAGTTGGTTAAAGGAAAACTTACAATATTCTATATAAGGGTGATAAACTTTGTGAAATAGGATCAGCTTTCCTGTAAAGAGTATATTAGTTACTGAGTATTTTCTGTGTTACATTGTAATAAGAAAACTAAGTTGGAATATACTATTTTTATCTGTGTAACAAAACGTTTTGTTTAGTCTCATTGTTTCATTCAATTGTCTTAGATATGGCTAATCTTATTCAATTATCTGACGATATTCTTTCATGAATACATTTTTTGATTTGGCATCTCTATTGCATAAGATAATTGAGTTTTGTTTTAAAATATCTGAAACTAGCATAAAGAATGAGAAAAATTTGGAAAAAGACAACACGCTAACTAATTCAGTATCACACATGTCACCTGCTAAGTATATCAACAGGGTAACTCAACATCATATGCCAGGATAAAACCTATGGATATCATGACGATTGAAGCTTAAAATGAAAACTCTGTTGCGATTTATCGCCTAGTTTTTTCAGAGTGCCCAAAAAAATTAAAATAATCGAAAGCACCGAATAGAACTTACGTCGTGTACATGATAACATATTGAGTAACGAGAGTAGAAAATGAATATCTTTGAAAAACCAACAAGAAATACAGAAAGCTAATAAGCTTATCTGTAGCAGACTTCATACATAAATGTTAATAAATAGCTATAATATATTTCAGTCCTATAGATAAATTGAAATATTAGTATCCTCAATATTATTACTGTTCATTGTGAAGAAACGATTCTTTCCAGGGTTTCTTTTAACTAAAACTTTTGATAGTGTGTATGTGGCGCTACATTTTATCAATGTCTGTACTCTACTATCAATCAATAACCAACGCTTACGAAAATAATCGCTACTAACGCCCTATAAAGTAGAAGCTTTAATATGTGCTAAACAAATTATTATTTATCAGATACTTGATTTTTTAAATACTAAGGAACTGATTTTGCTAATTGGCTATACTCAATGAATTGAATCATATAAAGTGAATTTAGTTGACAGATCAGTTTACTTTTGATGTAAGCTTCAGTAGATCTATACCCAACTCTAATGGTTTTGGTATTCTATCATTTGATGTTCAAAATTTATTTTGCTGATCAAAACTTATTTTCGTTGCTTACATTGAGTGATCTACTTGCTTGTCTTATATATAAAATATATGTAGATAGAATATTTTTATTTCATTTGTTTTCACATTGAATAATACAGTTGTTTACGTTGTCTGATTCAGCTTGATTTTGTAATTGACATGAACTAGATAGGTAGTGTGGCGAATGGGCTATTGCCATTCTCAGGAACTCCGTAGTGTCGAAGAAGTTTCCATAACGTCCTCCTATCCACACTGTCAAATGCATTTTCATAATCAATGAAGTTGATGTATAGTGACGAGTTCCACTCAACTGATTGTTCGACGATGATCCGTAGTGTTGCAATTTGGTCTGTGCACGATCGATCCTTACGGAATCCAGCTTGTTGATCTCGAAGTTGGGTGTCTACTGCATCTTTCATCCGGTTCAGCAACACTCTGTTAAAGACCTTCCCTGGTATTGACGGTAGTGTAATGCCTCTGTAGTTTTCACATTTGTTCAGATCTCCTTTCTTTGGAATCTTGACGAGGTGCCCTTCTTTCCAGTCCATCAACACTTGTTCCTCCTCCCAAATCTTTTTGAATAGAAGGTGAAGCATGTTTGTAGTTACTTCGATGTCTGACTTCAGCTGGTATGTTGTCGGGTCCCGTTGCTTTCCCGTTCTTGATTTGTCTGACGGCCATTCTGATTTCTTTGGTCGTTGGTGGGTTGACGTCTATAGGAAGATCTGTGTGTGCTGCTTCGATGTCCGGTGGATTCATTGGAGCGGGCATATTCAGGAGTTTCTCGGAGTACTCTACCCATCTGTTCCGCTGTTGTTGAATTTCAGTGATTGGCCTGCCTTCTTTGTCTTTGGCCGGTCTCTCTGGTTTACTGTATTTTCCTGCTAGTTTCTTCGTTGTATCGTAAGGCTGTTTCATATTTCCTTCTCTTGCAGCTTTTTCCGCCGTCGTTGCTAATTCTTCCACGTACTTCTTGTCGGTTCTAATGCTCCTCTTCGCCTGCTTGTTTGATTCTGTGTATTGAGCTTGTGCTTGGACTTTCTCTGCTCGTGTTCGGCTGTTGTTAATTGCTGCCTTCTTGTTCTTCCTTTCTTCGATCTTGTCCAGAGTTTCTATAGAGATCCACTCCTTATGATGGTGTTTCTTTAGGCCCAGAACCTCTTGACACATTGAAGTTAATGCTTCTTTGATACCTTTCCAATTGTCCTCCACAGTCGTTTCTTCTTCCTTCAGTAGATCTTGTAAGGCTTGGAACCTGCTGTTGAGAGCTATCTTGAATTCATCGAGTTTGTCAGTATCTCGAAGGAAGGCTGTATCGAAGCTTTGTAGTGCTGTTTGTCCAGTTCTTTTTTAGCTTCAGTTTTAAATTGGCTACAACTAGATGGTGATCCAAAGCTATGTCAGCACCTCTCCTGGTTCTAACATCTTCCATTGTCCTTCGGAATTTTTGTTGATGCAAATATGATCTATTTGGTTCTCTGTAGTGTGGTCTGGTGAGATCCATGTAGCCTTGTGTATACGTTTGTGTGGGAGTATTGTGCCGCCTATGACCAATTTGTTGAATGCACATAAATTTGCAAATCTTTCTCCATTTTCGTTTATCTCTCCCAGTCCATGTCGTCCCATAATATATTCATATCCGGTGTTGTCTATTCCGACTTTGGCATTTAGATCTCCCATCAGAATGGTGAGCTCCTTTCTTGGGTATTTCTCTATGATTGACTGCAGCCGCTCGTAGAATTGATCTTTAATGTCATCGTTGCTATCATTGGTGGGTGCATAACACTGGATAACATTCATTGTAATTCCCTCCTTCTTTGTTTTGAATGATGCTTTGATGATTCTGGATTCGTGAGATTTTTCATCCTACAATTGCATTTCGTGCCAGTTTGGACAGCATTAGAGAAACTCCCTGAGTGTGTGGAGCATTTTCCTCTTCGTGACCGGAGTATAGCAGCATCTCTCCCGTATTTAGCCTCTGTTGTCCAGCTTGGGTCCAATGGGTTTCGCTGACTTCCAGTACTGCCAAGTTGTATCTCCTCATTTCCGTTGCTATTTGACTGGTCTTCTCGATCTCCCAAATTGTTCGAATGTTCCATGTACCTATAAAAATTTTGGTCTGGTTGTTAGAAGGGGTATCGGCCTCGTGGCTTCCAAAGGAACTCGGCTTTCACCATGAAGCGTCATAATTCTTCTAAATGAAGACCTTCTAACTCCCAGGGCAGAGTTAAAATGGTTTGAATTATTTTTCTGGTAAGCGTTTTTTAGCGAGTTAGTTTTCTACGTGATGGGGACTCTAAATAACGATTATTTAGGAGTATAATTTAATAGATAAAAATATTCTAAAAATACGTACTTACGCCTGCTACCCCTTTCTGGGGGAGCATAGGCCGCCCACCAGCACTCTTCATCCAACTTTGTCCTGGGCAATCCTTTCCAGTTATTATTCCTCCTTTTCATGTCTGTTTCCAATTCCAGACGAAGTGTGTCCTTTGGCTTTCCTCTTTTCCGTCTCTCTTCAGGATTACGAGTTAAGGCTTGCCTCGTGATGTAGTTTTGTGATTTCAACGTCTGTCCTATTCACTTCCAACGTCTTTTCCTAATTTCCTCTTCAGCTCGAAGCTGGTTTGTCCTCTCCTTCAGTAGGGTGTTTCTGATGGTATCCGACCAACTGACATTGAGTATATTGAGCAGACAATTGTTTATAAATACTTGTATCTTTTTGATTATGGTTGCAGTAGTTCTCTAAGTTTCAAACCCATACAGTAGAACTGTCTCGACGTTCGTATTGAGGATTATGACTTTGATATTGGTTGACAGTTGTTTCGAGGTACATGCGTTCTTCAATAGTAGGAATGCTGTCCTTGCTTTGCCAATCCTTGCATTTACGTCTGCATTGGATCCTCCTTGTTCATCGATGATGCTGTACGTGGAACATTCCACATCTTCCAGGGCTTCTCCATCACGTGTAAGTTGGTTAGTATCTGGAAGGTAGGCTGTAGTGAACTTTTATGCCGCTGTTCCCCCAGATGTCTGGTGTTTCCTTAATTTCGGTTTCATCTTGGACACAACCAGTTGGTGGTGATCTGAATTTATGTCAGCTCCTCCCTTGGTTCTCATGTCTTCCATTGTCTTTCTGAACTTTTTTATTGATGCAAATATGATCTATCTGATTCTCCGTAGTGTGATCCGGTGAGACCCATTTGACTTATGTGTGTTTACGACGGAACGTGTGCCACGTATAACCAACCATCTAGTTGGAAACACACAAATAAACACAAATATGATCTATCTGGTTCTCTGTGGTGTAGTCCGGTGTGACCCATGTGGCTTTGTATATGCGTTTGTGTGGGAATATAGTGCCACCTATAACCATTTTTTGAATGCACGTAGGTTCGCAAATCTCCCTGTTTTCGTTTCTCTCTCTCAATCCATGTCATTCAATGATATGTTCATATCCGGTGTTGTCCATTCCAACTTTGGCAGTTAGGTCTCACATCAGGATGGTGAGATCCTTTCTTGGGCACTTCGCTATGATTGATTACAGCTTCTCATAGAAATGATTCTTATTTTCGTCGTTATCATTAGTGTGTGCATAACAGTGGATAACATTCATTATGACCCCATCCTTTGTTTTGAAGGATGTTTTGATGATCCTGAAGCCATGAGATTCCGATCCTATAAGAACATTACATGCTTCTTTGGACAGCATCAGAACAACTCCCTGAGTGTGTGGAGGATTTTCATTTTAGTGACCGGAGTACACCAGCATCTCTGCTGAATTTATCCTTTTCTATCTAGCTTGGGTCCAATATGTTTCACTGATTCCGAGTACTGCCAAGTTGTATCTCTTGATTTCCGTTGCTAATTAACTGGTCCTTTCCGTTTCCCACATTGTTCGGACGCTCCATGTACTTAAGCTAATTGTCGGTCTGGTTGTTAGAAGGGTTATCGACTTCGTGACTTGTGAAGAATCCCGGCTTTCATCATGAGGCGTCATGATTTTCCCTTCAACTCTCAGGGTAGCGTTTAAATAGTTTATTTTGTTTATTCTGGTTGGCGTTTTTTGGCAAGATTTTTATTTACGGGATGGGGTTGACTACCCCATAGTCATCCCTCCTCCTTTACCCGGGTTTGAGACCGGTAGTAACTATAGAATAGCTACAGGTGGAGATTTTTCTAAAATTTAGTGAATGGTATTTTCTTCACTGGTCGAACGAATATCCGAAGATTTACGCTTTTCCTGTGGCTGAAATGTCCTTTGATCTTCACTATTATACTCAATAATCTCTGTTCAATACATGAATAAGATCGAGCTATAGGCTGTTGTAACCATACAATAGTATAATAATTCATTTTTACTTACACACCGACTCAAGGTTACAGGAGGAAACGATAATTGTATGATGTAAGAATAAACAATACTTATATTAATAAATAGGTATTTTACAAAATAAAAGAGGATTGTAGTATGCTGATCGATTGTATGAAATAAACTCATCACGGAAGTCAAATATAAATTAATATTGATCATGATTTGCTTTACTATTCATTAAAACAATGACCTAAACATTGTACAATTCAAAAACAAATAATAACAACTTGAGATTGTACTTTAAGTGAATTACTATAATATTAGAAAAAACAATGCAAAATATTGATTAATACGATACATATGAACAATTCGTCATTTCATTATTAACTGAAATTCACTTGATGAATTTCAAGTAACATTCAGTGGGTTCCCTATGGGTTTTCACTGATACCCATTATCAAAAATACAAATAATATCTCATTTTGAGTAGTACTATGGTATTTTTACAAGCAGAAAACAATTGTCTCTTTCAGTCTTAAATATCAATAATAGGAAAGTTGAAACACCTTGTAACAAAAACAACAGTTAGATGTAACTTTACAAGATTTTCGTGTCAGGAAAATACACCCAATAATAATATAAATATTTTATAGTTTACAATACAAGCTGACATTAGTCAGATAACCTTTGAAACCACTAGAAAATAGACGGCTGTTTCATCAGAATACGGTACTCCTTGACAGGGAACATCCACGAGAATCTAACTCGGGGTTTTCGAGACTAGTGGCTAGCACTTAACCTTTGAACCAACGAGCTCCATATTAAGATGAAGAAGTCAAACGAGTGAAATAAAATAGGAGCACTCACCAGCCTACTAATCACATTATTAATTATTTAAGGCTGCCATGTATGTGACAAAAGATCAAAATAAGATAGTATGTTTTATCAGGCGTCCGAGGAGTATTACAATATGACCAATAAGTCTTTACTCTTGCTTGTCATATCATTTATTAATTAGCTAGCAATATTTGTTGAATGTTAGAGACAATCGACAAAATGCACTGAAACCAGATGTTGTGAGGGATATATCTACAATCATGAGAGAACTGATGTCCTTCATGGCATTCAAGCCCACATAATCGAATATCACTTTGATCCAATGTGAATATCTCACAAATAAAAATCGTTCGTTACCTGAATAGATGAATGGTAATCTCTTGAACCCGGATAGTGTGTGAAGCAGGTTCGAAACCTGATGACAGACTCAGTTTCCTAAAGACTACAGTTGGCACTCCTTCAGAAATGAAAAAATATCAAATAACTTGGGTTTAGGTCTTCTTGTAGATCATCTTTTATCATTTCTTAAACACAAAAAGTTAGTGTATAAGGTAGAGTCATTTCGATCAGTTGCCGTATTGCGACTTATCGGATAGAATTCGATCAGCATTAATGACTAAACAAACATGACATTGATTATTGCACAATGATTAATTAATGTTATTTACCGGTTAGTTTACCTTGCTAATTACTGACTATTACAAAATGTTATTCATTAACATTTTATTTTATTAATTTAGTTTTTTTCAGTATTATTCAAGTCTATTATTTGTAATAAACTTAAAAGATAGAAAAAATACTGGTCTTAATGAAAAATGGTCGCGCAATTTCGTGGATTGGTTGATGTTAGACACTATCACCACTGGATGCCGGCTCAGTGGTCCAGTAGGTTAAGCGTTCGCGCGCGAAACCGAAAGCCCTGGGTTCGAATCCCGCAAGCGGGACCGTGGATGCGCACTACTGATGAGTCCCACAATAGGATGAAACGGCCGTCCAGTGCTTTCAGGTTTCCAAAGGTGGTCTAACATCAATCGGTTCATTATCTCAATCAAAAACCTAATAATCTCCACAACCCCTATACTAGGAAAAAAATATAACTTTTGTGCACTTTAGTATTTTTCTCTGATCTAGGATTGTGAATTGTTATAACCTGTTTTAAAAACATCCCAGTTACAAATAACTTTAGTAGTCTATAGTACAATAAATCAATAACGTTGTTTGATCCTACCAAGAATATTCTTTATTCATGTTGAAAATACTGTCATTATTGATTAAATAAACCAGTGAAATCACTTGTTTATTAATACAATCCTCTTTTTTCTTTTATTATTTTTCTCTCCCTTATTTTTCTTTATTTTTTTCATACTCAATCTCTTTCTCTCTATCTAACTCTCTCTCTCTCTTTGTGTTTGTTCATATATTCTTTAATAGAAAATGTCTGTCAACTAGAACATTAAAAAGAAAATTGTTTCAGTTAAGAAGTTAAGCTTCTCATATCACATGATTATTTTGTTTTGTTTTGTGTTGAACAAATCAACTTACTAACCAACACACTCACCCTCCTTTTTATTCATCAATAATTATACTAATAGTTAACATTTCAAATTTGTCACCATTTTATAATTAGGATTGATTTAACCCCTCCTAGTGATTACGAAATTGTTTCTATTCAAATTCTGATATGAATAATATAGAAACATTGAAAGGTGAATTTCAACAAGGGATATTGATAAAATTTGATATTAGACCACTGAAACCTTAACACTCTTGGATGCCGGCTCAGTGGTCTAATGGTTAAGTGCTCGCGCGCGAGACCGGTAGGTCGTGGGTTCTAATCCGGCGGGGTGTGGGATCGTGGGTGCGTACTGCTGAGGAGTCCCATGCCAGGACGAAACGGCCATCCAATGCTTCCAGGTTTTCCATGGTGGTCTAGCTTCAATTGACTCATGATTTCAACCAGTGAAATATAAATCTATTAGTATATTTTAACCACACCCTTGAATGAATTGTACATTTTTTAAAATAATTATTTATATATGAATGTATTAATTGTGTACAATCGCTGGAAATAGTCATTGCAATAACAATTCGTCTAGGTTGTCAATCTGTTGTCGATTGATAGTATAACATAACTGAAGAGAATTTGTAAGCCTGACCTAATTTAATAATGAATTGAAATTGACACAAATAATGTAATAGTTGAAATTCCTAAAGGCAACATGGTAATACTATTAGATCTAGGTTTCATAATAATTACCAAATGTCTGTAGGACCTATTTGTAGTCATCAGCGAAATGATGGAACCTATCCTCAAATTCAAACGTATATCACCCTGTGTTGTGGTGTGATATTTTGCTACTCAATAGTTTCAATCATGAATAATTATTAGTAATACTGGTATATGGACACCAAACGATTATTGGTTAGTAGATACTTTGAATTAGTGAGTTCCAACTGCCATGAAGTATAGACCTACAGCTTTCTACTTATTATATCTAGCCATCATGCATCATATAAACTATACTGGAGTGTGAAGTTCATTTGTTTTGATGGCCAAATTACAAATTTATTGAAATTTAGTCGATACTACTTACTAAATCGTATGATATTGGGTACTATTATTGACTGACAAAAAGCCAGTCCATAGGATAGTATCAGTTTCCTGAAGATTAGAGGTACGCCTTGTTGATGAGTACCAACTAGTTCGAAACCTAAGTTCAAGACTTCTTGTTGACTACCATTGACTACATCTAACTTGAAATTCGTTTGAGAAAAAATTAGCTACTGATTGTAAGAATTTTGATAAATCCGCGAAACAAATTTATTTCTAGTGAAAACAAAAAAAAATTGTAACTGATCATCTTAGTTAGTTGATATTGTTCAATCTAAAGTTGAACATTTTAGGATCATCTTTTAATGTTCATTAAATACGATGGATATAATTTATTTGAAATATCCTCTATGAAATATATGCTTAATTTTAGTCGATAGGGATTTATACAAATTTTGGAATTGTTCAACTAACGTAACAATAAAGAAATCGAAACTTATCTTGATTAAACAAACTAGAACTGCTTATTGACAAATAACCGAATGATATCTTAAAAGTTGAGTTAGCAATATACTACATTCTTAAATGTTGAAGTTATTCCTCTCACTAATAAATACTACCATCATAAATAATTGATTTTGTACACTTTAAGTAATACTGTAGATTAAAGAAAGTGTTTTTTAAAGTATTCTGATTTCATTTTACATCACTGTTTTATTCACAACTAATAAGTACCTAACTATAAATAACTTAATCGTCAATTCAATCGATATCTCTTAAAGTTTACTTGCTAACGTTTTTTTCTGCTCTTTCCTTGTTTAGTTTAGTGGAAGATATACTCATTTTAATTTTTTTTGTCTGGTTTCTTATCTTTTCTTTTATTGAAGAAAATTATTCTTCTCTTAAACTCTTTATGCATGTATCTGTATATGTTGTATGCATCTGTGTGTATGTGTTGCTCATATGGTAATAAGAACGCGTATGTGCGTAGTGTGTGTGTGTGACTGTGTCCGGTAGTTGTATCTATATACTTTTCATATTATAAATAAAAAATAAAACTGTCACAGTGTAAAAATATAAAATATGCATAGTTGACAACAATAATAATAATAACAACAACAACAACAAGATACGCATTTATGTGCATACTTTTATCCAGAGAAGAATCTCTTAAAGAATACAAAAATAATTGTAACGATAATAATAAGAAGAATTGGACGTTGAACAAAAATTAAACCATAAATAACATATTTTTATCATTTTCATATATCTTCGAAGTTTTATTTTCTTACGTTGATAATAGTTTAGTATTCACTACATTACTTATTATTATTATTATTATTATTATTATCATAGTTATTTTTTTCTATTTCACCATTGGATCAAGCTGGACGAATGATAATAATAATAATAATAACGATAAGCTAAGTCTTATTACTAGTTCAAATGTATCTATGTGTTCGTTTTTTTTTTATTTTCATCGAGAATATAGTTGGTTACAACATTGAAATAGGGGTATAAATTGAAATGGGATTCTATGCGTTCTGATTTATTTTGATTTATAACTTGATTTGATTACGATTTTTTTTTCTAAAAATTTTTAAAAAAATCTAATTCAGTGTTTATGTGTTCAGAATTAAAAAAAAAAACAAAGTCCAACCAACTAAGTAACTGACGAAATAAATAAAATACACTGGGTTGTTTTTAGTTTCGATTGTGGAATAAATGTTTAACATTGTTCATTATTATCAACAATCAATTTAAAGTAGGCAAGAAATTATTATTTTGTTAAATTTTCTCAAAGTTCTTTAAGCGAATTAGATTTCTGAATAAGAAAAGAACCTTATAGATTTCTTTTTCTTTTATGAAGTTATTTGTATCATGAGTAATAATTGAAAATTATTTGCTTACTTACTCCTGTTACCCCCCTCAATAGAGCATAGGCCGCCGACCAGCATTCTCTAACCCACTCTGTCCTGGGCCTTCCTTCCTAGTTCAGTCCAATTGTTTTTTATTCTTTTCATATCTATCTCCATTTCTCAGCTTAATGTGTTCTTTGGTCTTCCTCGCCTCCTTTGACCTTGAGGATTCCGTGTGAGGGTTTGCATTGTGATGCACTTAGGTGCTTTCCTCAATGTCTGTCCTATCCACTTCCAGCGATTCTTCCTGATTTCTTCCTCCACTGGGATCTGGTTTGTTCTCTCCCACAATAGTTTGTTGCTGATAGTGTCTGGCTAACGGATCTGAAGTATTTTGTACAGACAACTGTTAATAAACACGTGTATCTTCTGGATGATGGTTGTGGTAGTTCTCCAGGTTTCCGACTCAAATAATAGAACTGTTTTGACATTTGTGTTGAAAATTGTGAGTTCGGTGTTGGTTGACAGTTGTTTTGAGTTCCAGATGTATTTCAGTTGTAGATATGCTGCCTTTGCTTTACCGATCATTGCCTTCACATGTAAATCAGATCCAACCCGGGCTGGAGCCCCTCTTGGGCTGTTGCCGGTCCCATGCCCGGGTAAAGGAAGAGGGTTGGGCATGTGGTTAGCGACCCCATCCCGTAGAAAACTAACTCTCTAAAAAAACGCTAGCCGGAAAAAATAACTCAATAAATGAAAATAGAATGATATAATTGTTGGTGAGGTTCAGAAAATTCCTTGAAAAAAAGCAAAGATGGTACTAAAAACACTAAGAAAACCTTTTATCTAATCAGCGTTTAATAAAGGTTTTGCCAGAAACACTTAGAAAGTGAAAGTTGCATATTGCGTTTTTGATTGGATGATTGCCTGTACTACTACTATGTTTAGTAGCGTTCCAGAACTTTTCGGAAACCCAAGGCCATCTAAAATGCTATAAATACCTTATATTTGTGTACATAATCGAACCTTTGAAGTAAAGCGTTTTTTTTTCATATTTCGTGCCTTTTATCTCGTGTTCATGTTGCTGTGTAGGTCTAGTCTAGGGGTTACTACTAGAACTCAGGAAACCGAATCTAGCGTTCAATTAGAAGACTTATCAATAATTGTTAGTATGAGGTTGTGGTGATTGTTCAATTTCATCGAAATCATAAACCATACTACGATGAAACAGTCATCCAGTGCTTTCAGGTTTCTAATGACGGTGATTTAAATTATTTTATAGCTTACATATTTTCATTATTTATTTATAATTCAAGTAACATACAAACTGTGTATTAATCTGGATGAAAAATAACTAACATAATATTTCATATTCAAAAATGATAACTTTGAATAATGGAAGTAAATACAGTGATTAGTGAAGTTATTCATGTTTAAGATTTGAAGTTGGTGAAGATTTGTTGTTCAAGTGGAAGGTTTTGATCAGATTTCATTGTAAAGTTCCATTAAAAATTTGAGGATTATTTTAAAAGTGTTCTAGCGGTAATATAAAAATAGGTTGATGTAGAAAATAATTAACATAATTGAAAATAAGCATTTCGATTATGTAATAACTGTAAACTATATGTAAAGGGTTAACACATGTTTTAAGAATTGACAGGATAATACTGATACAATCAATACAATTTAATTTATAAGGTATATAAGGTTAAAGTAATGGGATCAGATAGATTGGAATGGAGGTAATAAAAATCGAATTTATCATGAAAATGATAAACTGATAACAAATTTCTTTTAAAGATCAATATCAATCGTTTTGATCAACCTAATTTTGTATTTTAATTTAGTAAATACATTTTACTTTCGATAATGTAATAAGAAGACGAAGATTATTAGAATTGTGTGATATATTAGCGCAATACATTTCGAATAATCTGACCACACATATACGTGTTAAGAACATTTATATATAAAAATGAAAGGTCAATTAGACTGGAAATGGAGTAATAGGAGATAAGGATAATAATAAGAGTAATAATAATGTGAACACAATTCAAAACATAATCACTGTGGCTAATAAGTCAATATTACCAGGGTAGGTTTAAGGTAAGAACAAACTATTTTTGAACACACAAATGGGGTTTGAATTTTCGTATGGCTAAGGCTTCAAATCTTATGTAATTACATTCACTCGTGTTAACATCGTTATTAAAATAACCACAGTTCTTCAAAGAATAATTTGCATCCTAGATGTCGGCGACCTGCTTGAGCATCTGGGCTACCTGTCCTGCCATCTAGATATTTCAACAAGTTATCTATTTTTGTTTGTTTTAATATATCATCATGTCTATTAATCCCATAACTTATCCTGGTGCATTTCTGAAAAGTGTACAATCTTTCGTTGTCAAAGTTACGAAAAACCCAATAAGAGATAATGTGGTCGCTGGCAATATGCAGCGAAAAGAATATACATTATTCAGATGTTCATTTACTGGACTGCTAACATCTAACTGGCGATCACTCAGTAGTTATCGTCAGGATCGACCAAGAAGTAAGAAACGGAAACTTGTTGAAATACTTTGCGCTTTGAATTCTATATTGTACCAAAAATATAATGTTGAATAAAGCTTATAATAATAATAAGAAGAAGAAACTAATGTAGTACTCACTTAGGGTATTTTGGTATTTATTTCCAAGTGACAATAATGAAAAAAAGCAGTTAGAAACTAAAGGTTTCCATATTTTTCTTCACTGAATGAAAATTTTGTTCAATTGAACATTTCTTTACAACTTAATTGTCGTATACACACCAGTGAAGATTTACACATAGATTTTTGAAATTATCATGAGTTCTTATCTATTAGAATTCAATTAAATCAAGAAAGTTAAATAACCAACACTAATTGTAGTACATAATGATTCACATATAAAAAAACCAATCCATTTTAAAACATATGGACTACGAAAACCCAGACGACATGTTCAGAAGGTATCATGCTATCAACAAAATTTATAAAGGTCTTACATCCTTGAAGAAAATGTTTTTTATAGTTCAGTATATAATTTTAATCCATGAAAGAAAAAGCATTTTCAAATAGTACTGCACTATTTACTTTTATGATGTTTGATAAATTACCATTAAAACTGTTTGAAGTTTCATAAATTTAAAGTAAGATATGATCTAAGACGTTTCGGTTCTGAAGAAATAAATGAAATAGGTCACTGAAGTGGAAAAGCGTAAGCTCCTCACTGACTGATCATTGATCTTAAGACAGTTAATTCAATGTTTCATAGGTTAAATAAACGGATTGCAAGAATTTTAACTATGCTCACTACATTCAGAAGGAGATAATTTTACCTGTCTATTGTTTTGCTGCTCAAATTAATACAAAAACTTGGCTACAACTTCGTAACATTTACATTTATCATTTCGATTCGAAGTACATAAATTTTGATATCTATGATTTCTAGAGATTCATATATACAACTGACTAGTCACTGAGTATTGACTAACGTCATATTACTGTAATTCCTCCAAGATGTTTAAACTTAATCGATCGATTTGAAGTGTGGTCACCAATAAAAAGGGCACGATATCATAGATTATGTTAAGTTGTTAGGTGATTGGAGGTGATCAGCAGGAAACACCAAACGTAGGTTTCATGCTATCTAGAACTCGTTTACAAGACAAGTGTATAATATTGAGTAAATTGATGCTTTTAAGCGTAATTGAGGCAATGTCAACCAGTTTCATGAATGTTTATGACAAACAGATTCCTTTTGATATTGAATAAGAAAAACTTAGTCATCAGCACAGTGCTGTGGATAACTGCCCACCAAAGACAATGGAAGATGCTCGCTCAACATCGTGGGTTGGTTGAAAATAGTTATTAAAACTTTTGGTTATCGGTCCAGTGGTATAGAGATTAAGCATTCGCAAGAGAATGAAGGTCCTGGGATTGAGTCCCACATGAGGGATTCTGGATGCACGATGTTGAGTTGTCCCATAATTTGACAAAACGACTGTCTTGTACTTCCAGATTTTCAATGGTGGTCTAACATTGATCGGTTCATGATCTCAAAAACAAATCAATTAACAATGCCATTTCCTTATGATTATTTGTTTGTCTATTACCTACTAATTGTTCATACAAATTAATTAATATTATACTCTGAGTCAGAAAATTGTAAGATGTTTGTTAGTTATCATCTTTTAAGATGTTTTTCCGTCTTCTTGAGGTTTTGTGTTTGTTATAACGTGAGTGCAGATTAGAGGGTAGCGTATTATCGATCGGACCAAAGACGCGCAAACACGTAAGAACGGCCTAGAGTTCTGATTGGTCCCGCTTCCCTGTCTAGCCCAGCCAGTTGAGTCCAGAAACGCAAGTCTCAACCTCTGAGATATGAATCGTTATATTTCAAACGTACACTGTTTTATATACCAATCAAGCAGACCACATCGTACATAAAATAGAAACTAACATTGTACAATCTTGACCAGTAGGAAAATGACACTTGAAATAAATATTGACCAATAAGAAAATGACACCATCTCAAGTCCAAGGATAGAGTTAGACTTAACAGAATAATTATTGGGATATTTTTCTGAATATTCCAACAGTATTACAATGAAGTAAAACAAAATTCATAGTAATTGTTTGACTAATTTGTTAAATTTCAATTCCTTTTTTAGTGACAAGTAATCTATAAGATTGATTATTTTTAGGAATCGGATTTTAATTGTTTTCTAGTTTTAATCATTTTGTACACGAATTTCATTAATTTTGATTTATAACTATTGATTTAAATTTTATTGAAAATCATTAATTGATCAAACTAACCAAAATCTATTAAGCTATTGATCATATAACCGATTTTAACACAAACTATACTATTTTTAATCAATTACTGATAACCTTAAAAACTCAATATTGGCACGTTTTTATTTCTATGATCTCTAATGAATCTGAATCTTTAAAATGGTCTAAACATCTTAGAGACTATAAATGCTTTTAAATAATGAATAATAATACGAAATATAAAATCTTCAAAAATGAAGAATATCTGAGCGAAAAATTGTTTTCAATAACTTCATCATCAGGCTCTACAGTTATAAGTCCATAATTATGATATTTTACAAAGGCCGAAAATGAGGTATGTATTAATGAATTTGACAATGTTATGTGTTAAAAATGGTGCACGTTTGCATCTAAACTAAACCAGTACTCACACAACTAATCAAGGATAGGTTACTGAAGATGGGCTCCTTTATGTGTGCTTACCAATTCAACTGCTCCTGTGGAGCTAGTTACATAGGCCGTACTCAGAGGGCTTTGTCCTTGCGTGTTCGTGAACATGTACCAGCATGGTTGGGAAAAGGAGTTACCAAATCGATTAACAGCACCATTCTTTCTCACTTGGTAGATAGTGAATATCATATCAAAATAGAGGAAGCTTTCTCTGTTTTATATCAAGTTCCAAAATATCTACCTCAAGGAGTTAGATTACGACTGCTTTACATAGCCGAAGCCATCAACTCCAGAAGACCAAATTTATGTATCCAGAAAAAATATATCCAGCCTCTTTGTTTACCTTGGCCTACCACTGGATCACCGAATACCTAGACTGAATATTATAAACCTCCTTTATTCTTATTTATTTAACTTTCTTCCTTATCATCATTATTTTTTGATGATCTCTATCTTAATCTTCACATCCATAGTTCTGATAATCTTCGTCTTCTAATATCATTATCGAAATTTATCAAAGGGACTAATTGTTTTAAATCTTATTATTGTTATCTCAATTGACAAGATTAAATTCTCGTACTATGCATTTTATTCACACAATTTTTTACATTTTCATTTTTGCTATAGTACTATTCTATTTATTGTGACTGGACACTTTACTCCAAATCATCCTGACCTTTATTGAATGACCTTTCTAATTTGTTAAATAATACAATTTTGAAGTATATATATATCGTAACAGATGAAAACCTTTACCTTTTTTTAACACATAACATTGTCAAATTCATTAATGCCATGCCTTATTTTTGGCCTTTGTAAAATATTATAATTATGGACTTATAACTGTAGAGCCTGATGATGAAGTTATTGAAAACAATTGTTCACTCAAATATTCTTCATTTTTGAATATTCTATGGGGATTTTTAAACTGTTGAAATATAAAATATATTTGTAAAGAATCAATATTTAGAGAAACACATTTGGTATTGTTTGGCTTGTATCTTCCCATTGAGGTTTAAGACTACAATCGATTAGTCTCTTATTGGCATATATGCATACTGTGCGTATGCCTCGACATTGACTTAATTCACAAGCTTTTTGTAAGCAATGATGGATAGTGGCTAGTAGTGGAGTCCAGGTTGTGCGTTTTGTTCTATTTGGGACTCGTCAGTTGGATGTACCTGCATCTCAGAGTTGATGTTCACTCTGAGATGCAGGTATATCCAGCTGACGAGTCCCAAATAGGACGAAACGCACGAACTGGATTCCACTGCTATTCACTATCTATCATTGCTTACATTTAGAGAAATACTTTCAAATGAAGTATTTTTATTGTTACTTTTATTCAGAACATTGAAGACCTTTTTATTACTAATTTTCTTTTTTTTTTGAATCTCAGAACTTCTGTGAAAAAATCTCTTGCTTTAATAAGGAGGAATATTGGAACTATCGAGTGGGTTGGATTAAAAATCTGAATGCAAAATTAAAAGTAAAAAGATCAGTAACTAAGTACCAAATGAATTTAAACACTAGATAGTATATGGTATTAGTCGAAAATGAGATTTATACACTAAGGTCTGAGAATTTCATTTTAAACATTCAAAGCTATTTACATGTCATTTATGAACCTGACACAATAACGCATCCCAATTTTCTAAATGAGAAAATGAAATAAAGTAAATGTAAGAGCTTAAAATGAAATCTTCAGTAAAAAAAATTATGACCTTACATATAGCACTTATCCAATTAGTGAACTGGAAAATTCCCGAAAATGCTTGATATAGCAAACAAATTGAGAACAGTGAAACATGGATACGTTATAAATTCACAGATGTGTATCCTATCAATTATTCCTGCTGCTGTTGTTCTTCTGAATTTCAATGGGGAAACAAATCTATTTGAATTCTCATTCAATTTTATATTTGTTTCCTATGACTAAATTTGTATACATAAGTGACATATTATTTACAGAAAGTAATTATGTTACCCTTTTTCATAAGGTGTACTTTTCCTTAAATATGTATGTAAATATATTTTTCTAGACATACAAAACAGAGTGAAGTATTAAGTCATTAAATATTTGACGGTATGAATTGATCATATGATAAGAAATAATTGAAGGTCATTCTGGCAAATAATTTTTTCTGCGTATGTTAACAATACATAATTAAACAAAATACTTTATTATTAATTTAATAGTTGAATTCATGAGTCGATTGAACCTAGATCACTATGGAAAACTTGGAGACACTGGACGGCCGTTTCATCCTAATATGGGACTCCTTAGCTGTACGCATCCACGACCCTGCTTCATGAGACTCGAACCCAGGACCTACCAGTCTTGCTCACGAACGCTTAATCATTGAGCTGGCATCCAACGGTATGAGTGTCTTACTTCAACCAATCCACAAAGTTGCTCCACTGTCCACCATTGTCCTCAGTGAGTTACAATCTCACAACAGATCCGGTTGAACTCCATTGGTCAATGCTTCTTACTAGAACTACAGGAAATACCTCTTGGAGACCGTCACTGTTGCTTCTTTTTGAAAAAAAGAAATTCGATTTCAGAAGTTTTTCCCGTCATTAGAAAGTTATTTATTCAAATCGAATAAATGAATAATGACAGAATGAGTAGGTGAATCTTAGTTAACGAAAAAATTAATGCTTTTAAGCGTTTAATTTAAATCTATAATTTTTATTTGAAATTTATTCAACACAAGTAACTACTACCGATAGAGTAATATTTAACACATCAAAACAAATTATTCGTTGTAGAGTAGTCACATCATACTATGGACAAATATTACTGAATGGGCATATGGATTATTTTAAGTTGGACAAATGGTTTATCTTCCATCAATGAAAATTAGATTCAGCTAATAGCTGACAAGTAGAAATATAGGTATTGAGATAATACACTTGTGATAATTGCTCATTTCGTAATTATGAGAGAATCAGTAAAAATCCAATTTTGAGTCTTTCACCAGTTTAGACTTTGAAATAGAACATATTCAATCTCAACATTATTTTTCAAAGTTGCTCTAGAACATTTAGTCTAAAAGGGCTAGATTAGATTTCATATGAAGTTGTAACTACATAGTACTCTAACAAATCAATAGTCAAGGCTATCTGTTTTCACAATGGTTCACCATCTAATAACAATTTATAATGAATATTAACTTCTAAGAAACGATTATACCGATTAAGAATGTTAATTAATGGGATGATGATTTATAATTATTTACACTGGCTTCATTAAAAAAGCACTGTTTTATGTTGATCAGTAGTTAATGTAGAAATTGTTAAAAGTTAATTGAATAAAGTACTAAAATGAAGCATTTTAATGATTATTTAAACAATGAAATGTACTAAACTATGAAATGATCATAATTATACTACTTTTAATTATCGAAAACTTATCATTATATCACGATAATATTTATAAAGAAAACTAAGGTCATTTTAAACACTATCGATAATCAATACATTCTGAATATATATTTTGATATTAGATTTGGTGCTTTGAACATAGAGTATGAAAGAAACATTCTCTAATCATTTGGCATGTCTTAAGGGATTATACTGTAATTCAATTCATATTACTCACATAGTTTAATAATATTATTTAAAACTACAATCAAAGCATTTAGTTCAGAAAAAGAAAGAGAAAAACAATATGAATGAAATTCTTTTCCTGAACTTCGAACTATTTATTCTAATTCACTTGTTATTGTTTGGCTTGTGTCTTTCCATTGAGGTTTAAGACTGCAATTGACCAGTCTGTTATTGGCATATGTGCATACTGTGTGTATGCCTCGATATTGCCTTAATTCACAAGCTTTTTGTGAGTAATGATGGATAGTGGCTAGTAGTGGAATCCAGGTTGTGCGTTTCGTTCTATTTGGGACTCGTCAGTTGGATGTACCTGCATCTCAGAGTTGATATTCATTCTGGGACAAAGATGTTTCTACTCCTTGTACGACTTTAAATTTTAATTTATTGTTGTACAAATAATTTGTATGGTTATCGAATATTTTCCCCTCCTAGACTAGAAGATATAAATATTTTTCTATTTTAAGGAATCTCATTTCCTTTCTTTGACTCAGCTAATAAAAAAAAATCGACAGTTTCCGTTGTACTAATGATTCTCTTTTAGACATATACAAAGCAGATCTACATATACATCCACACACATATACACATTTATACGTTCACTCTTATTCAATGAAGCTAAACGGAAGTCATGCAGACAACTATTAATAGAAACAACACTGATAAAATATTAAGGAAATGATAAGTGAATTATTAGAATTTGTACCACTTCTGAAATGAAATTACTTAAAATGAAAATAATATTCTTTTTGTGATTTTCAAATATAAAGATAATAATAAATCAATATCTTAACGTGAGAATGTTTCATACATTTATGTGTATCAGAAAAAGGAAGTATTTGTTTATTGAATAGCAATTAATCATCAGGTTGATGCGATGTTTTTTTTTTAATATCAGTTTTTATATCTTCTTCGTAGGTGGCTTACATCCAGGATTTATTACATCTAATAGTGATTTGATGTTAACATATAAATTGTGTAGATCTACTACTTCCCTAGTGACTAAAACCAAGATTTTCAGATTACGTGTTACTTTATTCTAGGGTCTCTGATTTTGATTGGAACTATTCTATCTAATCTCTATAAACTTCAGTATTATTTGTTAGGTTGATAAATAATAAACAATGTCCATTGAAATTATTTGTTTCATAGTTGACTTATAAAAGAAGTTCTTTTTAATTATTAATATTTTTAGCAAAGATGGATAGTGACTGGCAGTGGAATCCAGGACATGCGTTTCGTCCTATTTGAGACTTGTCAGCTGTAAACACCTGTATCGCAGAGTTGATTTTCACCCCGATACTCTAACCCAGTACTGTTCGTTTCAAACACCATCGCCTAAAAAGCTTTTGGTTTAAGAATATATCGAGGCAGTCCGCACAGTTTGCACATATGCCAACATGAGACTGGTCAATTGCAGTCCTAAATAACAATGGGAAGATACAAGTAAAACAACATTAAGTGAATTTAGTCATTGATATTGCTTCAAAACATTTTCCAAAAGTGAGTAAAAAAAATTAAGGAACATACTTTAATCAATAAGAGTTCTTTAAGATCTTCTGAGAAAATTCTTACTGGCTAAACGCTGAATGAATTTACTACTAGTGATATCATAATTTTCTAAAGCTTCTAGAACTTCAATATCACCAATAATTTTATAAACGCCCTTATTTTCTGTTTATAGTCTAATCTCCAAATACAGTTTTTTCTATGTATTTTCTTTATCTTTTTTCTCCCTAGGGCGTTTAACAGTCGAAGATTTTGGAAGCGATTAGTAAATCAATCCTCAGAAGATGTAAAAAAAGAAAATTCAAAAATCTAAACAACGTTTATTTATTGCCAATAACTTTATAACTGAAATCAGTTGGTTTCTAAAAGTATTCTTAGAATTTAGAAACTTTCCTTAAGGCCTATATATATATATATATATATATATATATATATATATATATATATATATATATATATGCATATCAAATAATGCAGAGTTATTCCATTCAACATTGTTTCCTTCATTCATCCATTCAGCGAATGGAAAGAAAAATTAGATTTAACAATGGCTGATTGTATGATTAAACATCTACTAAACATTTTGAAAATCAGTTTATAGTTTCTAAAAGATAATCATACAGTTTTTAGTATTTTATTCGTGTCCAATTTTTTTGAATTTCCGCCTGAGTTTCATTGTTCATGGCATTTAGAAAGGGGAAAAATTTTTTTTCATTTTTTAAAAATAGAAATTACGACAACCTATGATAGATCAATAATATCTAGTAATTTCCAAGTGTTGTGTTGTTTAATAAGATTCTTTAAGTATATAGTTTGTTGTTAGACTATGTACGAGACCGAAGGCCCTGGGTTCGAATCTCGCGGACGGGATGGTGGGTGCACATTGCTGAGGAGTCCCACAATAGGACGAAACAGCTGTTCAGTGCTTCCAGGTTTCCAAAGGTGGTCTAACATCAATCGGTTCATGATCTTAATCAAAAACTTAATAATCTCCACAACCCCTATACTAGTAAGTTAGATTAGATTACAGAAACAAATTAATTAATATCTATAGTTTCATAAAAGACTAAATTTTAGGAGATTTAGGTATTACGTTGAACATGATAACTTTAAATCATATTTGAGTCAAAAACAGAAGTATGTTATTTTGGCTTCAATCAATTCATGATTAAATTATTTCGTCAGTTGTTAACAGTTTACATCTAATGAATAATTAATCCTATATTTTTCTAGTCCCGTTGTATTAATCGAATTATATCAAGCAAGCTGAAATATAGCAACTAGCTCTAATAACTGAACTTTGCGTGTACTATGTTAGGGTGTAAGTTGATCCGTGATAGTCAACATGAAACCTTGGATTTATATTTGTACTGATTGGCACTGTTCATCAAGGCGTATGTGTTATTTTGATGGAACTGATACTAACTGGTGATCTCTAACTCGTGTCTCCGAGCTTCACAGTATGTAGTGTTAGTATTAAGCTATTTGGGCAATAACGTGGGTATGAACCCGCAGAATGTCAGTTTCCTCAAGGCCACGTGAACCACTTCATGGTGTGAACCGAATAGCAATAGCCTTAGTCCAGGATTTCCTACCATCTATCAGATGAGATCCTGGGTCCTAGTGAAAAATATCTACATGTCTAACTAACCTCCTGAAATTATCGCTGTGGCTAACCAGAAATATTAGAGTTTGTTTAAGAGTACTATTTCTATGAGTTCTTTCAGAAACTGAATGAATTTGAAAAGAATGTAAACCTCAGTAAATGATATTTTCAAAAAACTCAAGTTCAAGTGGGTACGATAAAGATAACACGTATAGTCACCGAACAACACAACTGAGAAAGAGCCAATAGTGAAAAGCCTATTAAGGTTAAGTTGGAAAACAGAGTTCTCATAGTTGCATTCTACTCTGAAACACAACAGTCCTCAACAACCACCACCAAAATTATGTTCAGCCAAACAACAGGATTTCAAGGTGACAAAATAAAAACCAAATCCCAGCACGCCAACTTTATTTTGCACTCCTTACAAAGGAGGGAATTTCAGACTACCTTCATCAACACTGAGTCTTAGCCTGGACTGTCGAGGACAACACTTACAACAGAAGCAAAAAATCACACACACGAACTACATTCACACCGAAGGGCATTGACAAACCTCATGCATCTCAACTTCTAACGAGTGTACAGTATTTGCATAAAAACACCTACCCATCGTTCCTACTTTAAATATCTTGTTATTTACTTAGCACCATGAGTAAAGAATCGCTGATTTAGTTGTATAGTTTTGTCTTAAACCTCACTACTATGTTTTCGAATCATGATTTCCGTACTCTTGACTGTCCTATCTCTCCAAACCTGGTCACCCCGTTAAACGTTGACCATTTCAATTTCATGTTCTTAACCTGTTACTATAGCTTAGTTTAGTAGGCTTAGCTTCTTCCCCATTATCTAATTATAGAGTTATTACCTTGAGATGGTCACACTAGTTACTGATACGAAAAATACGATCCCAAAAACCACATCCATGGCAGTAATTATTGTTTTATTTCTCTTTGTAACTCATAGGTTAAATACAAATATCTATAGTTCTAACTTCCTTGACATGTTGTCATTGTTAATCGGGTTCGATCTTGAAATCCTATTATTGTAGAAATCCTCCTTGAATCTTTTACACAACGCTGACTATTAGTTGACTTATTTTTAACTATTCACGCAGCTGGATCACACATCAGCCATTAAGAATAAGTCAATCCTTCAATTGGAGCAGAGAGATGCTAACATAACCTATGGCTGCTATTCATCAGTCATCTGATATATATATAAATTGATCAATTGAATTAAAAGATGTTTTTCTTTTCGAAAAAAACTTAGCATAAATCACAATTGATTGATCACTGGGTGGTGATCAATGTCATGCTTGTCTAGTCCTTATTAGTGCAGATCGAATGCTATCGAGATTACAGGTATACCTTGCTGATGAGTGCCAAGTAGCACGAAACCCGGGTCCAGGGTTTCCTGTTGACTACCTCCAACCACCATCTAAATCTCACTTAGCATAAATCTATCTTTCAAATGAACTTTAATCTAATCTTGTTCACTTATTGATTCATTTAAATTTCTCTGTATAAATTTAACACTTTTCTTACTATCTTTTGCTCTTGTTAATAGAAAACTTCCTTTTTTAAAAATTCTAGATGGGTAAGATGAGATCCTCTCTTCTATTATGCCTTTTATCATTATTATTATTATTATTATTATTAATATTCTGAATGTTCGCATAAAGGAACCTTTAGAAGATTTTATCAAATTAGATTTATTCTATTATTGGTGAGAATTGTTTATTCAATAATTTCATCCTTTTTTTTAATTCTTAGATCTTATATTCACCATTCAATCTTCAACATTTATGAATAAGATAAATAAAAAAATCTCTCACATGATCAGTTTATTTAACTTAATTTGTATATTAAACATATACAATTCAATACATTTGAGATATTACTATTACTATTGTTATTAAATAGTTGGTTAATATAAAGTAATTGTGTTTTTTTTTTATAAAAATTGCCTGAAGATACGTTTGTTTATTCTAATTTTTTATTTGTTCTCTCTTTTGTAAAACTATTTTTCCGTTATGTTTGTGTATGTGATAGATTTAATTTTTTTTTTATTTTTAGTTTATTTATTTATTATTATCTATGTTGCTATGATAGTTTTTATTTATCCTCATTTTTTCCCCTGGTGATAAAAGAGTTGAAAAAAATAATGATTGATTATTTTTTTTTTAAAAGTTTTTTTTTCTTCGTTTCATTCAAAGTAAAGAAAACAAATAGGCACTCATGAATAAATTGTAAATATTTATTTAGTTGGATTAGTTTGTTTTTGTGTTTTCTTTTTTCTTTTCTTATTTTTTAATCATCATACAATGTTTATTTTATTCATAGTAGCATCTTTTAAATTTTGATTAAAATACAGTTGAATGGAAAGCTTATTCGGTTAAAATATCTATCTTTTTTAACATTGTGCTAACGGATATAAGTCATTATAAGCAATGACGGATAGTGGAATATAGGACACGCCTTTCGTCCCATTTGGGACTCGTCAGATGGATTTACCTGGATTTCAGAGTTGGTGTTCATTCTGAGACTAGAACCCAGTACTGTTTGCTTCAAACTCCATTGCGTTATTCACCTAGCTACTGAGTCCTGATAGCCACTTGCTTTTGTAATAGGGTGAAGTTTTAGATTCATTTGGTATTGTTTACTTGTATCTTCCTTTTGTTATTTAGGACTGCAATTGATCAGTCTCTTGATGGCATATGTCCATCTTGTGCGGACTATTTATTTTTAAATATTGCATTAGAATGGAATAGAAATAGTGCAAGATTTGTGTAGCATTAATAATTCTGTTATAATACTTTCACTTTTTTCACTATTCAGTGATTCGTACTCTCTACATGTTATTTCTAATGCGTCTTAATCAAATTAAATGGATGATTTTAGGGTTTGTTTGTTATATTTTATTCTATAAAGTTTATTCAACAAGTGTATTTACTGAAATTTATCTCATTTGTGTAATACATTAGTTAATATTGCCTGAACATTCAAGTGTATTAATATAATAAAAAAAGAAGTGATGAACTGTTGTGAACCTGATGTTGTTTCAAAATCTCATTACTTATCTATTATTCAGATAAGTGAACTATGAAGATAATATGTTGAAGCATGGAAGTGATTCAGTTTATTTCAAATATGTCATAGTTATATCATCATAAATGAATATCTTTCTTCAACGACATTGCTATTGTAATTGAATTCATTAGGGCTTATGAACAAAAATGAAATAAAAATATAACATTTTGAATTGTATATTAATGGTGATTTGTCAAAATATTCCTATTCAGCTCAGGTCTATTCTTTTCAAAATCTAATAAGTTTTGTCAAGGCAATCAGCTAGGAAATTCCATCCTAACACACTCATCATTTCTCAACCCTTGTATATGCACGTGTATAGTTCTTTAGACAGAATCGCCACCATCGTAACATTATCAATATACATTACAGAACTCAGTTAACTATCATGTTGTTGGGATTTGAATAATAGAATTTTAGATGTTACTAGTGTATCACAAAAAAAAACATTAAACATTCAGTCAACAGAACGAAATATTTTCGATAAGTAATAACGAGTAATTGTTTTTTTTTTCAGTGAGACTATAAATCATGGACGGCGTTTTAGCGACAATAAGGTGACCTTAGGAATCTCTACCTTCTAAATAAGACTAAATAAAAGTTATAAAGTGGTGTGAAGAATTAGAATTATGATTTACAGTTGATAGTTAGAGTCAGAAGTTAAATTTAAGGTTTTCATCACGACTGACTTCTTGACTGTTTGTTTGATAATTGTAATCGATCTAAGTAAATCATCTAACTTATTAAATTGTAGTGTATGCTACTTATGTCTGCCGATTTAAATAGTATGTAAGTGGAAAACCTGGCAGAAGAATGTTGGGATGATCGAATCGAAGAGAACGGAAACAAAGAGCAATGAAGGAACGATGAAGTTTGAGACAATTGATGGAGGAGTTGGAAATGAAGTACTAAACGTTGGGTTTTCATATTTGATGAAAATACTCTGTAATTTTGTATTAAAATGCACTTGGCTGTCCGTACCTGAGTCTTCGTTCTTTACAATATTTTGGTGTAACATCCAATCAATATTATTTAAGATAACTGATATTGTTTTATTAATCAGTATATCGCTTTTAGCCTTGTTAGGTAGGTTATGACTTTTTCGCTGTTATAAACTCCGATTATTTAAAATAGTGTACTGGGAAATTTTAGTCTTTGAATACATTGTACTCAGATTACATCAAGGTAGAACGAACTAGCAATACTGAAATATACCATTCCTCAATATTAAAAAAGTTGCTCAGATTACTCTTTGTCTTGATCCCTCAACTTTATATTTTGCACTTATAGTTTACATTCTAGAAATTTAGTATACCTTTCTTTTAGTGATTACTTGGTCCCAGAATATGTCACTTGTATTCTATCTTTTTTAATTTCGCTTACAAATCATGAATATACAAATAAGTTGTCAAATGATAAAGTTTTTTCTGTATAGATAGTACAATCTTTCCCGTTTGTAAACTGTCTAACTAAATCTTGTCGTTATTTATGTATGCTAATAGGTGATCAGGTTATTGTAATCCAAATGTTATGGGGATAAACATGACTTTAATAGATTGTTCGGTTGGTGTACAGTCTGTATTTCATCAATTAGAAATGTCACATAAAAAAATAATCGAATTTCTGAGATAATCACAATTTAGACAGATGATACGTAAAATTAACTGTTTTCATAAGTCCTTACGTAAATAATATAATGAATTATAGCTCAAACATATTATAATAAATTTATTTGCTCATTATGTAAAAATGCCATTTGTTTTGATTGCTTATTCAATGCATATTATTAAAAGTAAAGGGTTGTAGAGATCGTTGAATTGCATTAAAATCATGAACCTTATTAACAATCATCATGTTCTCATTAGTGACTAGCTTCGATAGGGAATTCTTGGTGTTTTAATGAGAAGCCGTGGTATGCGAAGTTCAGCCGGATGTGAAGCAACTGACCACCAAAGACAATATAAGATAGTCGTGCAATGTCATGGATTGATTGAAGTTAAACATTAAAACAGTCAGATATCGTCTCAGTGGTCTAGGGTTTTTGAGTTCACGCGTGATACCGAAGGTCTCGGGTTCGATTCATACGAGCGGGATCGTGGATGTGCACTGCTGAAGAGTCCCACAGTAGGAAGAAATACCTGTCTGGTGGTTTCAGGTTTTTAGTAGTTGTCTAACGTATTATTACTCTTTGAAATTATTATTCACAGTTAATATCATAATATTTTAGAATAACAAAGATATTTCTCAAATTAATCCTCTAATACACTTTTTCACTTATTCGTTTATTTCCGCAAAGAAAATAGCTCTTTTTTTACAATGAACTATAAAATATGGATGAAACAATGGAATTATCAGTATGGGGTTGTGGTGATTATTAGGTTTTTGATTGAGATCATGAACTAATTGATGTTAGACAATTATTGAAAACCTGGAGGCCCTAGACAGTCGTTTATTTTCTATTTTAGGATCGCGCCCACGGGATCATACTTTTATATTGGCGGATCAATCATGACAGAAACATCAGTGGAACGAAAGTGAATTTATATTGTTCATATTAAAATATTTTGTATGAAAGAGTATATCTCTGTATCAATAAAGTTGAGATGTTTATTAGATATTTGTATTAAATATGTATGAAAAATTGAAATTTATTATTCCATCTACATACTGTTTGGTAATCGAAATTCAATTTCTCTAAATAAAACTTTTGTATAGTTTCTAGTTTGTTTGACGATTTACAGTGTAATCGTATGGTTCACATTTATATTTTATTCCACTTATGCAAAGTATTATTATTATCAGAACGCTTTTTGTGGAGATTTTAGAAATTTCAATAGTTGAAATCATGAGTCAATTGAAGCTAGACCATCATGAAAAATCTGGAAGCACTAGACGGCCGTTTCGTCCTAGTATGGGACTCTTCGGCAATCGTATCCACGATCCCGCCCAGTGGTCTAATGGTTAAGCGCTCGCGTGTGAGACTGATAGGTCCTGGGTTCGAGTCTCGCGAAGGCAAGATCGTGGATGCGCACCGCTGAGGAGTCCCATAATAGGACGAAACGGCCGTCCAGTGCTTCCAGGTTTTTCATAGTGTTCTAGCTTCAATTGACTCATGATTTCAACTTTTGTAATGACATTATTATTTAGTCGAAAGAATTTATTCTCTAACATTTTACGCTTCTAAATACTGTTATTTGTTCTTGTTGTATATTAGTTAACTTGTAATCAAAAGTCGGAAAAACAGTTATACATCTCTTATATGGTAAATAATAGTATACAGTTGAACCATTTTAATAAATGAACATAATGTGTGGTGTTAAGCAAGTTGGTAGTGAAGACGTTGGTGGTAAATATATAATGTATAAGTAGTTAGAGTGAAACAGACAAAGTAAATGTAGACCGTAATTTTGTTTTTGTATGCTTGACATATACAGCAGTTAAACGTACAAACTAAATTTCACTTGATTCCACTTAACATTTATTTTATGATGAAATTAATCATGAAAACGTCAAACAAATGTCATAGATCCTCTACTAAGCAAGAACCACCTATTAATGTGAGACAACGAAACTTTTCTTCAACTGCATAATTTAAAATTAAATTATTTAGTGAGACTCGATTTCGATGATAAAATAACCGCTGAACATTGAACGATTACATGACCAAGAGTTTAATGAAATCGATCGAAAATATGTCCATAACTATACTTAATAATAAAGATAATGTGATAACTACGAGTGTTCATAGACTAAGTGTGAAGCTGAATGACTTCTTATCAATTATTTGCAGTTATTTAACCAGAATGTAGTTTGATACCGAGACTAACTTCATGGTAATCCCAAATGCAAAACGCGATCTGTTTCTAGACGCAGCACTTTAAGCTGACTAGAAGTTAATGATCAATTGGGACTTTTGATATTTGTATGGTTCAGATTTGCAAAAATTCAGTTTATCTTACACTTTTTTATTCACTTATAAAAACACGAAGTGACGGAGAGATAAGTGAATAAGAAAGCGCAGAAAGTATCGTTACTTTCACCCATTTTTATCACTGTACTCTATAAAATATAAAGTTTTAAATAACCTAAAAAGTTTGTTTAGCAGTGATGTTTTTCATTCAAACAATCAAATTATCTAAAGAAATATCAATTTTAACGGTAATTAAACTAAAGTGTTCACGTAACTTGTTATTCTCTCTTACAAGTATTAACTTATCAGCGACAATCTAATTTATTTTACAGCTTGAGTTTATAAACTATTTTTTGTTATGTATAGACGAGTTTGCATAGAATGGAATATGAAACTTAAATCGGTTAAATGAATTTACTTGAATATACCATATTTTCATAGTTCCACTTCATGAATTGTGTGACTAGTTTTATGGAAATAAATTTTGTACTGTAATCGTTCGTCGAGTTAACTGTCATTGTTTGACAAGATAACAATTAGTTTTATAGAGAAATTTCAAGTCTAATGATATATATATATATATATATATATATATAAATTTAATGAGAAGTATATGCCTATAACCCAGCTTGTCTTTGCGTCGAAAGAATGTGTCTTTCTCACGGTATTCAGTTTATTGAGAGCTATGATCACTGATGAATGTCATATTATAACAGCTTTCTATAATATCATAATATATGATCTCAGTTATTTATACAGCGGATAACAAGTTATAGCTATTCATTTAATGTCAGGTAATCAAAGTCAGAATACTAAATACGGACGTCAAGACAGTTCTATTGTACGGAGCTGGAGAACTACTACAACCATCATCAGAAACGTACAGGTATTTATAAACAGTTGTCTACTGAAGATACTCAACATCCATTGGCCGAATAACATCAGCAACAGACTTCTGTGGGAGAGAACAAGTCAACTTCCAGCTGAAGAAGAAATTGGGAAAAGACGCTGAAAGTGAATAGGGCATACTTTACGGAAATCATCAAACTGCGTCATGAGGCAAGCACTAACATGAAATCTTGAAGGCGAAATGAGAAGAGGTAGACTAAACAACAAGTAGGACGACCCAAGAACACATTAGTTTGAACGGGAGCCTGATATCAAAAGAATGATGGCTGGAGGATCTTAGTAGGTAGCTCATGCTCCTCCACGAGGAGTAACAGGCGGGGTTATGTAAGTATATTCAGTGTGAACAGGCTTAAGAGCAAACTAGTTATTTTTTATGAAGCAATTACTTTAGATTGTTGATACTGTACACATTATTTCAGTTACTGAAGTGGTCTTAACTAGATTCCTGAAATCATGTTTGTTAGCATTACAAAAGAATTATATGTAAATAGTAATCTCTTAAATGGATTCTATCATCTTCGTTTAGTTCATCGTTTTTGTTGTCATAAATCAATAAGCTGGTTTACGGCATTTATGTTTGTATCCCAGGCGTCCACTGATCGTAACACATATTCACTTTCAACTTTAAGTGTTATAGCAATATTTTCACGTCAGCTGAATGAACCACTTAGATGAAAATTACAAATCTTATTTTTCACACACAAACCAACAACAATGTATCTATAGTTTATGCTGCCAACGGCTAGATATTACAATATTCTATTCTAAACTTTTGGACGAAAGTATATCACACAATCTAACAGTCAAACGTCAACATTCAGCTGATCACCACGCCAAATAGCAAGTATATCGCCATATAATCAGTAATAATCAGTTGATGTTAGATAGTCGCGCTAAATCGTGATAAACAGAAAACCGTCATGATCGAATTCTAGACGACATCTATTTCACTGTTGCTCTAGATGACATGACCATTCATCGTCACAAGCACATGAGCGATTGTCTCACTGACATTCGTTACCAAGATTACAGATACTTTCAATCTGACTACAAACTAACGTTTTTTGTTTAAAAAAACATTGAATACGTTTTCCGAAATTTACGTTATTTAATTACATGAAATTCCATTTAAACAATCTAGTAAAATTTCAGTAGATCAAAGTTATAATACAGACATACAATAGGATATTCAGTTTACGTTCTTAACCCTAATAAACTGATCAAAAGACTTATAATTATATTTTATAATTAGTTAGTTCTAGTCATCTTTTCATGCTTGTCATTGATTCGGCTTTACGTCATCCAAAAACAATGGAATAATGAAAGAACATTCCAGAACTGCTCTATTTTTCATTTAGTTAAAATCCTAATAATAAACAATACGATAAATACAAGAAAAATTGAGATTATAAAATAGACAACGTTCGTTTAACTCACTTTTTGTTCAATAATTCATCTAAACTAATAAACTAAAGATATTTCATAAAGACAAAACTAAGCTGATAAACTACTAATGGATACTAATAAAGCAAGAAAAACGGAATGGTTAGACTAAATGTTTATATACAATTACATTACAATCAATGTTTAAATATTCCTACTGTTTGAATCATTTCTAATAAGTTGTAACGACGAATTATCAAACAAGTTAATATACAATAAGATATACATGGCCTCAGAATAGTAGTAATGACATTTTTAAAGATAAAGAGCATGTCCTATATTAATTAGCATGAAGGAAACAAAAGTTAACATTCAATTAGAAATATCTATAAAAAGATTAAATCAATTAGCAATTAAATAAAGTACATTTAATATTTATCATACTAATAGTGAACGTCATCCTTTTCTATTATTCAGATCCAGTGTGATAATTATTAAAAATATGTTCTTCACACCAATATATAATCAGTAATATCAGTGGTAGATGAATGTTTTTGAAGATTTAACAGTGACAACAGAACAATTACTGTTTGTATGAATAGCTACTGTTCCTTCGTATTACTATCACTATAATAATAATAATGAAGTTGTAGTAGTATTAGTATTAGTGTAAGTCGTAGTAGTCACAATTGATGGGTGGCGATCAATGTCATGCGTGTCTAGTAGCAGTAGTAGTAGTAATGTAGTGAACAGAACACGGGTGGGGACAATCGAATGTATTTAACACAAAACTACAGGACTTGTTAATTAAATCTAACAATCATAAAGTAAATGCTTAATTCGCAAAATGTCCATCGATTGTCTCAAAATGACTCACATTTCATTGTTCTTAGGTTTTCATACCAATTGCATTCTGTTTTCATTCTTTAATGTTCGATCCTCTTGTCTCTCTGCTGCCAGACCTTCTGTTCACAGCTAACATCATATACTGCTACCACAGTAGTAGTATTTGAATGATATTTCACCATTCCACCTATTTCCCAATAGTGTAAACACACACCTACCATTTCTCACAATCGAGCGTCCATGGTCAACTAATATAAGTAATTAATTGACACAGTCATATAATTACCGCTCAAGATATGGTGACTTGTCACATACACCTATAAAGTGGAAGAATCAACAGCAGACGGACGCTAAACTCAATGTGAACTTCAACACCTGAGATGCAGACATATTGAGTCGACTAGTGTCAACCAAACAGGGTGAAACACACACACTCCTCTACTCATCATGTGAATGGCTTACACTGACACGTTTCACGAGGCGTACAGTAGTAGGCGTGGTAAACGAGAACACATGCAGGGACAAACAAATGATATTCGATTACGAAGTTACTAAATTTCTTAGCAACTTCCAAGAACCATACAGTAAATAATTCATTTGCAAAATGTCAATCAACTGTCTCAGACTTCATTGTTCCTTCATTTCCATGTCAATTATTCTCTGTTCTCGTTTTCTTCTCTCCAATCTTCTCAACTTATTGCCTACAAGCATTTCACTTTCGTTTGGTGATACATACTACTTATATCAATCAACATCATTATCATCGTATACCACAGTGGTAGTGGTAGTAACAATCCATTAAAGAATAGAATACAATAAATTATCTAAGTAGTGAATCAATCAATTATTGCTTTTAATACTTCGATAATTTTATACTATTAATGATTAGTTACAAAGTGCAAAAATAAAAAGAAACAATGTAACGATAGTGATAATGATGATCGTTTTTTTGATTGATTTTGTCTAATTGAAAATCAAAAAGTCCCTAATAATTCATTATTATAGCTTCAACTGACTCATGATCTTAACCATTGAAATTACCATAATATCCACAAAACCCCTCTGATATTAATCAACATATGCCCACTAGTGACTGGCTTCACAAGGTATATCCTGGAGTTCTAGTGAGAAGTAGTGACCAGTGGAGTTCAAGCAGGTCTGCTGTGAGATGTCAGCTCACTGAAGACAATGGTGGATGTGTCGCTCACTTTCGTGTATTAGTCCAGTGGTCAAGTGCTTGCGCGCAAAACCAGTAGGCCCTGGGTTCGAATCTCGTAGGGGGTGAGGTCGTAGGTGCTCACTGCTGAGGAAGCCCCACAATAGGACGAAACGGCCGTCCAGTGCTTCCAGGTTTTCTATGGTGGTCTTGCTTCAACTGACTCATGATCTTAACCATTGAAATTACTATAATATCCACTAAACCCATCTGATATTAATTCATTATTACTTTAATAAATCTTATTTTTATCTAATATGATTTAAGATTTCTCAAACTACTTTATTATTCACTAAAATTATAAGTCAGTTCGTTTTAGTTGTCTTTTGATTATTCAAATATTGTATAGTATGTTTCATTTGAATAATTATTCATAATAGTTTCATTATGTATATATGATTGAAAGAAGATAGAAATGATTGATAATATAATGGAACTATGATCTATGTATATGGAGATTTAGATTATTAAACGGAAAAATTCACAATGCTGACGTTAAAATTGATTGATTATAGTGCTTTATGGAAAATAAGTGAATTAATATGTAAAAAAATTACATTCGATTTTGTAATATCGACTTTGTGAACTGACTTAAGGTAAAATATGAACAAAAGTAATGAAATACTGAGAAATGATTAAAGTTAAAAGTGTAAAATATTGAATCCTATCTTATTAGTCTGAAGGCGAATTAGGATGCCTCCTAATCTAGAAGTATTAATTTCGATCTCTGTGTTATTGACGGATTCTAGATGAGAACGAAATAGCCTTTCAATGATTACTGTTGTTCACTCTTCATCCAACTAAAACCAGTCTATGATGTAAATTGATTTACAACATGAATACTGAGTTCATCGGACACCAAACAAAGTTTATAACTCTTCCTTTCTCTCACTCTTTCAACATTTCATATTTAGATTGCCATCAAAGATATGACTTCGTTTCGCGTTTTCGAATTGAACTCATGATTTTGGAAAGTTTGTTTACAGTTGAAGGTAACACATAAAACAGACAATTAGGTATTTCTTCCATTCAATTTGAAATGTATCGAATTATCCCGTTGTTGATTTTTTGGCAGAAATTTGGTCAGTAATGGTTGACATATGTACATGATATGTATATTACCTCCATATAGCCGAAGTGATACAAATTAGTATGCACTGGACTTAGTAGACAACGTGATGGTTTTTGAAGCGATTGGCGCTGGGTTCAAAACATGGGGATAACGTCAAACCTGACATGACTGTTCATTCAGCCAACGAGTTCCACCGTACCATCTCTCTCACACTTAAGTTAGTATACTTTAAACTTTGTCAAGCCCGTTATTCAACTTATTTAAGAGAAAGTGTCATTCGAATAGTAACAATCTATCCATATCTTTGCATTATTGTTATCATGCCTGTATGAACGTGTATAAATGATCACGTGTCACAGCTAACATACAAATCTCTAACTAGCTTAAATGTTAGTTGTTTGAATTGCTCAATGATTCTTCGCTTTCCAGTAAATATGTGCTTCAATTTCATCAGTCCATATGATATTTCATTTGACTCTCAATTCACGTCTGTATTCACTCACTCACTCACTCACTCACTCACTCACTCACTCACTCACTCACTCACTCACTCACTCATGGGCTGCCTTACTCATGTCCACTCCTATTCGCAACTGTGTACATATGATACTGTCTGTGTTTGTAGCTTATTGGTCCACATTGTACAAAAATAAACTGTATTCAACGATTTGTATTGTCTTTTGAAATTTATATACCATTGAGTGTTATATAATAATGGTTATCAAAACAAGCGATATATGAATCCTTGGTAGTCACTTCGAAGTTAATCCACTACAGAAAATAGAATTCAACTGATAGCCATATCACTTTTATTCTACACTAATTGAATACTCTGTTTATACAGATTGTTTTACGTTATTCTGGTAATGTTAACTTATTAACACAATAGCCGTATAAGTTTATTCATCAAACAGCCTAATATGAACTTTCGTTAAATTAATTTTTGACGAAATGAGATAACATAATTCTTGCTAGAGTAAATGTTACTGTTTAAGCTGATATTTATATATTAAATGAACTATTTTATTATTTTATTCATTTTATTAGGTACAAAATCAAGTTTGTAACTTGGTAGAAAATGATATAAATTAGTTGGAATATTAAATTATATATAACATATCAACTAACTAGTCTCAGGTGAATACCATCATTAAAATTTAGCTTTTATTCAATGTTTGAATTAGGTTAACTAAAACAATGCACATTGTTTAATATCTATTGATCATTTACATCATATACATTTGATTGTATATAGTTATGTGTGGTCTATGAATAGTAAATTATCTGAAACTATTTTGTACATAATTTGTTATCAAGCAATATTATTGAACTTATAAAATAGGAAATCAATTTATTATCATATAATAAACAATCAATTCATTATACAATTGTTTATTTTATTATATATCATTCTTCTTTTGGGTAAGAAGATTTCTTCTTTTGATATATATATTATCATGAGTCAATTGAAGCTAGACCACTATGGAAAACCTGGAAGCACTGGACGGCCGTTTCGTCCTAGTATGGAGTTCTAGTGAGAAGCAGTGACCAGTAGAGTTCAACCAGGTCTGTTGTGAGATGTCAGCTCACTGAAGACAATGGTGTACGGTGGCGCAACTTCGTGGATTGGTTGAAGTTAGACATTAACACCGTTGGATGCCGGCTCAGTAGTCCAGTGGTCAAGTGCTTGCGCGCGAAACCAGTAGGGGGTGAGGTCGTAGGTGCGTACTGCTGAGGAGTCCCACAATAGGACGAAACGGCCGTCCAGTGCTTTCGGGTTTTCTATGGTGGTCTAGCTTCAAATGACTCATGATTTCAACCTGTGAAATTTCTAAAAATCTCCACAAAACCCATTCTGATATATATTATCATAGAATAGATTATTTAAATAACAAAATACACGTTTGGGATTTAGTAATGAAAGTTTTTTTAGATTTTGTTATGAAACAACATTGTACAATCCATATTTTCTCTATTGAATTAAGTTTATTGTATTTATGATGCATGCAAATACTATTTGATTAAGGGAAACAAGTATAGCACGAGACTTGTCGATCTATGAGCTTTCTACAAAATGGGTTTAGAGTGTTAGAAATTTATCCCCAAAAATGTATACACAAAGAGATGGGCTGATATAACATGAGGTCACTATTTAGTGGTGGTCAAGCTAAAAAAAAAGTACTAGTAAGTTGGACAAGGAGCAATACAAAAGTTTAATACACCCTTTCTTTGAGATGCTAACATGCTTAGTCAGTTACAAGATAGCTCAAGGTTTTACAAGATATACTAGAAGACGAGATAACAACTATGAAAATAACTGGGAGGGGTTTAAATAGGTAATTACTTGAACGTTCTCAGAGATACTGGGCTTCGAAAAGCACCAATGCAAAGAATGAATCTTTATAGAAACTATGGGAACGATTCAAGAAGGACAGGAATCAGAAAACAGCAGCCAACAACAAAACAAGAGCAAATCAATGCACAGACTGAGTATACAGAAGCGACAAAACAAATGAAGAAGAGTAATAAAGATGACAAGACTGATCTTCAGTCTAAGTACCGATAAGGTTATTATGCTTAGTTAAACATTATAATTATACCGGTTACATTTTTTCTAATATAATTTCAGTTTATTATTTTGAGGAACATATCAGTATGATCAAATTTTAATAAAATAACGACAACTGACGCATGCAAATTGATATGCCTCACTAGACAAAGCTTAGTAGCTTTTCTGGGTCAAAATAATTTATCAATTCAATTCACTGTTTTCTAACTGAATGACTTTTATTTAAAAACAACCATGACAAAATTTGATTGTCAAAGTCTGATTTCATAATTTCAAATAAATTAAACGCTGAATGGATTATGTAATAATAACAAATAGGAGACCAGATTTTTGACATTTTGTGATTTAGTATAAATTGCTTCTTCAGAGAAACAGTATCAGAATCACATGAACTTAAGCATAAATAACACAGAGGAGCAAATCAAAATGTTTAATGCAATCATAACTAGTCCAATCCTGCTAATACCATGTCATTTAGGTCAAATGTGAAACAATACGTGGGGATTAGTTCAAGTGTAAAAAAAAATAGTTTTTGTTGTGAGTAAGCGTAAAGTTAATTTGCATCTGTGCTAATGGTATGAGCGTTGAACAGATTGTATTTAACTGTTCGGAAAAATGGTTTCAATTAAACGTTTAGTTAAATCTTCTTTTCTACTGAGTCTAATAACGTTTAGAAATGTACAAAAAGTTTCATCCATCAGCTATTCTTTCTAACTTGAAAAACGTTTATCAATTATTTTTAATATTCTTAATTTCAGTTTAATAGTTGTTGGAAATAGCATGCACCACTTTAACTGATTTTATATGTAAATTCGGAAGAAATAGAAATGTAATGTCCTACTTATTAAGATATTACAATTATATTATTATTATTGTTTGTTTATCCTTTCCTGACAAAGAATATTATTGTGTAATTCACTCTATAAAAAAACCCATCGTTTTATTTATCCTTATCTCATCATCAAACAAATAGAATGGTGAGTTAAAGATGTAATTCATGGCTATGAACAATGAATGTTAATTGTGGTGTGTGTTACAAATGTCGACAGATATAAGTAGTGTGTATCATCAGTCGAAAGTGAAATGCCTGGTGGCAGAAGGTTAAGAAGGTTGAAGAAAAGAGAACGAGAGCAGGGAGTGGTTGATACGGAAATGAAGGAACAATGAAGTCTTGGGCAATTGACGGACACTGAAAATGAAATATTTACTGCATAGTTCTCGGATTTTACTAGGAGATTGTAGCGTGGCGTCGAGTCACGGTTGACTATTATCACCACTACAAGAAGGTGGCTTACCAGATATCAGAAGGCGATTGGAGGTTGTGGCGAGATATATTTGTTGGCGATCTCGTGGTATCGAAAGAATACCGAGATCGTCCCAAAGAAGTACAAGCAGAATCACCGGGCAAACGTAAGTGCGTGCAAAATCACAATCAGCCGAAGAATGAATGGTTGTAGTACAGTTAAACAAACAAGTACAGTAAAACAATCACTGGTACGATTGGCTATAATAATAATTGTTTCCATTAAACTAATCGCGTTCTCCTGATAAAAGCAGGTCACAACAGGAGCACCTCTCTAGAAAGGGTTTGCACTTTCGATATGTAGCGGTGGGACTGATCAGCAAACGTGTGATTATAGGAAGAAAGGATTGGCGGAACAGGAAGCGATCGTTGATCCTCGAGTTGTTACCGAAGGTCTTTTACGTAGAACGGTACCAGGAGGAGCGTGCGGTATTTCTTGCTCGAGTTAGCGTACCACACCAGGATGGTTTGTATCCAGGATCTGAGGATTGCGTTCGTAGTGGTGAGGATTAGAAAACGCTGCAGACGTAGGACGGAACCACGTTGAGCCGAGGAACCATAAGCGACCATAGCAACCAAGCGTGAGACCCAATATATGCCAAACATATTCGGAACCAGAACATCGACTGAGTGCATTGACGAGAGCGTGGGTGTCCAGACCAGCTTTCGCCAAGGTTGACTGAAAACGACGGTACCAAACGGGCGATGGTCGGATGCGTGGGCTCAGTACAAAAAAACGAAGAAAAAGAGAAAAGGTGTAGCATGTATGTAGAATAGAAATAGTCCTGCACCGTATCCGTTGTTGATTGTATGGTTAGTCACGAAAGCGTACGGGTAGGCGTACTGAGCTGCCAGAACGTAAGACGGCAGCCTCGTCCGTACTTCGTGAGCCTGCAATCTCATCCGAAGTCAAGGGCGGCGTGGCCTGCTGATCTGGAAGTGAGACTGAAGTCTCGTCCGTAGATGGTGCAGATGACACGTGTTGTTGACCGGGATATGAGAAAGAGGTCTCTGATATATCTAGCGTGGGATCTGAGGTAGATGTAGAGATCCCGCTAGAAGGTTTGATGGGTATAGCACTGAGTCTCAACTTATCAGGTAGGGCACTGTCATCGACGTGTGCTGGTTGAAGACGATCAATGCTGACGATCTCGATGCGGCCATGTCGATCAACCGTGAAGGTCTTTTCGTAGCGAGAAATCACGTGAAAAGGTCCTTCGTAGAGGTTTGCTCACCGAATTTACTCGTATGAAAACATAGGAACAGGTAGATAACTCTCGAGGGAGAGCGACCTGTCGATGTTGTATTCGAGTTGACACCGGAGGCAGTGTTCGCATAAATTCAGACAGCCGATGGACGTAGTCTGATTTGCCGAACTCGTTACTGCTCCATGGTGTGGGAAATTCCCTAAGCAGATGCAATGTCTTGTCGTATTCAAGTTCAGCGGCGGAACATTGGATATCTGCCTTCAAGCTCGTTCTGATGCCTAAGAGGACGAGCGGTAAGGTTCCGTGCCAATTGTCGTTTTCGTGTGCTAGAAGAGCACTTTTGAGTTGGCGGTGAAACCGTTCAACTAAACCGTTAGATGCTGGGCGGTAGGCGGTAGTGCGCATGCGTTCCGTACCAAGCAGTCGGGTAAGTGAGGAGAATAATGCGGACTGGAATTGTTGTCCTCGGTCAGTCGTGACAGTCGAGGGACAACCGTACAGCGCTACCCATCGTTCTACGAAGCGCTGAGCAACTGTCTCCGCCGTAATGGACGTGGTGGGTATAGCTTCTGGCTGTCTTGTAAAACGATCGATGCACGTGAGTATGTGATCATACCCGTGGGATGGTGGCAATGGTCCCACAATGTCTATATGAACGTGATCGAAGCGAGCATCAGGCGTAGCGAACGTGCAAATGGGGGCAGCTACGTGCCTGTGCACTTTTGATCGTCGACATTGTAAGCATTGCTTTACCCACATACGGACATCTTTATTCATGGACGTCCAGACGTATCGTGCAACGATGAGACGTAATGTAGCTGCGATACCTGGATGAGACAGTCCATTCAGGGCATCGAAGACGAGACGACGGTAAGCAGAGGGTACGATGGGTCGGGAAAGACCGGTAGAAGTATCACATAAGATAGCACCTGAGCTAGTGGCTAGGGGTACTTCCTGGCACTGAAGGCATGTAGATTGTGATGCTTCTGTACAAAAGGGATCGTTTGCTTGGGCGGCAGCCATAGCAGGAAGATCGAGCACCAGTAAAGTAACTGCATTCACTTGGATACGTGACAGAGCATCAGCAACATAGTTCGACTCGCCTTTAATGTGACCAAGGTCTGTCATGAACTGAGAGATATAGTCCAAATGTCTGCATTCTCGTGGTGAGTAACGGTCAGACTTGGTATGCAGAGCATACGTTAAAGGCTTGTCGTCGGTGAATAAAATGAAATTGCGACCTTCTTCTGCGTGTCGGGAATGTTTGATGGCACAGTAGGGTGCTAGCGGTTCTCGACCAAAAGCGCTATATCTCGTCTCCGTGAGAGTAAGGCGTCGTGGGAAAAATTCGAGAGGTTGCCAACTACCGGAGATGTTCTGTTGCATAACGGCTCCTATAGCAAAATCTGATGCATCAATCGTTAAACTAAGCGTGGCTGATGGGTCAAGATGAGCGAGGAGTGCGACTTGAGCCAGAGCCATTTCTGTCTCTGAAAATGCAGTACGTGCGACATCGTTCAATTCTAATTTGCATGGATTATCGCGGAGTAAATCGGTTAATGGTCGTAACCGTTCTGTCGCGTGTGGGATGAAACGTTGATAGAAGTTAACCAAACTGAAAAATGCCTTCAGTTCCTTGAGTGTGGACGGCACGTTGTACTCCTTTATTGCAGGTACTTTTTCCTCGCAAAGTAAAATACCCTCTTGCTTAATGATGTGACCCAAGATCATTATTTCTGGTTTGCCCAATTCACACTTGTCCGGGTTGACTACTATTCCATTATCCGAAAGACGTTGGAATGAGTGTTAGATGTTGATAATGTTCATCTACGTTTGATGATGCGATTAGCCGGTCATCAGTATAGAATTGAACAAAATCTAAGTCTCGTACTATGTTATCGATAAACCTTTGGAAAGTTTGAGCAGCATTCCATTATCCAAATGGCATTCGTAGGAACTCAAACAGAACGAAAGGAGTCGTGATAGCGGTTTTCTCGATATCTTCAAGAGTGACTGGGATCTGATGATATGCTCGTACCAGATCGAGATTAGAAAACATAGTCGTGCCCTTGAGCGATGCCGTGATGTCGTGTATGCGGGGGATGGGATAGCTATCAAAGCGTGTAACTACGTTTAATGCTCGGTAGTCAACGCATGGCCTCCAACTAACCCCATCCATTTTGCGCACTATGTGAAGAGATGAGGCTCAGGGACTGTGAGAAGGACGAATAATACCAGTAGCTAGTAAATTGTCAAACTCACGTTTAGCCAAAGCTAATTTGTCCGGTGCCAGTCGGCGTGGTCTTTCTATGACCGGGGGTCCGTGGGTGACTATGTGGTGTACCACGTGGTCGGTCACCGATGGAATCTCCTCGAGTGGTTTAGTTAATTTGGGTAATTTCTCGAATAACGCGTGGAATATATCGTCACGTGAATAAAAAGCGCCTAAGATTCGGTACGCGTTTATTTGAGCTTTGAAGCCCATGAATTTGCTGCAGCGTACGTGAATCGACTAGCAATTCGTAGTGCTATAGGAAATCAATACCGAGTATGGCTGTGGGAACATCGGCAGTGATGAACGTCCACAGATACTGTCGTCGGTCGTCCAGGTTGGCCGTGAGTTGTCGTGTGCCGTAGGTAGGGATGGCTGAGCCATTTGCAGAGCGTAGTCGAAGCGTCATAGCTTGTGACTTACTGCTACTGAGAGGTACGACAGAAACTTGGGCACCAGTATCTATTAGGTACCTAGCATTCCTGCGATAGTCGTGCACATAAAATAGACGATCAACCTGGGGTGAAGGGCCGGCGAGTACGGCCACATTTACTTGCTGGCTCGGGAGTTTCTCGCCTTGTATGAGCATAGGGCACGACAACGACCGGCACCAGATCCGAAGGAGGAGTAAAACCAGAACCAACCCCCACTCGCTTCCAAAGCCGCCTTTTGGCGTGTCTTGGAAGATGCCCTCGTTGGGCGAGTGGTTACGGCTTTCCGAGAGCGTGATCTGGCCCGAGGAATGTAGGGTTCGGGTATGCTGCAACGGTCTCGAAACTAAGACGTGTATGAATACAACCGCTCCTATCGACTTCAGCCGGGAAGTGACTAACGTAGATATCCACGTTCGAACGTGACGTTGTGGCAACTATTTAGTTGTCTCGGCTGCCAGCCCTTGCCACTATTTTGTCTGCTATAAGGGCCACCTGATTGAGTGGGCGTCGTCGAGCAGGGCCGTGATCGTTCGTTGGATATGTGCTGGTAACGATTCGAGACACAATTCCTTAACAATTTCGGAATCAGCTGCCATAGGTCCTGCAAGGGATTGCAGGCGCGTGAGGTGGTGGCTCGGCTTAGCATCACCCCCCGACCGTTGCTGCTACCCTGTCGAGGTGGTCGGGTTTGCCTATCGTGATGAAACAACCGAGCTATACTGGCTGGAACAACCGTTCCTCAAGGTCCTACTATATCAGACAGGTCGGTTGAAGAGCGGTAAGACTAAAAGCAACAAACCCAAGGTCCGAAGGCGAAGTCGTACTGCTGACTGTACAGAGGTATGACAGCAGTAAGGTGTTTCCTTCAGACAACCAGCGTGACAGCGATGCTGCCTTCCCACAAGGAGGGGTGGGGTTAGAAAAGGTCGACCCTAAAAATGCACACCTCGCCTTATCCCACGGATATCTGTCTCCGGCGGTAAGGTCTGAACAAGTATGGAGCTAACACAAAAATTACCCATAGAAAGGTCGTGGGAGACCGACCTCAAGCAGTTGTCCCTTGGGCACTGCGGTCACGCTCTAAGGTCACTAAGACCACCTCTAGTCCAATTCCTTTTTCACATACCTACAGAAGAATCCTTCCATGGTGTGAGCAACCGGGAAGTGATGACCGCCCTCATACCTTTAACAGCACTCAAGACCACTGTATTCATAATCAACCTCCTTTTTCACTTCCTATTATTCCTCCTACAACGACTTTCACCTCAAGTGTCACCATAGCCAACGATTCTAGTGCTCAAAACACTGTCCTAGGTCTACTGAAACCTCGCTCCACACTACACACTGGAGCCTTCAACGTACGCACCCTATGTCAAATCGGTCAACAGGCTTCCTTGGCTAAAACCCTAGAATCTCGTACCATTGATGTATGCTGTGTCTCCGAAACACGCATGCAGGATCCCAGTGTGGTCATTCACTTGACCTCACCTCGGCAAAAAGGAGAGCCAACGAGATACACCCTCCGTGTATCCGGTGACCCAACGGCCAGCTCTCGTGGACTCACAGGAGTAGGGATAGCACTAAGCATGAGGGTGGAACAAGCACTGTTAGAGTGGATCCCCGTTAACAGTCATTTATGTGCTGTTCGGCTAAACGGCTCCGTATGAACTCGGAAGGATAGGGACACACGTCGTTGCCTTTTTGTCGTTTCTGCCTACGCTCCCACTGACTGCAGCTCAGATGAAGTGAAAGATGAATTTTACAGAAAGCTATCTGAACTTCTTCAGAAAGCTAAACGTTCAGACATAGTACTCGTAGCAGGTGACTTTAATGCCCACATAGGTAGTTTAAACCAAACAGAAAGGCATTTAGGTGGGTATTTTAGTATTCCGGCACAACGAACAGATAATGGTAATCGTCTGCTGCATTCGTTCTCGGACAATTGTTTATTTTTAGCAAACACAAATTTTAAACATAAGGAGAGACATCGTCTAACATGGCGACCCCCTACACCAAACCAACGATGGACTCAAATAGACCATATCGCAATCAGTGATCGTCGGAGAGGGTCGGTAGAAGATTGTCGCTTATTCTGGAGTACCTTCTTGGACACCGACCACACCCTAATACGGGCACTCATCTGCTTGCGCCTCACTGGACACAAAAATGCCACATTAAAATGACCCATTAGAACTTAATTGAGTAGCGAGAAAACCAAAAGTCTATTCCAGGAACAACTTAGGTCACACTTAGGTAGTTCTGAAAACGCAGCTGGTCAAGATGTTGCTTGGAAAGATATACAAACAGCTGTGGAAACAGCAGTGACATCTATTAGTGACTTAAACCACAGGGTTACAAAGAACCAATGGATTTCCTCAAGATCTATTGCACTGATGGATTCTCGTAAACTCGTCCCATCAGGCTCTGCACACGATGAAGAGCGACAACAAATCAGATCTAGGTTAACCAAAAGTCTAAGGAACGACCATGAGCAGTGGTGGGCAATGAAAGCAAAAGAGATGGAAGAGGCGGCGACTATAGGGAACACAAGACAGCTCTACAGACTAATAAAAGAAACTGGAATTAATAAGTCAAGTGTAAGTCAGGCTATTTCGGAAAAAGATGACACTCATCTGGTCTCAGTCCAGACGTTTAGAACGATGGGCGGAACATTTCAGAGAACAGTTCAGCTGGCCTCCAGCTACTCTACAACTACCCTCCATTCCCAAACGACCTGAATGGAACATTGAAGTAGGTCCCCCAACTCTAGCAGAAGTTCAAAAGGCTATAGTTAGTCTGAAACGAAGAAGGGCAGCTGGTCCAGACGGATTGGCTCCAGAGGTTCTTTAAGGATGGTGGTCCAATTTTAGCGATTAGGTTGACCAATATTTTAGCTAGGATCTGGGAGTTAGACGTTATCCCATCTAACTGGTCACAATCACTTATCGTCCCAATATATAAGAAAGGGTCAAAATCATCCTGTGACAACCATAGAGGGATTAGTTTAACTAATATAGTATCTAAAATACTAGCCTCGATAATTATCGAACGCCTAACTAAGACTCGTGAACTGCAAACACGAGAGAATCAAGCTGGCTTCAGACCTGGTCGTGGCTGCATCGACCACATATTCACCATTCGTCAGGTTCTAGAACACAGGCATACTTATCGGCGTCCGACAATGGTGGTCTTTCTTGACTTAAAAGCAGCATTTGACTCGGTAGACCGCGAGATTCTGTGGCAGTGTCTGTCATTGAAAGGCGTACCCCAGAAGTACATAAACCTTGTGAAGGCTCTTTACTCGAACACTACTAGTCGAGTCAGAGCTTATGGCGAACTGTCATCTACTTTTGCAACCTCAAGTGGTGTCCGTCAAGGCTGTCCACTTTCCCCATTTTTGTTTAACTTCATCATAGATCTACTGATCGAAATAACTTTCTCGTCGACTGAGTTCTCGGGTATTGATCTCCATTCAGGAGGTCCACTTATCGACTTAGAATACGCGGATGACATAGTCCTGTTTGGTGAAGACGCTGATAAAATGCAGTCTTTTGGTAGCACTAAGCAACAATGCCAGAATGTTTGGAATGCGCTTCTCTCCCTCTAAATGCAAGTTGTTGCTTCAGATCAGCCCTAACGGGTTGGTGTCTGACGAAATCTCAGCACGGATTCAGAAAGCTCGCTTGGCTTTTGCCAACTTACGTCACCTATAGCGAAGGCAAGATATCCGTCTATCAATAAAAGGACGAGTATACTGCGCGGCAGTCCGTTCTGTTTTAATTTACGGCAGCGAAACATGGCCATTAAGAGTAGAAGACACTCGTAAGCTACTAGTATTTGACCACAGATGCCTTAGAAATATTGCTGGCATTTGCTGGGATCACCGGGTAAGTAATAGTGAGGTTAGACGCAGGGTATTAGGGAATGATGGTAAATCAGTTGATGAGGTTGTGAATCTTCATCGACTGAGATGGTTGGGCCACGTACTGCGTATGCCTGAACACCGATTACCACGACGTGCAATGCTGACCGGCGTTCGGGATGGTTGGAAGAAAGTTAGGGTCGGCCAAACCAAAATGGGGCATCAGTGCTTGGAGTCACCAACTTCTGGTCTGAGCCATGTTTGTAGATGGATACGACTTGGTTGTGGTCCGCGTGACTATCGTAACCAACGGTTTGAGACTGTGGGTGACATGGCTCAGAATCGATCACAATGGTGTCGGTGTATACACTCCCTGTCTTCCCTTAAACTAAGAGATTAAAATAGCTTCATACCTTTCTTTCTACGAACTAATTCTTTCTTCTTGTACTTTATCCTTATTGCAATCTTTCTTTTATATATTACCACCTCTGAATTAACTACTTTTATGAATCCGGTGTCCATCTTGTTGTGTTATTGAGGTATGGCAACTTGGACCGATGCATATATGTGCCTGGTCCTACGTTGTAGCTGACTGACTGACTTAGCATCACCCAGAGGTTGACGTGGTAATAATGTCCTCAACTGTTCCTCCCTCGATGGGAGGAAATGTTTGAGGTCGCCTCTTAGAGACGATCATAAACCTTAGGCACATTGGAGTTGAGGACGACCTCACGGACAACGACTATGTGATCCTTTGGTAAAGATTCCAGGGCGTCTGCATATTTTTGCCGTTGGCTCGTAGTGCGACGTGTCTTGAACTGAGAATCCAATGCAGCGAACCAAACTTCCGGGTCATGGGGGATAAAATATACAGGTCGAAAATGGATAACCTGTGCGTCAGAGTCTATTATATTAATACGATCCTTATCGTTATCCGTCATTCCAAGTTGCTGCCAGAATATTAGATATTGAAAAATATCAATATGAAAATGTGCAACAGACGTGGATAGATAAGTAATAGACTCACTGCAATGGGCTTCTTTGGAAGATTTGGCCTCGATTGAAAAGTGTTCGTATTTTTGGGTTCACCAATTGTAGTGTGGCGTCGAGTCACGGTTGACTATGATCCCCACTACAAGAAGGTTGGGTACCAGAAGATTTTGTAACTTCGTGTTCATCTGTGATCTTGTTCACTACATTCTTATTGAAAAACCAAACAAACTGAACTTAAAAATAATTTTTCAACAAAGGCGGAATATGAAATTTAGCCAAAATTCTGTAATTTATCATGACTCATCGTTTAATATAACCGAATATGAATGAGGTAATGATCATGTTGGAATTCCTCTTTAAAAAATGTAAAAAGGCAAACAAGCACTAAAAATAACATATGACAAGTATATCTAAAAAATAAATACAAGTTGAATTAATTAGAGATAGAGTGAACGACTACTACTACTACTACTACTACTACTACTACTACTACTACTACTACTACTACTACTACTACTACTACTACTCATTATTATTATTATTATTATTATATAAACTAAATACTTCAGCTATAAATCTTATTTAATGGTTATTTTTATTTTATGGATCAGCTATTTGATTTGGGAATTCATTGAATCTACTTCACAATAAATCAGCTGGACATTAAACGATAAAGACGTTTAAATTCACTGGTAACGTGTATAAGGAATCCAGGTCTTAATTTATTAATCTAAGCGATATCAATTGCCTTTTAATGTTATATTCGATTGTTGTATACCTGTTGTTCATCAATCAAATTAGTAAATAGATTAAGAAAGTAGTTATAAAAAGTGATAAACTTTTGATTTATACATAAGTAAATATAGTAATTCTCTACATGTCTTATAATTATGTAAATTACACTAGTGAACATGCAGGAAAATATGAGTTGATTTTATTCAGATAACTTTTGACCTCCCATTAAAATGTAAATAAGACAACTAAATTTGTCACAGTTTATGATTTTCTATTATGTTAAGTGCTACAATTGATCAGTTTTTATGTGTATACTGAATTGATTATTTTGATATTGTCATTTGGTCACACGTTTTTAAGAAAGTTGAATAATTAAATGTTATTGGGATTCACGACAGCTGTTTCGTCCTATTTTGAACTCATCAGCTGGATGTGAAAGCTCGGATCGGTGAAGCAAGAGCAGAATATTTACAACTGAGGAACATCTGGAACTCAAAGCAACTGTCAACCAACACCAAGGTCAGGATTTTCAATACAAATGTCAAGACAGTTCTACTGTATGGGGCGGAAACTTGGAGAACTACGAAAGCCATCATCCAGAAAATACAGGTGTTTATTAACAATTGTCTACGCAAAATACTTCAGATCCATTGGCCGGACACAATTAGCAACAACCAACTGTGGGAAAGAACAAACCAGATCCCAGAGGAGAAAGAAGCGCTGGAAGTGGATAGGACACACATTGAGGAAAGCACCCAACTGCGTCACAAGGTAAGCCCTCACATGGACTCCTGAAGGCCAAAGGAGTAGAGGAAGACCAAAGAACACATTACGCCGAGAAATGAAAATAGACATGAGAAAAATCAACAAGAATTGGATGGAACTAGAAAAGAAGGTTCAGGACAGAGTGGGTTGGAGAATGCTGGTCGGCGGCCTATGCCCCATTGGGAGTAACAGGCGTAAGTAAGTAAGTAAGTAAGCTGGAAATAACTGTATTACAGTATTGATTCTTATACTAAAATTCGAACTCTAGATTTCAACGTTAGCCATTATCCAATGTTTATAACAACAAAAATTTCCATAATCATAATAATAGTGAACAAGATCATAGTTCTGGAGCACATTGCTTGTTCAACGTAATTTTATAAAGAAACGCTTTTTAGGAAAAAAACCTAAGCTACATTTTAGTATGACTTCTATTTCATTTGGGTTTAATTAAGCAAAGAGATCGGTAGTTCCATGTAAATATTTATTTGATAGTTCATATTCTTAAATGGTTTTCTAAAAATACATTAATTATATACAAGTAAAAAAATGAATTATTATATTCAACACAACTGCTGAGTATATCAATTTAAACACTTCTGAATGAAGATTATACGTAATATATTTATGATTGGATGTATGTTACGACCACACTACTATTTTCACAGTTGATTGATCACTGGATGGTCAGGTCCTTCTCAGTGCAGATCAAATTCTATCGACTAAGTTGCAATGTGGCCACCAGTCTAGATGACTCGACATCACGTGCACTGCTCTGAGATAAGATGGTGGTTGTAGGTCAGTCAGTCAGTCAGTCAGTAAAAACGTGGAACTTAGTACATACGTACATCAGTTCGAGTTGCCACACCACATTACAACAAAGATGCAGTTGTCGACTCAAATCCCATAATGGTAGAAGTAGTAAGAGTATAGGCAGTAATCGAAAACATTAAAGCTTGGTGTTATTCAAGGAGTATAATACAGTGAAATAAATTTGGAAAGAGAAAAAAAAGGACATGAAGAATTCAGAAGATTAGAATTTGGGAGAACACAAAGAGTGGATGCACCTGCGCCATTGCAAACGATTTTGAGCCATGTCATTCAAGTTCTATAATCATCGGTTGCTATCATCTCTCAGATCCCAACCAGGTAGTCTACACCTACCAACATGAATCAGTCTACTTGTCAGTAACTTCATGAACTTGTGCCACGTTTTAGTCTGTCCGCCCCTAGCTTTCTTCCAACCTACTCCTATACCACTGAACATCGCATGTCGAGGCAGTCGGTGGTTGGGCATACGTAACACGTGTCCCAGCCATCTCAACTGATGAAGTTTCACCACTTCATCAATCGATTTGCCATCCTTACCTAGTACCCGTTTCCTAACAACTGCGTTACTTACTCGATAGTCCCAGGATATACGAGCAATATTTCGAAGACACCTATGATCAAATACTAGTAACCTACGTATATCCTCTACTCTTACCGGCCATATTTCACTGCCATAAAGTAAGACGGAACGAACTGCTGCGCAGTAAACACGTCCTTTGGTTGATAGACGGATATCTCGCCTACGCCATAACTGACGCAAGTTGGCAAAAGCTAGTTGAGCCTTCTGTATCCGTGCTGAGACTTTGTCACACGCTAGACCACAAGGGCTGATGAGACTTCCAAGATAAGTAAAGCAGTCGACACGCCCAACTACTTCACTCCCTATCATTAGTTCGGGTGTCGATGCAACCCAATCCTGAAGCAACATTTTGCATTTTGAGGGGGAGAATCGCATCCCGAACATGCTTGCATTGTTGCTTAGAGTGGTCAGAAGACTCTTCAATTTGTCAGCGTCTTCACCAAATACAGCTATGTCATCGGCATATTCTAAGTCAACAAGTGAATCTCCCGATGTAAGTTCAACCTCTGGAAATTTAGATGAGGAGAGTGTTATCTCTAAAAGCACGTTTACGACAAAGTTAAACCAGAATGGAGAGAGTGGACAGCCCTGACGAACACCACTTGAGGTAATCAATTCTGATGACAGTTCGCCATAAGCTCGCACTCGACCAGTTGTGTTTGATTAGAGAGCCTTTACAAGGTTAATGTACTTCTTTGGTACTCTTTTCAGTGACAAACGTTGCCACAGGACCTCGCCTTAAAGTCGAGAAACACTATGATTGTGGGGCGTCTGAATGTTGTGCGTAGTCGACAGGAAACCCTGAACCCAGGTTAGTGCGATTTAGCACTCGTCAACAAGATGTATCTGTAATCTTGAGGGAACTCATATTCCCTGATGGATTCTATCCCGTGTCACCCAGCTTCACAGTCAGAGACAATACTACTGAGATATCCGGACTGCGACTGACCTCCTGTGGGACTGAGATTTATTCACAATTGGTTGATCACTGGGTGTTGATCAATGTCATGTATGTCAGGTCCTTCTTAGTGCAGATCGAATTCTATCGATCAAGTTGCAATGTGGTCACTAATCTAGGTGACTCGATATTAAGTGAACTTTCTTTACTACTTTTCAGCTCGAATTTTCATGATCAACCGTGTATTGCGAATTCTCACTTAATTCTATTCTCATATTTTAGAAACTTCCTCCTTCTTGTTCCCGTTAGCTTGTATTGAGAATTCTATACTATGCTAAACAAATAATGTTGAATAAAGGCAATAATGATAATAAATTCATGATTTACGCGACCTATATTTATATATATCCCTCAGTACTCACAAAGAACACTTTACCATTTTTCTCCCACTTTTGATCATATTTCTTTATATTAAAAAAAACTAAAATACGTCAGTCATTTTATTCTTCACTAAGTGTTTATTTCCCATTTATCTTTAAGTATTTCTATGTAAAATAAAATTAGAAATAATTTTCATTATGAGTATCATTGAGAAATTAATAGCTACTACAAAATCATTATTAAAATTTCAAAGGATTGCCCAGGACAAGGTTAAATGGAGAGTGCTAGTGGGCGGCCTATGCTCCTCCACGAGGAGTAACAGCCGTAAGTTAATGTTACACGTGCAAATATTCATTGGATCGTGTACTCAAAGTTTGCAAATCTTCCACTGAATAATGTCATTGATTGAAACTGAAACAGACTGAAATATCTGAAATTAACTGAATACAATTGATTTGATCTTAATGATTTATGGCATCTCACCTAGACCTTAGTCTGTTTGAGTTTAGATTTGTCAAGCCACTGAACTAATTTCACAGAAAGTGTCATTCGAATAGTAACAATCTATCCATATCTTTGCATTATTGTTATCATGCCTGTATGAACGTGTATAAATGATCACGTGTCACAGCTAACATACAAATCTCTAACTAGCTTAAATGTTAGTTGTTTGAATTGCTCAATGATTCTTCGCTTTCCAGTAAATATGTGCTTCAATTTCATCAGTCCATATGATATTTCATTTGACTCTCAATTCACGTCTGTATTCACTCACTCACTCACTCATGGGCTGCCTTACTCATGTCCACTCCTATTCGCAACTGTGTACATATGATACTGTCTGTGTTTGTAGCTTATTGGTCCACATTGTACAAAAATAAACTGTATTCAACGATTTGTATTGTCTTTTGAAATTTATATACCATTGAGTGTTATATAATAATGGTTATCAAAACAAGCGATATATGAATCCTTGGTAGTCACTTTATAGTTAATCTGTTACAGATTCTTTTCAATAAAGATCTTATTGTCCAAACAGGAACATAATGAATTACTGAATGAGAAGTAGCATTATAATTTTAACGTAACGCATTATGAAGGTATTTTCTATTAGACACTGAATTTATTTGAAGAAGTAGAAATTAGTTAAATTTCAATCGCTGAGAATATTTCAAATATAATTTTCACATATAAGAAGTAGAAATAGTTACAAAATTTTGTTTGTATTTATCTATGTTCATAAATTAAGAGGGATCCTTGTTAGCAACTTTCTAGTTTAGTGTCGAGATGTTATTATTCACCCACTAAGTTGAAGAAGATATACACCGCTTTCAGCTTTTAATATTTCTGAAGGCTATTTCATTTAATGTGCATCATAATGTTTAATTACTAAGTTTTTAGTAAATTACTTGGCTAAATGTTATAACTAATTAATACACGTGTATAAATAAATACAATCAAAATTATCCTTACGAATAGATAGATAATTAGAAATATTTTAATAAATATAGAAAATACCAAAAATGGGGTTTGCTAGATATTGTAGTACTTTAATAGTTGAATTCATGAGTCAATTAAAACTAAACAACCCTAGAAAACCTGGAAGAATTGGATGGACGTTACGCCATAGTATGGGGCTCCTCAGTAGTGCGCATCCACTATCCCGCCTCGTAAGATTCGAACCCAGGACATCGGCCTCGCGCGTGAACGCTTAACCTCTAGACCACTGAGCCGGTATCCAATAGTGTTTATGTCTAACTTTACCTAATCCACGGAATTGAGCAACACATCCATCACTGTCTTTAGTGAGTTACTATCTCACAACAGACCCGGTTGAACTCCGCTGGTCAATGCTTCTCACTAGAACTTCAGGAAATACCTCGTAAAGCCAGTTAATAGTGAGCACATGATGATTATTATCAGAAAGGGGTTTCGTGGAGATTGTAGTAATTTACTAGTTAAAATTAATTAATATTTGTAGAGTTGATTATAATTGTTCACTATGACAAAAATTGATTACATATATGCATTTTCTATACATTCAAATGTTTCATCCGAATTGTTATTCGCTGTAGAATGTTAACTACAAACTATAGTTAAGTAAATAAAATATATTTAATAATGTATGGAAAACCGTCGATGTCAAATGTTTTGAAAGTTGTATGATATAGATAACTTTACTAAAAAAACACAATAATACTATTGCAATAAAAGGTATGATAAGCAAATACCCCCTTTTAAGAAATTGTTGAGTATATAAACCATAACGATGATAATAATACACACCAATATCTTGTTTCAAACAGTTGGTTTAAGTTGGAACAAAATTAATTTTACTGACATTCCGAATTTATCCAGCCTTCATGTTCTGTCGAATGATGACCAGACTAACCTTTACAGATTTCATAGTTTTGATGTAGTTGTGAAATTACATATTAATACATAACAAGTTTACTTTTATTGATTATTTTCAAAATATGCATGTGAAAGATGTTTGTTATAATTTGCTGTACCGCAAACTATTCTAACGACACTTTAAATTAGGACACGACAATGTCATTCTTTTTTATCCTTCACTACTAAAAAAAACCAACAAATCTTGCAAAGAAGACTTATATAGTGAAGATCCTAAAAGATCTGGATTACATTTGAGTTTTTCCGGTTAGATCCTTAATTGAATTTAATGATTATTCATTACAGAACTCATCGATGTGAATAAGTATCATCTGGACGAAAAATGGGAGAGAATTAGCACAATTTAAAATCCCATCGAACTATCGTTTAAAATGAACATAAATTAACATTTTAGATAGTAAAAAACTGTACTGAATCAATAAGAAAATCAACTAAGTAAAAATGACCTTTAAAATCAATACATAATCTTACATTTTTATCCCAATTTAACTCATTTATGGTTTGTATTTCAGTTAGGAATAATATTTTGAACTAATGAAATGTATATGAGAGTTGAGTAACGACCTGTAACACATTAATTCTAAATGAAGGCTCTTTTAGATCAACTCTACGTTTAGTAATTAGTCTGATGGGTTAAACACAACAAATATGACCAGTTAACAACATCTGATATCAAGAAATTTTATATTTTATGTTATGAGACAAATTTACCCATAGATGAGTACATTTCATCATAAGTGAGGATATGTTTTAAAGAATTTACAGTTTGACACAGTTCAATGGTTTTTAACAATATCATCACTAATAGATGATCGGTGAAGTGTAAATAGTATAAGCTGAAAATTTTGTAATTTATTTCACTAACAATAAATTAACTACTCTCTGATTCCTGTTATCTAAAAACTCTTTTGTTTTTAATGAAATCATCAAATACTATCATTCCCGGAAGGTCACAGATTTCGTATTCAGTTTTAATTTTATCATTGTCTAACGTACATTTTCGCGCACAATCGTCGATTGGTTGAACTTAGATATTAAGACTATTGGATTCCGGCCAGGTCAGTAGTCTAGAGGTAAGGCTTTCACGCATGAGGCCGAAGGCTCCAAGTTCGAGTCTCACGTGAGGGATCGTGGATGCGCGCCGCTGAGGAGCTCCACACCAAGACGAAACGGCCATCCACTGCTTTCAGGTCTTCAATGGTGATCTAACATTCATCCATTCATGAGATCAAGTGAAATTTAATTTTTTAATCTAAATATAATGAAATAGTTTATGAAATAAGATTACAGAAACAGACTTGATATGGGTAATATAAAAGTGAGATTAAAGTGAACACAGATATTTTGATTTACATAATGTATCAATCAATTATTATCAATGAAGTTTTACTCTTGAATATAGACTTGTCCTTTAATACCTTTATCCAATTGATATTTACCGGCTTGTGATTGACTAGTCTTAAGCAATCAATTGATCAAAATATATAAAAAATACTGGTTATAACCATAGAATGATTATTGACTAATATAAATTTCAATGGTTGAAATCATAGGTCGATTGAAGCTAGACCACTATGGAAAACCTTAAAGCACTGGACGGCCATTTCGTCCTATTGTGCGACTCCTCAGCAGTGCGCATCCACGATCTCGTCCCCCGCGAGAATCGAACCCAGGACCTATCAGTCTCGCACGCGAGCGCTTAACCACTAGACCACTGAGCCGGCATCTCAACCATTGAGATTACTATAATCTCCACAAAACCCCTTCTAACATTAATATAAATTTCCCGACAGTTGAATAAATCTTTTAGTAAATAATTCAGTATTTGAAGTTGCTAGGTATTAACACTTGACCAATTTGTTGTTAGGTATTCAATAATAATCAATATATGATATTCACTTTTAATCGAACACTCAGTTAATGTCATCGGTTGATAACTGTCTCATCATAAATTTTATTAATATAATTATCATTGTGATTTTTCAGATCTGATTACTTTTAACCTATAAAAGTGTAAATCAACAATTAAAGAAATATTCCGTAAATAATATTTCAAATAAACTCAATGTGTAACATTTCTTACTGCAGTAATTCGTTACAACAGAGTGTTAAATAAAATTCGAAATAGATTTTACTTTCAACGAAGTTTCAATAAGCATCTGGAATAACTACTGATTAGTTGTGTATTTAGTAATACTCTTCGAGATAGAATTTCTGAAGTCTTATGAAGAAACAAAAAAGGACTAATGTATAAGAATAGATAATCTATTCAGAACGAGTTATATTGTATCATTTTAGTATTTTTAAATAAGTTTAACTGTAAATAATCATCTTTAGACTGTTGTGGTCGGTATTCAGTATAATCCTTAAACTTCATATACAGTTTGTTCTGATAACCGTCATTAGATAACGCCCCAACGGTATATTAATCAGAAGATAAATACGAAGTGTTGATTACGTTTATTATTGCACCACGCACAGATCACCAAAATTACAGGTTCGCTAAGCAAGCATGAAATAGTAGTGCCAAAAAGCAAGCGAGCAAGAGAGTGAGCGTGGGAGTTGAATGAGCGAGTGTGCGAGCGAGTCAGCAAGTCAGTGAACATGAATAAAATGTACACATATATACATAGTGAAATGAATGAATCATCGTATCAGTTAGGCAACTAATAGTAAGACTAGCAGAATGAATATATACGTAGGCATTAAGCAATGCTCAAGTATACATATTCATACAAGTGCAACAATAATAAAGGTATAATGGTATAGATATGTTATTGTTGTTGTATGAATGTCTCTGTCCGTTAAACAAGTTAAAAAAAGGGCTAAACCAAATTAAATGTGAACAGACGCAATTGCACGTTAGTTGCTATAAGCCTCAATAATTTTTGTTATCTTTTATTCTTGATAAAATGAGTAACTGATTAACTGTGTTATTATTCAATGCTACACTAAAATCATCTTGAGATTATGTACGGATTGTAAATTGTACAGAGTGTTGTTATTGTATTTTATTGATATAAACACGTAAGTTATGCTTTAATTTAAATTAAATGATAATGTTAGAGAGCGTAAAGATTTGGGTGATGTATTGATTGTATTACTGAAAAATTGGTAAAAATACTGTTAAGGGTGTAAGGAAAAAAACAATATGACGTTTTCAACCTCAAGCTATAATGATATAGTTAATTGATGATTGTATTGGATGAAGTTCACAACTTATCACAAGATAGCTATGGTTAGAAATGTAAACCATCAGATTAGTGACTTAGTAAATCAATGATTTTGTAGTGCAGTACGAGAAATAGAGGTTATAGATTCAATCTATTGTGCAATAATCAGATTTCACTCCTGAATTTTTAGCTAATATTATTCGTTATTAGTGTTCACTTATATATCAGGTTATTACAAAATGTAAGAAAATAGTTATTTATTACTGAAATATCTACGATTATAACTTGGACACCTATCTATTATCATCTTCTATAAAAAAAATACTTTGATCCTGGAACTATGACAGTTTAATATGTTGATAAGTGTTTGCACAGTTTATAAAAGAACAAACTGTGTCTGATCATTTAATCTAATCCGTTGTTTAGAAGAAAGTCAGAAATGCGAATTAGCTATTAACTTTTTTATCTGTAACATTTTTACACTGTACCTTGAACAAATTGACTAATTTAAAGTGAATAATTTTCGGTTACCATTCATTTATAACTTGACTAATCGTCAATATGAAGAGAAACTGAAAAAGAAGAGAATTTCTCAGTTCTAGCGTTTTCTAGTCCACATTTAATTGAAGTCATTTATGTCCATGTGTTGTCATTATGATTGAATTGTATATACTGTTAGTAGAAATACAACTACTCACATTTGTTGTTCTTAGTTTCAACTATCAATCCTATGAATTGAAACTTTCATAACATGCTTTCACAGTCAGTTTATGTGCCCATTACAAAGCTCATTCAAATGATGTAAGAAATTATTAAGTTCAACCAATCCACAAAATTGAGCCACACGTCCATCGTTGTCTTCAATGTGTTACTATCTCACAACAGACCCAGATGGTCACCAGTGAGAATATGCTAATTAATATCAGAAAGGGGTTTTTGTGGGTATTTTAGTAATCTCACGGAGCGGGATCATGGATGCGCACTGCTGTAGAGTCTCACAATAGAACGAAACGGCCATCCAGTGCTTCCAGGTTTTCCATGATGGTCTAGCTTCAATTGACTCATGATCTTAATTATTAAACTACTATAATATCCATAAAAAACCCCTTCTGAAATTATTAAGTGTCAGACAGTATGATATAGGCTATTATAATGAGATCAATCAAATAATAACCTATTGATGAGAAATTATGTTCAATAATGTGATAACTCTAAGTATTTTTCATATATGTGATTTTATTCTAATTATTCATCAAAAATGGGTGTACAGTCAATATATAAACCAGTGTATTTTAGACTATTTTGATCTATGTTCATCGTCGTGTTTTAGGGCTAATAAATCTTCACTTGTACCAGTCTTTCTGTTCTTGCTTCGCATCGTGGGGATTGCAGGGGTCCCTCGTTCCTAGTATAAGTGATCAGCGGCTTTTTCCGGCACAACAATTGCGACGACCGAACATAACAACTAATCTGTAGACCAGTAATCTTTTTATACATCTATTATCATGCCATTTTTAGATCTCCAATCTGTATTTTTCAGGTATAAGAATTAGTTTCATAGTTTTGGACAATATCTAATAATTTTTTATCAGTAAACAATCATTGAAAATCTTACAAATCCTTTGAATAGTCTGTCAGTTAAATCTTTTTAATCCAATTCCATTTATTTATAATGAAAAATCCATTCACATTATGTTCACTGTAATAATCATACTGAAATTGTGACATGATACTTTATTATCATAAATGACGTAATTTTAAACACGCAAATGTAGATTGACAAACGATATTTGATATTTTAATTTAGTTTGCTACTTAGTGTGTATTGTATCATTTTTCATTGCTTTTTCTATTGTTTCTGTTCCCTAATTTCTTTCTATATCAGCATATATACAAACTGTCTTTAAGTATACTGGAGAATAATTCCTGAAACCATTCATATACATACATATTTCATTTTATTTCATAATACGGTTGAAAGATTCTAATAATTTTGTATGTAATATTCTTCTTCATACTTTATTGTTATATAGATTGACAATAACTATTGTACTTACTTACTTACTTACGTCTGTTACTCCTAATGGAGCATAGGCCGCCGACCAGCATTCTCCAACCCACTCTGTCCTGGGCCTTCTTCTCTAGTTCCATCCAATTCTTGTTGATTTTTCTCATGTCTATTTCCATTTCTCGGCGTAATGCGTTCTTTGGTCTTCCTCTTTTCCTTTGGCCTTCAGGATTCCATGTGAGGGCTTGTCTTGTGACGCAGTTGGGTAATAACTATTGTAATTGCAGTATTTTATCAATATTAGAACTACTATTACTATCATAATTATGTTTTAGTTTTATAACTATATTACCCTGACTTCCTCTTGTGATGTTTTCTTATGAATATACGTAATTTGTCAAACAAAAGATGTTATTTAGAGCGTAAATGAATAACATCTTTGTATATGTGTATTAGCTTGTCTCTAATTGTGAATTTGTTCATCTAAACTATCAAGTATATGTTGAAACATTAATTCTATAGTTACATATCAATATAATAAAATAAATTGGTATGTCAACGATAGAAAATATGATATATTGTACAGTAATGTACAACAATGTTAAATCATTGCATATGTTTTGTATTTCTTTAATAATACTTTTAAGTAGGAAACAACCACTTTACTCTATAGAATTTGTCATGTCTAACTTCTGGAGTGGGAACAAGTGGGTATTATGTGAAGTTGTTTTAACATAGACGTCAGGAAATAGTGTTATACATCTATATATACATCACACTAAAATACCTGTAAGATGGGTTTTGATAAAAACATCATACAATTTTATCATTATTACGACTTTTGTTAGCATATTATCACCTCTCAGATTAGTCCTAATTACTGTTCTTATTTGCATAAGATTGCGTGTACACATATATTTAAGATAGAACTGTATAATACTTCTCTATCGAAATTATAATCATTCCGAAATAACGAAGTCAAATCACATCTTAAGTTTATCATTATTTCTTATAGAAATATATATAAATAAAGTAAAATTCTAAACACTTTTTTTCGACTTTGACTGCACTGCTGATGTTGCTAGACGATTTGGACTTCACGAACGACGTAGTCCTTATGTTCTGTACACAGCTATAAATGCAGTTGAAGACAACCTTTGGAGTAGTAACTTTTAATACTCACAAGGGAGATAGTTAGGTCCCGTAATTCAGCAAAGTAAGCAGCAGCCAAATCGCATTTGATGAAGAGACTCAGGAACGGGTGAAAATGATAAAGTAATTAGGTAGTATCAATGATAAACAAGGAGGATTTGATGCAGTTGTGTAAACACGGACTGACAAAACAGAAGTATCATTGTTACAACTGAAGAATATCCGGAATACGAAATAACCCTCAGCCAAATCTTAAGTCAAAATTTTCAACGCCAATGTCAGGGAACTTCATTAAACGGAGGGGAAATCTGGAGAACTACTACATTCATCATCTAAAAGACACAGGTATTTGTAAAGTTGTCTATGCAAAATACTCCAGATCTGTTGGCTCGATTCCATTTGTGATAACCTACTGTAGCAGAGGACAAACCAGCTTTCATCTGAAGAATGAATTAAGAAAGACGCTGGAAGTAGACAGGTCGTACCTTACTACATTCATCAAACTGAATCACTAGACAAGCTCTAACGTGGAATCCGTTAGGTAAAAAATAGATAGATCAAATAATGAATTGCACCAGGAATCGGAGGGAGATACGAAACTAATGAATAGCACCTAGAAGGAGCTGAAAAGGAGAGTTCAGTACGGTGTTGGTTGAAGTCTCCTGGTCAGAAGTCTATGTTCCACTTGGGATACAAGTCGTAAGTAACTGATGAATACCATAGTTATTGTGTGTTCAACAAATGTAAGTGTATTCAATAAGTTTTAGAAGATTTGAGAAACTAAACCAAAGTATCGAGACTAAACCCTTTCAGTGTACTTTCTCCAGTCAGTATATGTACTGTAAATGATGGTTTCATAAGTTAACCCTGGAATTAAAGGAACTAAATAAAGACTATATGAAAATGTCGTGACAGATTTTGTTCTTCGTCATTTATTGATGATACTATTTTTATGGTTATTTTTAGTTAAATAATTATAATTAGTCTTCATGGTCAAATGATTAGTTCATGAATACAAAACATGGATCCACCTTTATTGTTGTAGTTGTAGGTAAATCTTGAGAGACTTTTGCATGTGAAGTCTTTTGATTGCTAAAAAATTCGTATATTCATATTATTCGTTCAGTCAAATGATCGTTCAGTTCATTACTACTTTGTAAGACACACATCGAAATATGCCAATGTAGACCTTCATATGATATCAGTGAACTTGGTCTGAAACATGATGAGTATGAACCGGAAATGTTTTAGTAAACATTTAACACTTATGAAAAGCAAAATGTTCTAACAATGGAATATTATAATAAATAGGTTGTTAAAATAAACTTGATACTTGATGTTTGATATTTTTAACTTGTAATAGGAATGTCGATTTTCACATTCAGATGAAGTTATAATTATCTTGAAGAAATTGTGTAAGTAACAGAGTTTCTAATTAAGTGTACATATATTTGATAAGATTTTATCTAAACGTTAATGATTTCTAATTTCACTTGGTATTGTTTTGCTTGTATCTTACCATTGAGGTTTAAGACTGAAACTGATCAGTCTGTTATTGGCATACGTGCATACTGTGCGTATACCTTGATACTGCCTTAATTCACAAGCTTTTTGTAGGCAATGATGGGTAGTGGCTAGTAGTGGAATCCAGGATGCGCGTTTCGTCCCATGTTGGACTCGTCAGCTGGATGCACCTGCATCTCAGACTTGATGTTCACTCTGGGACTCGAACCCAGTACCATTCGTTTCAAACGCTATCGCGTTATCCACTCAGCTACTGAGCCCACTGCTAGCCACTACTAAACATAATTAATAATCTGATTTATTGATTTTATTCAATAAAGTTATTTTGTGAAGATTTTTGTATATTTTACAGACAAATTTTATAAGAAACTGGACTATCACTTCGAATTACAGGCTACACTAAACGTCAGATACTTTACACTATTTTTTAATTATTTAGAAGTATACAAATCTATACAAGATTGAATCGATCACTTCTATGCCTCTTGATGAACAAGTTACCATGACAAATATTAAACAAAAATTACATTTATAACATCTTATTCTGACGTTTTTAAAATGATAACATCTGACATACGGAATGACTGGTATTGTAAGTGATATCTCTTTATTAATGCCATTTGAATTGCTAAGATATTGTTTGCAACTAGGACAGAATGGATCTTCAGCGATATTTTTAAATACAACAATTTTAAAACTGTTTAGTCTTGAGAAGAGCAAGAATAAAGATTCTAACAGAATAGCATGAATTCATTTTATTTCGTTGGTTCTTGTAAGTAGCTGACGAGAACCTACAAATTAAAATGAATTCATGCTATTCTGCTAGAATCTTTGTTTTTGCTTTTTTCAAAATGATAAATGGAACTATGTGTATGTTCAGTTTTACTGAAGAGGTTCTTCGAAATTGTACGAAATTTTTTGATAATAAATTGATCTTTTAAAATTAGTTTATTAAACTATTCATTTATAAAGTAAGTCGTTGAATTGTTCTATTATAATAACAAAAAATACGTTTAAGTTATTGCTTTTCAGGGTGTCATTTTTCTGACTTCAAGTTATATCCTTTTACATACAAACTTACTATGAACAAATCTCTTTGTGTGTCGTTTTATACTTTTATATTATTATTTCGGGTGTATAAGTAACACTGTAAATCAGCGCTAACTTGTAATTCTGAAGGAAAACGTAAAAGAGGAAGATCAAAGAACACACTGCATCGAGAATTGGAAGCACACATCAAAAGGATGAATAGCAACTGGAAACAACTGGAGACGATTGCTCAGGATAGAGTTTGATGCAGAATGCTGGTGGTCGGCCCATGCTCCTCCACGAAGGGTAACAGGCGTAAGTAAGTAGATGATAAGTAACTCCGGAAGAAATGTTTCATAGATATTTAGCCACTTAAAGTGAAAAGTACTAACTGTATGATGAATATCAGAGAACCATGATAAAAGGTTTTCTTCAAAAAAATTAGTCTATTTATACTTAGCACCATCTATGATGACCTTTGAAAAGTTTTAGACAAAAACATATGCAACTGTTCACTTTTCCTTGATTTCACATGGCTTATTAACTGGCTTATATTGAGGAATTAATTTATAAATACCGAAAACAAACAAATATTCGTGAAGTAATTAGTTTATTAGTTAAATCTTATTATGAAAGAACTAATTTATGTAGTACTCATTCTCATATTTGACTTGAAAACACAATCTTTGTTCAAAGACTAATGATACTGAATGGCTTTTCAAACCAAAGTAATTGGAATAGGACTTGAATCTACAATCTAGTAATTAAATGTCGAAAGCCTTAATCACTAAGCTACAACCATATAACCAACTAAAAAATAACTAGTTATTATGAAATTAGAAATAGGCTAATCTGTCTGTCGGTTAAACATTTCAATTAACTGACTGAATAATTAACATGACAAGATACATTAATTATCAATAGAATTGAACATTAACTCATGTACAGCATAGACAGTTTTTATGCTCCTGTAATTATCTAACTTATTATGTTTAATGTTCAGAATAGTTTATAATTATGATAAAACATAATTGTAAATTCGGTTAGCAAATCTAACTTTGATGCATATATGTTCATATTTTACTTAACAATGAATAAAGCATTTAACAACAACCCTATAAATCTATATTGGATTTTGTTTAAATTATGACTAGCAGTTATTTGTTTAATTTCATACATGAATGTTGTTATCCATTCGTTTTTCATTGAAAACCATTTATTGTTTTCCTAATTTCAAACTATATGTTAAATAATGGATTAACGGTATACAGACAGTAAGAAATTGAAATGATTAGTTGAGAATAATTCATACATACGAATGCATACATTTGACTGACTGAAATTACTTACTTACTTATTCACTTACTTACGCCTGTTACCCTTCATGGAGGAGTGTTGGCCGTCCACCAACATTCTGCATCAAACTCTGTCCTGAGCAATCGTCTCCAGTTGTTTCCAGTTGCTGTTCATCCTTTTGATGTCTGCTTCCAATTCTCGATGCAGTGTGTTCTTTGATCTTCCTCTTTTACGTTTCCCTTCAGGATTCCAAGTTGACGCTGACTGATATACATGTGAGATATTATCTCAAATTACGAGTCCAAAATATGCTTCAGCTATCTATAATAAACTTTGACTAAATTATATGTCTCATTTTCATAATTAATATTGTCGAACAAGTACAGACTCTAAGAAATCTTTGGTTAATTGGAGAATAAATGAATATCAGTGAAAACAAGAATCAATTTCTTACATTTATTATCCTGTTGTACATTAACATAAACAATAACATGTGTAAAAGAAAGCCCTTAATTCTTTTAGGTTATTTAAAGGATATTTATTCATAATAATATAATTACAAGGTTTATATTACTGTGTTATGGTGCTTAGAAGGTTACAAAAAAGTGTTACCTAACTATTAAAAATTAGTGTAATTAAGGGGATAGAGTTAAAGTTATGGACGAACAAGCAATTCCAGTGTACATGGGTGAGGTTACTTAAATAAAATTACAGTGACAAAGAGCATCAAAAAAACAAAACTTTAAAGAAGGCTTATTTTGAGAAAAAACAATGTACGAAGAGCAAATATAAAATTTATGGTAGTAATAAGTTATTGGGTTATGTTGAAACAAAGATAGAATATATTTCTTCTACATAAATAGTTCAAGTCTCATCTTGTGCAATACAGAAACTTCTTCCATTTCATGAGGCTTAAAAATAATAAATCACGGTAAAGCTGAATGAATATCATAAACAGTCTTCAATTCGACATAATCACGGCCAGTTGACTATTAATTTTACCGAAGTAAAACTATATAGTGACGCATCTTCTTGTTGGTGTTAAAAAGAACAGGCAATTCTGGCTTATATTTCTGGTTAAAGAACTGACTACCTTGTTTACAAAATTTGGGAGCTAGAGAGTTTTCCAACATCATGGAATGAGTCAATAGTTGTCCCTATCTTTAAAAAGGGTTCACTTCGCTCCTGTAAAAACTATCGGGGGATAAGTCTACTTCCGATTGCATCCAAACTTTTGACTTCCACCATACTTCGTACGCTATTCAAAACCTGAGAAAGATTGACTCGCGAGAAGCAAAGTACTTCTACAAGACTGGCTGGACTCTAATCCTGTACTCATCCTCGGTGGTGAGCAGATAGAAGTAGTCTAGAACTTCGTGTATCTAGGTAGCTGCATAAGTGCTGGTTGTGACGTGAGTGATGAGATCAATGCACGTATGATGAAAGCCAGAGCGGCTTATGCCAATCTGGGCCATCTTTGGCGCCTTCGTGATGTTAGTCTGGCTGTAAAAGATCGGATCTACAACGTGTCGGTGAGAACAGTCTCGCTTTATGCTTGTGGAACCTGGCCTCTCCGAGTTGAAGATGTTAGACGACCCTCTGTGTTTGATCATCGTTGTCTCTGAAGGATTGCTGACATCCAGTGGCAACACCATGTTAGTAATACAGAGGTTCGGCATCGTGTGTTCGAGCACAGAGACGATAATCCAATTGGTGTCACAATCTTGAAATATCGACTTCGGTGGCTTGGACATGTTCTACGAATGTCGTCCCAGAGAATTCCACGTCGCGCATTATTTGCCGACTCTAGAACTGGCTGGAAAAAGCGGAGAGGTGGTCAGTGTATGACATGGTGTCGTGGTTTGGAAGAAAGCCACAAAGGGCTGGCTTGTGTTGGTCCTTCACGACTCCCTGGTTGGGTTCCTAGAGATGGTGTAACACAATGGCTAGAAGCCAGTGGCGATCCTGCTGTAACCTTCTTTTACTTTCTTCATAAAAAGTGACCGTAACTTCCTTAACTGAAAGAATTCTTTCTGGTTTTACCTTTCTGTCTCCCCCATTATTATTATTATTTCACTAGCATACACTAATTTGCGGTCGTTATTGTCCTTTTTTCGTTTTATGCGCACCTTGCATTTTTATGTCTTCCCATTCTCATTGTTATTGTGTGGCGCATATGTATCTGGTTCCTCCTTGTACCAATATTTATGTGTTCAAATAAGTATACATAGTTTTTCTCAGAAGCAGGCAAACTGTCAAATGCATTGACCTTGTATTTCAAATAAAATGTATTTTGTAAAAACACGAATGAAAAATATTTTTCTATTTTACTCAAAGAAAATCAGAAAATGTCTACCAAAATTTTATCCTAATTTTATTTCTTATACATGGATTCATTTAAAGATTGTTGACAATCAATTTAATAAATTAAAAGAATGATGTAAGTCCCCTTTTTTTCAAATGTGAATTTCAAAACTATAAATCAATTCATGAACATTCGTTGATATTTAGCTTGTCATTTCAATAGTTGAAATCATGAGTCAACCTGGAAGCACTGGACGGCCGTTTCGTCCTAGTATGGGACTACTTGGCAGTGCGCATCCATGATCCCGTCCTACGAGAGATTCGAACCCAAGACATATCAGACCTCGTTGAACTCTACTGCTGTGAGATATCAGCTCATTGAAGACAATGGTCTACAGTGGCTCAATTTCGTGGATTGTTTGAAGTGAGACACTAATACCGTTCGATGCAGGCTCAGTGGTCTAATGTTTAAGCGCTCGCGCGCGAGGCTGATAGGTCCTGAGTTCTAATCCCGCGAGTCGAGGTCCTCGATGAGCGTTGCTGAGGAATCTCTTACAATAGGACGAAACGGCCGTCTAGTGCTTCCAGATATTCCATAGTGGTCTAGCTTTAATTGACTTATGATTTCAACTATTTAAATTTCTAAAATCCACACTAAACCCCTTCTAATTTAATTTTTTAGTAAACAGCTAACGAGTGATCTTCAACCGAATAAGTTTTATGCTTATTAGAGGTACAACTTGAACTTAATTTCATTTTTAAACATTCATTTTCACAAAGTTTGTTATAACAGACAAAATAAAAGGGAAAAAGAGCTCGAATAGTATCCGAATATTATTATATTCAAATGAAACAATAAGTAAATCATTTGTTTGAGCTATGTATTCCAAGTTATTGATTTCAGTAAGTTAATAATTTCTTCAGAAATAATAACAAACGTGGTAACTATAAATGGAATATCACACTTAGAATGATCAGTTGATTGAAAAAGAAAACGTTTAAGTGTAAGTTAAACAACCATAATAGAAAATATAGAGAACAATCAACTGATTAATAAATTAATAGAGAGAAAGTAAAATGACATGTATTTTCGCATTCATTTACGTCATTAATGTTGCTGGGAGGAGGGAGAATTTCTTAGTAGAACACATTGAAAATAAGAGGAAATTTTCCCTCACACTATTGATTTTTATTATTAAAATAAATGAACTACAATCAGTGATTTCCAGAGGATATAAAGGTTTGGTTGTAAATCCAGGCATTTCAGAAAAGCAGATTTTTTTTACTGTATTTTGATAATTTCAAATGATTTTTTTATCCATTTTGAGTTCGCCACACAGGGTGAGTATTTTTAAACAACGTTTAGGTTTACATTCACTTGTTATTGCTTACTTGAATATTCCCATTGATGTTTATGACTGAAACTGATCTGTCTCTGATTGGCATATGTGCATGCTATGCGGATTGCCTCGGTATTGTCTTAACTTACATGCATTCTAAGGAGTGATAGCCATCAGGATTCAGTAGCTATGTGGATAACATGATATCATTAGAAGCGAAAAATACTGGGTTTTAGTCCCAGAGTAAACATTAACTGTGGTGTGCAGGCACATCTAGCTGAAGAGTTCCAAATAGGACGAAACGCACGTCTTGGATTCCACTGCTAGCAACTATCCATCTTTACTTAGACCGTTCGGGTTTTGTCCTAAGTCCATATAAAATTCAAAATAAACAGAATTGGTCATTTATTTTTAGATAAACAAAATAAAAAGAAGTAATTCAAATCTATCATAGTTTGGGAAAATGATCGTTTTTAACTTTGTTTAAATGATTGAAGAAACTTGAACACATGGGAATTATAACATTTGAATGGTCAAAAAATGAAGTTAGACACAATGTTTTCAATAAAAAAGCAGAATAAATATTTTCTTAGAAAATGTCATTTAAATAACAATTAGTTTTAAGAAAAAGTAAAATAAAATATCTTTTTATTTAAACTCTCCATTTGTGTTAGTCAATCAATTCTGTTAGATTAGAAATCATTCATAATAAATTGTAAAGTGAATGACAACTATTAAAACATGATTATTTAAATAATTAATAATTTCATATTTTAATAGTTGAGTTCATAAGTCGATGTAAGCTAGACTACGATTGAAAACCTTGAAGCACTAGATGTCCGTTTCGTCCGAGTGTTGGACTCCTCAGTAATACGCAGTCACGGTCCCACATGCGAGATTCAAACCCAGAATCTTCGGTCTCGTGAGCGAATGCTTAACCTCTAGACCACTGACTCAGCATCTAACAGTGTTAATGTTTAACGTTCATCGATCCATGAATGGCTGTGCAACCATTCATCCATTGTCTGAGGTAGATACCTGTCTCTATCCGACACGGATTGGACTCCAGTGGTCACGGTTTCTTACTAGAACTCTAGGGCATCATCTTGGAACCAGTCACCTGTGAACATATGATGATCCATTCTGATAACTTCTATATTTGTATAATGATACAAATTATAATAAAAATAATTTTGTAAACTTTTCTGAACGTTTTTTGTGTTTATCTACGATTGTTAAAATGTTGTATGAAAAATAATTCTTCATACAACAATTACAAGGTTCGTTTAGTAACGTATTATTACTTAAGTGAAATTATTTTCTGGCCTTCTACAGTTGAAGATCTTATATTTATGCCATAGATTGACTTTGGGTTTATGTTGGGTTTCTCAGTGATTGTTTATTACATGACTATACAGTGTTTTCTGTTTCTTGGACTAATGTCTACTTTGATTCAATGTGTTTCCAGATATTCAACATGAACATTAAATGTAGTGTTATTTAGGGACATTTACTTATATCAACTTGTAAATAATCGTAGATGGTTTGATATGTTATATTTGCTAATATGATATGTATTCGGTATAAAGTGCTTTTTTAATTAATCCTATTGACTAGTATTACTAATTATAATATTAAAAAATCTCATTGCATTTTAATAGGCTTTCACATTGGTATCTGACTTTGATGATGAGTTTGCAGGAAAACTAACAGATTTTTAGAAGATACATTTCTACGAAAGATATCAAAATTGTCATCAAATGCTCTACTTATTGACATACAAGTAACTAGATATTTAAACTTCCAAATAACTCATGACTAAACATTTTTGTCCATAATTCTAAATTGTGACCAAGTTATATTTAACACGAATTAACAATGAAAGCAGAGCTTAACTATTCTATATCTTATAAGCAGTGATGTGTGCTGGGTAACAGTGGAATTAAAGACACGTGTTTCGTCTTATTTGGGATTATACATGTTTATTACAATCATTAAGTAATTAATGTGGTAAACTGGAATTATGAGTGTGGATAAACTCCAGGTTGTTTAATCATCAAGGAGTGTCGTAGTCAGTAATTCCTTTATTTAGTCATCCTAATGTAGGTATTTGGGAATAATCTATTGTAGAATTAATTGGTGTGTGTGAGTTACGGCACCGTAAATAAGAATTTGCACCTCGTTTTGATTGGCTTCTAGGTGCAAGGTCAAAATGGCGAACGATAGTGGAGTTTATCCTCAGTCAAAAGTATTAATTGTCAAACCTTATGAGTATGTATCATAGGTTACTTTAGTAATTCTATTGTTGATCATTAACTACGCAACATAATATTCATCACTAAATAGTATCTGAATTTCATTTGCCTAGTCTTATATTGTTATACGATGTATACATTGTCAATATATCAGTGATAACTTCTTGGGATATGATATCAAGTGATACAATTTTGAGACTTCGGAAAAATATGATCTTTTTCAAAGTTGTGGATACAAATCTACAATGGTTACAGGGAAGAGTTACATTTGAAAATTTCCTTACATATCATATCTTCTCGTCAGTTGTTTATTGAATCAACGAAAATTTATTCATTTAATTCGAAATTAATAATCATTAGCATAAATTCACTTGGTATTGTTTACTTGAATCTTCACATTGATGTTTAAGACTGCGAATGATCAATCTCATAACGCTTATATGCGCATACTGCTCGTATTGCCTTGATATTGCATTTTAAGAAAATACTGATAGTGGATAGCTGTGGAATCTAGGACGTCGGTTTCGTCCTATTTGAGACTTATCAGATGGATGAACCTGCATCTGAATTGATGTTCACTCTCTGAAACTAGAACCCACTATAATTCGTTTCAAATGCCATCGGGTTATTCACTCAGCTACTGAGTTCTGATAGCCACATTAGAATAATTCAAAATCAGTCATTGTGAATATTTAAATCGATGAAATTAATAGAAACGTTTATGTATAATGTCGTTTGAAGAATTTCTGTAAGAAACGTAAACAAAAATGACACATGTAATATACTTGAAACCCATCAAACTTGTTAACATGCTGTACTTTTTAAATGTGTAAAAAGATTTAAAGAATTGAAACAAATATGAAACGTTATGTCAGTAAAAGTTATATAATAAATCTAAACGTTTATTTTGAAGTGAACGAGTTAAAAAAAGAAATCCCTAGCGAAACTCAAATTGAGCGGTTTAATTGTAAGAAAATCAACAACTTAATTTATTTTAATAATCATAGATTGATAACTGTATTTTTACTGAGTGAAAGAGTTTGATTTGTATCTTTTATAAATGATCACTTCAAAGAAAAAAAATAATTGATTCATATGTTGTTGTTTGCTTGTATCTTACCAAATAGAATGAAACATGCATCCTGAATTCCACTGCTAATCACTATCCATTTTAACAATTTCCTGTTTTTAATAAATGTTCATAAACAAAACAAAAAACAAATATACTTAAATACAACTACACTTCAGAACATCAATTACCCATCTTCATCATATCTGAAAAATGTTTTTTTAAAAATTGAGAAGATATGTTAATACATTTGATTACAAGAAAAGCTAATCTATTTAATTATTAACGTTTATCAAATATTATCTAACGTTGATAAAATGTATGAGATGAAGAGCAATTCTATAAACTATAATCTATAATGATTGTGAGAAGGAATTTATGAATATTGTTAAATTTAACAGTTTACACAATAATAGTAATCATATCCTCACTAGTAACTATTTTTGAGAAGTAATTCTGGTATTTTCGGTTGTAAATCGTCGTTACTATCAGAATCCAATCCTAGTGAGAATGAGATAGTAGAACATTAATAACATTGAAAGTTGTTTTTTGAATATCGTAAATGATTATTATTTTTATGGATGGTTTTATTGAATATTATATGTTTAGTATAATATAGAATTTTCAGCACAAAGTATTTCAACAAGTTTATTTCACAAAACAAATAACAGAAATAACTGAATACGTTTATACATAAATTAAGTAAATAAACTAGATGGAATCAAATGAAATATTTTTTGAATATCAGTTGGGTTTTGTGGATGGCCGTTTCGTCCTATTGTGGGACTCCTCAGTAGTGCTCATCCACGACCTTGCCTCCTGCGAGATTCGAATCCAGGACCTACTGGTTTTGCGCGCGAGCACTTAACCACTAGACCACTGAGCCGGCATCTAACGGTATTAATGTCTAACTTCAACTAATCCACGAAACTGAGCGACACATCTACCATTGTCTTCAGTGAGTTATTATCTCACAATAGGACGAGACGGCCGTCTAGTGCTTCCAGGTTTTCCATGGTGGTCTAGCTTCAATTGGCTCATGATCTTAACCATTGAAATATTTTTTTATTAAGATTTGAGCCTGTACAACTTACAATTAGGAACGCGTTTAAGAAATCAATTTATTGATTAGGTCAATTCTAATAGCCTGTTTGTATATTTGTAGAGCTTTTATACCTGTTACTTGGATGCATGGATCCAAATGTAATTGATTGATTTTAAGAATACAGACCGTAAGATATTGGCTCAATGATTGAAATATTAGGCACTTGTTCTGAGTTCGATCTTAGATGAGGTCATCGATGTCCAATTTTAAAAGGAATCTCATTCTGAGAAGAAACAGCTGTTTTTAATACATCATGATTTTTAATGACTGTTAAGCTAAAATAAGCCTTTGATGTAAATTATGAACTATTTTGAAAACTTAGCAATCACATCATAAGTGAAATTTGTAAGAATTAAATTTCCAATAGGAACAATAACGCGGTGGATTTGTATGCATATAGTATGCAATTCTCTTTGAACCGAATAGCCTGGTGGTAACGTCCCTGACTGTGAAGCTGAGTGACACGGGATCGAATCCGTCAAGATGCACAAGTTCCCTCAAGATTACAGGTACATGTTGCTGAAAAGTGCAAAGTAGCACGAAAAAACTTCCAATGTGATATGAAAAAATCTTCTGATTGAGATTATTTATTATTTGATTATTATTTGATTTGTCTATTTATTATTTGTTATTGATGGTACAATATAGAATTCTTAGCACGAGGTATTTCAACTAGTTTCTTTTGCAAAAGCAAAATTAATAGAGCAACAAAAAAAAGTGAGAAAAGATCTGAATCTGTACAACTTTTTAATTAGAGACATGTCTAAGAATACAGGTTATTAACTAGGTTACCTCTAACACCATTTTCGTCACAGAGTTTATTTACTAGGTAAGGTATTATAAAACTTTTGTACCTTTGCTAGAGTGCATGGATTTTAATGTATTTATGTCTCCTTCTACCAGAAGATATACATGGAGAAAGATACGAATGAAGGGGATGGTTAGTATCTACTACCAGAAGTTTGCAAGATATTATGTGTCTATACACAACCACATTAATAATGACCTCAACAGATTCACTATACATCTTACTAAATGCATTCGGCACTCTCCGCAATACAGCAAAGTCTTTTCTCAAACGTCCGGGAAAAAATAATGGAGAACAGTAAAGAACAATAGGTAATATGCAGAGATTGACAAATTGTAAGAATGAATATAAAGTAATTCTAAAAGCATGCAGCTTTTTTATGTAGTAAACCAGACGGAAATCTTTCTCCGATAATAGTAAAGTATGAGAAGACCAAGAGAGTTCAGAGTAAAAAGTATCACCAAGATAATTGAACTGCAACACGGTGTTCATCAAAGAGTCTTCAATATTACAAGCACTATGGGATTTCGAATCGGGTTTAAATGCTGTTCATATCTCAGGCTAAAGAATAGCATACAATTAACATCAAAACAATTCATTAAATTAATACATTAAGCTTAGATTACTAATATTTCTTTAAAAAAGTAAACAATATACACTTTTCTAATGAGACACCATAAAACGAACTTGAATTTCATATAACCATTAACTTCTACTGAAAATACAAAATGCTTAGTAAAATTATTGTCTGAAATAATATAGAATACAATGATACATTTATGTCATGTTTAATTATTTAAAATATCAATAAAAATCTTAGATGTTTTTTTTTAAAATTTGGCAACTATTTGTAAGTAATGATGGATAGTGGTTAGCAGTGGAATCCAGGACGCGCATTTCGTCCAATTTGGGACTCGTCAGTTGGATGTACCTGCATCTCAGAGTTGATGTTCCCTCTAGGACTCGAACCCAGTACCATTCGCTTCAAACGCCATCGCGTTATCCACACAGCTACTGAGCCTTGATAGCCACTTGGCAACTACTTGTTTACAAAAGGAAAAAAAACATTAATGTTTAAATATTGAATATAATTGAAGAAATTTTATACAAACTATATAGGAGTGAATTAAAGAAAAAAATGATTTGTTGACATGGCTACTAATATTACCTAAACAAATTTCAAAAGTAAATGCTTGATTGTTTTTACCTTTCCACTTTAAGTAACTGATAAGTTTAAAATAAAATAAGACAAAAAAAAATGATAAAAAATTAATAAATGAAAATCTAATTATTTCAACTTAAAGTTTATTATAATTATTTATTTTCAGATGGGTTTTGTGGATATTATAGTAATTTCAATGGTTAAAATCATGAGTCGATTGAAGTCAGACCACCATGGATAACTTGGGAGCACTGATATTAACCAACATATGCTTACAAGTGACTCGCTTCAAGAGGTATATCTTGGAGTTCTAGTGAGAAGCAGTGACCAGTGGAGTTCAACCAGGTCTGTTGTGAGGTAGTAACTCACTGATGACAATGGTGGATGTGTCGCTCACTTTCGTGTAATAGTTGAGGTTAGACATTAACACCGTTAGATGTCGGCTCAGTGGTCTGGTGGTTAAGTGCTCGCGCGCGGAATCAGTAGGTCCTGGGTCGCGCACTTCTGAGGAGTCCCACAATAGGATGAAACAGCCGTCCAGAGCTTTCAGGTTTTCCATGGTGGTCTAACTTCAACTGACTCATGATCTTAATCACTGAAATTATTATTTATTTATTTCCTGATTGTTTGAATTTCAAAAAAGATAATATAATTAGAAATTAGTGTTAGAGATAGAAATTCACTTGGTATTGTATGTTTTAATCTTTATATTGATGTTTGTGTGTACTGTGATTATTGCCTTGATATTGCCTTAAATCACAAGTATCATAAACAAAGATGGGTAGCGGATGACAGCTGAGTGAATATCAACTCCGAACTACAGGTACATTCAGCTGACGAGTCTCAAATAAGACGAAACGCGCGTCCTAGATTCCACTGCTAGCCACTATCCATCTTTAGATATAATGTTAAAGACAATCTAACTAAATGAAACTAGGGAGAAAATTATGATAAAGATGAAAAAAGAAAAGTTATATTATTGAACATCATTAAGATTGGTAGATAATTGTGAATAGAATAATTGAAAAATAAATTATCCCTCTGCATTGACTTAAAATTTCAATAATGAATTGGAGATTTTGAACTTCAGTAAAAGTGATAACTTACGTTGGAAATGATAGGAAGAAGTATATATGGATTACATTTAATAAAAAGCATCTAGATTATCCAATTAGTTAATAATAAAATAATGTTACTATGAACGAATTGAAAGATAATTTACAAATGTTTATTAACCATTCCTATGAGTTAAGGTTATATGAACATTCAGTTGTAGATTATATTTTATTTAGTTCTTTATTCATATACTATAGTGTCATTATTAACCTATAATTTTAGAAACAACGATTTAAATTAAAAGTTTTAACCTAATAAATTAAGAACTATTCGTTTCTATGACAAACGTAATGAATATAACCCAAATGAACTTTAAATTCACTTGGGATTGTCTATCAGAATCCTTACATTGATGTTTAGGACGGAAATTGATCAGTTTCTTATTGGCATGTAGCATATTGTGCAGATTGTTTCGATATTTGCCTTCAGTCAGAAGCATTATAAGCATATATGAATAGTGAATAGCTGTAGAATCTAGGACGCTCGTTTCGCCCTATTTACGACTCATCAGATGGATGAACCTACATCTAAGTTGATATTCACTCTGAGACTGGAACCCAGTATAGTTCGCTTCAAATGCCATCGCATTATCTACCCAGCTACTGAGTTCTGATAGTTACCAGCTTGTGCAATTGAGTGGGGTTCAAATTCATTTTTGTATCGTTTTTTTGAATATTCCCATTGATGTTGTGAACTGCAGTTGATCAGTCTATTATTCGTGATAATAGTTTAATTCAACCAATATTATTCGTTCCACTTTCGATATGATTAGTCTATAACAACAGGAACTTTTAACTAGCTATGTGAAATAACTAAAAATCTCAAATAGGAGGAAACGTGAATCCTGTATTCCAATGCTAGCCAACAACCATCTTTGTTTTTAATGTTTGTAACAAGGCAATATCAAGGTAATCCAACAGGATGGACATATGCCAACAACAGACTGATCAATTCTAGTCGTAAACATCAATGTAAAGATTCAAGTAAACAATACCAAGTGAATTTAAACTTCACCCCATTGCACAAGTTAGTGACTTTCAGGACCCAGTAACTATGTGAATAACCCGATGGCATTTGAAGCGAACTGTACTGGGTTCTAGTCGTAGAGTCAAAATCAACTCTGAGATGCAAGTATATCCATGTGACGATTCTCAAATAAGGCGTAACGCGCGTCCTGGAATCCATTACTAGGCACTATTATTTTTTGCTTTAAATGAACTTTGTTGTCAACGTTTCATTCAAAACATTTCCATAGTAACTTAACACATGTAAAATGTATATCAAAAAAACTTAGTTTTTGTTAACTTATTGAACTAACGAATTGTAACAATTTTCAAATACATACAGAAAAATAGGAATATCCAAAGTTATAGAACATGCAATCTAGAATTAAATATACCCTTAGTTGTAAAGAGAAAATTAGCTAAAGATCTTAATCATTCAAAATTTAAGGCGTACACTTAAATAAAACTAGTTCATAAAAGTAAGTAGACAAAATAACTAAATTTACCCTTTTTATTCTTAGTATACAGTTATAAAACAACAATATTACTTCAACTTGGAGTCATTTTATTGATTGTAATGATATTAAAAACCAAAAAAAAACTTAGTAGGAAATATTGTGTAGATCAGATATTTATTCATTTTTATACCGATTTTTAGTTGATATGGGAATTAGAAAAAAAAATAAATAAATGAAAGTACATAATACTGAAAAATAGGCATTCACTTAACACTGACAACAATAATCAAAAAACATTTTTGCTTTTTTTTTAAAAAATGTTTCCTAGAAATAAAAATAAACTAAAAGAAGAATTAATAATTTTATGCATCAATAGTTTTACAGTTATTTTGGATGGTTTTACTATTTCGCTTGTAAGAAAAATATATATATAGCTTGGTTAACATTCTGAAGTATTAGTTATTGAATTAGTTTCTATATGAAAATCAATACTGAACTCTAGGTGACAAGTTGTTAAGTAGAATTAAACATCTTTTCTAGAATTCACAACAGTCCACTATGCGAATAATAGTATATCATTTATAAATAATTTTAAATTATTAGAGTTAGGAATTTATAAAGATTGTTAATTTTTATAATTTACATCATGAACTAGCCTGATTTTTATAACAATTAGTCCCTTTGATAAATTCCGATAATGTAATAAGAAGACGAAGATTATTAGAATTATGTGATATATTTGCGCAATACATTTCGAATAATCTGGTCACATATATACTTGTTAGGAGCATTTATATATAAAAAAAATAGAAGATCAACTAGACAGGAAACGGGGTAAGAGGAGATAAGGATAATGATAAGAGTAATAATAATAATAATAATGTGAACACAAAGTGAAACCTAATCACTGTGGCTAATAAGTCAATATTACCAGGGTAGGTTTAAGGTAAGAACAAACTGTTTTTGAAAACACAAATGGGGTTTGGATTTTCGGATGACTAAGGCTTCAATAAACCTTAGTATACGCCCTTTTTACACTTTTACACAAAATGACAAAAGCCGAGTTTAGATCAATCTTATGACGTCTTTCACTTATATGTTTAGCAATAGAGGATAATGGATGTTTATCCTCTGGGCCATTTGATTGTATTTGTTTCTTCAGTCATTTGGGTACATGTTCACTAACCCTAATGTTTAGTAAATATTGAAAACGAAGACATATTAGACAGATATTTCGTTCAAGTATAGTAATCCTCAGCCACGACTTTATCAGATATCAAACTCAAAAACTAAAGGGTTTACGATGAGCCTTTGAGCCTTAAATCAGTGAATCAAAACTCAGTAATTTTAACTACTAGTTCTAACCAGTTTACATTATTCAGTGACTTTTCTCCACTTTGATCATTGATATATATATTCTACATCTAACATAAAAAAACATAATTCTTTAGTCAATTGTTTCATTTCGGATGTAAAGTAAATCACTGCTTGTATTAATCAAACATTATAATTGAGCACTATCAAGTAATTCTAAAATAACACTAAACAGTTATAAATTACTTCCTAAGTTTTAATGCATATCAAATACTTCCTTCAAATTACATTAATCAGCACTAAATAAAATATTATAAACACAGTATATAGAAACAGTTATCTTAATCTGTTCATTGTTATTTTTTACATAGAAAAAATAAGTAGATTTAGTAATATTTTAAGTGAATTCATTGTAGTAGTCTGGTGGATATCTTTATTTATTGTTAATGTAACTTTGATCATCTGAACAGCTTTCCATATATATATATATATATTCTATTACTATTCCACCCCTCCGTTGATTTGGTAATACTACTCACATGTCTGTGCTACTTCAGATAAAATGCTACTTTCTCTTCCATAAACGTTTCACCTATAAATGAAAAAGAAAATTGACAATTTTTTGTCTTTACATATATTTATATTCAATATAAATTGTATGTTGTATGCCTATATTCCATTGTATCTGTGTATTCACTCAAATACTATTTTACAGTTGATAGATCAGTAGAACAACGTGTACAAACACACAAACATACATATATATCCTCACTCACACTCACACACACACACAACAGATATACATTTTAGAGTATTTAAATGAATTTAGTATCCATTTATTTTTAATTTAACAACATTTTATATTAATTTATTAAAGTCATTTCGAAAACTTCTTTTTTTTCCTTTTTGATACAAAACAATCTCATGGTCATTGATAAAAGGAATTAATTAATATCGATAAAACTACTACTACTACTGTTACTACTACTACTACTACTACTACTACTAATAATAATAATAATAATAATAGTAATCTTGAATGCATTCATTTAAGAAGAAGGCAATTATATTACTGTAACTGTTCATCTACTTTATTCTATGATGAATACAACTTTCTACAATTCATGTAAGAAAAAAATAAACAGTACACAATGTATACAGCTTTGAAGGCAGAAAAATGTTATTGAAATAAATAGTTCCCAGAAGAATTTGATTAAAAAAAAATTAAAAAAAATAATTAAGAATAACAACTGAATCATTTAGACAGAGATCAATTTTATTGAATTACAGTTCATTTATATATTACATAACACATTCTTATTATTATTATTATTATTATTGATACTTGTTATTACTTATTATTTCATTACATAATAGCAATATTATTTTAACTTTAACAGTTCATAATCAAAAAGTAAATCATGTTGAATGAATTTGGCAAATAGTCTAATTCGTCAATACCATTTCGAAATTTTCTCTTAATTAAGTAAGTCTGAAGTATATTTTTTTGTTTGTTTATACAAATTTTGTATGTGTATTTTCAATGAAATTTAATTCATGAGTTTTTACTAAGCTAGACCATCAATGAGAACTTGGAAATATTGGATGAACATTTTATTCAAAGTATGATACTTCTCAGTAGTGTGCATCTACGATCCTAAATGTAAGACTCGAACCTAGGACCTTCAGTTTCATGCACAAACACTTCATCTCTAGACCATTGAATCAGTATCCAACAGTGGTAATGCTTAACTAAATGTTCAAATTGTAATTAATATTACTAGTAAAATATAAATTGATTGTTCAATATTTTTTTTTGTAATTGTTAATGTATTTTGATGATAAGCTTTTCCATAAAAGACATGAAGTTGTTACCATTTTATCAGCCATTGAGATTTCTTATTTTAAGATATACTCACCACTTCTATTCCATTTTCTGTAATCAATCAATCTTTGAATGAATTATTTATAAAATTATAAATAAACTGGGCGTTTAAAGATAGTTATCTATAAATTATTATATTACTGACTAGTAAATTCTATTGGTGTTTTATACCATACATATGTTCTTAGTTATTAACGTATATAAATATGTAAGATGTCAATATCAAGAAGATATGTAAATGATGTATAGCCTAGTGTTTTTTAAATCAAGGGTCGGACCGATTTTTCATTTGGTTGTAATGCACAGTGAACCCTCACCTACACTTCTCACTCCTTTCCTCAGAGCCTTATCACTTTTCGTTCGGTTATAACAAGTGGTTATTTAACTTTACTGTCAAATCACAAAATATATATTTATATTTGATTCACATGTTGGTGTATTGATGCTCTGGTCATCAGCGATATAATTTAAGTATCGTCATTTTACTTTTTTTCTGTATATTTTAAACCCCTTAAATTAACAAACGCTGGTAAACTTGCTGTAGGGATTCAAAAAACTGAAGATAATGATAAGCAAACTGATTATGAAGCACTGTCAGCGGGAGTGAATAAAATTCTAACCCACCATCAAAGAATTTGATACATACCGCTTCAATATAAATTTTTATTGAGAAGGAATATTAACCGATGTGTTTGAATAACTAGTTTTGTTCAGCAATAAGACCTAGCAGTCGTGCTCTTTTTTAACCAAAAATTTTGTTGCTAACATACTTAAAGTGATATATCAACATGTATATAATCCCTTGCTTGTTATAAGTTTGGACCCCTGAAGAGCTTAAGTAATTCTCATTTTTTCAATAAGTTCATAGTCGAGGACACTTCATCGTATCATTAAAAAACAGATTATAGGAAACCTGTACAACATCAAAAACACAAAACTATCTCGCAAATGGTTATCACTCATATCAATATTTAATGATCCATTATTTTCGTTTATTTATTCAATTTGTCAACGTTCATTAACTAATGACATTAGATCTCATCGAGCTGTATTATGACTTAGTCAAAACTGAATGTATTGATCGCTAGATTTTGGCTTACTAATGCAAAGCTAACTCATTTACCAAGAAATATTAAGATTTTCGGTTTTATCTCAAGGAAGATTATAGATTAGCGTGATTAGAGAAGTCATATGCTCAACAAAAAAACATTTCTCCAGTATTTCCTGATTTTACAAAGATTTCTAAATAGATATTTTTCTATGAAAAAACAAAAGATTTCTCCTAGTCTCCAGAATCTCCTTAATTAAACTGACTATAAAGGAGAAGATAAAGAATAAACGTTAGAACTTCTGTAACATCACATTTCTTTCTATTTATAAATTGTTTATCTCTTATTAAATTTCTGACAACCATATTGCTTATCAGTCGCAAATGCATTGGAATTTCACACACAGAGATCCAAATGTTAAGTATCCTATTGGATTTTGATTTTCTGCTTCGGTAAAAATATGAAATGACAATAGTCGGGATTAAGAACAAATATTAAACGGTATGGGTTGCTAAAAAATTGCTTTTTATTTCACTTTTACTAAAATTATCAATAGAATCACAATGACATATCAATAATATTATCTTTCTTAAAAATACAATTCAGTTATACAAAATACTATTACAATAAACCATGATGGCTTGTTTTACTCATAGAAATAAGCTATTAATATATATGATTACATAGGTTAGCACGTCAAATAGTTTGACCTCAATAACAACTTAGATTGATGAAATATATATCAGAAGGGGTTTTGTGGAGATTTTAGAAATTTCACTGACTGAAATCATGAGTAAATTGAAGCTAGACCACCATGGAAAACCTGGAAGCACTGGACGGACGTTTCGTCCTGGGAAGTCCCATACTAGGACGAAACGGCTGTCCAGTGCTTCCAGGTTTTCCATGGTGGTCTAGCTTCAATTGACTCATGATTTCAATCAGTGAAATATATTTCAGTTTGAACAGAAAATATACATATATAATGTTATTTTCGCCTGCCATCAATATGATTGTTTACAGACAAAAATAAAATTGAATAATTGGCCACGGAGTAATAAACAGTGTCATACTGTTTAATTAACAGTACTGATCAAACTCTATCTAACAGTTCACAACTTAGTCATGACTCAACGTTTCGATAGATCATGTTAGATACTGTTCAGATGCAATGTATCAGTAAAATGTCATGAACGTAGAATGTGTGCTTATCTAAAAATAAATTATTGCTCCTTGTGGATTATGAAGTTACACTTATTGCCCCAGACACGGATCTATCAAACTGCTTCAATCATGAGATCTTTAATAACAAAAGCATTTCACTTTTCCCTTGACTACATGTAAGCATATATAACTAAAAATATTCTACTTTGTTCCCTTTGTGCTACATAAACGTATATTTATTCAGTAATATTGTTTATTTATTTTAAAGAAATGGCTACTGTGGTGAACAAGAACACAAAAAGAGACACCAGAACGTGTTTCAACACAAAAGTACAGATTCTCTTATCAAAACCAGAAAACTATACAGGAAATTGTTCATTTGTAAAATGTCACTCAATTGTTTCAAACATGACTGTTCCTTCTGAAAAATGTCAATCAATCATCTCATTGTTCTTTAGTTTCCACACTAATCATTCTTTGTTCTTCTTCTCTTTTCTTCGATCTTCCTAACCTACTTATATCTGTCGACATTGATAGCACACATCACACTTCCACTCTGTCACGAGATGTTAAAAATTCAATTTCCTACTCAATGTGAGATTAAATATATAATACTAATTTGTTATTAACTTCCTTATCAACCCTCAATTTATTTGATATCATGAAATCTAATCTTAGTATTGATACTTCGTTGATTATTGCTAGGTAGCGCTTAACGTACATAAGACCCTACCTACTAATTGTCTCTAAAGAATTAAATAAAATGGTATAGTATGTATATTGAAATGAAAATGACATTTTATATTTTATTACAGTTCCATGTAACTCCTTGTTGATAGGATTTTTAACTTCATAATGGTCACTAAATATTTCTTTTAACTTTCATACAAATCAGTAGGACTCGAAAAATGACCTCACATATATTATTTACTACGGACTATATGGCCTTTTATAAATGGTTAATTGTATAGAAAAGTTTTATTTTGTTTACTTACCAATTATATTTTCATACATTTTAGTTAAGGAAACAAATATATTTCTTGTTTGAGTATGGTCATTTTTTTGACTAAAATGATATCATAAATCTAGTTCAATGATAACTTTAATTAGTCATATAAATTAATACATTAGGTATCATAAGTGACACATAACAATTATAATACAGGTAATATGTATGAACAACAACATACTTATATGGTTTGTTTTTTGACAAGAATGCATATATATGCAAATAAACCGTAGAAAATAACTATTCTGAATGGCAACTCGAACTGATGTACGTACATACGAAGTTCTACGTTGTTATTGACTGAATGATCCTGAATCCATTAATCTAAACATATGCATCAAACAGAAACCATTTTTTGATTAAAATAGCTGATTCCAATTCCCTCATTTGTGAGTTCGAATACCGAAGATAACACCGATTCCCTTAAGATCACAAACATGCCTCCTAGACAAATGTCTACTGAGTTCCAACTCAAAGCTTTCACAATTTACCTTCAAATCTCAGAATTTACAGAGTGCTCTGTGATATCAAATCTACTGAATACATTGCGGTTTGTTAAAAATAGATTGATATCACTATAAACCAAATGACAAGATATTGTCTTTAGTTCTTTGCAATGTAATTCCAACGAAAGACTTTAATTCAAGAAGTGAATTTCGACTCTAAATCATGTAATGATGCATCGAATAAAGCTTTTATGATAATTTTATTGGATTAATTAAACCAAAGTTTGATTTTCATCTATCCTGTATCAACTGATTTGTAACCTATTTAACTGTACAATCAAAAGTAATAATTAACACTTGCATTTGCAACTAACTATGAATTTAAAAAAAAATTCATAATACTTTGCAAAGTTTTATTTTGTAAATGTTCATTTATTTCTATCTGTTGTTGTGTTTGCTATTGATGTTGTCAGATATAAGTAGTTTGTATCATCCATCGAAAGTGAAATATCTGACGACAGAAGGTTAGGAAGATCGAAGAAAAGAGAAGAAGAACAAAGAATGTTTAGTGTGGAAACTAAAGAACAATGAGATGATTGATTGACATTTTGCAAAAGGAACAGTCATGTTTGAAACAATTGAGTGTCATTTTACAAATGAAGCAATTTCTGTATAGTTTTCTGATTTTAATAATAGAATCTGTACTTTTGTGTTGAAACACGTTCGATTGTCTCCATTTGTGTTCTCATTCACTACACTAAACATTAGCCTACAAAATTCAGATAAGTCGCTTTTTATCAAATTCATCAAAATAAAAATTATTTGAATAGTTAATTCTTATTTTCCAAGGTTTATTTGTCTTTTTTAAAAAAAAAAACGAACAATCTTCATTGTATAACTAATTCACTTTATCTACTTAAAGTTCATATTTTTTCTCCACCTACACAACAGAATTAGTTAGATAGGCAACAACAACAAAAAAAGGTTGACTTAGTTCCATTTTTCAGTAATAAGTAGAAAAAAAAATTTTTTCTTAAACAATCAACACATTCGGGAATAATTTATTTATTTAACGCCTACATTAAACGTGCTGATTAAATGTGAATTCGGAAAAAAAGAGAGAGAGAGAGGGAAAAAAAGTATTTTTGAGAATTAATTTTAAGAGATAGTGTCTAAATTATTAAGGATATGAAATAAACCGATATGTATGTATTTCGTTTACTGCTTTCCTGTACATCATACTGTGCTGTGAGTTACTTATGTCCAAATAAGTAGTTTATAACGATGGTCAGGAATAGAATATTTTTCAGTAGACGATCGAGAAGTAAATAATGGGAACGGAAAGCAATTTGTATGCAAATGAGCAAGCAGTGAAATCTGAAACGATGTACTGAGATTTTCAAAAAGAAACAGTCAAGTTTCAGACAATTGATTGATATATTGGAAATTAACTATTTACTATATGGTTCTCAGATTTCAGTGAGATATTTTGTATTTTCGTGTTCAAATACATTCGATTGCCCCCTTTCGTGTTCTTGTTCACCACAATACTACTTTGTATGAGGAAAAATGTAAACTCAAAAATTTAAAGCTGTTCATTCAAGTTTCAACTTATTAGACGTATTATTATTAGAAATCAGAGTGTTTAGAAAATTAATGTCGTGACAATATTTGCATGTTTATCATAATGTATTCATGTGCATAATATATAATCGTTACACAATAGTTTGTGTGCTATCGAATTTGTATATTTTACATATATCTATGGGTAAGAATAAAAAAAGATGTTTTTAGCGCTAGAATAAAGTAAGGTTAACATTTGGATCTGTGTGTGTGTGTGAAATCTCAATGCATTTGCGACTGATAAGCAATATGGTTGTCAGAAATTTAATAAGAGATAAACAATTTATAAATAGAAAGAAATGTGATGTTACAGAAGTCCTAACGTTTATTCCTTATCTTCTCCTTTATAGTCAGTTTAATTAAGGAGATTCTGGAGACTAGGAGAAATCTTTTGTTTTTTCATAGAAAAATATCTATTTAGACATCTTTGTAAAACCAGGAAATACTGGAGAAATGTTTTTTTGTTGAGCATATGACTTCTCTAATCACGCTAATCTATAATCTTCCTTGAGATAAAACCGAAAATCTTAATATTTCTTGGTAAATGAGTTAGCTTTGCATTAGTAAGCCAAAATCTAGCGATCAATACATTCAGTTTTGACTAAGTCATAATACAGCTCGATGAGATCTAATGTCATTAGTTAATGAACGTTGACAAATTGAATAAATAAACGAAAATAATGGATCATTAAATATTGATATGAGTGATAACCATTTGCGAGATAGTTTTGTGTTTTTGATGTTGTACAGGTTTCCTATAATCTGTTTTTCAATTTTATACACATAGATTCAGCTGCATTTTTATTTCAGAAAGAAAACTATTATGTAAGGAACATCTCAAATATGCAAAGCCAGAAGATTTACCGGAACAATAAAATTAAATAGCTTCTTTTTAATTATTTCATCTCCCTTTTACTTGTCGAAAATGCAGTAGTTATCATTGCACCTAATCACGAGTTTAATGAAGCTAAAACCGTATACACTCTGAACCTGATTTAATATTGTTCATAGAGAGCTGATCGTCAGGGGTTCGACCTCTTGTGACATGACAGATTTGCAATGATATGAAGTTCTATACTTAAATAAAATTGTCCAGTGCTATCAAGTTTTTATATTTGCCTTTATTCACCTCAATCTCTGATAAATATAGATTACAATTATCACTGATGTGTAATAATTTAGTGATTTTGTTACACATATTATACTGATAATAGATTTCATGCACTCAACCAAAAAAGATTAAAGTATTTAAATAAATTAAATAAACATATGAATTACTGCTTATATAAATGGTCTTGTTTTACTTCATTAAACAAAGTATCCATAATTGACTACAGTTTACAAAGCATGATTTAATGTTAGTTTGTCAATATTCTTTTTACCAAAAAGAAAAAAACACATTAAGAAACAAAAACTTGTAAATAAAGAAATGACAAACAAGTTTAGTAAGAAGTGAAGTGAAAAGAATAGAAAAGAAACTCAATTTGTTTGATTTGTTCTCTTCTTTTGTTTCATTTGTCCTAATCAAATATCTCATTGTTTTATGAACAATTTCTATATTTGAATATCATATGAAATTTTGATTGTATACAGTGGGTAAATGCATTTTATTGATCCCAGTAGATGTGCACTGCTGAAGAGTCACACAATAGGACGAAACGGCCGTCAAGTGCTTCCAGGTTTCCCATGGTGGTCTAGATTCATTGATTCATGATCTCAATTGTTGAAAGATACTTTTTTTATTTAAATAAAACGAAAATCATACTATGCAGAATAAAATAAATTAATATTATATTGAAACTACATATAGATCTCATAAAATAATAATAAAAATATCTTAACATAATCATAATATGATGTGTGCTACTGATATCGACAGACATAAGTAGTATGTATCAGTAATCGAAAGTGAATTACCTGAAGGCGAAAAGTTAAAAAATATTAAACAAATGAGAACTAGAACAAAGAACGGTTGATATGGAAATGAAGGGTCAATGAACTGTGAGACGATTGATTAATATTTTGAAAATGAAGAATTTCCTATATGGTTCTCAGATTTTATTTAGATGTTCTGTAAATTTGTCTCCAACTGTGTTCTCGTTCGCCACAATAATGCATGATTTACTAGGGATAACTTACTTATAGTTTGTTATGTTGGTGTTAAAAGTTAGGAGAAACGAATAAAAAAATGAGACAAATCGAATAAAATTGGTTTATTATTTCTTCTTTTGAAAGACTTTCATTAACTTTAAATATCCTGATTTGATTACAGAACAGATATATGACAGCTTTATTTAGTAACACTGAAGCTTTTCATTGCAGTGATACCAAAATTCAAAGTCATAAACCAAAGAAAATAATATTTGTTGCTAAACTTAATTAAGCTCGATTCTCATTCAAATCAGTATAAAATATTTTTGGAGATTGTGCGCATCTGAGAATTCACTGCAGATCGGATTCTCGGCCTCACAGTGAGCAGTTAACTTCAATGTCACTAAACTGGAATTCGATAGTGTCTTTGTCTAACTCCAATCAACTGACTAAGATCCAAGTTTCAGCCATCAGTCGAGTTATGGACGCTAACTATTAAGGAGTCTTATACAAGGACGAAACATCTGTCCACTGTATATTTATCAGTTGGAAAAGCCCACAAAAACAATTGATCAAACGATGTAGAGGGATTGTAGTCGAAAGTATAGGTAAAATAATATTGGATGGTCGATTCATAATGAGGAATGTTTAGTGTTTGCATCACTGAAATGAAAATTTTCAAATATTACTATCCATGGTTTGTTCAGAATCATTAAGGAACCAATTTCGTGGGAAATGAGATGTTTAAACAAAGCTGTTAGTGGAACTTTTATTAAAATAACATTTATTGAAATACAAGTGGTTAAAATAAAAAGCGTGTGACAACAATTTAGCTTATAGCTACTGGACACTTAATTAAACTACTCAATGCAAAGAAAGCAGTTTCACCAAAACCAACCTCCTTAGCTACAAATAGTTTTCACCAACTCCTAAAAGGTAAATAAGTCCTATAGTTTCTATATTTTCAGAACCTTATATCAGTCTAAAAAGTATAATTGATGTTGCTTGTTATGTACGAGAAAAATCACATATTATTAAATAATTGACCATTAATTATTACTGGTTAAAATCATGAGTCAATTGAAGCTAGACCACCATGGAAAACCTGGAGTTCTAGTGAGAAGCCGTTACCTGTGGAGTTCAACCAGGTCGGTTGTGAGATATCAACTCACTGAAGACAATGGTGTACAGTGGCGCAACTTCATGGATTGGTTGAAGTTAAACATAAACACCGTTGGATGCCAGCTCAATGGTCTAGTTGGTTCAACGCCTGGCGCGAGGCTGCTAGGTCCTGGATTCGAATCTCGCCGGGGGCGGGATCGTCCCATACTGGGACGAAACGGCCGTCCAGTGCTTCGAGGTTTTCCACGGTGGTCTAGCTTCAATTAACCCATGAGTTTAACCAGTGAAATTTCTAAAATCTCCACAAAACCCTTTCTGACATTAATTATTATTCAGATTTTCACGTTTTAAATATTGTTTGAAGAATGATTACGTCACCATGTTTGATTGTGGTTAATTCAAAACGCTTGTAGAATAAAATACAAAATAATTAAGTTTATTTACTAGAAAATTTAATTACATTAGTCTTTGATACTTTTCAAATTACATTGAAATTAAAATAATTACGCGGGTGTATAAATAATTCATAACGTCCAATTTTGTCTGTTAAACTAACCTATTTAATCGTCTATCAATTACAGTTAGTATCAATTTTTCCATTTGAGTAATTTTCATTATCAGATATTTGACAATATGATCAAATATTACTTCTGAATAAGATGTATAATATACAAAACGTTATAAATACAGTTCAAAAATCATTACGTTTTATTAAACTAGAACATATGGAACTCAAAACAACTTTCAACCAATATCAAAGTGAGAATCTTCAATACGAACGTCAACACAGTTCTACTGTATGGAGCTGAAACTTGGAGAACTACAACAACCACAATCAAGAAAGTACAAGTATTTATAAATAGCTGTCTTCGCAAGATACTCAACATCCATTGGCCGGATACCATCAGCAACAGCCTTCTGTGGGAGAGAACAAACCAACTTCCAGCTGAAGAAGAAATTAGGAAAAGACGATGGAAATGGATAGGACATACATTACGCAAATCGTCAAACTGCATCACGAAGCAAGCCCTAACTTGGAATCCTGAAGGGAAGCGAAAAAGAGGAAGGCCAAAGAACACATTGCGTCGGATAATAGAAGCAGATATGAAAAGGATGAATTACAACTGGACGGAGCTAGAAAGGATTGCCCAGGACAGGGTTGGATGGAGAATGCTGGTGAGCGGCCTATGCTCCTTCACGAGGAGTAACAGGCGTAAGTAAGTAAGTAAGTAAGTAAACTAGAGAGCTATTTAATTATGATTAGCGTAAAAGCCTAGAGAAACAGAATATTAATTTATTAGTTGAATTCATGAATCAATCAAAGCTAGACCACCATGGAAAATCTGAAAGCATTAGATGGCCATCTCATCCTAGTGCGGAACTTCTCAGCAATGCGCATTCACGACACCGTTCACGAGATTCGAACCCAGGACATTCAGTCTCGGGCGTGGACGCTTTACTACTAGAGCACTGAACCGGCCGCCATCCAACGGTCTTAATGTCTAACTTCTATTTAAACCTTAATATGATTTGATGAATAATTGAAGGCTGTCAACATATAAATAACTTGGACGTATTTATTGATAGTAATATATATAATGTTTTGACAGTTTATTAACATATTCGATGGTATTAAACAGATCCTATGTATTTTGAAATGTTAACAGTCAGTACTTTTAACCTTGATCAATTTATAACAATAGATACGAGTTACTTCATCCATTATTCTCAACTTGAAATGATTACGTATAAACTGTTAGATGTCAAAGGTAAAAATACTCCCAGGCTGAGTAATCAATTTGCCAGCCAACTTTACACTCTATTCTTAAAATAATACTTGAATTCATGCTATTTATTAATTGTTCAAACAGAAATGAGTTGTGTGTTAGCAATATTATAATATTAACTCATGCATTTCATATACCAAGGTGGCCTGCTTGAATATCTGAGCTATCTGTTCCTGCCATCTAGATATTTCAACAAGTTTTCTTGTTTGTTTTAACACATCATTATGCCTACAACTGACATAACCAATTTAGGTGCGTTTGCGAAAAGTTAACGACATTTCGCTCTACAAGCCACAAAAGAACCCAATCAGAGAAATCGTGGTTGCTAGCAATATCCATCCAAAAAAATATACATTAATCAGATGTTGATTCCTCAAGAGCTAACATCTAACTGGCGACCACTCAATATTTATCACAAGGGTCGATCAAGAAATAAACAAATGAAACTTGTTGAAATACTTTGTGCTGAGAATTCTATATTGTACCAAGAATATAATATTGAATAAAGCCAATAATAATAATAATAATAATAATAATAATATGCATACATAGTCATCTGTTTTTCTGTGAAATTAATCCAATATTAAATGTATTCAATAGGTTAAATGTTGAGGACGTTAGATCCCCAGAACTCACTTGGGAAAGGACCTAATTTTGTAATTTTTTTTAGAAAATTTGAATTTCTTTGTTTTCGCGCCAAAGGCACTCTGTCACCTTCATGTCGTATTTCCTACTGGGAAATATCTTAAATCCTACTGGTCCGTTGCGTCTTTTACTATGCTGTTTGGTAACTCTCCCCAAGAACGTTTTTGCACTGTATATATACGTTTTGAATTGTGTTTGTTGTTATCGTTCGTTTCTGGCTGTTTTGCAGAATATACCTCCCATTCCAAGCTTGGACTTCTCCCTCTAGTTAGCGGGGCTGGGACGCTTACTAGTTTTTGGTCATTGAGTCTTTGTTCTCGTTCGCCGATTAAGTGAACTCGTGATAGCTTCAAACCTAGCATTGAATAAGAAATCAAAATGACTATTATTATTTATTAATTTCTACATTATAAAGTTTCATACTCAAAATTGTTTCTGATCTCTTTGTAGAATTAATTTTGTTAATTATAGGAAAACATGAATTTATCTTTTATTTTTCTCTTCTGTTACATTGTTGTTGTTTATTTTTTCGTATATACGTAAAACTGCTTGTTTATGATGGTGATGATAGTAAGCAGGAGAATATTGAATTGCTTAGTGAGAATGTTCATTCTCTTGTCATTTATAATATTTTCAGTATCTTCTTGTTGTTGAAATGTTTAGATTATTTATATTTTGATGAAAAAGATCAATAAAATGTGAATATCTCACTTTACTTTGAAGTTTAGTATCATTCATATTACACAAAGCAAATAGTTACCCTTTTTATTTAGTTTGATAGATAAACAAGTAAATAAATACTGAGACAATAGAATATTAAGAATATTTGATATATATTTTTTTTAAAGAAATAGCTAACAGTAAGCTACTAACATCATTATGATGGACGAGAATTTTTTTGAATCATGAGGCATGTGAGGTCAATTATCTGACTGATAATGACCGAGTGATAGTTACCCACAAGTTTGAATTACTGAAGTAATTCTCCAATGAACAGATATGAGAAGATAGAAAGATGAAATCTCCACAACCAAACCATCCAGATCAGAGAACAGAACTCCTTCAAAATCATTCACCTGAGCTACAAATATCCACCATCTCATAATATGATATGGTTTAACATGAAACATTTAGCGCAAAACATACATGATTAAAATTCATTAATAATTAAACGGTTTGGTGTTCGTAGGTTCTTGATGAACCAATAGACTTGAAGCTTTATGATCCGACTCATTTATTTGCTTATTATATTAAACATGTTAACAAAGCATAAAGCATTTAATGATTACAAAATTGTTGGACATAAATACAATGATGCTCCTTGATAAAATGACCACAGTGATAAGAAGGCTGAGATTTGAAAAAACAAACAAATTAAAAATGTCCATCATTAGTAAACACAAATATATGAACAAAGAATATATTCCATTCATTTATTCAAATTGTTAGACAGAATCCATTTTTGTTAACATGAGTGAACAAATCAGTTTTTTCTCAGACATAATGCTAATTTTCATAAATGTTCAAAAAGACACTTCAAACAAGATAATGACTATCGAAATTATGTAAATTGGAGGATCCGCTGAAATATTCTAAGAAATTTCTTAGATAAAATTTTCCACTGTTTTTTTTAACAAACCAATATCAATCACTGGTACAGATTAAAACACACCTATTTATCGCAATAACTAAATAAATTATTCAAATTTACATAATTCAAACATTAAACAATATTAAAACAACTGACTCTCTAATGAATAAAATAAGTAATAGCCTGAACCGATTGATGTGAAACCACCATTAAAAACTTGTAGACACTGGATAGCCGTTTCGTCCTATTGTGAGACTCTTCAGCAGTGCGAATTCACGATCCCTCTTTCGTGATTCGAACCCAGGGATTTCAGTCTTGCACTCGAGTGCTTCACCTCTAGACCACTGAACTATCCGGCATCCAATGGTATTTAAGTATTTAAGTAGAAAGTAAGATTATTTGAGAAAATACATCCAGTGATAATTAGTCTACACAATAAACTTACTAACTTGTAAATTACTTTTATACATTAGATATTACCATTCAATATCTTACACTTAAAGTGCAAATAATAATTCGAATATGATTTTATTCCTTTAATAATAATAATAAATATAATTTACTGTCATTCACTTACAAATAGTAAAATAATTACCTATCTCATGTCATCTATTATTAGTGAAATATGGATTTTAGTTCTAAAAAATTATTTTTATTTTTAAGATGTAGATCACGTAAGGACTAATTGAAAACTAGATGTAGGACAAAAATATTCATTGTATAATGTAATAAATCTTTGTTTATTTTAAAGATAGATTCTTATTAGAACTAATGAAAAGTACTATCCTTTGAACAAGTTTACATTTACAAATGTTTTATTGAGTTTATTTAAATTTTATGAGATATACATATATTGAATGAAGAACAACCGGGTCAGTTGTGAGGTAGTAAATCACTGATGAGAATGGTGGATGTGGATTAGTGGATTAGTTGAAGTTAGACATTAATACCGTTGGATGCCGGCTCAGTGGTCTAGTTGGTTAAGACCCCGGCCCGAGACTGATAGGTCCTTGGTTCGAATCCAGCGGAAGGGGTCGTGGGCGCGCATTGCTGAGGAGTCCCACAATAAGACGAAACGGCCGTCCAGTGCTTCCAAGTTTTCTATGGTGATCTAACTTCAATTGACTCATGACCTCAACTCTTGAAATTTCATAAACATTTACAGTCTAGTTAAATTGTATAATTGATATTTAAATTCTGTATGAAATTAGAATGAATTTAGGTTACTAATGCTTCTGAGCACTTTTTATTGTAAAGTAATTTTGGGTTTCCTGAGGCTTTATGAATATTCATTACTGTGCATCTATTACCACATTCGGGTTCAAATCTAAGTATCTAGATATTCAAGGAGCCTATTATCATCAAATAGTTAAACCGGATTTATTTAAGTTAGTCAATTCTCATTGTACAATGATCTTTATATATTGAAGCAAATGAAACGTTGTTTAGTCTTTTTTTACCAAATCAACACTCCTCAACTTCTCAATAGAATTTCCAGAATTCCATTATGAATTCACTTACTTGTCACTGCATAGTCATCATCTACAATGTAGGTTTCATGGATTTGCTAGACAATTTGAAAGCAGTGATACAGTATAAAAATTAAGATTATGAAAAAGCAAAAGATGCTAATGTACTGAAAGGTTAGTGGAATAAGATAATTATTTTATTAAGAATATGAAATTAAGATAAAAACTCTGTGTCAGTGCTTTCTGATTCATATTGGTCTCTTGATTTATATCAGTTGGTGATATAATCTAATTGATAACTGATGTCAAATGTTCTTTACTCTGAGCACATCTGTAAGTTGAAGGCAATTTCTAATACCCCTAACTACAGTATTTTGCATCATACGTGAATGAAATTCGCGAAATAACCATCAGACAAAAATATGTAAATATGATGCAAGTTGTTCTGATGATGAATTTTCAAAGACACTGAACATAAAACACATGGAACAGGCAGTTTTTATCCGAAAATAGTCAGAAAAACATATCAACAACTTTGAAGATACTAGTATATCCTTAAAAATTGGAACATATATCACTCTGTGCCACAGTCAAGATTGTAACCTCTGAGCTATTCGACTGACCATAAGCTTAATACATAATTGAGATATTTGTAATAACCTATTCAGGTTGAGTCGCTTACACTAAAGTTAAGTTAGTGTCAAAATCTAAACCTCATAATATTGAATAATAACCAATAACGCTTTATTTTCAACAATTGGTTTCCAAATAAAATTCATCAAAGTCTGATTGTTCATTGTATTAACATTGAGAGGCATAAGATTTAATCTATGGAAACTCATTAATTTATTCAAATATCAAAACATCGACCGGTACAAAATACAGGTACATGTTTTTCTTTTAATTTCCCTCAAAAGTCTAACATTAACAGATTTTGTTTTGTAAATTCTAGGAATCTCACAATATCGTGATCAGTTAGATAAAAATTCAATGACAAGCAAACATGTCAATTTAGATCATTGTAATACGAAGTTTCCGTTTCGTGCAAGTGTTTTATTCACCCTCATATCAAAAATGTTATAGAATGAGATAACTAATGAATCTTAAATACTTTTGATAAATAAAACAAGAGCCATTAACCTAGTAAACTGAATGTTTGAACTTTCACTAAAATTTGATTAAATGTAGAAGATCATTGTCTGTATACGAAATTGAACAAAACAATTAAAATGTAACACTATACTTAAGAAGGATAAAAGGGTAAAGAGAATAATTCGAAATGACTGACTCATTTCAATATTGGTTCTCGTTTCTTGTAAAAAAAAGTAGCGATAATTGAAAAGCGTTTTATTTGCATAGTTCACATAGAAAAGGGAATATTACAATTCATTAACTAGAATATGTTTTGAGTAATGATGAAGTAAAGATATCATTAACTTAGATATATTGTTTATTTTTTTTTGAATTCAATGATTGGCGGTTGTTCAAATCATTTTTATTTGGCTTCTGGAATAGTTCGACTTCTGTTAATAACCCTTAACGAATAGCGGTTTTATACATATATCGATAGAGGTTTGTTCTCTGAACTGAATGGTTTAATCATAAAGCCATCACTGTTCTGATGAACAAAGTCATCAGCGTAAACTTCAAGTAGAAATGACGTATTCTGGTTTCTCTATCGATACGACAGGAAGAAAAGTCAGCATTACTTCCATTTTAATTCAATGTACTATTGGTTTTTGTTTCGCCGTATGATATATTCTGTATAATATACAATATTCTTGTATTGAATTGACATGAACTATGCTTAGCACATGACTTGTTATAACTGCATTTTTCATATATGTGATTTAATCCTAATTATTAATCAAAATGTGTTTACAAATCAATATATAAATGAGTGTATTTTCGACTAGTGTCGTCATCGTCGTCATGTTTCAGATCAATAAATCTTCACTTATACCAGTTTTTTTTGTGTTCTTACTTTCACGTCGTGGGAATTGCAGAGGTCTCTCGTTTCAAGTATAATTGATAAGCGATTCCAATAAAACAATCAGCGACGACTAGATATAACAAGTAGCGTTCAATCGACAAAACTTATCATTTATGTATTTATTTTAAAACAAAGTTTCATTTCAGCAAAGTTTCTATAATGTTATCAATTTTACTGTCATAAATAAATGAAGTCATATAATAATCAGTATCAATAGTGACATAATTCATCCTTTAACTAAACTAAGTAATTTCATATTTAAATGTGATACTGATTAATCAACATATTACATCTAGTATACCATTTCAAAATGATCATATTGTTTGAGTTGCGAATCCATTTAAAAGTGAATTTTCTCAATATGAGAATAATTTTAAACATTGACAAAAAATTACAAAAAAATTACTTCAAATGACAAAGGATTAGATCATTATTTCATCATCATTTAGGTATCCTAACAGGATATGCAGTTATAACTTTAAATGAGATCAAACCAAAAATTTTAGAGTCTTGTTGAATTTTCGTCATTTTAGATCAATTGCTGATGGATTTCAGTCATCAGTAGTTTCATCAATTTCATTTCCAATATGTGATAATGTACATTTCAGGTGACATTTATAAATATGTATATTTGTAAACCTTATATGAGTGCGGGTAGAATAATGATTACATATAATCGCTAACTGTAAGATGATCTTACTTAAGATGTTGGAATATTTGAGAATTGTGGAAAAAATTAGTTAAATGTCTATAATAGTATTCATTGTGTAATTTATTTCTGTTTAAGTTGATATTTAATAAAACATACAGATGAACAACACGCTGTATTATAAATCAAATGTTTGAAAACTATACTTTATAATAAGAGTGAGGGGTTGAGGAGATTTCAGTAATTTAATAGTTGAATGCATGAAGCTAGACCGCCATGGAAAACCTAGAAGCACTAGACAGCCGTTTCATCCTAGTATAGGACTCCTCAGCACCGTGTAATGATGATAACTCTTAAAGATGGGTTACAGTACTTAGTTACATGGTTACACGTTGAAATGTTTAGAATTGTGAGAGTATTTTTATGAGTATTTAAATGTTGTCATTCTTTATAAATAAATATAAAATGTCTCATTGTCAAAATAATCTGTGATTTTAATTTCAAGGGAAGAACTTAGATCATTACTATTTAATAATGAAATGTTTCTATTTAGTAGTCAAGTGGAATTTTGTCAAGTTTTTTTTGATATTTTAAAATGAAGAAATTGTTTTTCATTGCCATGTATATTAGGTTTAAAATTGTAGATCAACTGATGTGTTTTTCTAATGTTTACATTTTCCCAAAACTTTAGCGTTAATCGGTATGTTTTACATGTAATAAAATTTGTTATTAATCAACTTTACACAGTTTAGTTGGTCCCTTCATTTTAACGTCAGTTAGGTCAGACGATGTATTCGATAGACTCAGAACTTAAGTGACCCGAGATCTGACTTAAGATGAATTGAAATATACATTCTGATTATCCTCGTATATAATTATTGACTTAGATCGAGTTATAATGAATAACGGAATTAAATAAGTCAAATATGTGAATGGATGCTTTGAATATGTATATTATGTACACTCGTTGATCGGAACAGACAATCAGATAATCGCAGCGAATGAAGCGAAGAGGAGAGAGTAAAGCGTAACAAAAGGACGGACAGTGGAGAAAGCATATGAGCCAACTCCATTTAGTCAAGCGTTAATCAATATTTATAGTCACACAAAAATATGCCACAAACATGGACTGAATAGGATAAGATGTACACACATATATGCTCATATAAAAATAGTCAGGGTTGATAAGTGAACAATTAAGAAAGTCAAAATGTAGCTTGAGAAAAGTGGATAAATTGGCCAGTCCAGAAGCTAGAATAAGTTATGTGGGCATAACATAGTAACCGACACAACAACAGGTAAACTTTTCTTTATTCAAAGTATGGTGAAGTTGGTAAGTCATCCAAATCTAAATAAACATTATGTATTAATTATGATTAATGTATTTTTAGAAGAAAAATGAACGAAAACGTGTTTCACTTATTCTATATATTTATTTTTTGTAATAGAAGAACTTGTGAACAATGCCAGAACAGCCAACAGATTATCGTGTAGCTGTATATGGTTCAGGAGGAGTTGGTAAAACATCACTTGTACTTCGATTTGTACGTGGAACATTCCGTGAGACATATATTCCAACCATAGAAGATACATATAGACAGGTAAACTAACTTAATATGTTAAACTAACTATTGTATATTTTTGGTTATAACATGAATATCTTATATATCAGCTATTGTCTATTCATCCAAATTCTTTCAGACGAATATTTATGAACTATACGTTTTATGATGTTTTCTAATTAATTCACGTAATGACATTAGAAAATATTCAGTCTATTCAAGAGATCATTGATGAAGTCATCTAATAATTGTTTTGGTTTTGTCAAAGTTCACTGTGATTATTTCTATCTACTATCCATGAGATTAAGTTATTATGTATGTGAGTTACTCCTATGTAGTGTAGAATAACTTCAATTTTCAACATAATATATAACAAGTAATACATTTGCTCATATTGAGTCTTTTTGTGTGTAAAACTGTGTAATGTCAGTTAACACAACTTAAGATCGCTAATTCATTAACCAATGTCAAAAGAACTTTTTATTCATCCACTAGTCAATTTTATATTGTTTAATAGGTTAATCTAAAGATATTAGGTCAGTTCAACCAGATATCTCAGATTAAAAATATTAAAATTTAACCGTCAAGCATTGTAATATAATCATCTTAACAGATTTCGTGTTCCTATTCAATGTCTACAGTATTAGTTTCTCTGTAATGTATTATCATGAATTATGTATTTAATAGGACATTTATCATGGTTATTACCATCAGGTCATACAAAATATGTTGACCAGTTACATTGAATATGTTGTTATATATAGTATGATAAATAATTAAGCTAAAATTAATAATGCTATTAATAATAATATTGTACTTAAGACATACAATAAAATGTTATACGTAGTTTACATAAACGACCTTCATTGATTCCGGTATCAATTAAATTCAATCAAGAACTACTTCAAAGGTTACATATATAGATATAATGAAATGCTGATTTCTACTTTTCAAATACCAAAAAAAGATTCCGGTTTATAAAAATAAACAGTATAAAGATGACAATGAATTTCTTTTAAATTCTTTCATTCATTTCCTGGATCTCTATTGTAAACTTAAAGATCTAATGGAAACTTATAATGACTGTAGTGTTTTCTTCCATTTTTGAATATAATACTGTATTACAAAGTCAAATGCTGATGTCAAACTTATATTGTACTGAAGGATTAATATGACCTAAATAGATCAATTGATAATAATATGAACTTGAACCAACTGAATATGTAAAGATAAATAGAATTTTTGTGACCTTATATCTGACACTAATTGGACAGTATGAATGATTGTTGTTGAAATATACATTCCAGTTACCCTTGTATATAATTATCAGATCGAATTTCGTTAGTGAATAACGGAATCAAATAAGCTAAATACAAGAGTGAATTTCGAATACTTATGTTTCATACAATCGTTGATCTGGACAAACAATCAAGGAAACGAAGAAAAGGGAGCGAATAGAAGAGAGCAAAGCGAAACGAAATGATGCACAGTGGAGATGGTGAGGTATTGAATACCTATCCATAATATGAAAATTCATAAAGGTGTGTGAAAAATCACCATCATTTAAATTGCGCTTTGGCAAAATCAAATTAAGTGAATGCTATCTAAATTCTTTAGGAAACTGTACGGCCGTATGATTACAAAAGTTACGGTAAAATGTGTGGAAGTATTACTTTATAAAACGTTTTACGTTTTAAACAATAATCCATTTAAAATAAAGAGCACTGCAAAATGTTTCCTATAGAAAACATTCATAACCGTATCATTGTGTAGTCACGTTGTTTAAAAACTCATACTATCAAACTTACTGAAATAATATTTTTTGGTTGAAGAAATTTTCACTCGTAGAGAAAACTATTTTGCTATTTTTGAAATGAGCTAATAAAAAGAATAGACATTAATAAATGTGGATTTCGAAGAATGTAGAGTTTTGTAAATGAAATTACGAACTGATCTTGAACAGTCACTGAACCTCAAGGGGAGCTATTTCTAATTAGCGTTTTTTAGCGAGTTAGTTTTCTATGGGATGGGGTCACTAACGCCATGCACAACCCTCCTTCTTTATCCGGGCTTGGGACAGGCAGTAGCCCCCGGAGGGACTCCGGTCGGAGTTAAGAGGAGCTATACAAATATTTTATATTAGTATAGAGATCGTGGGTAAACACAGTTGAGAATCTTAATGGAAGGTCTGAACAACTATTTAGCACTTTCTGGTCTCTAATTGTTATCTATCGAAGATCAAAATTGGAAATTTTTTAGACATTATAGTAAACTGTAGTTTGATTCTACAGATTTTGTTGAATAGTGTACTAACAAGAAAATTTGGTATAACAATTCCTTCAAATACTTTCACCCAATTAATTAAATTATTGCATCCCATTTTTTACTCTGTTTGAGACAACTAAATGAAGAAGTTGAATAGGATAATTTGCTTTTGTAAACATACTTAATTACTTTGTTTGTGGAAACTAGAAAAAATAAAGTGATGTACTGATGTAGTTTTGTCCTTGGAGCCGGAGCGAAAATTCCATCAAAACCATCCACCTGAGCTACAAATCTTCTCCACCATCTCAAAGTGATGTACTATTTTGGAAATTTTCAACGTCATTTGATCAACTGATGATCTTATCGAGTTGAATTTTACTAATGAATTACTACAAAAAAAACGGTCAATTAAGGATAATAATAGTCAATAACAGACTTAAATTTTCTATTAATAATTAAAATAGGTTTGTAACAACGATTGCTGTTAGCCCAAATATCACTGAACAGTAACAAAGATTAAATGATCGTTTTATTTTGCCTTATAACAGAATTGATAATATAGACCACTGAGTTAATAAGTCAATGTTTATGAAATAATGTACTTACTATGAGATCTAACGGTTGGAAATTTATTCTCATTTAGAATGGTGTTTATGTATGGAACAGAACTTTCGGAGTTTTTATTTTACATTGAATAATCTACACGTGTATTTTATTTAACAATTGGATTCATGAGTCAATTGGAGCTAGACCACCATGGAAAACGTCGAAGCACTGGATGGCCGTTTCATCCTAGTATAGGACCCTTCAGTAGTGAGCATCCACGATCCTGCCCACCGCAAAATTCGAACCTAGGACTTTTCACTTTCGCGCATGAACACTGAACCTTTACTTAAATAATAATTAAATTATTTTTTAATACACGAATACATAAACCCATAGCCTTCTATCTAAATTGAGAATAAGTAAACTTATCCATTACTTGAATTAAAACAAACAAATAAAAAATTTATCTATCATTCAGTGAATGCATTAAATAAAATGAAAATGAAAACTGTTTACATAACAAATACATCTTTTTAGTTAAACAAATAGAATTCATAATACATATAATACTTGTAATCAACTGGTAAGTAGTATTTTTGGAAAAAAACAAAGAAAAACCCTGACTGAAAGTTATATGTCCTTCAAAAAAAAAAGAAAAGAAAAGAATATTAACAAAATTTCAGATAGCAAAAAAACAACAACAGCAACAACAACTTTCAACTATCATCCAATTAAGATAACAATTTTTTGAAACATTTGCAAAAATTAAAAAAAATAATTAATTAGGTCAGAAACTAATTTTTTTCTTTTTTTAAGAAAAAAAGAAATAAATTTATGTAATATCCAAGTTCAATTTAAGCTCATAATTTCTTATTTCTTAGGGAAAAGAAAAGTCAAAAGTATCTTTTAAAAGTGCATTATTTGATTAAAACAAAATAAAAAATAAAGAGGAAAATTTTTAATCAGAATAAAAATTTTAAAAAAATTTGAAATAATAAAGTGTATCAGGTGAAAACTCTTATCATCTTACTGCTAGGGTTGATGCTGTCACGAGTTCACTTAATCTGTGAACGAGAACAAAGACTCAGTGACGAAAGACCAGTAAGCTAGCTAATTGATGCATCCCTACCCCGCTAACTAGAGGGAGAAGTCCAAGCTTGGAATGGGAAGGTATATTCTGCAAACAGCCAGAGACGAGCGATCACACAGCGATCCACAATCACAATTCAAAAGTATGTATATCAATTATATGTATATAATCGATATTACCATGGAAGTATTTTTAAACATTTAATCGATGATTTAGTCAATCGACTGCCATAGAAATATTTAACATTTAATCGATAAGAATAGTTTAGTTAATTAACAATTTCACGGTAAAATATACGTATAGTATTGATCCACAAATGGATCCCAAAAATTACTACTGATTATTCTTATCGGGGCATAACACACCTCCCCTTTTTTGGAGATCCGCAGTTGATATCCGGCTTTTAAGTTTTCCGGGGTCATCCTACCCCATGAAACATTGTTTGATCCTCATATGCCCAGGTTACAATTAGATCCCAAAATTTGCCACTGATTATCCTTATCGGGCATAACACTCAGCACCTCCAAAAAAAGGAAAAAAATAAAACCATGTTATTTATTTGAATCATAAATAAACAATCGAATAGAAGAATAGATGTGACTATTTGAAATATAAATAACAGACATTACTGAAGGTGTACTTTTACAACTGATTGATCATTGGGTAGTGTTCAATGTTATATATGTCAGATCTTTCTTAATATAGATCGAATCCTATCGACAAAGTTGCAATATGGTCACTAGTCTAGGTAACTTGACATTACATGTACTATGTTGGAATGAGATGGTGGTTGGTGGTTATCAACAGGAAACCCTGGACCTACGTTTTGTGCTATTTTGACACTCGTCAGAAAGGTAAACCTGTAATCATGAGGGAGCTAATGCTCCCTGATGGATTCTATTCCGTGTTACCCAGCTTCACAGTCAGAGACGTTACCACTGAGCTATCCGGGCTATGACTGACCTCTTGTAGGACTGGGTTGTATTTACGATTGATTGATGGGAGGGAAGTGATGCTCCCTCAAAATTGCAAGTACACCTTGCTGACCAGTGCTAAAATAGCCCGAAACTTAGGTCCATGTTCCAACCACCATCTTCAGATGTTCTGTTTTATTTAAATATCCTGCTATTTTTATAAAACAAGCATTTATTTATTAAAGTAAATAGCTAATAGTGAAATCCAACAGTCGCATGAAGAGTTTTGGTTGTGTCAATATATTTGCATTCTACTGTTGATTTTCACTCACACTTGAACTGAGTACCTTACACTTCAAACCTATATGGGTTATTATTTGGGCTTTTGAGTCCAGATAGTCATTAGCTTATTCGACGGACATGTATTTTATTAGTAAATGTTTGAATCTTCACATTATTGTTATTTGTGACTGACCAGTCTCTTATCAAGTGACATATTAGTTGCAATCATAAACATCTAAAACAGGAAAATTAAAATCGTTATAAATAAACGACAGGTTTTACTTGTCCTAAAAAATAAATCTGATTTTATCTTCTATCAGAAACAAAATTAAAATGAACCAAACTTAAAGGAGTCCCGTTGATCACTTGTCCTTACTGTTAGTATATAATTCCTAAACCCACACAATAATACATTACAAATAGAAATGCAATAGCTTGTCTTGATTTACTACAACTTGATTTAATCGATAAAGCTGTTACATATGCGTTAATTTCCTTATGTGACGAGGCTGTAGGGCTTGTTATAGAGCAGCATTGCTAAACCTGACACAATTAGTACATTAGAAATGAAAACTTCAGCTTTATTGAATAACTGTGACCTGTGAATTCAAGTAAAGAATAAGATAATGATTTACCGATGACGATGAATGTGATCCATTCTGTATTATTAGGTAACTGAAGTTGATTTGTTGGATTGTAATTTGTAATGTCCGTTGCTATGTCAAGCCCAAATAGCTTAATCTAGCATCCAGATAAAGCCAATTTACCCAGCCTTCTTGAGTGACATTTTGACCTTGTTAATTATTTGTTTGTTAACCTTGACAATTTTATGTGAGTGTATGTGTGTACATTTATTTTATTCATCACATGTCTGTAACTTATTTTGTTCTGACTATAAATATTCATTAACGCTTCATTAAAGTGAGTTAGCGCACATGCCTTCTCCACTGCATGTCATTTCGTTTCACTTCGTTTCTTTGATTGTCTGTCTGAATCAATGATTGTATGATATATACGTACTCGAAATCCATTCTCGTATTTGACTTATTTTAATTCCATTATTCTTTAACGCGATTTAAGTAGACGACTATATACGAGGATTGGCGGAATGTATTATCCTACGATATAATTGGAGTCACGTTATGGGTCACTAAAAATTTAATAATTTTCTGTGTTGCCAAGATAACTAAAGTATCAGGATACATCTCAATGTTGTTTGGTAACTGAACATTAATAAATGATAGTTGCATAATACCTCAGTACACTTGTCTAATTCCATTTAACTATTTTAATAACTTCAGAGATCTCTTTTTAGTATAACTACTATTTTACTTATGACATTAATCGTAATCAACACGCGATGGCGTTTGAAACGAATGGTACTGGGTTTGAGTTCCAGAGTGAACATCAACTCTGAGATGCAGGTACATCCAGTTGACGAGTCCCAAATAGGACGAAACACGCGTCCTGGATTCCACTGCTAGCTACTATCTATCATTGCTTATGTAATCAACATTGTTAAAAAAAAGTAAGGAAAAAAACCTTGGACAAACTGGTCGATTAGTCAATCAAATGAAAAACAAATTAGAAGTAAACAAAGACAAAACAAACTAAATTTAATTTTCTAAATAAACATTTAAAACCCTAAGTCAATATAATTTTCAAAATGTTTATGTAACTTGATAAGAAATTTAACTTTTAATTCATTTTCATTTTACAAAACTAAAGTGCATTATAACAAGACAGATTGAAAACAACAAAAGAAAACGAATTGTATTCAATGTAATGAGATTATTCCCTAATACTAATTATATAGGAAATTTACTTCAATAATATAAATATCCTATCTAATATGTCATTTTCTAAAATGAAAATAATATGAAGAAGCCTATATTTATCATTGTCAGATATTCCCCAAACGTTGTCAAGGTAACGAAAACATTCAAATGTTTATGATTCACACACACACAAAAAAAAAGATTTCCATTCTCCTAATGTAACGGGAATAAATTTTTTTTAAACTGATTGATTTTAGGAAGATCAGTATATTTTGTTTAACAAATTTTTATATTGTAAAGTATAAACATACAGGCAACTGATTAATTACTCAATCAATTCGGTAAATATGCTTATTTAAGTAAATACTCCATTTGACAAGTACTTCAATAAATTCTGAAAAAAATGGAAATTATTTTTTGTATAGCAGAGACTTGTGGAAATTGTACTGTCCATAAATAATCTTACTTATTTAATTACGCCTGTTACTCTTCGTGAAGAGCATAGGCCGCTCACCAGTATTCGCCATCCAACCCTGTCCTGAGCAATCCTTTCCAGCTCCTTCCAGTTTTAATTCATCCTTTTCATATCTGATTCCATTTCCTGACGTAATGTGTTCTTTGGCCTTCCTCTTTTCCACTCCCCTTCAGGATTCCAAGTTAGGACTTACCTTGTGATGCAGTTTGATTTGCGTAATGTATGTTCTATCCATTTCCATAGTCTTTTCCTACTTTTCTCTTCAACTGTAAACTGGATTGTTCTCTCCCACAAAAGACTGTTACTGATGGTATCCGGCCAACGGATGTTCAATATCTTATGTAGACAATTATTTATAAATACTTGTACCTTCTTGATGATGGTTGTTGTAGTTCTCCAAGTTTCAGCTCCGTACAGTAGAACTGCCTTGACGTTGGTATTGAAGATTCTCACTCCATCTGTAGCTCTTCTCGAGTTACTGGCGGTCTCAAGCCCGGGTCAAGGAGAAGGGTTGGGCATGGGGTTAGCGATCCCATCCCGTAGAAAACTAACTCACTAAAAAAACGCTAACCAGAAAAATAAACAATCTACATCACTGAATTATCTTAAATAAGTAATTTTAAAAAACAAGAGAAGATGGAAAGAATGAACAGCTGTTATTCCTGTCATAATGAATATGATAACCTTTTGAGAAACCATTGATAAAGTTTAAACTTGCACTGATTTCAATCTGTATTGATTGAATGATGATTACTTTTATATATTTTATTATTAGTAAACATTCCCGTTGGTAACTTCAGTTATTTATCTTTTATTATAAAGAAAACGGACTATGTAAACAAATCATTATTTAGAACGACACATATAATCGGACAATATTATTTTTAATTGGAACATCAGGCTTCACGATATATATATATATATATATATATATATATATATATATATATATAGTCATATGAATATGTAAAAAAACATTATTATCCCGTCTTTTACAGAAGATACAGGGATCCAAACCTATAACCCTAGTTTATATGTCCATAAAAAATTCGTGACGTTTTCGCCACTTCTTTGAGTGGATATGACTTAGTAAACAATGTTACCGAGTTTCTCACATCTACTTGTTTGTTGTTCTTGACCACCTTTTTATATTCCTCACTATTTGATAATTTGAACAATTTTTACCACGTAATGTTGATAATCTTCAGTGATTGTTTTTTTAAAGTCTATTTAGCAAAGTTTGACCTGCTTCCTGTTTTCAACAACTGACTTGAACTTCAAATTCATTTCATATTGTTTGTCTGAATCTTCCCATTGGACTGCGATTGATCAGTCTCTTATTGGCATATGTGCACACTGTGAGTATTGCCTCGATAGTGCCTTAAATTACAAGCATTCTAAGCAAAGATGGATAGTGGCTCGTAGTGGAATCCAGGACACGCGTTTCGTCCTGTTTGGGACTCGTCGGCTGGATGTACCTGCATTTCGTATTTAAAGTGCACTCCGGGAATGCAGGTACAGCCAGATGACGAGTCTTAAATAGGACAAAACGCGCGTCTTGGATTCCACTACTAGCCACCATCCATATTGATTAGAACTTTTATTAATTTATTATTCTTATCACTACTACCAGTACATCTGTCTCTTGGTCATCGATTTGTACATTTTACTTGTTCTGTTTAGATATGCAATCTAATTCACTGTGATCATTAACTTATAAATTCCCCTGACTGGTTTAATATTTTCATGTATCTCTATAAATCTTCATGTAGCCTGATGATGACCTAAGTGGAAACTTTCCTGTTCACTTATATGTATTGTTCTGATTTTCACAATATTTCTCCCTATATACTGCGTTGAAATATGAACAACGAACATTTGCATGATGTACTACTAAGCACTTACCAAATTTCAATTTGGTTATTTTCTAGGCAAAACATAGAACCTTAATTATTTCTTCGAAATTCAATATTTACCGTATTAAAGGCGGTAAATCACAGCAATACATTTGTGTTATGATTCCACGTTTCTTATTACAGTTTAATTTAATAATGATGATTATCAGCACAGAGTTATAGTGGTTGTTGAGTTCATATTGAGATCATGAATCGATCAAAATTTGACCATCACTGAAAACCTAGAAAAACTGGTTTATTGTTTCATACTAGAATATACATTAAATGGTTTGAATTATTTTTTCTGGTTAGCGTTTTTTAGCGAGTTAGTTTTTAACGAGACGGGGTAGCTAATGTCATGCCCAACCCTCCTCCTTTATCCGGGCTTGAGACCGGCAATAACTCTGGAAAAGTTACAGGCGGAGTTATACTTGAATATAATAACATATTATATATAGGGGCGTTTAACTATCTAATTAAAAAACCGGAAAATTGATTTACCTTAGAACAAACACACTATTCTTATAAAAGTATTTTTATGAAAAAATAACTTTTGCGGTTTTGAATAAGAAAATCAATATATCCTATTCTTTTACTCAAAAAAAAGACAACTCAATGCTTTAATATACTGTCAGAATGAAATCACGATCTAATACCCAATTAAGCTACTTTTCAAGTAACCACATAGCAAATAGAATTCAGTTTCGTTTCCATTCACTAAACATTATGTATAATGATCAATTTTATGTAAAGAATGAATCACTACTACTACTATATTTATAAGGTTTTTAGATTTGATCAAAATATTTATCAAACTATCGATTTCTGGCTAGACTATTATAAATAATTTACGATTGAAGATAGTAACCATGATAGATAAAGCAGACAAGTATTCAAAGAATAATTTATGTTACATTGTATCGAATAAAGTTATTCTTGCTAATATTTCTGCTTGATTAGTAAGTTGTCTCATGGTAAATTGGGACTGATGAATATCGAAATGTTTTGTAAAAGCTTATACTTGTATAGTTACTAAACTTTTATGGTCTCTTAGAAAGATTGTTATAATATGAAACAACTTTTAAGTTGAGCTTACTTCCAATAGTTCTTCTGATAATATGTAAGTCATTTCAAACATAAACAACTATGAACAAATTATTTATTAATTGAAATTCTATGGAATTCATTATAACAAGTAGGTCGTATATTGTAGAGCATAACATGAAAGTTCAGTAGACTATTCCACGCTTTGTGTGTACATAAGGTTTATAAAGACTGTTGTATGTAAATTAAATCAAAATGTACTTAGGAGGATCTTGGGGTTTTGTGGTTCAGTAAATAGATAATGGATATTGTCTGTTGCAACTATGTCCAGATAACAATCTGTTCCTGGCAAATACCAACTTTAAACATAATAATAAATAGAGTGTGACTTGACGACCTCCACAATCGTCGTATCAATAAACTCAAATAGATCATATTGCGATTAGCCATCGTTGGAGGAGAAAACTACCGCTCATTCTGGAGCACATGGTTTGACTCGGATCATACTCCAGTTCGAGCACGTATTCACCTGCATCTTACTGAACTCAGAAAGGCCATAGCAAAAAACCTCCTTAGAGTTCAGTTTAACGATGAATAAGTTAAGAACAACTATAGAAGTTATTCTATCGTGGAAGTGATATTTACCTCTATGTAACAACTGTGATATCTACCAGTAACTTGAACCAGAAGGTTAGGAAAATTCAGTGAATTTCTTTGGCGTCTACAGAACTGATAGATATTTGGAAATTCAGCCTGTCTAGGTCTGAACATGAGGAAGTGCAGAGACAGCTTAAACATGAGCTGATCAAAAGCCTACGTAATAAGCTTGAGCAATGGTGGGTGGCGAAAAGAGAAGAGATGAGAAAAGTAGCAACCATTAATAACAGTAGACAAATATTCGAATTTATCAAAGAAATAAGTATTAAAAGTCCGGCTGTCTCAAACTATCTAGGAAAGAGACGGGATTACTATTCACTATCATTCCAAGTGACTGAACCGATGGGCAAGACACCTTAGGGAACAGCTCAACTGAACTTCAGTTAGGTCTGATATCTGTCTTGTATTCAAAGGATGAGTTTACCGTGAAACAGCTTGCTTCATCCTACTTTATGAGTGTGAACAACGAGCATCAAGAATACAGGACATTAGTGGGTTACTAGTTCTCGATCACAAGTGTCTTCGAAGCATTGTATTCTGCGACTAGTTAGTAAGCAATGCCTGGGTTAAGAATAAGGTATTAAATAAAGATGGGATATCGGCTGATGAGGTGGTAAAGCCTTACCAACTGAGCAGGTTGGAACATGAGTTACATATTCCCAACCACCACCTACATTGACGGACGATGTTGTGTGATGTGGGAGTGGGCTTGAAGAAAGCTAGGAGCGGCCAAACAGAAACATGGCACTAGTGTATGAAGTCAATTACCCATGTTAATAGGTACAGAATACGTGGTTGGGGCCCACGTGGTTATCGCAACAAATGATCAAAGACTTTGAATGACATGGCTGAAAATCGTTTGCGATGGCGCAGATACAACTATTCTCTGTTTTTCTCTAAATTCTGAGTTTCAAAATTCATCATGAAAAGTTTTGTGCTTTTATTTCACTTATTTAAGTTTTCTTCTAGAATCGTATTTTCGGTGCTTAAACTTTTCTGTTATTATTTCTACTCTTCCAGGATTCAGCCCTACAACTTCATATCTCTATGTTAATTGGGTATGGAAACTTGAACCGATGTACGTTTGTACAGGTTTTCACTTGTGACTGGCTAACTGAAATAGATATCATAAAACAACGGCGAAAGAAACAGATTTAATTTTTGATCAAATTGTTTTGCTTAATCCTAAATGTGGATAATATGTTTAACTCACTGCAATTATTATTATCAGATTGTATAGTTGAAGAAAGTTGATCAACTGTCGTGATCTGATAGTTTATCTAATATAAAATACTAGCCTTAGTGGACAACTTGTTTGTAAAACCTACTCCGTTTATTTTATTTTGATGTGACTGGACCGGACAGCAAAGAATTAATTATAATAAAATAATACGAAGTATACTTTTCACAGAGTAATCTGATTAAATAGGAAGGATATTACCAAAGAGTTTACATCAAACAACTAAAACTATTCTAGCGAGAATTACAATAAACATTTACTTATCTCAAAGTTATTGACAAAAAAGAATAGAAAGTTTAATGCAAAATTGACAAATCAACAAGCTTGAATTGAGAATGAAGATATGATTCGTTTTAACTTTATCCTTCACTCATTGTTACTTGAGAAGAAAAAGATCTGAATTTCAAATTATAATTTGAACAAGATATCAAGAAAGAAGATGATTAAAAGTTTGATGTTCAATTAAGGAAGTATTCAGCTTAAATTATGTTGATTGACAGTTAAATACTGTGTAAATGTGCCATTTAGTGGATATATATTTGTGTAGATGGAAATATATTAAAATGACTGTGATATTTAAAAACCTTTAAAACTTAATTTCACGTTTCAATGCCTATTATTCAGCTTAAATTTCAACTAAAGATGCGATATTAAACTAGCAGATGAAGACGTTTTTCTCTTTTATATAATAAGATTTGAAACTCAGTATGAAATTTAAATTCTCTCTCCCCTTTTTTTATCTGCTATAACGAATCAACCATAGAAACTGTATTCATCAAATGAAGTTTTCAACTTATATATATATATATATATATATATATATATATATATATATATATATATATATATATATATATATATATATATATATATATATATATATATATATAGTATCGTTCTCCTTTTGAAATTTAGGGTTTCTCAGTTCTTTTCAATATAAGATAACTATCATATGCTGTTCAATAATCCTAAATTTATTTTACATTATACAAATTCACATAGAAATGTGTAAGTAGATTGAGTTAATGTGATTGAAGTGAAAATAAATGCCATTTATCTTCATAAAGATAGTGAAGAGTGTCTTAGGTATAGCGCTGAATACCTACTTAATCTTCAATATTGAATTACTTCTGAATACAAAAGTAATATTCAACTTAAATTTGTTCTATAAACTTCTTGTCATTTAAAAAACATTACACTAATGATCACATTAACTTCAGCTATTTTAGACGTGAGTGTGGTACTCACCAATGATATTAGATAATGGCTATTCCATATCGCTAATTAAGTTAATCTAGAAATGCTACTAATCGGATCCCAGTTCACTGATATAAGCTTAAATTGTTTACCCCAAGACCTTAAGGTATTGAGTCCCATCATTATTGAGGTCGTTGATGTGGCCAGGTTGAGTTCCATACTGTTACCTCTAAGTTTTCAATGGTTGTGCAATTAAAATTATTTCCTAATCTAAACTAGGAAATTTAACGATCTCGATAACCTTCTCTTGTGATTACATTATTGTTAGTTACGAGTAGTACAATAAGTGATGCGTCTATGGTACATTTTCAAACATGAATTACTTGATAAACCATAGGAAGTATGTTTCTGTAATAAATTACTTCATAACAGTTATATCTAACCCATAAATTGTAAAAATGAGTAAACAATATGAACATTTTCATGTCAGAAAATAGTAAGAAAATAAGTCAAGCAATTAATATAACTTCTAACTGTGTATACTTCAATTTTAACAAGAAAACTAATGTTTCTTCATACAATCAATGGAAAAGGTAGGTTTTAGTCTTTTATTTATTTCAACTTAATTAAAACTGTCATTTCTTAACAAACATTTTGCCAAAACTGAAATTTTAACATTTCAGTAGTAAAAATATCAAGATTGTTTAACCAAAATTCAAACAACTAACGGTTGTACACCACAAAAAACTATACCAGTCATTGTTGTTGTTTTGATCTTGTATTTATTATTATAGAATGATGTACCTTCAATCTTCAATTGCTATTAATAAATTTATCATTTTAAATATAAGTTCAATTGCTCATATCGATCACAAAAGTGACATAACTCAAAAAGGAAAGTTTTTGGATTACTTGTTATGTGTGCTGTTATCGATGGTCATATACGTAATATGTATCTTATGTCAACTTTGCCTGTACATAATTACTTAATTACGCCTGTTACTCCTCATGGAAGAGCATAGGTCGCCCACAAGCATTTTCCACTGATCCCTGTCTTGGGCGATCCCTTCCAGTTGCTCCCAGCTGGTATCCATTTTGCAACCCACGAAGATTGTACATAACACTATATAAATAATTTATCAAATCAAATAACTTATACACCTAGGTGAATAAACATTTGGCATATTTATTAGTAAACTGTCTTTGAAATAATAACTAGTTTAGATCTTTTTGAACATATTCAACAGGCTGTAATAAATATTAACAACTTTGTAGCCAATATTTAATTTAATAGTTAAATTCATGAGTCAATTGAAGCTAGACCATCGAGAAAAACGTGGAAGCAATGAAAGGCCGTTTTGTCCTACTACGGGACTCCTCAGTAGATTGGATTGGTCGAAGTTAGACATAAACACCGTTGGATGCCGGTCAGTTCAGTGGTCTAGAGGATAAGATCTCGCGCGCAGGACTCGTAGACCCTGGGTTCCAATCTCGCGAAGTATGACTGTAGGTGCTCACTGTTAAGTCCAACAATAGGACGAAACGACCATCCAGTGCTTCCAGGTTTTCCATAGTGGTCTAGCTTCAATTGTCTCACGAATTAAATTATTAAATTACTATAAATATCCACAAAATTCTTCTTCTCTGATTACAATATTTATTTGTTTGTTTAGCTATCTCTAGTTCTGTTGAATTAAATTTCGCTTTGACTAAAACTCATAAAACTTAATACAAGTAGATATTATTATCGGAGACATGGATATGAAAAGGAAAAAAAGGCAGATAATAATGAGGGAAAAAGTCATCAGTAATTATTAAACTGGTATTTAGCAAATGTTTACAATTATATCCGGAAATTATAATTGTTCGTCTTTGTTTTTTTTGAATTATGTAAGTATGAAAAATCTGTTTATTAGTTTTCAGTAATCATATTTTTATCGCCTATTAAGAGAGACATTTGAAATTATACTACTCTATACATTAAATTGTTAGTTAAACAAATGATAATCAATGTCATATTGTCTAGACTAAATACAATCAGATAAAAGTACAATGAATATACTCAGTTTAACCTAGAACACTAAACATGAATGGTCAAAATATATCGATGTTTGATTTGATTCTTCTTTACGCAGAGGTGAATTGAAAAATAGTGGACTTACTTGCTGTTTCAAAGAAACAGATTCTATTTTGAGAATATTTACAGAATAAATGCCTACTTATAGGTATGATCAAGTTGATACAGATAGCAATGTCACGTGTAAAGGATAGATATATGATTTTAAATTATTTGAATGAATTTGGTTCAAAACATGTTTTAAGACAACATTTGTCACATGGATTACGACAGTTAGAAATCTCAGTTGGAGACCGTTAGCTCTGTCCAGAGACATCAGAATATTCTTTCCTATGTTAAGTGAGTAGTGATATACAACGTCAAGTATGCATGTCGTTACCACTTATAATGAACAACTAATTATTTACCTCCTGACCATTTACGCTAAATCATTGATACCTAAATAACAGTAAGTAGACTCTATAAACTGATAGGATTTCCTGCGCCTTTATACTCATTATTTACACACATAATATCAATTTTTCTCATTGACGACGAAAACGTAAGAAATAAAATATTAACATTCTGTTTTACAGGTTTCATGATCATTGTAAAGTCTGAGATTTGGTCTGTATACATTGATGGGAAGTCCTAACTAAACGCTTCACCAGTCACTGATTCTAATGATTTCATAGGTGATATGAATGATTGATAAAATATACATTTCAATAAGACAATAGTTTCTGAACATTTTAATCAATGCAACGTGTTATGTGCGGTGTTTCGTCACATTTAGAACTCATCATTGACTTTAGAAAATTATCAATATAATAATTACTAACTGTGATGATCTGCTTACGGTTACTGTAAAATTACATTTGGCTTGTAATATAATTAATTATTCAAAAAGTTTAATAAAACTCTTTTGGACTCCCCTGAAAATAAAACATTTCACCAACAGTAAACATCTTGCAATAAAATCGTATTTGTTTAAATGAAACACTGTATTGCATATTTAAACTGTTTTATCGTTAACGAAGAAATGAATGGGTTTCAACCATGTAGAAGTATTTACATAAACTAGTCTGCAACTTGTCCTTGATGTTTGGAATAGTGATGATAAGGTTAATTTGGTTAAAAGAAGATAAATTGCATAATCGAAGAATATGTGATTCAGTAGTTGGACTTCTACAGGAAGTTACTATCTCCTTCAGTAATTTACTTTATGTTTACATACTCATGCATTTGTTTGTTTTTCTAATCTTTTCTAGGTAATCAGCTGTAATCGGCAAGTATGCACATTACAAATTACTGATACTACTGGCAGTCATCAATTTCCAGCTATGCAACGATTGAGTATTAATAAAGCACATGCATTCATCCTTGTATATTCCATAACTAACAAAGCTTCATTTGATGAATTACAACCATTGTATACTGAATTAGCATTAATTAAAATGGATGAATTACCAAAAATACCAATTATGCTTGTTGGTAATAAAATCGATGAAAATGATAATCGAGAAGTTAGTCCAGCACATGGTAAAGCATTAGCACAAAAATGGAAATGTGGTTTTATGGAAACATCAGCTAAATCAAATTTAAATGTGAAAGAAGTTTTTCAAGAATTATTAAAAATGGAAACACGACGTAATATGACATTAGTAGGTGAAATAAAATCACATTCACGTTTTGTATCATTTTTTAAACGTCGTTCAAATGATACACATACTAATAATACAATTGGTGTTGTAAACACTGGTATTAATAATACTAATGGTACAAATTTTAATAATTCTACATCAATTGTTGATGTATTAGATATGCCTAGACAAATAAATACAATACAAGAACAATCTATTGCTAGTACATCAAAAGAGACTAAAACTTCATCAAAATTAAAACGATTTTTAAGCATTAAAACTTATTCTGAATCAATGGGAACAATGAAAAAAGATAAGAATGATGATATTGCATAAACTTCATTATTTGTATCGAATCATAATGATGCCTATTCTGTAAAAAATAATTATTTTCTACGCTTAAAGTTATAGATTATTTATTCATTTATAAAAAAAAACTACTTTAAAAGAAAATTTGTTCCTTGTTTTAGATTTGGTTAAATAAAATCATTATTTAATATATTCAAATTATATATGATGGTCGGTATTCAATAGAATCCTTAAACTTCGTATACAATTCGTCTTGATAGCCATCACTAGATAACGCCTCAACGGTATATTAATTAGGAGGCGAATACAAAGTGTTGATTACGTTTATTATGGGACCACAGATAGATATGCAAAATTATAGGTATGTTAAGCAAACATGAAAGAGTAGTGCCAAAAAGCAATCAGGCAAGAGAGCGTGTCAGTGAGTTGGCGCATACGAGTACGAGTAAGCGAGTACAAATAAGTGAGTGCAATGAACATAAATAAAATGGACATATATATACATAGTGAAATGAATGAATCATCGTATCAATTAAGCGACTAATAGTAAGGCTAGCAGGCTGAATATATGCGTAGGTAGTAAGCAATGCTCAAGCATACATAATATTCTAAATGTTACTGTGTTGTGTGCTACTTATATTGACATAAGTAATATATGATTTTACTTGTGAAGAGAAGGTCTAGCAGCAGAGAGACAAGAGGATCAAACAGTAAAGAATGGAAACAAAATGCAATTTGTATGAAAATGCAAGAACAATGAAGCCTGAGTCATTTTGAGACCATTGATGGACATTTTGCAAATTAAGCATTTACTATTTGATTGTTAGATTTTATTGACAAGTCCTGTAATTTTGTGTTAAATACATTCGATTGTCCCCCCACGTGTTCGTGTTCACTACACAACCATATTATAAATTTTTATTAGTTTCCATTTCCTTATAAATAATGACGCCTAATTTGTTTAGTTTTTTTATAAAACAATATTATTTGCATTTAAATTAAAGATCATAGAAATTAATAGAGATATGATAAAACTGTTGGAAACAAAAAAAGGTTTCCATTGAAATTATGGAATAATGAGTTTTTTTATTTTATTTTATAATAATCAATTCCATTATAATTTTTTTTTCTTTTCGGAAATATTGATTATAACTAACCCTATTCTTCCTAATAAAAAATATTGGGAATTTAGATATAGACATAGAGGGTAAGGGGGGAGTATAATAAATTTATTACCTGGGTTCAAGACCCTATTTTAGATGAAACAAAATTTCTTAAACAGATATAAACGTCCATAACAACCGATAACCTAAATAAGATAACTTACATCATATTATTGATTGAAAAAAATTGAAAAGTTTACCAAATATTGTTTAACTTAGGAACTTGAATTGTTATACAAAAAGAATTTCAGAAATAATATATATTATTCGTTCGTATAATCAATAATATACCCTTTATAATTCTATCATATTAATAATTTGTAACATCCGGTGAAGTATTAACTCAGAACGTATAGACTTTGTAAGTTGGGCATAATCTTAATTATAACTAACAGTACAATCCAAGATTTGAGTCACTTCTTGATAAGTTTAGCGGCTGATTTCAATACGTTTTGAATCTCGTGCTTTATCTGATATGTGCGATCAATATACATTGGGTTATCTCAAGAATCTTATTTTCACCTGAGATTGTTACTCTTAAATATCTATCACTTTCGTTTGTTTGCTTTTAAGATCGTATTGATCAAATTCTATCATGATCACATCGCAAAATGACTCAAAACCTAATGTCGCTTAGAAAACAGGCACAAGATTTTTGCTCCAAAATATATCTTACAGATTTAAACTTGGTTATCAACAACGGGATAATTTGAATATTTAGAATAAACAAATCGATCACCACTATCTAAGAAATGCGGAATATCCCCAATATTTTATTAAAATATAAAGAGAAATTGTAAGTGGATATAAAAAATTCTATCATTTGTTGATCGCTTTTTAGATGATTCCAATTTTCAGTTTAATATTTAATCAAAATGCGTGAGAAAATGAGGGATTTATACTCAACGTTTCCATGTAAACCTAATGTATCACCCAGTGTAATAACCTTCATGTCTACGTTCATGTAATCATGGGATTTGTCATTTTATAATGTATTTTTTATTAAATGACTAGATTATGCTGTGAATTTTGCTCCAGTTGTAATTTTTATCCGCCACGTTTGACTGCATTACACTGTACGTTCATTGCATGCTGGAATGATATTCCAAGGCCTTGTCAGTTTAATCACATCGTTAATTTTCTTCACATAGATCGTCAGTAAATAATGTTACTGAAGAAAGGTTTGTTGTGCAGTAAACTATGTTTTACGAGCAATTGACTGTTGTCTTCAGTCTCAAAACAATATCATTTGTCTTCTGTTAGGTTAGTTTGACTGGCCTATAGTTCGTGTTTTGGGTTTATCGGCTGAATTATGTACATTTAACTACTTTGAGTAATATGTCTGTGCAAATGAAACAATAATTATGGCACTTGCTTAGTTTAGTATTCTTGGTTGTCGTAAAATTCAGTTTGGTCGATAGAATTATAGTATACCTAGGTATAGTATTTGGAGCCTGTAACGAAACAGATCAGTTGATTAAGTAGAGCTGACTTTTTTAATGAGTATACTGATTCAAATCAGTCTGCTTGGAAATGTGAAAAGAGTTACCTTTGATGCTGTTGCTGTGACACATGATAAGATAGCGATAAGTATGTTTGGTGTTTATTTGTAGACTGTACATCCAGCACTGACCATATTTCAAGATCACTGTCATAAAACAATTTCTCCAGCGTTAACATCAGTAGCAGGATAGCTTAGTGTCTGTGATTTTGATTGCCTGCAAAACAGCAGTATATAATCCTAGAAGAGGAGTGTTCTGTGTCTTAATTAAATGCGGCTGGTTGTGGAAACATGTTAAAAATCTTTCTTCAATAGTTGAAATCATGAGTCAATTGAAGCTAGACCACTATGGAAAACCTGGAAGCACTGGACGGCCGTTTTGTCCTAATATGGGACTACTCAACAGTGCGCATTCACGATCCCGCCCCCAGCGAGATTCGAATCCAGGATACGCATTGCTGAGGAGTCCAATACTAAGATGAAACGGCCGTTCAGTGATTCCAGGATTTTCTTAGTAGTGTAGCTTCAAGTGACTCATGAGTTCAATTATTAAACTATATGTATGTATATTCTGAAGTATAGTAATTAAGTGGAAGAAAAACATCTTGAATTAAGAATATATATATATATATATATATATATATATATATATATATGTAATATCTTGTAAATCCTCACAATATTCATTTATGAAAGGACATACCTAAATAAATTTGTTAGTACACATATATAAACAGTATAAAGTTCCTTATTTTACAGTTCAAAATTCAATATAAATTCAATTCATTAGATAAACATTAATATACTTAGCATTATATAACATCTTAGTAAATTGACATAAATAATTCAAGTATCATTATATCATTATCAATGAATCAACAAGTCAAAATATATTGAATATTTCTGTTAAAAAAACGTTTACTGTTTACCTGTTAATAGATAACATAATGATGTTCAGTAAGGTATCCAATTTAGGTCATAAGGTAAAATTTCACGTTTGACTAATCTAAAGAAAATTAGAAAAATCTAGAATGTTTCGTAGAAGTATCTGTAAGAAAAACAAAAAACAACAAATAAACGATATTCTTTTCTAAAATATTTAAACAAATAGAATATTCTTTATTTACATTAAGATAAATCAGTTACCGAAGTAACGTTTTAATAAACAATATAGAATAATATTATAATCTATTTTTATTCTTTTGTCACGTAATAACACAAGTAATATGACACTAACAATGGTTATTTAATATAAATACAGATATTGCTCATTCTTTTTATACATTCTAGTTATGAATATTGCATAAAAAAATGTGACTGTGAATTTTAAAACGGTTTCATATTTCATCTTCTATTTTATATGAACTGATTATTTAATTCAGAAAACCTAACTACACTACAGTACTATGTATATATATATATATGTCACACAGGCGATTGGCAATCAGGACTCAGTAGATAAGTGGATAATACCGTGGCGTTTCAAGTGATGAACGATACTGAGTTCGAATCACAGAGTGAACATCAAATCTGAGATGTAGGCACATCCAACTGACGAGTCCCAGATAGGACGAAATGCGTGTCTTGGATTCCACTGCCATCCACTATCCATCTTTGCTCAGAATGCTTGTGATTTAAGACGATATCAAGACATTCCGTAGAGTATGCATATATGCCAATAAGAGACTGATTAATTGTAGTCCTAAATAGCAGTGGGAAGATACAAGTAAACAATATCGTGTGAATTTAGTGCGAATTCTTGTTTACAACAGATACATTTTCATTTTAAGATTTATTTAAATTTAATTAGATTTTGATGTTTTGAAAAACACCGAATGAATTACTTAAGTAACTTAAATGATTCTATTGATAAATTGTTAGTGCATTCCATGTTAAAGTCTCATTTCAATGAAGTATCTACAAAAAAAACCCCACCTTTAGTGGCCCAAAATCTGACTCTAATTAGATCGTATAAATGATTGTTATTAAATAATTACTGTCGAAATATGTATATCGTCAATCCTCGTATAAAGTTATCGACTTGAATCGCGTTAGTAAATAACGGAATAAAATAAGCCAAATACGAGAATGAATTTCGAATACTTATATTTCATATAATTGTTGATCCAGACAAACGATTGTATGAAATATACGTATTCGAAATTTATCCTCGTATTTGGCCTATTTTATTCCATTATTCATTAACGGGATTTAATCTGATGATTATATACGAGGGTAGCTGGGATGTATAATTCGATAACAATTTTTCAACAACGATTATTCATATAATCCAATTAGAGTCAGATCTCAGGTCAATAAACACTTAACAATCGATTAAATTTCACTATTTGAAATCATGAGTCAATTGAAGCTAGACTACCATAGAAAACCTGGAAGCACTAGACGGTCGTTTCGTCTTGGTATGGGACTCCCCAGAAGTGCGCATCCACGATCCCGCCCCTCGCTAGATTCGAACCCAGGACTTATCTTTCTCGCGCGTAATCGCTTAACCACTAGACCACTGATATTTTTCTATTTGATAATCAATCAAGCTCGAAAACGCTCAATACATATTATTTGTCCAGTGATTTACCTCCATGGCAATTATACAAACTGATTACAATACAATAGCCTGTGCATTCTAAGTTTATCTAGCTCAAAAGGTTAAAGATTCCAATTAATTTCTTAAGTGTTCATCCTGAACTGGTCGAATTGAATTATAATTTTGGATAACGATGTGAAATTAAAGTCTAATATTTTTAGTAATGAATATATTTCATAAAAACTGTTTCAACAGATCATATGTATCATGTGTAGAAATTGTGGAGGGTGTGTATAACATATGATGAATTGTGTGTGGTATGTGGATTGGTAGTATGATCAATTTTGCGGCGTGTATGGGATGTGTCTTGATTGGGGAACCAACCATCGTATAAGTGAGTAACTTAGTTTTTATACAAGTCAAACAGATATAGAGAAAAATAGATGAAACACATGCAAATCTATGAAATGAATGTAAATTTAAATATGAGCATACTACATTCCTGGTGAATAACATGAAACTACAGCATTCTTCTGTAAGCGTATATAATGAAAATAAAATTATTTCTACGGATTAACGAGTAATAAAATCACTATCAAAGTTCCTGTTATTCAACGGAGATAATTAAACTTAATCCATAAAAGGTTAAAAATAAGTTAAATTATGAACTGATATAAACTACGAAACTACTGGAAATCAGTGAGCGCTGAACAAACGTTTTGTCCTGTTAGGAGACTATCCAACAGCAAATGTTCATTATTTAATCAGAAATCACGAATAAAACATTCAATCTTCACAATCAGGGTGTTCATTCAAACCATGAGTTAACATCCAGTTATCTACATTTTTAACATCACTTTATTCACAGTAGCACGCGACTGTTGTTTATTACAGTCGATGACACCCGTCACACATTGAACATATTCATCTTTACTGGCCATGGCTTTTCACTAGGATATGTGAACAAAAAATGATGAACACATCAAGAAGCTTGGATGTCCCTGATTCAATCTGTGGGAATGTTGTGGAAGCCCATTGCTCAAACATCCCATGTTAAGAAGAATTCAATAAATACCCTGGACTGTCATCAAATAACACAATCTCTTATCTTTTAAATATCATTTTGTTAAAAGTAGGGCTTTTCCATCCTATTATGAACTATTGACCAGTTAGTATGCACGACTCCATCATGGATCACACTCGAGATCTTCAAATTTTATTATAAGCCTCTAATCTTTAAATCTCTTTGCTGACTACCGATCGTTCACATTCCTAACTTCAATTTATTTACAATAATAAGTCACCGTCTTCCATTGCTATTTACGACTTATCACATATCGGATAAGTTTAAAGTTCACTAAATCGGAAATTAGTCAGATTACTTTTTCAACAAAAGTATTCAGCCATGTTACTTTAAAAAACGATCCAAATGTTTCAATGAAGAGATGTTATTTTTAACTTTATCTATAAATAAGGTTATAAAATCATGTTTATGGTCACTGCACACCTAAATACACAGTACTTTTCTTAAACTACATAACAATGCCTTTTTAGTAATAATAATAATAATAATTATTATTATTATTATTATATAAGTATAAAATTCTGCTTCACTTCTCAATTCTGCTGTTGTTATATCTAATCTTTTTTTTCAAATAAAGTAAACCAATTGAAAAATATAGAGTATATAACCTCAGGTAAACTACGGTAAGAAATAGATGATCATCTCATGTTATCTTTCTACGTTTAATGAATCGTTAAATTTGACTTTATTACATCCATTTCTAATTCGGCAGAAATTCTTCTTTCAACATGACCACTAACAAATTTGTTAGTTTATTAGTTGTTGTTTTTTTTGCAGATAAACCTAATTACATTATTCATAATCTAAATATTCTATTTAAATTCACCTGGTGTTGTTCTACTTGTATCTTCCCACTGCTATTTAGGACTACAATTAATCAGTCTCTTATTGGCATATATGCATACTCTACGGAATGTCTTGACATCGTCTTAAATCACAAGCATTCTGAGCAAAGATGGATAGTGGATGGCAGTGGAATCCAAGACACGCATTTCGTCCTATCTGGGACTCGTCAGTTGGATGTGCCTACATCTCAGATTTGATGTTCACTCTGTGATTCGAACTCAGTATCGTTCATCACTTGAAACGCCACGGTATTATCCACTTATCCATTGAGTCCTGATCGCCACTTGCTTGTACAATGGGGTGAAGTTTAATTTCACTTTGTATTATTTACTTTAATCTTCCCATTGTTATTTAGGACTGCAATTGATCAGTCTCACATTGGCTTATATGCTAGCTGTGCATACTGCTAGCCACTATCCGTGTTTGCTTATAAATATTCTTTTTATTAAAAAAAATAATCATACAGAATTTATTTTAAGGATACAATATACTGAATAAACATTGCATACCGATACATAAAATATCGTTATATAACATTTTTGCTTTTATACCTGTGATCATGTTCAATGTATAATGTATTTAATTTAATCGATAATATCTGAACGTTTTCATAAAGTAAAAGCAATTTACTGTAGACGAATTTTAAAAAAAACAGCAGAGATATGATAAAGTTCAACTGACGTTTTCTAATACAAGGAAATAAACATGAAAAGTAAACATTTTCAGTTATCTATATATTTGGTAAATCTAATTTCAATAGTTGGTATACTAACTGTCCTTACATATAGTTTTGATATATTATGTTTTTATAAAAACATTTAGATGTTTTTTAAGTGGACAAGCGATTCATAGTAAGTGATTATCAATATTTAGTGTTTTATTCATACTTTGTTGTAATTACCATGATTTAGGTCTATATTCATATTCTCATGACAATAGTGAATTAAGTTAGTATTCCGTTGAATAATGTACTAATGCTTAAGGCATTTTGCATTTACATTTTGCTAACACAGTCAATAGAACATCTAGATATTACAGCTTTGCATTTAAAACAGCTGATAAATTGTTTGAATCAGTGAACATCAAACGTGAAATAAGGATAGTGTACTAAATGAGGATTTGTGGAGATCACAATAATCTTAAGAGTTGAACCCATGAGTCGATCTAAACTAGACCATTTTTGAAAACATGAAAGCATTAGATGGCCATTTCGTCCTAGTATGGGACTCATCAGCAGTGTGCACTCACGTTCCGGAATCGTTTGCGTGCAAGATCGTTGATACTAAGTTCCAGTCCCACCTGATGGATCCTGGTTGTGCACAGCTAAGGTGTCCTGTACTAGGACGAAACAGTCATCCAGTGCTTCTAGGTTTTCACTGTTGATCTAGCTTAGATCGACTGATGAATTCAACTGTTAAAATTATAATACACTGTGTTAACAAAGTAACAGTATAAAAACAAGCCTAGTTTATTTATGATAACAGAATTTAGGTCTCATCGATAAGACAATAATGATTGTTCTTTCTACATAAAATGAAATGCCAGAACGTTGAACTGAATGAATTGTAATTATTCGAAATTTACAAATGAAAAATGGATACATTTAGATGTTTGATTATCATCTTTCGTGTATTCAAAGATACATAAAATTGCCGAAATGTCGTTATTAAAAAGAGCCATAACTTTTGATTATTTTTTTAGTCCTGGAAAAAATTAAACTGAAGATTATTTTCTGCAAACATACCATTTCTCACCAAAATTAAAGCATAATTATAAACAAATATCAATATTTTAAAATACATGAACCAACGCTAATCCATGGATAGTGGCTAGCAATGGAATCTATGGTGTATGTTTCGCTGGCTAGATATACCTGTATCTTATATTCGTTCCGGGACTCTAATCCAGTATCACTCGTTTCAAACACCAACACGTTATCCATTTAGCTAGTGAGTTCATATGGTCACTGGTCTGTTTAATGGGGTGGATTTTAATTCATTTGGTTGTTTGAATCTTTCAGATGATGGTAAGGACTGTAATCGATTAATCGCTTTCGGTAAATATGTATGCTGTGTGGATTGCCATGATATTTCCATTAAGTTACAATCATATTTAAGCACAAATGAATATTGGCTAGCATTAGAACGTATCACTCATATTTTACACAGGATGTAGAGATCGTAGAAGAAACAATCAATGCAAATAAATGAACATCAACCAACTTAACGATTCTATATTATTTTGCTCATATAATCTAAGTCGGATTTAACTCAAGAACTTAAGCAAACGTGGTCAACATGATATCAATATATATCATTTTGGTCGCAACTAGAAGTTACCTCTGCAAGATAAATCCATTCTTACCTAAAACAACTGTATTGTACCGACTTCATATGCCCATTTTTTCTATTCTATATAATTCACATAATATTACTATATTAAGCAAATTACTTGAGTCCATAATCATACTACTAATCCAAATGACCATAAGTAAATGTATACATAATTTCTAAAATAAAATGACAACCATTATTTTATCCTATTTGTGTAAATTATTTTACTGATAATACAAATCAAGATTAGAAATTGAATCTTTGAGTAAAAAAACAAAACTTTTATATTTTGTTTTAAAGAATCATTATAAAATGCTTCCAGCAATTATTGATCGATATTCTTTTCTCTTCAATATTGTTCTCTTTTTTCTGTTTAGTTGTTCGTTTCTCATTATTATTATTATATTGAATAAAAAAATCGCTAATTATTTGTTTTTAAATAAAGCAAGAACAATTATTGATGCAGAATAGTATGAATTCATAATATTTCGAGGTTTCTCCTCAGCTGCTTACAACCAAATCTGTAATAAAAGTTTACGTTGGGATGGGAAACAGTGTGAAACAATTGACATAAATAACTGGAATGGCTAAGGTATACAATAATAACCATATATATATATATATATATATTCGTGAGGGAATTCTCGGAGTTCTAGTGAGAAGCCGTGACCAGTGGAGCTGATCCATGTCGGGTAGAGACGGGTATCTACCTCAGTACAATGGAAGTTGATCGCGCAATTTCGTGGATTGGTTGATGTTAGACACTAACACCATTGAATGCCGGCTCAGTGGTCCAGTAGGTTAAGCATTCGCGCGCGAGACCGAAGGCTCTGGGTTCGAATCCCGCGAGCAGGATCGTGAACGCGCACTGCTAAGGAGTCCCACGATAGGACGAGACGGCTGTCCAGTGCTTCCAGGTTTCCAAAGGTGATCTAACATCAATCGGTTCATGATCTCAATCAAGAATTTGAAAAGTTAACATAATTTAAGAGAATCAGTTGTCGGAAGTGTGTGAATGAAAAGTTGGTTTAAGAATTAGATAATGGAGGAGGAATATAACACAAAATAAATATTTTAAAATAAATAAATGAATAAAATAACCCAGCATTTACTCGACACCGGGCATATGATCGACATCTCGCACGCTTTTAAAATTATAAACAGACAAAGAAGTACAACTGCTCTCCGTTTCGCTGAAGCAATCGTGATAAAAAAACTTAAACCGAATTTATGTATTCAAAAAGAGACATTAATAAACTTGTTATTACCCTGGTAATCCAACGTATATATATATATATATATATATATATATATATATATATATATATATATATATATATATATGGTTATTATTGTATACCTTAGCCATTCCAGTTATTTATGTCAATTGTTTCACACTGTTTCCCATCCCAACGTAAACTTTTATTACAGATTTGGTTGTAAGCAGCTGAGGAGAAACCTCGAAATATTATGAATTCATACTATTCTGTATCAATAATTGTTCTTGCTTTATTTTTTTTACTGGATATTTCTGTACTTGGTTTATTTTCTCTTTTTATATTTCTTATTCTATTTTTTGGTTGTTAGTTTGCTTGTTTTTCATCTTACCTATTCCATTATTAGTTTATTTCTACAATGCACACATTTAGTTTGTTACATATAGTTTTGCCAAGGAAAAAAATATTCAATTATTGAATGTAGGCAATTTGTTTAAAACCAGAAAACTTTAATTTATACAGTTTATATTTTGTAGGTTATATTCACTATGAATTAATCTTAGTTAAGGTTCTATTGAAAGTTATAGAGAATTGAATAAGAATTTTGTTTTAATAGAAACCTTTCTAGTAGTACATAGATATGCTACTATCAGTGATGAAGTTCAAGATTTAGTATTTTATATTAGGAAGAAATAATTATCTAATGCTTTTAAGTTCTTTTTTTCTAATGGTGCTTTAATCAAGATTAATCAGTCATAAATATAACTTATAGATTGAAATAAATCTTTATAAAACCTCTTTAATGAAATTATATTATGTGTATCATTTTTGATATTATATCCAATTATTAGTAGATTAGTGACAGAAGGGGTTTTGCGGATATGATAATGATTTCAATGCTTGAGATCATGAGTCAATTAAAGCTAGACCACCATAGAAAACCTGGAAGCACTGGATGGTCGATTGTGGGACTCCTCAACAGTGCTCATCCACGATTCTGCCCCTCACGAGATTCGAACCAAGGACCAATAGGTCCTGAGTTGTTTCTAAGTTATTCACTTACTTTATTAACTTGAATACATTTGTTATTAAAAGAACGAATTCTAATTTTTCAATAATTGGAAATTGGAATGAATATTGATTTTTATTCCATATTGTACGTCGGATAAAAATGTGATGAATTTATGAACAAATATAGTGTTGAACAAACAAACAAACACACACACACAGACCAGGTATAAGTTAATTTACTAAAACTCTAATGAATATAAAAATAAGAAACTGAGTAAATTATCTTATGGATATATTAAATAAGAAAAACGAAAAGAATTTCTTTGTCCCAAAGTATCACTATCAATAATATGCTAATTAATTTCGGTCATCCTATTCATTTATATATATAATTGGTGGTCGATTATCACTGACCTCACTGTATTTTCCTATCTCTTTCTTCCGTCTTCGATTACATTTACTCACTTTAGTAATAGTATTGATGATAGTAACGATAATTTTATTAGTAGGGAAGGTGGTGGTCATGATGATGATGATGATGATGATGATGATGTTGTTGTTGAATAGTCAAAATGGATTGTGATGAATAAAAGTACTTTTGACAAAAGTTCGTCATGAACACACTAACAAAACAAAAACAAAACAATATCAGATGATCAGGGAAGAAATTATAAAAATATTTATCACTATTACATTCATCATCAGTCTATTCATCATTGAAGTATGGAATAATTTGTTCTATCAACTTTATACTCACGTTTTTCAACATTTCAGTTATGTTATTTCGATTTAAGCAGTGAGATATAACAATAATCTATGAGTAATTGATAAACGTACTAATATTTAGATTGAACTTGGGATTAACATAATTGGTGGATGGCTAGTAGTAGAATCAGGGACAAATATTTCATTCTGTGAGGTGCTCTTCATTTGTATGTGCCTACTTTCAGGTGTTGACTTTCATACTAAGCTGAAAATCCCGTTGAAGTTGAAATCTCAAATTTCACTTACCGAAAATTACAAAGTTACACTAACTAAGTATTATTCACGGATGTCCGAGCATTAAAAAAATAATAAATGAAATGAGTGAGTAAGAAAAGAATACGATAATGTAAAGAAAAGTTAATACTTTTAAACCAGGTTGACAAGTTTGAATAAAAATAGGATTAAACTGGATAAGGTTGCACTTAAACAATCATTTGTCTGTATATCCTGAAATGTAAATATAGAAAATGTTCGTCTACAAATGGGTAGACATCATGTCTAACTTTTAGCACATGAATAAAAATACTGTTGCAACTTATAAGCATTCCTTAGATAGTATTATTACGTTGACACAATTAGAGGCCGGCCCAAAGTTCTAGAGCTTAGGCGTTTTTACGCGAGACCAGAGGTTCGGAGTTCGAACCTTGCATTATTTATCGTGGATGCGCATATCTGAGAAGTCTCATAGTAGAACGAAACAGTCTTACAGTGTTTCCAGGTTTACAATAGTGATCTTATTTAGATCGGTCAATGATTTTTGTTAAATAAGTTATATTAGGCAGAAAATTCACACTTTATGTATTCTTGATCCATCATCTATGTCTTGTCTACTTGTATTCAATATTGTATATATATTAGTCCAATAAGTTAATTGATGATAATGCTACACTTTATTTTAGGATCTAAAGTCCCTAATTAATAAAGATAAATTTTAAGTTTTATCAGATATTCGAAAAATTAATTTTATCCAGAATGAAATGTTAACATTTTTATCGTGGATTAAACACCCTTTATATCCTATTTTTAGTACTGAGTTTCACAGATTATAGCAACACACCTACGATTAATCTCAATTGCCGTTAATTTTTGTCAAACTCTGTTGTTATTCGGACAGTAACAATTCGTTTATTTCTTTATATTATTATTATCATCACTATCACGTCTGTATAAACGTATACACTCGATCACATGTGACAGCCTACGCACATATCTCTCTCTAACTTAAATGTTGATCACTTAAATATTGCTCGACGAATCATTATCTTTCCCATGTATATATGTGCTCGAATCCTGTTAATTGCCTCTGCCTTATCTCGCTTATCCTTTGTTTTGTCTAGTGGAGCTTTGATTCGATTTGACTATAAATTTACTTCTGTATTCGCTCGCTTACACACATTAGTCAAACTGCTCCAAATTCTCTCGATAAGCTTGTAACTTTGTTATCTGTGCTATTTACTAATAAATTGTAGTCACAACTTTTTATTGCCTTCTGACTTGAAACACCATTGAGATTTATAAATATATATGGTTATCTAATGAAACCGGATATATTTTTGATATCTTTCCCTGTTGAAACAATGTTCAGATTAGAACCAATTTTTATTGTTATTGTCTACTGAAAATTTTTTTTCAATTTTTTACAAACAAATAAAATGTATGATGTATCTTGTTTTTCATGTTCAATATAAAAATAAGCCGACTTTTTAATACAAACTCATAAATATCTATAACTGGTCAAATAAAAGGAAAATCAAAGAGTGAACAATAATATAACAAGAAGTAAACTTAGTCAAAGGTTTATCTCTGGAGAATCTTATACAAGGGCTGAAACAGCTGTTCAGTATTTAGTGGTTTTCAGTCGACATTAAGATAATGGCAGTTTGTGATGCAAGTTACGAAATGTAACAATTACCACAAGCTTCCTATACTAATAATAAACATATGCCCATTAATGACTAATTTTGAAACATTTTTCACTGGGGTTCAAGAATGTTAGATTTGAGTCAGCTATGCACAATTGGAAACAGATGACGATAAAAAAACCTCTTTAGCTAAATGAAATGAGAAACTAAATCTATTCACTGTCAATTCAGTGGCCTAAAGGTTAAGTGCTTGCCGCAAGACATAAAAGACTAGTGCTCCATCGCCAGTGAAGTCGCAAATCTACACCAGTAAGGAATGCCATATTTGGACGAGACAGATGAACAATCCTTCCTGTTTTTCAATGGTTACGTGACTTAGATCAAATCTTGGCGTAAATTATGCTATACGACAATGTTCACAAACTACTAACATGAATCAAACTTCGCAACGATTAGTATTTAATGAACACTTAAATCAAATTGTAGATAAAAACAATCTCCTTATAAAACATAAATTGAGATGATGAACCGATGAATGTCAGACCAACATTGAGAAACTGGAAGCAATGAACAGATGTTTTGTCCCAGTACAAAGCACCCCTACAACACGCATCCGCAATTACGAACGCGGGACATGAACCCACGATCTTCGGTCTTGCATGTGAACGCTTAACCTCTAGACCACGAAGTAGACACCCAGCAGTGTTAATGTCTAACTTCAACCAATCTAAAATATTGCACAACCATCTACCACTATCTTCGGTGGTCACCTACCTCAAACCCAACAGGGTTGAAGTCCACTAATCACGGCTTCTCACTAGAACTCCAAGAAATACCTCTCGAATCTAGTCACCAATGAGTAAACAGTAATTACCAGTACGATATTTTGGAGATTGTTGAGTCGCAATTGAATGAAATGATGAATTATTTTAGTTATGGTTATTTCGACAAAAATCTAAAGAACATTCTCACTTATACTGGGAAATTAAACTTGGCTTTGGTGATTAACAACTTTTTCGAATTATAATATAAAATACATTTCTGTAAACCTTTTACATATGAAATAAATCCTCATGTCTAAGGATTTTTCGAGCTTTATATTTTTATTTTTGTATAATGTCAGAAATGTATGTATTTGCAGTTCATAAGGTTCATATTAATCTATAGATATTATGTTCATGTCACAACAGTGTTTTGGTTTGCTCGTCTTTTTGATGAAACACATACTTTTACATGATGCATCACCATTTATGTCATCCAAAATGACAATGAAAGCCTCAAACTTAAACAATTTGGCTTAAAGAATACAAAATCTAGAAACATATATGTATTTGGCATTTACTTACTTACTTACGCCTGTTATTCCCAATGGAGCATAGGTCGCCGACCAGCATTCTCCAAGACACTATGTCCTGGGCCTTCCTTCCCAGTTCTATCCAATTTTTGTTGATTTTTCTCATGTCTGTCTCCATTTCCCGACGTAGTGTGTTCGTTGGTCTTCCTCTCCTCCCCCTCCTCCTTTGGCCTTGAGGATTCCATGTGAGGGCTTGCCCTGTGACGCAGTTGGGTGCTTTCCTCAATGTGTGTCCTATCCACATCCAGTGCTTCTTCCTGATTTATTCCTATCCTGGAATCTGGTTTGTTCTGTCCAACAGTAAGTTGTTGCCAATAGTGTCCGGCCAACGGATCCGAAGTATTTTGTGTAGACAACTGTTAATAAACACCTGTATCTTCTGGATGATGGCTTTCGTAGTTCTCAAAGTTTCCATCCCATACAGTAGAGCTGTATTGACATTTGTATTGAAAATTCTGACCTTGGTGTTGGTTGACAGTTGTTTTGAGTTCCAGGTGCCCTTCAATTTTAGATATACTGCTCTTACTTTGCTGATCCACGCCTTTACATCTGCATCAGATCCACCGAGTTCGTCAATGATGCTGCCCAAATATGTAAACGTTTTTACATCTTCCAAATCTTCTCCATCAATTGTGATTGGATTGATGCATGCTGTGTTGTATCGGATAATCCTGTTTTTCCCTTTGTGTATATTGAGACCTACTGCTGCTGAGGATGCTGCTACACTGTTCGTCTTCTCCTGCATTTGTTGTTGCGTTTGGGATAGAAGAGCCAGATCATCTGCGAAGTATAGATCGTTCAACTGCGTCCTAGATGTCCACTGTATCCCGTGCTTTCCTTCAGATGTTGACGTCTTCATGATCCAGTTGATCACCAGAAGAAAGAGAAAGGGTGAGAGTAAGCAATCTTGCCCAACACCGGTCTTTACCTCGAACGAGTCTGTCAATTGTCCTCCATGCACAATTTTGCAGTTTGATCCACCATAGGAATTCTGTATGACGTTGACTATCTTTTGAGGCACGCCGTAGTGTCGAAAAAGCTTCCATAGTGTTGTCCTGTCCACGCTATCAAATGCTTTTTCGTAGTCAATGAAGTTGATGTAGAGTGATGAATTCCATTCAATTGATTGTTCCACAATGATCCGTAGAGTTGCAATTTGGTCTGTAAACGATCTATCTTTACGGAATCCTGCCTGTTGGTCACGAAGTTGGGCGTCTACGCAGTCCTTCATCCTGTTTAACAATATCCTGTTGAAGACTTTTCCTGGTATTGAGAGAAGAGTGATGCCCCTGTAGTTATCACACTTGCTGAGATCGCCTTTCTTTGGTATTTTGATCAGAAGTCCTTCTTTCCAGTCTGTTGGTACTTGTTCCTCATCCCAAATCTCATTGAAGAGAATGTGGAGTATCCTTGCACTTGCCGCAACGTCTGCTTTTAGTGCCTCTGCTGGGATGTTGCCTGGTCCTGCTGCTTTGCCACTCTTGATTTGTCTGATGGCCATGCTGATTTCTTCAATTGTTGGTGGGCCAACATTGATTGGGAGGTCCGTGGGTGCTGCTTCGATATTGGGTGGGTTCAGTGGGTCTGGTCGATTCAAGAGTTCTTTGAAGTGTTCTACCCACCTGTTTCGTTGTTCTTCAATGTTGGTGATTACCTTGCCTTCCTTGCTTTTCACTGGTCGTTCTGGTTTTCGGCGATTTCCAGAGAGTTTCTTTGTCGTGTCATACAGTTGTCTCGTGTTTCCTTCTCTTGCAGCCTTTTCCGCCGTCGTTGCTAAATCTTCCACATATTTACGTTTGTCGGTTCTGATACTCCTCTTCACTTGTTCGTTTACTTCTGTGTATTCAGCTTGTGCCTTGGCTTTTTCTGCTCTTGTTCAACTGGTATTGATTGCTGCCTTCTTGTTCCTCCTTTCTTGAATCTTATCCAGTGTATCAGCAGTGATCCATTCCTTGTGATGGTGCTTCTTGTGGCCCAGGACCTCATGACATGTTGAAGTGATTGCTTCTTTGATCCCCTTCCAGTTGCTCTCCACAGTAGTTCCTTCTCCACTGAGTAGATCATGAAAGGCCTGGGACCTATTGCTGAGGATTATCTTGAATTTGTTGAGTTTGTCAGTATCCCGAAGAAAAGTCGTACTAAACTTTTGTGATGTTGTCCTCCCCGTTGTCCAGTACTTCTTCAGTTTCAATTTCATCTTGGCGACCAACAAGTGATGATCTAATGCTATATTAGCTCCTCTCTTGGTTCTCACGTCCTCCATCGTCCTCCTGAACTTTTTGTCGATTTGGTTTTGCGCAGTTTGATCCGGTGAAGTCGATGTGATTTTGTGAATGCGTTTGTGTGGGAATATAGTGCCGCCTATGACCAGTTTTTTGAAGGCGCATAGGTTTGCAAATCTCTCACCATTTTCGTTTCTTTCTCCCAGTCCGTGTCGTCCCATAATGTCCCCATATCCGGTATTTTCCGTTCCAACCTTGGCATTTAAATCTCCCATCAGAATGGTGAGGTCCTTTGTTAAGCATTTTTCGATGACTGACTGCAGCCAATCGTAGAATTGATCTTTAAAGTCCTCATTGTAGTCATTGGTAGGTGCATAGTATTAGATGACGTTCATTGAAATGCCCTCTTTCTTTGTTTTGAAGGAGGCTTTGATGATCCTTAATCCATGAGATTCCCATCCTATAAGTGCATTTTGTGTTTGTTTGGACAGCATCAATGCAAATCCTTGTGTGTGGGGAGCATTTTCTTCTTCGTGACCGGAGTATAACAGCGGCTCCCCTGAAGCTATTCTTAGTTGTCCAACTGGCGTCAAACGTGTTTCACTGATCTCAAGCACCTCTAAGTTGTGTCTCCTCATTTCTGCAGCAACTTGGAATACTCTCCAGGTGTCCCACACTGTAAGAACATTCTATGTACCTAAATAATTGATCTCTCTGTTTGTCAGAAAAGCCATCAGCCTCGTGACTTCCGAATAAACTCGACTTTCATCATGGGGCGTCATAACTCTTCTAAATGAAGACCTTCTGACTCCAAGGACAGAGTTTAAAAGGTTCAAATAATTTTTTCTGGCTAGCATTTTCTTAGCGAATTAGTTTTCTAAGGGTTGGGGTCGCTGACCCTATGCCCAACTCTCCTCCTTTATTCAGGCTCGGGACTGGTAGTAGCCCCCGGAGGGGCTCCAGGCGGAGTTATATTTAGCATTTAAGGCATGATTAATATGAAGTACTTGTATGAGTTAGAGCTTCATAAGGAAACATTTATATACTAACATTCTCTAATTAATTCGAAGAATATATTCCAATTCCATAATCACATTTAAAGAGTAAGCAAATACTTCATGAAATTAAAAGGGCAGAAATCTAAAATTCTTTGAAACTTGCATAGAAATCTAGTAACCTAAGTGTGAATAGTACACTTGGTAGGCAAGTTAATGCCAAATTTTTATGGCAATCCAAACTATAATGTGATTCAATTAAATTTATCTTATCTGTTTCCTTTAGTTTAGCCAAGAAAATCACAACTTATCATCCTATGGTGTGAGTTCTCGATTTCCTAGAAAAAAAACCAAACGATAATTGATTCTGAAAAATAATGAAAGCGTTCCAGATGTAACGATAAGTAGTCTATAGGATAAATGCGAAAGGCGACTGTCTATTGTACAAGGGAAAAGAAGATGATGAAAAGTGAGGTAATACTTAACACTTACGATTCATAAAATTAGGAGGGTCGTTAAGATTATAAAAGGATATAGAAATTGAACATGACATTTTTCATACACAAAGATCAAGCTTTAAATGATAGATTACTGTCTCTTCAGCTGTGCAAATGTTCCTCATCCAAATATTTTTTGAGCCAGTTCTATTAACTTTGTTGATGATCGTAAACGATGATTTTCTTGTTGGTAAGTAATAAGAGTTGACCATGTGTTCAAGAATGGAACTGTTTCTCAATTTGCATTCTCCGTTAGATAGTTATTTAAGGTAGTTCAGGGATATCTGTTTGCTATGTATTAAGTGATCTTCAAATACAATTCTGCAGCTCAAGATTATGATATCATAGAAAAGCAACATTTCTATGCTAAAGTATTTTCATTTCTTTTACTAAACACTAGGAGATAAAATTTGTTAATAAAATCTAACAATCATATAGTAAATACTTAATTTGCAAAATGTCCATTGATTGTCTTAAAATGACTCAGACTCCATTGTTCTTGCATTTTCATACAAATTCCATTCTGTTTCCATTCTTTACTGTTTGATCCTCTTGTCTCCTTACTGCAAGACATTCTGTTCCAGACTATCGTCATATACTACTTATGTCAATATAAGTAGCACACACCACAATAGTGTCATTTGTGAATAACATTAGTTTTCAAGATATTTAATTCATTTGTTCACTTACACACTAACTCACAAAGAAATGTACATACGTTTGCATTTTAGGGAGAGAAAGTGATATATTTATCAATAAATTTATCTGCATACAATCTGCTTTTGTCATACAAATATTATTAGGTATCTACTGTGTATTATATATATATATGTTAGCAAAAATTCATTTTAGATTTTGTAGTAATTCAAGTTTTTGCTATATTCGGAAAAATAATGGTCCACCAACAGATTTTGATCCAAACGTTTCATCAATATAGTTACTACTCAGTCATCTATCAAGCTGTAGGAAAACGCAGATAGTGTTGTGTGCTACTGATATCGACAGATATAAGTAGTAAGTATCATCACTCAAAAATGAAATGCCTGTCGACAGAAGGTTAAGAAGATGAAAGAGAAGAGAACGAGAACAAAGAGTGCTTGGTGTGGAAACGAAAAAAACAATGAAGTTTGAGACAATTGATTGACATTTTGCAAATCACGTATTTACTGTATGATTCTCAAATAGACCACTAAGCCGGCCGGCATCCAGTGGTGTACGGTGGTGCAACTTCGTGGATTAGTTGAAGTTAGACATTAAGACTGCTGGATGCCAGCTCAACGGTCTAGTTGGTTAAGCGCCTGGCGCGAGACTGATGGGTCCTGGGTCCGAGTCTCGCGGGGTGCGGGATCGTGGATGAGCACTGCTGAGGAAACCTATACTAGGACGAAACAGCCGTCCAGTGCCTTCAGGTTTTCCGTGGTGGTCTAGCTTCAATTGACTCATGGTTTCAATCAGTGGAATTTCTAAAAATCTCCACAAAACCCCTTCTGATATCATTCATATTTATTTACTGATATAATAATATCTGACTCACTATTAGCTGAATTATTTATTAATATTAGGTTAGTTTTAGTATATATTCCATTCCTAACTATTGTTCGATAGTAGTCGAGACATTGATGGAAAACTTTCATGAAAAAAAAAGCTATTTAGCTTTTTCCTTTTGACATTATTAAATTCATGAACGTTATCGCGTGACATGAAGTCAATCTCAATACGTATATATGATTGCTAATTTCATTTATTAGAGTCGTATAAATACTGATAGTTAGGATTGCTAAAGAATAAATTTCTCAACTTTAAATCTGATTAAAATTAGTTAACATCTATAATAAACTATCGAACATAAGATCGGGATGTGTAACAATGAACTCACCAATATTATATGTGTTATTTAAATACATAGCGGTGGACATGCAAACTTTAATATATTTTATTGAATATTCGCATAGTAAGATAGCTTAGTTTATCTCCAGAGTATGAATATCTTACTTACTTAGGGAAGGTAATGAAACTTAATCTTTATTATATAAAATAAAACTGTTTCGCAAACAATCTGAAGGAAATATCATTTTCTTATGATCAAGCAAATAGACTAAGTGATCAGTGTATTATCATATATTAACAGAACTATAGTAGAGTATATTTTTAAACAAAAATGAAGCTATTATAATTGTAATCATTATCTCACCACAAATAGTTCTAAAGAAACTCATTGCGCATTTGAAAGAAGAAATGAAGATAATTCATCTAAGAAAGTTTTCTTTTCAACGACATCATTTACTAAATCTGTACAATCATAATTATGGTAAGTTTGAACGCATATGTTCATAATAAAAAAGAAAATTATTGAATTGTGTAAAAACGATACTACCAAGTGGAAGAAAAGTCACGTAACCGACGAAAAAGGTAATAGATTAAGATAATTGTCATTGTTAAATAACACTGATAAAGATGTATAAATTATCTGAATATACTAAATATAAAGAAACAGTTCATGAAAAATTGTCAGTACAAGGGTATTTTAAGAAGAGATATAATTATTCCTTTGATAAATATGAAGAACAGAATGGTTAACTTTTGTACTGATATCCAATGGTTAATTAGTGAGAAATAATTAAGGAGTAGAAACAGTAGATTAATAGATATAGAAGATAGAAAGGGGGTTTAAGACAAATTGGACTTGTACAAAAAGATTAGGATAGAATCATCGGATTGCTAAAGCCTTTGCAGTTCGTAAGTTCCTGATTTGTAATCGCTTTTGAAACACGTTGTTTAATCTTATGTCTAACTTTGAAAACGTATTTTGTTGGGAAGACTTGACCAATCTCTATGAGATTTTCAAAAAGTCAACTGTTGGCGTAATTAATAAATTCCTGTGGTAACCAGTCAGATTACAGCTTGAAGATACATTTCAAAAAACCTTGCTTTCTGAGACCAATATGACCTACTTCTTATTAGCAAGTAAAATTATGATGTGGCCCAAATGTATACTTATTTTTCAGACGTCCACGAAATAAAGAGGGATTGAAGAAGATAATTCAAAACTCTCCTTCATATTTGTTATCAATGCAAATTTTTCTGGCCCTCGTTGATATAAAAACAATTTTTAAAAAATTTCTTCATTTTATTTTAATTGAAACTTGATTTTCTTCACTTAAGCATTTTTGAACTGTAAACCACCTGTAGAAACTTGAAGCCGATAAGCTCTAATCAAATTAGTTCTGTCAAGGAATTATTTAATTTTGAAGTTCATTTATGTAAAACGTAAAGGTCTAACAGACATTTATAGATATTCATGAATCATTTTATTTGTCCATCGAGTTCATTTTCAGATTACACAATCAGTTATGGAAAAATGGAACTACTTAAACAAAAACTAAATAAGCAGTACTGTTACTGTTGGTAATGTTGAGTTTTCATTGTCATTCTAAGCAATATCTTCAGAGACTACTTCATTCAGAATTGGTCATTTAAGTTATTCCACATGTGTTATACCAGTTTATCGTAATGGACTTGTTTGTGACTGATAGTCTCAATAGATGGTCAATATGAACACATGAACAAATAAAGACAACAAAATCTATCACGACAGTCAGACTATTAATTTTAAATGAGTCAACCATGTTTTCATTCGGTTCAAGGTAAGGAATTTGAAATATTAAATATCTTAATCAAATAAATAGAAATATATTGAACATGATTTATGAAAGTAAAACTAAATAACCTTCATACAAGTTACTAGGCTTAATATAATCACTGAAAGTTAATATTTACTGTTAAAGTGAAACAAATGATCCCATTTCGTTTTGTAAATAAGGTCACAATTTAAAAAATTAACATTTAAAATTATTAATTTCCACTTTAGATTTGGCGGAAATTTTTTTACTTAAGGAGATCATTATCTTGTTGCTATGGCTCTAGGTGGAAGGCTTATATGCCATTAAGGTTCATTAATTTTAAGGCTCATACTTGGACAAAAAAATGTAACAAGATGATTATTGGATTGAATCACTTAAATGTCCTGGTACAAACACGTTTTGCAATTTAGAAGAAATACATTTTAATATATAGATGTAATATTATATTGGGAATCGCTAAATGTTGCTCATAAAGCACATACTATGGATAGGGGACTTAAAATACTAAAAGTAGCATTTCAATTAACTGTAATATTTTAATTAGTACAGAGGTTTGTAAAGACAGATGAATTCATGTTTACTTCACAAGATAACAATTATCAGATAACTAATGAAAATCAGGAAGCCTTGTATTTTTAAAAACTACCCCTTCGTCTTCATCATTGTGTACATACGACTTAACTAGGACACAACTTTCAGATCGTTAAGCTAATAATCAGCGGATCACACTTTTGGCTTCAATCAATTCGTAATACTGAACAATCATCTTTCAATGCTATCCGTGAGTAATTGCCTTGCAGTCAACATGGTTATTAAAGAGCATGTGGTTATTATCAGCGCAACGAATTTAAGGAGACTAATGAGTTTTATACTTTGAATCGCAAACTGGCCTAGGTTCGATTCCATGTGAGACTGTTGATGAGCTTTGTTTATGGGTCCCATTCTAGGATAAGAACATCTTTACAGTGTTTCCAGGTCTTTGGTAGCTGTTTAAACGAAGTCACTTTTTGATTTAAACTACACACCATTTTTATTCAGTAATATAAAGCACAGTACATCAAAAAGATTTACATCATGTTTTACTCCAACTAACATTTACATATCATTCTAACAAATAATTATATCATTTTTTGATATTCTATCCCTCACTGATGGTGATTACTTTATCTATGAAGTTATCCCTTAACACTGCCATACATATTTCTATCGCTCTTTTATATTTAATTTTATACCTAACAAAATGAATTTATGTCAGTGTGAAGAAACTAATTCAATTTTACTTAATTACTGCTGTAACAATTGACTTTAACTTAATTATACAATCAAGTAAATTCATGTATTAAAATGAGATTATTCCAATGATGTTCCTATTACATAAATAAAATACTTTACTGCTTAATCTTTCATTGTCTTTCCCAATTTATGAAATAATAAAGTTGCTAAAACGAATTTATGTGTCAGGCATATGGTGATCGTTGTATTGGACCACGATTTGATCTTCGTTAGACAATTATTTGAAAACTAATGAATACCGATTTGAAAATCTAAATGTTATACACTGACTGCAAGACCTAAATGTGCTACCTTCGACCATCCAATGATATTATGGATGCCCATTATGGAGTTATCCCGTACTAGTACGGAGCAACTCCCTACTATTACTTAGTTTTCAACGGTTGAATAAGATCAGTCTTTGAAATAAACTGTAGGTTTATTCAGTAATAAATATTATTTTACAAATCTTTGATTCAAATAACACGATTAACTTAACGTAAATTAATGGTCTGAAAACCATTAACTTAGAATAAATTCGATTGTCATAATGCGTTTAAAAATTTATTAATTAGCTTACCAAAACCAACATCTAAATAGTAATTCTTTGATATATCAGGTAACATATCATGTAATATTTTAAATATGTGCCTATAGAAATGTTCAAGAAAATACTTAGAACAGAAATATTCTGTAACAGGTCATATATTACTCATTAAAAAAAACTAGTGAACGCTGATAATTTCCACAAGTTAAAGGACATGTTTCACTGAGTGACTTAAAAACAAACATTCTCAGGACCATCTAGGAAATGCTGAAACAGTAAATATTCATAGTTAACCAATGTTTTCCAGAAATCCATTTTCTGTTATAGGTATTAATGACAAGATTGGACTTGATAGTTTCAAATAAATTGATCATTGGGTAGAAATTTAGTAATAAATATATTTTTTGTTAGATCCAAATGAGTAGAAAAATTGTGTTTCTGACGTTTCGTGACTTTTTTAGAGTAAGTAAATAACCGAAATAAATTAACACAATTTTAAATAGTAAATAGGAAACTATTTAAAATTGTGTTAATTTATTACGGTCATTTACTTAATCTGAAGAAGTGGTTTACATTAAGTCACGAAACGTCAGGAATACAATTTTTCTACTCAAAATGTCCGAAGAATTCATTTTTGTGTTTGATTTGTTAGTGTTCGCAATGATATAATTCCGTTTTAAGATGAATTAGCTGTCAGTTTAATTCTTTTACCTTTTAACATTTCTTTAGCAGACGTCAGACTATAATTAAAATTAATCTGAACTTAAAATAATTCAATCTGTCAAAACAACCACTAACAAATACGGAAGAACACCTACTCTCAAAGGGATTAAACTATAATACACGCGACGCCTCAAAACTGGAATTCTTCGCAGCACTAGAGTCATCACTCAAAACTTCCGGAATCAGTGAAGAAACACAACAGGAAATAAGGCAAACGATAGTACTACTAACTCAACAGGTGAAGGAAAAAAACCAACCGACCCCAGAAGAACTAAAAGCTTTGAAGGGACTCAGAACTAGAAAGGGTAGTTTCATAGTTCCAGCGGACAAAGGACGCACCACAGTAATTGTGGACAAAGAAGAATACGTTGAAAAAGCCGTGGAACTACTCGAAGATAAGAGCACATACAAACTGATGGATATAAATCCCATCAAAAATTAGACAACCGAATCTCAAAGATTTCAAACAAACTAGTCAAAGCAGGAGAAATAATAAAACGAGACCAATGGGGAATGAAATCCAATGGCCCAGTACTCCCTCAATTCTACGGCAGACCAAAAATACACAAACCAGACATTCCACTACGTCCAACTGTAGCACTCCTCGGGACACCAACAAACAATTTGTCAAAAGAAATTTCATGAATATTGAAACATTTAGTAGATTCATCCAACCACTCCATCAAATCCCCCACACAATTCCTGGACCAAATCAAGGACATTCAAATCAACAACGACGAACTGATGATATCCTTCGATATAACAGCACAATTCGCTTCAACTGAACCAAGGTTAGCAAATGGAACTATATCCCTACTCCTCACCAACGACACAAATCTCACTAAGTACACGAAGATTCAAATTCAGTCTTCTAGAACTCATCGATTTATGCCTAACAACATATTTTCAATTCAACAAAAAAAATCTACGAACAAACGAAAGGGACACCAATGGGATCACCAATATCAGGGCCGATCTCAGAAACAGTGATGCGAAGACTAGAAGCCTCGATATTACCAATGATCAAGCCAAAAATTTGGATTCGCTATGTAGACGACACATTCGTCCTCGTCAAAAAGAATGAGCTGGAAATCACTTACAAGCTGATCAACAACGTCTTCGATGACATCAAGTTCACAGTGGAACAGGAGTCAAACAATAAACTATCATTCTTGGAAACATTAATCACTAGAACCGACACAGGAAAACTGGAAACTCAAGTGTATAAGAAACCGACCCATACAGATCAAATTCTCAACTACAATAGCAACAACCCAAGAGCTCACAAAATCAACTGTGTACACACTTTGTTCAAAAGGGCGAGGATACACTGCTGCACACTGGTAGCACGAAAAATGAAGAGAAATACTTGAAGGACGTATTTCAAAAGAACGGTTACCCAATCAACTTCATCAAAAAATGCCAACCGCACGCAGCATCAGAACCCAAATCAAGCACAGAAATCAACAAAAGGATCGCCCTACCATACATAAAATGCATATCAGAAACCACAACGAGACTGCTAAAAACCTTCGGGATAGGTGTGGCACACAAACCGACAAAATCGCTACAATCAATCCTATGCAAGCAAAAGGATGAAACAACAAAGGAAGACAAATCAAACATAATCTACAAAATAAATTGCATCAACTTCGAAAAACACTACATTGGACAAAGCGGATGCCCCCTTCACCTTCGCCTACATGAACATCAATTAGCAGTCAAACGCCATGATATTTCTTCACTTATATTAATACACGTGGACAACTGAAGATACTCATTCGATTGGAAAAATGTGGAAATCTTAGACAGAGGAAGTTCCAAAAACATCAGGGAATTTTTAGAAGCCTGGCACTTAGGTCAATCAGCAATCAACAAACATATTGAAATCGATCCGATTTATCAACCAATCAGGAAAATTGTGCACAAATATAGGAACAAAGATCAAACCAATGAGGGACTCAACCAAAACAAAGAAGTAAACAATGACAAATTTAAGGTCAATAAGAACCAATCAACGTCGAGGTGTACAGAACAAACTGTGAAACGCATATGAAGAAATTCGAACACTTCACTTCTATCTGAAGTTAGTGCTTATGATGTCGTTCAGAAGAACTATGAAAGCTCCACGACCAAAGCATCCAGCTCAGAGAACAAAACTCCATCATAATTCAAATAAAACCTATCTCACTATCAAACTTTCTGCTGTTACATAAACATTGTTAGATGATACTTTTTATGTGTAAATAGGGAATACACATATACCTTGTAATATTCAGAGATGACAGAAGAATAAAGAAATCGACAAGGATTGTACAAAAACATGAATTCCATATTACTATTCACCAAACAGACAAGCAAATCTATGTTTTTCCGATTATTATGTATTCCATCAGTAATTGATAGAAATATCATTAATTGGCTTTTGTTTACCCATGATTTTCTTGTCATAATACAATATTATTGTATTATAACTTTTTTTATTGTTTGACAGCATTTATTTGCCACCTACACAAGAAAACAAAAGAAATATATCATAATGATTCGTTCATATCACAACATTTACAGAATAAAATGATCTAGCAAAATGAACAATTAAAAGTATATGAATATACAAGAAAACCTATCGAAATTTGAATAAAATTTAATGACCGTAATTCAATAGCTGAATTAATAACGTAATCTGTATGTGACAAATATTTAATATATATAGTACGCAAATACAACTGAAGAGCTCCGTATAGGATGAAATGTTTGTCCCTGATTCTACTACTAGCCATCCACCAATTATGTTAATCCCAAGTTCAATCTAAATATTAGTACGTTTATCAATTACTCATAGATTATTGTTATATCTCACTGCTTAAATCGAAATAACATAACTGAAATGTTGAAAAACGTGAGTATAAAGTTGATAGAACAAATTATTCCATACTTCAATGATGATTAGACTGATGATGAATGTAATAGTGATAAATATTTTTATAATTTCTTCCCTGATCATCTGATATTGTTTTGTTTTTGTTTTGTTAGTGTGTTCATGACGAACTTTTGTCAAAAGTACTTTTATTCATCACAATCCATTTTGACTATTCAACAACAACATCATCATCATCATCATCATCATGACCACCACCTTCCCTACTAATAAAATTATCGTTACTATCATCAATACTATTACTAAAGTGAGTAAATGTAATCGAAGACGGAAGAAAGAGATAGGAAAATACAGTGAGGTCAGTGATATATATATATATATATTCACATACAAATAGACACTTGCGATCACCATAGTCATCACAGACTTATGAATAATTTACTCGGATAAATTTCTATCAACATCTTCTGTTTCATTTTCTCTGTCACAACTCTTTTATAATTAATCATATATATACGACTGTTAACGTTTATCAGCACATCAAATAAATTTAACGATACATTACGTCATGAATCGATATCATTTTAAGAGCCTTTGAGAACTTGAATTGTGTTAACCTTTGTTTCATTAAAGTCCATTGATTGCTAATAAATTAGACACGAAACTGGACAAACGACCATTGAGTACCGCGGCAAACACTATACCTTTAAATTGATCCCTCAAAATACCTTATTTATTGTAAATGAAACAAGTTTTTACAAACTACACTTCAATAAAATTTCAGAAAATGTATCTTTAAAATATTCAAAAGTATTCCAAGTGATTAAATTAGTAGCTTTTATTCCAAGGAATTCTTCTGTCATTTTATAACATCCATTCTGTTTTAATTTTTAGGTTTCTTATTTCAGACTGCATTAACAGTGTTAATTATTTTTCTAATGTATGTAACAAAATACTATCTAATTCTATTGGTAAAATATATCTGACGACATGATATTATCATCATGAAATATCCGTGTTCTAAAGTAGTAGAAAATCAGAGGGTGGTTGGAGGTAGTCGACAGGAAACCCTGGACCCGGGTTTCGTGCTACTTGGCACTCGTCAGCAAGGTGTACCTGTAATCTTGATGGAACTGGTGCTCCCTGACGGATTCGATCTCGTGTCACCCAGCTTCACAGTCAGAGACGTTACCACTGAGCTATCAGGGCCGCGACTGACCTGTTATATAATCACAATTGGTTGATCACTGGGTGGCGATCAACGTCATGTGTGTCAAGCCCTTATTCAGTGCAGACCGAATGCTATCGATCATGTTGCAATGTGGCCACCAGTCTAGGTGACTCGACACTGCGGGCACTATATATTGAGATTAGATGGTGGTTGGAGGTAGTCGACAGGATACCCTGGACCCGGGTTTCGTGCTACTTGGCACTTGTCAGCAATTGTAGCAAATCCTATAGTTTCTTAAGCATCATTAACTTTTTTACACTTATTTCATTGTATATGAACATCAGTTGCAATAAGCTCAAATTACTGTGATACGAAACTTATTAAGTAACATCTTTCTGGATAATATATTTTAATTTGATAATTCGGATGATTAAACTATTACAGATTTCCCTAAATTCATTAATTTCTAAAAATTAATTCATACTGGAATTTTATTATTAAAATAAATTATACAATCAAGTTAAACGAAAACTTTTCAGATGGTGGAAAAGATTTGTAACTCAGGTAGATGATTTTGATAGTTTTATTCTCTGAGCTGAAGTTTGTGCTGATGATGTCGTTCAGAAGAATGATGAACACTTCAAGATCAAACCATTCACCTCAGAGAACAAAACTCCATCAAAAATCTTTCATTTAGAGAGTATGTGGATTTTTAGGTTTTCATTTGTTTAAAATAGAAAACATTTTAGTAAGAATAACCATCAGTTGTGAGTGACATTTTTTAAATAATTATATTTTTTTTGTAAAATAAATATATCCTAAATCATTTTTATTATATGAGTTAAACTTTAAGCCTCAGAGACAGTTAAACATCAAGTTACTTCAAGTATCATTTGCAGAAATGAATAGGAAAAAGTCATTTTTAATACAGAAAATAATTGTATACACTTTGTGATTTTTAATGTACTAATGATAATCCGGTTGAAGAATTTGTAATATATATATATATATATATATATATATATATATATATAATACCCATGAAGACTGTAGCCACGCAATGTCTATTTTAATGTTAACTGAATATGGTGATAACAACCTAAATTAGCAAAATAGTATCGGTAAAAATTATAAAAGGCGACAATATACTCAGTCAATTTTTATTTACAATAAAAAAACGAACTAGAAGTAATTAAATATTTTTTTTAAAAATGAAGTTTCAGGATAAGAGTTCAGTGGAATGAAACTTTTTATTTATTATTATTACCGGATTGTTTTTGTTCTAACATAAATAGTTTGGACGCTACACATCATATATGTATGTTAACCAATTTTAACAATTATGAAATTTCAATTCAATTCTGAGATTTCAGCTAATAATGAGGGGAAAAATCACGTTCTTTATGGTTCATTAACGTTTAAGTAGATAAATATCAGTCTGAGTAGATGTGTATATGATCTCAGTAGGGCAGAATTAATAGAATAATTGTTTTTTGAAATCAGTACAAAAAACTAATAATAGCAATGTTTCAATGAACACATTATCAACATAATTACTGTTGTGTAGATTTACACTCTACTGTAGGATATTCTAAAAACGTACATCCATACATATTGTGGTGTGTGCTACTTATATTGACATAAGTAGCATATGATGTTAGTCGTGAACAGAAGGTCTGGCAACAAAGAGACAAGAGGATCGAACAGTAAAGAATGGAAACAGAATGCAATTTGTATGAAAGTACAAGAACAATGAAGCCTGAGTCATTTTAATATAAATTATGGATATTTTGCAAATTGAGCATTTACTTTATGATTTTTAGATTTTATTAACAAGTCCTGTAATTTTGTTTCGAATATATTCCATTTTACCCACCTGTGTTCTGTTCACTACAATATTAGTTAGTAAATGATTAGAATAAATGCAGTGTTAACATTGATGATAAATAAAATTTGAAGAACTATTGAATCATCCACTTTTTGATATTATTGCAGAAACTGTTGGATTGATTCCTAAATTGCGTGCACAAGTGGGAAGTGACTGCAGAATGAATGAATATGGGCTTCATAGATCGTTAACAAGCAGTAATTTAAACAATACAGTATCAGTCCTACATGATCCTTCCAGTAATAGCCGTTTCATTAACATGCCCTATGGTGGGTTCAAATCTAGTTACGCCCAAAGCAGAATGTTCAATTTGTGAATTTTCCATTTCACAGCATGACGATGTTCCTATCAAATGTTCATGAAATTGTGGAAATACCGAAGGATCAAGAAACTTAAGATTCCTTAAATGAAGCTCCATATTCAGAATTAAATAAAACTCTATTGGCCCTGGATAACTTTCAAGTTAAATTCCAGCCACCACAACTTATATTTTATGTGATATTTGTCCAAAAAGTTTGTAAGACTTGTATTCAGAAAATGATTTTAGAAGCACAATGCATACAAGTGTGTCACATGAAATTCAAAATCATTGTGAAACACATGTTTCAAATAGAGGTTGTCTTAATTGTTCACATATTTTTAGTGAAATTCCCTATAAAAACGAAGAAAATATGTCGGATGAATCAAATATTGATCGGAAATCTGATGCAATTTTTCTAGTGATTCATTATTCTTTAATGAAATTCCTAATAAATTTGAGCAAAATATTTTAGAAGAATCAAATCTTGGTTATGTCATATCAGATGTTATTTGTCCCCATAATTTATTTGTTTCTTGTGGAAAACGTGGTCAGTATGAATCATAAGTTATAACTAAATTCTAACCTAATTACAGTTCGGATGATTTCAAATCAAATGTTGTTTATCCTCATAATGCAGTCACTTTTAGTGAATCCCCTAGTAAGTATGAGAAATATGCTTTAACCAAAGCCACATTATTTGTTACGTGTGTGTATAAAGATACAAAATTGTTTCATAGGAGAGGAAAATGCAGGGAAATTGGAATTATCCATTTTTTAATCAGCATCTAACCCTATATGGGAGTGGACAAAATCATGTGAGAACCTCATCTTCCGGATCTTCAAAAAACGGTGTTATATTCGAATGAAGTATAAATGGATGGTAACTACTAGGAATTATTTATGGACCAATATTACACATATTCTTACTGGATAATTTATAAATAACTAGATTATATATATTCATATTTCTTTTATCATAAACTTTCATTTAACTTGCTGGCAACTGTTATACGATTTACCATTCAGAAATTATTCGCAATCTATTAGTTACAGTTTCTTACAATCATAGCCAATTTTTGCTCGCCCTTGCACAAATGTTATTATTTATTTAATGATGTGATGAGGTCTGGTTTGCTTGTTTATAAACTACATGTGGATGACATATATTATTCATACATTGGAGACTGAGATTGTGTTCTGGACTCAACTGGCAGGGTTAGGTGAGAAGTTACTATTTTGATGACCAATAAGGATTCTGGGTTAAATCAAGAATGCTAGTGCTAGTCGACGCGTCAATGGTTTAGTATCTACTGTCACCAAACATTATGTTACTCCACTTTAATGTTTTTAATCTTTCCCTGTTCCATAGTTCTACAGGAAATCGCTTTGGAAACGAAAAAGATTTAGCTTGTATGTCAGTTGCACAGATAATTTCCTTCCTTTCTGTCTGTCATTTGAACATACGAATCAAAGATTTCTCATCTGAAATAAGTCATTTACTTCTGTTGATATTTTTAATGGCGGATAATTATGATTGATTGCTCAATGGCGAAAAATGAGATGAGCAAAAGTCATGAGTGCACCAGCTGATCATTTATGTACAATGATCCGTATTACTTTAGAAAAAATGTATATATATTTATCCTACAAAAGTATTTTCAAATTGTTCTACCTTTAGCCTTTACATGCATATATATCCAAGAGTTTTGTCATATTTAAACCATTTAATATATATGAAAACTAACCACTACTAGTGAGAAAGGCATTATTTTACGATTGTTTAAGTTGAATGAATGGATATTCCAAGAAAATTATTGTTCTTTGAAATACAATTGAAAGTATTCTTGATTACAACAGTATTTATTCAACTTAATTATACTTATTAACATCAGTTGATTAAAATTAGGTAAGAATTTCACTATTTGTCACTTCTGTTAAACTTGGCACAATCTACGATGACTCAAATAAATTTTGCATCTGAATAAACATTATGAAGATAGTTTGTTTAACCATTTCATTTTTACACTCGAATAAGAATAACGTTTAAGAAGATGTAAAGATGATTTTATTGAAGAATTATTCATACAATGTTTTCGATATTATCGAATCTCACTGAATTAGCATACTTTGACTTACCAAACTAGATCTTAACGTTATCACCATATCCTTTATACAGTGAGTCTGTAACAATCATATTATCATCTAGTTTCAGGAAATAAAACATATGTATCATTAGATTGTGCTGCAAAAGATCTGTAGTAATGACATTGTTTTTACTGTGATGTCCTCTTTTAACTGTTAGTTTTTTATAACCATTATGTAAACTGGTAGTTGTCTGAATTGAATGTAAACATTATTAATGAAGAATTAGTGATAGATATATATCCATACTAAATATCAATTGATTGTTTCCATTAGGTACTGGTGGCCTAGAAAATAATGTAAAATGAGCTCATAATAATTTGAGCAAAAGTATTGTCAAGGCAGCCAATCAGGGCAACAATACCGCATTTCATTTGACGTTTGAATTCAATGTTTTCTCTGGCTATTAGTCATGTCTGTGATTCACTGGTCCACCCTGTGAAAAAATGTGCTAGGGTATTTTACAAAAAAAGCATTCATATCGAGGAATTGAGACTCAAAAGACTGGTAAATCTATTTATGACCAGTGATCGTTTAATAATCCCATTAAGATCACTATTGAAGACCAGAAAGCACTGAACAACGGAAAAGTTTCATACTGAAACGAAAATGGTGTCCAGTGTCTACTAATTTTCGATGGCTAAGATCAGTTCATGGTTTAAAGTTAGAGAATATCATTGACATTAAAACGAATGTACGAGTTACTTATTCACCCTAAAAATAATAATAAACATGCAAGGAGTGACAAGGTTATTTACAAACTATTAAATTAATAAGAATTATTAAGAATTTTCCATTTGATAACTATTCTTAAGTTGAATATAATGGTAAACACCTTGAATAATCGATCACGTAAGCTTTATAATATAATTTTAACGACAAAACTACTTTGCCATATAACTATAAAATATATTTAAGTAGTTTATTGAACGCTACATTATTTCTTTATGAAGTTAATTAAGAACATGTGACTAAATGCACTTTCCGATAATAAATAAAATGACATATCGAGAAAATAATTCGGATGAGAATGGTAATTTTACAGCTGACTGCTGATACCCTCTGTTTAGCACTACTATCCTAACTTAGAGGTCCAAAAGCGAAACCAAGAGGTTTAGGGTTTGATCCACATTGGGGTCGTGGATGTACGGTGTTGAAAAGTCTCCTACTAAGACGAAACAGATTTCCTATGCTTTCAGGTTTTCAGTGGTTGTCCAGCTAAAGTCGCTTGATGATATAAAACATGTGATAGATTATCAGTTTCTTTGGAAAAGGACTGACGATGAAGTTAATTCAACTGTTTTCATACTGAAGCTCATATACTTATGAACAATACAGTGGATACCCTTATTAAACGCTTCACTTCCAAGTACGTTTGTTAATTAATTGTGTAGAAATTCATCTAGATGTTCTGTAACATATCTGTGTTGCTGGCTGGAAATTGTATATAAGTACTTTGTTTGTTTTCTAAAATGTATGCAACATATATTCAAATATGATGCAGATATTAATTAATTGTCACTTACACAACGAAATATAGATTACTTATTTACCTATATTCTCACTACTGTTTACTAACATATTCTATTGTAAATTATTAGTCAGCCTAGCACTTGTGTATATACCACACTGTGATTTCTAGAGAAACCATTTATTATTTACCATTTGAACTCTCAAAATAAAACTGACATTAAAGTTTGCTTTTAAATACTTCATATTGAAATACATGAAAGCTGGGAAGTTTCAGGTACATGAAGATAAACAGAAGGAATCTTATGACTTTTCTTTTATCTCGATCAGCATCCTTTGTGGTGTGTTGTGAACGAAATAAACCCTAATTGAAGAATTATATTTATATTAGTCAAACGGTTGTATGCTTGATGATTTGGTCAAGTTGTGGGTTTGACAGTTGAAAATATACACATTGACACATGATATTAACTCAATCAAATGATGAAAATTTCGGTTGTTTTTTTAACATTGTTCATTTTCTAGCTGTCATGTATTATCCAACCACTAGATTGTTATTTATCTTACATTAATATAACATGACTGTAGATGATTCACAGACAAATCAAAATGTTGCGAAATCCACAGAAAATCACCAACTTGTATAAGAGTGATGTTTTTCATAGTGAGCTCTCGAAATTTTAGTATTAATTTATGGTGTATAGAGTAAATCAATTCTGAGTCGGTAGAGTTACTCACCCACTAACACTTAAAGATCATGAGGATCAATTGGAAATTTAAAATTTTTCGGAAAATGATGACAATAAATCGTTTAATCAATTTGCTAACTGATACTTTGGTATTTATAAGACCTGCAGGTTGTAAGCTGTGGACTCCTAAATGAAGAAATAACAGTTAACTACAAACTCCTATTTATTCATACCTCTACAACTCACCTCATTTTGCATTCAAATCTTTGAAAACTCAACTGTTTGTACGTTGTTTTGTTCGGAAAATATAATAATTTTAATTGGATGTTCAGTTTGGACAGGAAACATTATTGATAACTCAAAAAGTATTGAATTACAAAACTCATCAACTGGAGCTTTCGATGAAAATTATTTTCAGTCAACGATTATTTTTGTAAGTATTGTTATGTTCAGTTAATCGCAACATAGGAAATACTATCAACTTCCATTCTTTAGTAACCAATTTCTAACATGTTATTACACTAAATACCAAACTCTTTCAACAGTCTATGCATATTTTTAGCAAATATGGTCAGCGCTCTTTCAAATCACTAAAAATATATCAGTTCTAGTAAGTTTACAAATAAATCCTGTCGATAAAAGCGGTAGTTGAATACATATCGACGACTAACATAGTCTTAACTATTGAAATAAAAGTTTTGATGATAAACTGAGTTTATACGTAGAAATGAGTTATAATTTACAAATATGGATTTTTGACTTCAATTTTCCACAATATTTAAATAATTTTATGACCAATAGTTTTTCCTAAGTATTAAACTGTTTTCAATCATCATTTATTAATTTTGATTAATCAGTGTAAAATAAATTTAGATTGAAAATTAATTTCTACTTACAAAATGTAAATAATAGACATTATTTGTAAGTTCTGAATAAAAATGACCCACTTATATCAGCCACAAAATAATACCAATGCGTATGTGTATAAAACTGAAAACATAAAACAATTTCAATAGTTGAGACAGACAAGTTCTGAGTTCGAATCTCGCGAGGCGGGATCGTGGTTGCGCAATGCTGGGGAGTCCCATACTAGGACGAGACGGCAGTCCAGTGTCTCCAGGTTTTCCATGGTGGTCTAGCTTCAATCGACTCATGATCTCAACTATTGAAATTACTATCATATCCACAGAAACCCCTTCTGATATAAGACAATTTATCATATATATATATATATATATATATATATATATATATATATATATATAGCTTAACATAAATCAGATGATCTGGATAAGACTGGTGTTTTCTGTATATTTTGTGTAACGTAGAGCAAATTTTTCTCACGAATCGACATCACTTGAAAAAAAAAACATTAAAACACAGGAACAAGTGAAAAATTATTTTAACCTAGTTTAATACATCTCAACATTACCAAATTCGTCATTTTCAAATCTAAAATCAAGCACTATAGCTCAAATGATCTGAAACGTTGTAAATGTTTTATTTGCAAAACCGGTTATATTTTCATTCATTTAGTGATTCAGTACTATATATTAAATAAAGCGTAATTTGAATTAAATTTAATTGCAAGTGTCTGAAAGTTATGTGCAACTGACTGTTATGAAACATGTCAGTTCAGCGCATTATCATAGGGTTAATGAAAAATGTCAATGAAGTGAAAATTAGAGCTTGGTGTAAAATTATTTATTGAAAAAGAACAATCTAATAAGCAGCACTTATCTAGAAAATGAACAGGATGATGACAGAAAGTGGTGGGAGTAACACAATGAATATTAAAAACATTGAATATAGCATCAACCAAAATGATTTTGAAAGCATTCAATCACTAATATATACATTAATTTTATTCTTGATTAACTCCTGTCATGATTAAATTAAGTGAAGCGTGATATATGTCCAGAAATGAGTACAGAACATTTTAGCCAACTTTATATTAATTCCTTTTAATACTTGTATGAAAAAAGTACTTTTTAATTCGTATCTATTAATATTATACCAAAATCCATATGATCCATTTGCAATAATGATTAATGGGGGAAAAACAACAAATTCAACTAATTGAAATAGACTATAGTAATGATATAATACAGTGAAGTTATCCAAAACACAAAAGGGCTCTTTATCACGTGAACCACGGTAGTACTGGATTGTATTTAGATGGGTTATTTCCTATCTCTCTCTTTTATATATATATATATATATATATATATATATATATATATATATATATATATATATATAATTCAAAGGAATTTCGAAAAGAGCTCAAGGAAGATTTTAATTTATATCCAAGTGAATTCATTTATAAATTAATTGGATTATCAGTTACAGAGTTTTATTAACTGAGTACAAGACACTGGATACAAAACCAAGGAAAGATAATAAATCTGGTGGGAACAAAGCATAAAAAGGGACCGATTGGGTTTATGATAGCGCTTCTAGAATTTGTCTGAGTTTGTTCATCTATATTAACACAGAGATATTGTATTATAGCTGATGTCAGTTCGTGGTGAAAATTTTAACTTCAATTCCCCATCGCGACTCCTGACCAAAATTCCTAACCTTATCTTGAACTGGATAAGTGGTTTATATTTTACAAGGTCATTTAACATTATATGAGGTCTCCATATACTTAAGTTCCATCATGAACTTAAGGAAAAGTCGCTGAGAATCAAATAACTTATTACAACTCGAAAATCCCAAAAACCAAAGGATATACTATACAGTACGAGGTTCTATAGATTGCTGAATTTTATTGACACCGCGAACCGATCTAAGTTAGACAACCATTAAGAACCTTGAGGCACTGTATGGTCGTTTCATTCTAGTGTAGAACTCTTCAGCAGTGTACATCCATGACCTCACAACTAGGAATCAGACCGATGACTTTCCGACTAACGCATGAGTACTGAATAGGATATAATTCACTGAACAATTTAATACAACGAATATACTCGCGGCTGACTTGGCAAAATCCACTTTGAATCAGTGCGGAATCCAGAATAATTTCCTTTCTCTTACGTTTTATTCCCTACCTATACATGTGAGGTATTGTAATAATTCATAACCTGTAGACTAAATGTTCAAATTGCAAATAGTAACAATCGGATTCCGGTTAAATGGTTTTAAGGTATCATACTCATAATGAGATTTGAATCCCGTGGCTACTGTTCCTACTGGATGATGAATTTCCACTGAAAAAATCTACAAGCTAGTAAGAAACTAAACACCCACCAATTCCTAATTCCCAATGATTTATTCACTAATATCGACCTATATATTCCATACTAAGTTTCATCTAGGTCTTAGCTATTTATTATTTTTACTTAGTAATATTTACAACGAACGATGAATCATTTAAATGTATTCCCCTAATAACGTAGTAACTATAGTTTGAATACCCCCCCCTTCCTCTTTCTTCTGGTGGTCACTTAGATTATGAAGACTTCGACATCTGAAGGGAAGCACGGAATACAATGGACAGCATGGAATCAATAAGATTTGGACTTCATAGATGACCTGGCCTTTCTATTCCATACACACCAACAAATACATGTGAGGAAAGCCGGTGTAGCAGTAGCCTCTACATCAGTAGGCCTCAACATACACAAAGGAACGAGCAAGATCCTGAAATACAATACGAAGAACACCAACCTAATCACACTTGATGAAGAAGCCCTGGAAGATGCGGAATTTTTCACACAGCTAGGAAGGATCAGCTACAGACATAAAGGCGAGGATTGGCAAATCAAGGACTGCACTCCTACAGTTGAAGAACATATGGAACTCAAAACAACGGTCAACCAATATCTAATTCAGAATCTTCAATACGAACGTCAAGACAGTTATACTGTACGGAGCTGAAACGTGGAGACCACTACAACCATCATCAAAAAAGGTACAAGTATATATAAAAACAAATGTCTACGCAAGATAGTCAATGTCCGTTGCCGGCCGGAAACCATCAGCAACAGCCTACTGTGGGAGAGGACAAACCAACTCCCAGCTGAAGAGGAAATTGGGAGAAGACAGTGGAAGTGGATAGGACATACGTTGCGGAAATCACCGAACTGCAACACAAGGTAAGCGCTAACTTGGAATCCTGAAAGGAAACGAAAAAGAGGGAGGCCGAAGAACACGCCGGGTCGGGAATCGGAAGCAGACATGAAATGGACAAATAGGAACTGGAAACAAATGGAGATTATTGCCTAGGACAGGGTCGGGTGGAGAGTACTTATGAGCGGCCTATGGTCCTCGACGAGGGGTAACAGAAATAAGTGATGTGTAACTATAACAATGACTTCACTAGAATGATCGATCAATATAATATTGTCGGATATGTATGAATACGATAGAACTACGGATAATCTTAGTTGTTAATCTATGCATTATTACTGTCATTATCACTTTATTCTACCACTTTGCTTTATTAATAATCATCTTATCATAATATTTCAATATAGATAAATCGAAAGTTGCTTTCTTATCAACAGATATATTTTAACGAAATAATTGCCGAGAAAACGGGACACATACATCACTTAAGTTTATTGTTTCTATTATTATTACGAAATTGTACTATGAAATTCGTGAACCGTTCTTCTCGTAGGTACACTTGCGCACCTATTAATAATAAGGGGAGATTATGCTATGGATACACACAGAGTTAAATTAACTGATGTCAATTAATGGATTCTAGTATATTGACTAAGTAATAAATTCCTTCATTATGGTCATAATAAAATTGGTCGATTGTTTGTTTTTCATTAAATGTTAAGCTATAATGTAACACGTACCGGCAAGAATTAAGTCTGAAATATCTTAACTTTATCGCTGATAACTAACCCGCAAATTTCGTATCATAATTAAATGACTTCTTGGTTTGTTGTTCCGTCTTTTGATGACAATTTACTTAGGCACATTGAGCCAATAAGCATGGTTATGTAATTAATAGTTAACTGGTCATATTATTGACAGTAATCAGGAGAACTTGTCGACTTGACACCGGATGACCTCAAAATTTCTGAAAATTCGTAATCGGTTGAATTGGAATGTTAAATGATTAAATGAATTCGTCCATCATAAGGTTTCCAAGTCCATTGACTTTTTGGATAAAAAGTTTTCCTCAACACGTCAGCATACTTTTTAAATTAGGAGTTGACCTTTCTTTTTTATTCTTTCTAGACTAGCTACTTAATAAGAAAATAATAGTAATCTTACTCTTTGTAAATTTACTATCTTCACGTATTCATTATAGCTTGTTTCGCAAACTGCAAGAGGATCAGTAGGTTAGACATTTAAGGTATCTCTATTATTGTTAAATAGACTACCCTGACTCTGGAAGAAGACATAGTATGGATACACCCAGGCCACTGCAAACAATTTTAGGCCGTTTCAATCAACATCGCTGACCACACACTCATATAGTAGAACGGAGCAAACTGCATCACAGTAAACTTAACTGTTGATCAGGAGACAGACATCTTGTTCAGTGCACAAATGACGCACGTCAGCGAAAGTCAACCTAGATTTTCGAATGAGATTGTCCTAGGTCCCCAAATGCCCTGGTACAGTCGAGAGTGGGGAGAGTCCACTCTCCCTCTCGAAATGCTCTCATATGGCCACGCATATATAGCCACTGCCAGGGAAGTCCTACTCACTGCCTTCTCGCGACAGGGGTGTTGTTTACGAAATTGAGAGGATGAAAAGCGAATGTCCGGCACTTTAACCGGGTTGGTGGACACGGAGTCCACCTAGGGGAGTTGGAAAACCCTGATTCCAAACCAGTGGTGCACATGGGCTCCATTGTCCTGAGGGAACGAATGACATATGAACCAATTGTTGGTCACCGGCGACCATGGGACTGCATCTCCTTACGATGTTCCACTGCCTTGTGGGTTAGACCTTTAGGTCAAAGGCTCCGGGTGTAGCCCTAAGAAAACTGCCTGCTTCGGTTTGGGCACCCGGACTGTATCCCAGCCCTCACACAAATCGAATGACTAATGTGGCGCTCACCTATTTGATGCCTCCTTGTACCAATGTTCATGTGTTGAAATAAAGACACCGAACCCATCATGCCTGCTTAGGCTTTCAGGATAAGTGAAGTGATTGACACACTCAATTACTTCACTTCCAATGATTAGTCCAGGCATGGACTAAAACCAATTCTGGAGCAAAATTTTGCATTTTGAGGGTTAGAGAAACGCATTCCAAACATGCTAGTATTCTTGCTTGAGATGGTCAGAAAAGCCTATACATTATCAAGGTCTTTACCAAACAAGACTATATAATCTGAGTAACATAAGTCAGCAAGTGAATCTCCTGGTAGATCAACCACTGGAAAGTCAATTAAGTAATGTCCAGACTAATCAAGTAACTATGACGTTCACCTAGGGTACATAGGGTAAACATAAAGGAGGATGATACTTAAGTAACAACAATTTGGTGAGTTCCTTTGTATATTTTTAGTGAGTAGTGACTAAGTAGTTGCTTTATAATATTGTCAAATCCTCCCAATTGTAAGTTATCATCTTGTTTATTAAGTGTAGCTACATTTTTTATCTTTCATTAATTAGAGTCGATTGAATATTCGACATAAAGCTCTGCATCAAAGACGTCCTAGTGATGAAATTATCAAAGTTAATAAAACGTGATTCTCTTCTAGTTTTACATTTTACTTATTATTCTATAAAAAAGGCAATTGCTACCACTCTTTTGACCCTCTGATTGGAGGTTTAGAAAACTAGGAATTAGCACGGTGAATCGATCGTGTGACGAGTATATTTTAAGAAAATTAGTGGAGTAGGCAAGAAAACGGAATAAAGCCATAGAGATATGGTGGAATTTGGTTTGAAAGAGTATATGGGATTAGTACAATAGACAACTTTAACCGCCAGATTAGATCATTGATTTCGAATAAAAAGTGAACATCATAATGCGGAAGTAGGACAGAAAACGCCACTACACGGGAAAGTAAGACGATATCCATAGTCCCAGTACTAGAAAATAATCATAAATACCAAAGTCCTCACTAATGTACTTCAAGAAACATACCTAATTATGAACACATCCCTAAATGGTCATGAAATCTTTCTTTTTTCGATAGCCACAGTAGTAAATACTAAACGTTTAAGTGCCTTTTTAGCGTGTAAGCTGGTATTTTTGTAGCTATCATACTATAATCACATCCAGGTACAAGGGGGCACCAGATACATATGCGCCACACAAATCTCATTTGATTTGTATGAGGGCTGGGATACAGTCCGGGTGCCCAAACCGAAGCAGGCAGTTTTCTTAGGGCTACACCCGGAGCCTTTGACCTAAAGGTCTAACCCACAAGGCAGTGGAACATCGTAAGGAGATGCAGTCCCATGGTCGCCGGTGACCAACAATTGGTTCATATGTCATTCGTTCCCTCAGGACAATGGAGCCCATGTGCACCACTGGTTTGGAATCAGGGTTTTCCAACTCCCCTAGGTGGACTCCGTGTCCACCAACCCGGTTAAAGTGCCGGACATTCGCTTTTCATCCTCTCAATTTCGTAAACAACACCCCTGTCGCGAGAAGGCAGTGAGTAGGACTTCCCTGGCAGTGGCTATATATGCGTGGCCATATGAGAGCATTTCGAGAGGGAGAGTGGACTCTCCCCACTCTTGACTGTACCATGGCATTTGGGGTCACTCACTTATGAAACGGGAAGGAATTTTAAATTAATGTGTAGCCGTTTGGATGGAAATTGATACGTACATCCAAATAGCATTCCGCGAATACAACAAAATGCACCGCACGGATTACATTGCTATCCACTTATATTCATCCTACATAAGATTGTGTCATAATGGCCAAATCGACGGAATCCACACAGGACACATAAACTCCAACAAAGACTGGCCAAATCTCTTAAATCTTAGTTCGAAGGTGAGATGGAAGCGGAAACTCATGCAAACCCTTCCCATTAAATCTTCCAAGATAGAATAGGGTAAACTAGAAAGTAAGAACGACTTGAAAAAAAAGTGGATTTACTTTATTCAACCAAGTTATCACTATTGGGTTGATTATAACACAAATCTGAAAATTAGAAACAGTGCATGCACAATAATGTCGCGGTACAGCCAAATACAATTCTAAAACGGAGCATGACAATAGAAACAATGATGAAACTTGAAATAAAAGATGTTTAACATACAGAAAACTCTCGAATCAGTGTTACATTAAAAGTTGAGTAGACCTAATACAAAACGGCTCGCTTTGGAGGCATTGGTAATCTTTGATGATAGTTTGTTACAGGCATGGGAATATGATCAACCTTCTTATCCGAAAATGAGTTGGAGCTAAAATTTCCAGACGATTTATTTGCAAAAGAAAATACATTATATGCGTTTTCTTGAAGATTGTAGGAAATAGGCTCGGAAACAGACTCCTTTTTATTCCATTGTTTTCCAAACTCACAGGGAGTCAAATTCATTTCCCTTAAACTTTTACTTGTAGAAACGATCCTAACAATGGCTATTAATAGTGTAACACAACCAGCAAACACAATAGGGACAGCTGAATATGATATGGACAAATGAGCGTACGGTCCATCACTAAGCTGAGTGATACAAACACCTGAAACAATAAGAACGAAACCCAAAAGGACAGTACAAAAGCTTATGACTAAAAGAACTTTCTCAGGAGCACAGACGCTCAGGTAATCGGTTAAACATGTTCCAGAATTTCCCATTATAGAAACATCTTGGTGAGATGGTTTGAGACCTAGATTAGTAAATGCAGTAGAGTTACGTGATGTGAATGCAAGGAAATGCTAGTGAACAAAAGTACAAAAATACAGAGACCGTAAATGTATGCACATGACGACGGAGATAAATGATAGCGTCAGGTTTGCCAAACACTAACTACTTTCTGAAATAATTCTTTAGAGACCCATTAATTAAACTTTGAAGCAAACGCTTGGATGTAAAGCTTAGCTTTAAAAAATACGGGATATATATGTTGCTTGTATAAATTATCTTTCTTGTCTGATAAAGAATGATACTGCTAGGTACTTTGTAAACAAAAACAGCACTGTGAGTGTTCAGACATTTTCTAACATGATAAGGGTGTATTTGAACATCAGTTGGCCCGCAGAGTAGAGTGGGATTTGGTTTGTTGTCTAGAGAATACAAAGGCCAGTTACTAGGCTTTTAATGTTGATAGCCGGTTGAGAGGTTTTTATGTCCATCTAGACATTTAAAATAAAATAATGTACAATGTTAACACATACTTGAGATTAAGTCAGTTTAGTCAATGGTTCCATAAGATAAGCCAAAAGCTTATGGAGTCATTGTAATTTTTTAAGATGGTCTGATGTACACATATTTATGACTGCTGATTTACAAAAAAATGTTATGTGGTCTGAATGTCAAAGAAACACAATTAGTATAAAACCACTTACGTACCAAACTTCTCAACCACCTATAGAAACAAGCTGACAACTGAAAAACGCTAAGGACTACCTCGATTTTTTCAAGCCGACTTTTATGCAGTGAAGATATAGAACCTGTTGCAAAGCAACCAACGAGTCGAACATTTACGATTTTTATGTACAGGTTTCATTAAACCCACAGTCGAATCTCATTTTGCTGTACATGTTCACTGAGGATGTCAGCCTGTCCCAAAGCTGATTAAATTTACAAACGTATTAGTAAATCGTCTCGTGTTACTTTTACGGCTTTTTTCGCAAATGGCTGAAAAGTTGGTGAAATCTTACCAACATTAACGTCATTAATAATTATTAATGACGACCTCAGACAATATTGTCTGAGGTCGTTTTAGAACATATGTTCGAAAAACACCTGAAATTTTATAAGGCATCGGGATATAATCAACTACAGTTGGCAACACAAGATAACCATTCTTTAGTGTCTAAAATAATCAAGCGAGTACTTTGGGTTCCTTTTGGTACACATAAACATGGCGATCTTATATGGTTGGTTATGTAAGATCGCCACGTTTATATGTGAGGACTGAAACAGAAGAACAAGCCAGTGAACATCATTAACAATAACAAACAAGACCTAATGCATTCAACCTGACATTTACATCAAATAATGAAGCCAAATAAGAAACGACACCATGGATGTAAAATCAAATACGACCCTACGACCTTGAATGGATTTATCCAAGTCAGACGTTACGTGCTTGATGTGCTCGAGGTTGGCTAGACACATGTTAGCTTGCATGAGTCCCCATTTTTCTCACAACTGAGTAGTCTGTTGACATCTAAGAGCCCAGTTAAGTCGCGTAAAATCATTTTCAGTGTGCTACCTTTCTGTTTTAGTGTTAAGAGTAATTTTCCATCCGGAAGCTGCAGCTCTACCCGCTTCGGTGAAGATCGTATTAGATTTAGAAAAGAACGTCATACTGGTAAATAAAATGGCACGTAATCCTATGGACTGTTTATTTGGGTTGGTAGGAAAATGTCTTGCGCTGTGTCAAGCTTCCAGTTCAAATGGTTTTGGACAGAATAGAAGAAGCTTCTGTTTAACGGGCTTCTGTGTCTAGTAGCAGTGGATCATTAATACCTCCAGGCAGGAACCTAGGTATATCAACGATATTAGCGGAAAAAGAAACCGTTAAATCATAGTCAGATGCTATTCTTAGTCCTTAAGAATATTTCAAGTTTTTTCCTAAAGGACTCCTAAGAAGTCGCTTGGACTAGCTCATATGGCAGCGAATTCCACTACTTGACAACCCTTATGGAGTAGAGGTTGTGCCTACAGTCCGCTCTGTCGAGCTATGTCTTCACTTTCTGGGCGTCACCCTTAAGGTTTGTATTGGAATTAAAGTTAAGTGAGTGTCTAAGAGGATATACAGGAGTATTTAAGATGCTATAAGGCATTAGAAGGTCATCTCTAAGGCGCCTGTACCCTAATGGGCAAAGATCTAGCGATTGAAGGCGCTCTTCATAAGGCTTGAATATGAATCCCCAGACTGATTTCTTGACTCGCCGCTGGATACGCTCCAAAGTGTCCTTATACTTTTGGAATGAGGGAGGAAATACCATGTTTCCGTACTGTAAATGGGGACGAATAAAACTGTTGAAGATTGTGTGGAAAGTTCTTCCGTCATGCTATCCAAAAATGCGCTTCAATGTCATCAGTGCAAGGTTTACTCGAAAGACATTTTCGTCACAGTTAGCGTAAGACTTCAAATCGTAGGGTACCAGCACTCCTAAATCTTTTTCAACTTCGGATACTTCTAAAGGGGAGTTGCCTGATTTGTAGCTGTAGTCTTCAATATGTCTCAGATGGACTACTTCACACTTTGAAGTGTTAAAGGTAAGTCCGTTATCATCTGTCCAACTTCGAAGTCGATGCAGATTCTTCTGAAGTGCCAGTTCATCCTTTTGGTTGCTTATCCCTCTCTCTAAAGTTTCACATCATCAGCAAAAGTAATAAATCTGACGATACTTACTGTGGCGTGACGTCGGCGTTCCCCCTTGAGATTAAGGATGGTTGTCTATCTGTCCACAGCAGGTTGGTTATACAAGAATGACCCTTCCTGAAACCATGTTGTTGGGCTTGTAGCGGTAAATAAATCGCCAAAATAAATAGCTCTGTAAGTTTTCGACATCGGATGCTGACCACATTGGCTTTAATGGACTCACCTAGCTGAAGGCGCTCGTTCATGCATCCGGACCAGACCATGAATGGGAACGTCGTGCTCAACATCCCCTGCAATCGCTAGCCAGATTAGATCAGACGATACCCGATGTATTTATAGCCTATCAAATATGTCTTCGAACCTCCTCACTTCTGTCTTTTGATTTAACTTGGTGGGTACGATTCATATTAAAAGGTGTTACTATGTAAAGCATCGTCAAACTCCGAATACCTGTGGCTTCTTCATTGGTGAGCCCAACGTTATCTGGTACACCAAATTGTGAACTGTGAGTCTGTTTGTTGTATCCGGTGAAGATTAAATTACAGGTAACTTCCAAGGACTATTCATGGACTAATATTCTATGAATATTCTTATTGTATAACTACTCAACAATTACACTATGTATATTTATATTCCTTTTATGATAAGGTTTATTTTGACTTATAATTTATTATTGTACGATTTACGGTTCTCAAGCTATGCTCAGTCTATTAATTACTGTCCCCCTCATTCACAGCCACTTTTTGGCTTATTTGTGTACACATGTTATTTTCTATTTTATAGTACGTTGTGGTCTGTCTGATTGATGTATAAACCGAGTATGTCTGAAATAAACGATTCGATTCATATTACGGAAGCTGGTATTGTGTTCTGGACTCAAGTGGAAGGGCTCGGAGGACATAGGACCAATAAGGACGCTAAACTGCGCACACCGGTTGAACGTCATTGGTTGGCCTAGTGTGAAGATTCGTATAAGTCGTATTCGGATTGGTAGATAAATCGTGTGATAGAAAAGCCAGACGTCAAGGTCATAACGCTGTTCCTTTTTGGAATTCTGTATATTATTGCCTTATTTTAATTTTTTATATATTGTGATACTTTTATCCCGTGTTTTTGAAATATATATGTTTTATCACTCGTTCATTCTCGTACTTGTTATTTCACCATGACGGAACAGACACCGAAGGTACTTAAGCTAAGGACTATGTCCTCACCTTCGTTTCAACTAATGCCCTTCTGGCCAGACAACATCGACGCCTGGTTCTGCTACGCAGAAGCCGACTTCTACGAGCACTGCGTGAACGACTCACGTGCACAAGTCCTCGCAGTAGTCAAGGCACTAGTATGCGATTTTAACATGTACGTAGCACCTAGTATGTTTACTAGAGATGTTTCGGAACCTTACGAAACTCTTAAACGCGGAGACCTAACCGATAGACAAAGATTAGACCAACTCCTTGACAACATCGACCTGCAACACAATTCTGCGACGGACATGTTGCAACGAATGAGAGAGGTTATTGGCCAAAGAACCTTCGATGATGACCTATTCAAACATTTCTTATCCAAAATTCCTCAACAGATGCTAGCTGTGCTGGTCTCGTTTCAAAACAACGCCGTAGGTGGGGTGGCTGCATCTGCCGACCGCATTTTAGAAATCACGAAATCTAATGCCGAGGTTTTTTCAGTCGAAGAAAAGTCTCAAACGACCCAGAATAACATAACGGAGTTATGTCATACACTTAAACGTTATCTTATGTTCCGTAACGACCGTAAACGGTCGCACACCCCACGAAGAAGCACTGCACGTAAGCAATCTGTCTCAAGACTAAGACAGACTGATAACCCCGACTGGTGTTGGTATCATAACCAGCATGCAAGGTCCTCCAGAAATTGTAGAAAACTCTGCAATCTTCCCAACTCAAAATCGACCGACACGAAAAACAACTCGGGAAACTTCCAAGCCGGCACGCGTTAACGGTGACAGTAGCCGGCGAACATGGCCGTCTGTTATACGTCACAGATGTGATAACAAGAGTTCGCTACCTCGTCGATACTGGCGCAAAAGTTAGCGTTCTCCCTGCCAATTCTAACGACCGGCTTCATGAATCGGTGTTAAATCTACAGGCGGCAAACGGAAGGCCTATCGCCACATACGGTAAAAAGCACGTTTACCTCAACGTGGGCTTACGCAAACCCATACACTGGATCTTCGTTGTTGCAGATTTTTCTATGCCCATGATTAGCACAGACCTTCTACAACACCATAATCTACTCATCGATACGCGCAAACGGAGGCTAGTAGACGGAAACACTAATCTATCTATTTGCGTAACTTCTCTTTCTGGTTGCAGACTATCTCCAGTCACAATTAAGCGTACGATAGACCCATTTTATCAACCACTACTCGATAAGTTTCCTGGGAGGCACCAAACACTTCCGAAACTACCGTGTGTAACCAGCAACGTTACACATCAAATCACGACTACAGGACCACCTGTATTCTCTAAAACATGACGGCTAGCCCCCGAAAAGCTAAGGTTGGCGAAAAACAAGTTCTACCAAATGATAGACTTAGGAATCATAAGACCATCAAGCAGCCCATGGGCATTTCCGTCGCACATGGTCCCTAAAAAGGACAGCAACGATTGGCGTCCAACTGGTGACTATCGGCGATTGAATGAAAAAACCATTCCCGATCGTTACCCGTTGCCTCACATTCATGATTTGACAGCTACCTTGAAAAGTAAAACTGTCTTTTCGGAAATCGACTTGGTTAAAACGTATAACCGAATCCCTATGGCTACTGACGATATTCTGAAAACAGCTATCATAACTCCTTTCGGACTCTACGAATTTTTGCGAATGCCTTTCGGTCTAAGAAACGCTGCACAAACATTCCAAAGGTTCATAGACGATGTCTTTCGAGGTCTCAACTTCGTACATGTGTATGTTGGTGACTGTCTAATAGCAAGTCCGGACAGAGAATCGCATCTCCAGCATCTGGATCATGTTTTCAACCGACTACAAAAACATGACATTACTGTAAACATTCAGAAATGCCAAATCAGAACTGACTCATTAGACTTTCTAGGACACACTAAAGATGTGCAAGGCATTAGACCCCTTAGAACCAAAGTGCCGGCCATTCTGGATTACCCAGAACCGACCACCATCAAGCAATTACGCACGTTTAACGGCCTTGTAAGTTTCTATAGATGATTCATAATGTAATGCGTGTTGCTTGTGAGACCAGTTACCGACCAACTTCGTGGGAATGCGAAATCCACACTCTCCTTGTTTCACAGTGTGCTTGCTCGCTGTACGCTTGCGGATCTTATTTATCATTAACAATAAAATATCTCTACAACTGGTGTTCAGGCTTCTGAATAATCTCGAGTGAATCCATAATTCTACTAGGAGATTTGGCCTGCATTAAATACTCAGTTAACGGCAAAGCGCGCGCTTTTCGAAAGGGAAGTTTAGTCCTAACGTGATTTGCATTTATCAAACTTTTGCTGTGTTCTTACGCAACAAAAGTACCATTTCAGTTCTAAAAAATCTATCCTGAGCTATACGTTCGATAGATTACTTTTTTTTGAGTTTCACCATATTTAATAGTTATCTGTGGTTTTGACTCAGCTCACTATTCGGTTTTTTTGTTTTTCACGTATAGACTAGTTTAAGTTTATATCACTCGTTTTGTCCATTTTTATCCGTTTTCAGTGTGGTTTTTAGTGTTTTTTAAAAGGTCTTAGGCTTTTGCAAGCATCTATAACATAGTTTGCTTCAACATAGTCATGAAAAACTCATGCAAACGTCCGAGATGCCGTTTTGCTGTTACAACTGGCATGCAGTGCGATAACGGCAAAGGCTGGTTCCACGAAGCATGCACAGATCTGACAGCAACTGCTTACAACAGACTCAGCAAGTCAGACCAAAAGTGGGTATGTGTCACGTGCAGCACGGACGCTGTAGTCTTGCTGAGTAACATCATTGTCCTACTGACAGGTCTTCGGAATAAGTTGTCAGTTAACTTGGATAACGATAGAAAAAAACCAGTAGGCAAACAAGGTCGTGCGACGGATACAAAAATAGGAATGTCGACAGGTATACCACCGATGGAGCATCCATCAATACTAATGATGACGTGTCGAGGCTCAGCACCATCACTACGTCGGCGGTATTAGACTCCCTAAGCAAACTCGGGTCTGCTAGCTCAGGGTCCCTGAACACAACAGTGGTTCCCAAAAACCCTGTAGGTGATTCGACCCACGTTAAGAGAGCCCAAAAGAACCAGGCATCACCGCCTAAGCCGAGCAACCCAAGTGTTGCTGTACGGAAAATAACTGGTGATTTGGTCACACAGTCTACCCCCAAGACTGTTCGTCCGGTCAACAAAGAGCCCAAGACTCAAAAACGCCCACTGACCTCCAAGCGACAAGTTATTAAACCTGAACCCATCGTGAAACCTGGTAAATTAACAACAGTTCGTGACGATTCTCTCATTATCATGAACCTCGTTGACAATCCTGATCTTCCTCTCAGTCTGCAGGACAAAAACGACGGGATGCTCTGGGGTGAATTGAACAAGAAGCTCGAACTTCCTAGAATAGAGCCTTTGACGGTCACCCGGCTCACTCGAGGAAAGGATTCTAAGCATCTAAATCACCCGAGGCTTCTCCGAGTAACACTTAAGAATGCTACCGACGTTGGGGACGTCCTGCTAGCAAGTCACTTGTTGAAATCCGATGGTAACGTAAGGATATTGCCCGACACACCGTACTCTGAGCGCAATATCATACGGAACATCCCCAAAGAATCTCGCGAGAAGTTTTTCAGCGGAAGAAACATAATTGTGCAAGCTATACCGGAAAATGCAGACCCTACTCAATCAAATTCTGACATCAGGGAATGGAAATTCATCAAACGGTCCTTGAGGCTCAAACACATACTGACTCAGCATGTGACGAGACTAGACAAGAAGGACGGTGATCTTAGACCCCGTCTAATGAAGATAACCTTCCCCTCTTCCCACATGGCAGCTGCAGTTCTGGAAGCATTTCGTGCCAACAGACATCGATTGCCACCTGGAATCCACATGTACCCGGATAGGCCATATGAAGCTAGGACCAAGCACAAAGGCAAGTTAGAGCTGACCATTCCACTTGTGGACTGTCTAAATGATAAAAAACGTGTAAAGGACAGGGCCTACCACCTCGGCAAACCTCATATAGGTGGGCTACCTGTCCATTTACGTAAGGCTCATACAGAAAAACAGGACGAAGCTCACGCGTTCCAAATTGAAAGCATAAACTGCTTATATATGAACGCCACGAGTCTACCAAACAAACTGGATGAATTACGTGAACTTAGCAATGCTAATAAGGTCCATCTGATAGGAATATCCGAAACCTGGATATCTTCTCAGTTCTCGGACCAAGAGTTAGCATGACCTGGGATGACTTTGTTCCGCAACGACAGAAAAATAGGAATTGGGGGCGGAGTAGCCATACGCATAAGCTCTTGCTTGGGGGTGCACCAAGTTCACAACCTCGAGTTTAACAATCTTGAGGAATCCATATGGTGCTCTGTTAGATTGTCTAGTACTTCGAGGTGTCTAGTCGGAGTCATTTACAGGAAGCCAACTGCCGACATCGAGTACGATAGTCGTATGCTGGAAGGACTATCCTGCTCTACCCGTCTCGGTTTCACACACATTCTGATTCTAGGGGACTTTAATCTCCCTAGAGTCAACTTCGCGGAACATACGTACACTGGAGGCGACAACTCAATTGAAGCTCGGTTCTTCAACCCCATCGATGACTTGGGCTTATATGAAAATGTGAGGTCGGCAACTCGTTGGAGAAACGGTAAGACACCATAGCGCTTAGACTGTGTATTCACAAACGAAGAATTCCTAGTTGACAACCTCTCAATCCTGGCTCCTCTGGGAAAGAGCGATCATGCCGTCATAGCCTTCAGTTTTGTCATCAAAACTAAGCTAAGGTATCCCAACGATAATTTGCGTTGGAAATTTAAACGGCTTAGCGTGATGTTTTCACACTCGCTAAGCCGAGGCAAATTACCGGAAAATTGTAAGTTGGCTCACATCACACCAATTTTCAAAGGAGGTCGACGCAATGAACCTTCAAGTTATCGGCCGGTGGCTCTTCTGTCATTACCTTCAAAACTCATGGAGTCCCTGATATGCGACGGTTTAAACGACTATCTACTGTCCTTAAATTTCTTCTCACCCCAACAGCATGGTTTCAGGAAGGGTTACTCTTGTATAACCAACCTGCTGACTGCGGTGGACAGATGGACAAGCATCCTCGATCGCAAGGGAAAGGTTGGTATCATTTACCTTGATTTCTCAAAAGCTTTTGATAAGGCTAACCACTTGCGTCTTATCAATAAGCTCAAACGACTAGGTATCAAACTACCTCTAATCGATTGGCTTACTTCATACCTAAAAAATAGGCACTTTAAGGTTGGGGTTAATTTCACTTTTTCTCAGGCTATGGAATGTCTTAGTGGGGTCCCCTCAAGGCTCAGTACTAGGGCCTCTTCTCTTCTTGATCTACATAAATGATCTTTCTCAACAGGTAACGTCAGACTTATTACTTTCTGCCGACGACGTGAAACCTTAGAGAGAGATACTCAACCAAGACGATATACAGGCACTTCAGGAGGATCTGACTCAACTTCAAAGTTGGGCAGACGATAACGGACTTACCTTTAACACTTCAAAGTGTAAAGTAGTCCATCTGCAACATGTTGCAAACTACAGTTACAACTTAGGAAACTCCTCTCTAGTAGTATCCCAAGTCGAAAAAGATCTAGGAGACCTGGTGCCCCATGATTTAAAGTCTTACGCTAACTGTGATAAAAATGCCTTCCGAGCCAACCTTGCACTGGTAATGTTGAAGCGCATTTTTGGACAGTTTGACGGAAGAACTTTACATACAATCTTCAATAGTTTCATCCGTCCCCATTTAGAGTACGGAAACATAGTACTCCCCCCTCACTCCAAAAGGACAGAGTCACTTTGGAGCGTATCCAACGGCGAGCCACGAAATCAGTTCTAGGTCTGAAATCTAAACCTTACGAAGAACGCCTCCATTCACTAGACCTTTACCCATTAGAGTATAGGCGTCTTAGAGGTGATTTAATAATGGCTTATAGTATTCTTAACACTTCTGGACATCCTCTTAAACACCTACTTAAGCTTAGTTCGAATAATAACCTAGGGGGTAACACCCAGAAACTGGAAATACAACATAGCAAGACGGAATGTAGACACAACTTCTACTCCTTAAGAGTTGTTAAAAGCTGGAATTCGCTGCCGGCTGAGCTAGTCCAAGCGACTTCTCAGGAGTTCTTTAAGAGGTAACTTGACCTATTCTTAAGGACCAAGGACAGCATCACACTATGATTTACCAATTTCTTTTCCTCTTTTATTGTTAACATACATAGGTTCCTGCCTGGAGGATTTGGTGATCCCCTGCTACTAGACACGGAAGCCTGTTAAGCGAAAGCTTCTTCAATTCCGTCCACAACCATTTGAATCATTTGAACCATTTAGACCATCTGGAGTAACAATATGCAGACTTTTTAAATGCGGAATTCCCTTGAGTTTCGGTTGACCTTACGTCTTGCTCAGGACTTTCTTCCAAATTCAAAAAACATGGTTCTTATTATTTACTCGCAACCTAAACAGCTTGTACTATTCATCTCTTCATTTCCTGCAGCACATCATATTCTGCTTTCCCTAAGTGCTTCAGTGTTTCAGTTTTCTTCAGGAGCTGCATGTCTAGTTGAAATCTCACTTTCGTAAAGTTAGCTATTTCTCCGAGCAAAAGTTTGAGTACCACCTTAACTCCATGACAGGTTCCAAACACCAAACGGTTCCGTCAGAAAATCATCTTTCACAATCAATATCCACCATGCCACCTATTCCCTTCTATGAGAAGGGATGTTCCATTACGATCTACGGGTTTAGTGGTAAACCAGACGGATATTCTAAAACATCTGAACTGATTAGCCACGCCAGTAGACCCGAGCCATGACATACTGATCAAACGTTCTGATGTTCACTATTTCTCGCTTTCTCTGAGCTCCAAACGTTAAATTCGAATTGTCTCGGTCGTCATTTATTCTGTATCAAGGACCGTGCGGTAGAAGAATCAACATCACAACACTACTCTCCAACCAGAATCAACATGAAGTTTGTTCAATGAGAAACCAAGTGGAACTATCGCTCACCGGATGTTAAGATGGAACGAATAGGAACCCATGGGATGTTGGAAGACTGCAAAATAAATAAAAAACAAAGAGGCGGCAATCGGTCGGAAAACACGTGTAATATTTTCAAAGTGTTCCACTTCGTTCCGAACACTCACAAAATGAAAATACATGTACACATCATTCGACAGTTAGACAAACTGAATTATAATAGTACGGATTGGTTTAGTATAAAGTTGTCTGAACAAATGACATCTAAATGCATGACTATAGTCGATGAACAACCATGAACGTATGAACGTATAAACAATTCAAGTATTTAGTGCTCAAGTAAATAGTAATCGAAAAGAAAGAGAATCAATGCTGTAGCAATGTTGATATTAGCGCTTTCTTTGGTCTCTATTGGAAAGCCAGTCAATGCTTGTGCCAACATGCTGCTTGTATGTTCTGACTTCTAAGTGCATCTGCATTGTCAGGCCAACTGAATGAGTGGAAGTATCACTACGAAAGAGGAGAATTCCAACTAGTATTTCAGTTAGTTTACTGCATCTAATAAGGTTATGTAGTTACGGAGAGATTTTCTCGACTTCACCATTGCTTAACTGATATGGGATTTAATAGTGCTGCTAATATATATGAACTGTCATCAAGAATTCTCCTTATACCTGAGTAGCGTTGGTTAGTTAGTTAGTTTAACAACCTCTACTGTTTTATATGAGCTTATGTGTGTGCACTTCTTATCCTATTCATCACATACCTGTGACCTATTTTTTGGACTATGAATATATATCGATTCACGCTCGGTTAAATTAAGTCGACTCACATGCCTTCTCTACTGCACGTCATTTTGCTTCGCTCTTTTCTCTTCGCTTCCCTCACTTTGTCCCTCCGATTGCCTGTCCGGATCAGTGAGTGAACAAAATACACATATTCAAAGATCCATTCTCTTATTTGGCTTATCTTGTTCCGTTATTCACCAAGGTGAGTTAAGTAGATAATTATATGCGAGGATTGGAGACATATATTTCGACAGCAATCATGGAACAACAGTCATTCATAACATATAACTGGATACAGGTGTAGGGCCACTAAACCCGAAAATGCTGGTAATGTAAACTTTGGACAAACAACTGGCGGTAAGTCGTCGAAAATGCGTGCGTCTGCGAAAGACATGTTCAGGATTCAATGTTCTGACTTGCAATAAACCAATTATTTATGATCGTACTTACGGGTTGATGGTGCATGCAAGCTAGTCGCAAGTATGAAGTGGGAAATAAGGCAGAAATCAACTTATTTGCGATAGAGTGATAACAAGTTGTTGAATTCGCTAAAGCTCATATTATACAAATTGTACACGCTTTCACCCAAATAAGTCTTTTTAAGATGATAAACAGTGAGTGGGGTTTGTATGATCATCAGAAGTGCCATAAGTTGTAACCAAGGGGAGCACAACTCCCACCTTATGTCTAGGATGACGTCATGAATTTTTGTCAGTGTCAGTGTACATTTGCAACGGTCATTTAAGTGTATAGGAAACTTGCTTGGCTGCTTACACTGATGTTTGGCATGAATGATCTTTTCGCTAGACCTTTAGTTAGGCTGACAAGGTTCAAAGCCTTTTGGCGGGTAATAATAATGATTTATTGGGAATCTGGTAGGAAAATATACCAAAATCATTTATGTCAGATAAGGGCAACCAAGAGAAAACAATACTATTTCATGATTATTATCAGTTTATTTATCGACTGATGTTGTGAATGGTTTAATCAATTTTATCAATCATAATAAATAGTTGTCAGATGTTCACACTGCTATATGACGGTGTCGAAAAATCGTTATGATGTAGTTTATATGGTGTTTTTGAATTGTCAGCGCTCTGAAAACATTCAGCATTGCTCCAGATGTTTCGAACCGTTTACTTCTTTGCATTTGCCCTCAATAATTGCTAATTCATGATTTTACGGTGGGTTACGTGGCTTCATTGGAAGTTGTGATGCTGAAAAGGCTAGTCACTTGCTGCTTAGCTTTACGCTTAGAGATACACAGCTTAATGTGACTTAAGTGCACGAAGTTGGATAGTTACATTATGGTGTAATAACTTACTTACTTACGCCTGTTACTCCTCGTGAAGGAGCATAGGCCGCTCACTAGCATTCTCCATCCAACCCTGTCCTGCGCAATCCTTTCTAGCTCCGTCCAGTTGTAATTCATCGTTTTCATATCTGCTTCTATTATCCGACGCAATGTGTTCTTTGGCCTTCCTCTTTTTCGCTTCCCTTCAGGATTCCAAGTTAGGTGTAATAACACAACAGACTAAAGTGGATGTTTTGCGTCTGAGTATTACTGGCTTAACAATTGGATATGTATGATGACTATGATGGAGTTACAGAAGCCATTGAATGGTTTGGCAACTCATACTGAATACAAGTAAACTGAGAATGAAACTAACACCATACACGTACAGTTAAGAAGTTGAGTTATGGGCAATCCTCCGAGATAACAGTAAATGCACGACTTAACACAAGTGTAATTTATTGCCAATGAACACAAACTACATGAGACATACCAATTTACAGACAAGATCATGCATATATATATGACCACTCTGTTTAAAATGAACCAAGGAATGTTATTAAGCATCATAAACGTAGTATGAAATCATTTGATGCAATTGTGAAGCTCGCATGACTTACTTTCGCAGTTGCGTGATTAAAATTTGGATCACTCAGTTATGTAATTGATAGGACTTTTAATTGAAGGCCTGAATCGGCTTCCTAGACGCCTCTAATGACTTCAACCTAATGACAAGAGATCATTGTACTTCGAATGGCCTTGGGCTTCCAGAAGTCTCGGAGGCCATACTGAATATACCAACACGGTCAGAAACGTTACTCGTGACTCTTCACTTTCTATACGTTTCTGGGGAGCTCCTTTCCGACGCTGGTTAGTCAAAATATTTCCGAACGATTTAGAACCTGTCTGAACTTTTGCGAGAAATACTTTGGATCTCCCCAACACTAATACGAGATAAATCTTAGAGGATTTGGACGAGACATCATGTATCAATTGTTTCTTGGGTCTGTGTGGCATTGTGAATTGATTCAATATGGGTTGAAGAAGTAACTGAAATGAAATACGTAGCACGTGCTAAGCGAAAACTTTAGACGAAATCTAAGCTTTCAGGAAATTTAATATCCAAAAACAGCATAAATTTTCAGTATTCTGTTTGATCATGGAACTCGGAAACGGGAAATAAGTCTGTCATTAGACAAGTAAAAAATGTTGCAAGGGAGAGTTTCTGGCAGAAAATAGCATATAAAATGAAAAAGTAGTAGGATGAATTTATAATCGATGGCTGATTTGGTACTACTCATATGAAGTGAATAATTTACAGGCCGCTATATTTTCTCGTTGCTCTGTGGCCATACGTATGTATGGTTGATATTTTAACAGACGTAGTGCGCAAGAGCACTTAAATGCTGTGAATGCTTGTTAAATAACCATGAGAACCAATTACAATCGTAGTTTATTGACTATTTGCATCAATCGAGCGAGTTAAGTGAGTTCGAAAACTAATCGAAAATCGCAAAATGTCAATACATATGAGCATTAATCAACAGACTTACAGTACAATGTTTTGCAATAAGTAAAAAGTAGTCGACAAAGTTAAAGTGGATATGAGAATTAAAAATAGCTTGAGTCTGTTTAGTCGATCTCACCAAAATTAGAATAATGTGCATTTACGGTTATCATAAGTCTGGCCCAAAAATTGTTGATTTGTCATGATATGACAAACTTAGCCATGAGGTGGTTGTCTACACCGACTCATCTTATTGTGATATCCACCACTATGACCTTTAGGACCTCTAAGCTAAGGCCTGTTAACGAGACACAGTCAGTTGATCTACTCGTGACCTTCAACCAAAATGACGGGGAAAACGAATATCGGCTGAAGTACCAAAAGTTTATTCTCAACTCACAAGTAATCAACGGAAATAAATTGTCAGAATAATAATTGTAGGAATTGCGAAACAAACCGTCAACTTTTAAAATGCCAAACCTAAAACAGATTGAAGCCGGAAATATCTGAGTTCAAAGTTACTAAATAATAGGTTCAAAGGTTGAGTAAAGCATATTTATCCAAAACAGAGATAATATAGAGTCCATATACCAATTCTTCCTGTAACACAAGGATGAAATTATATACTCATTATGAAAAGGAAGTATTTATATGAGGTGATCACGCCTGTAGGCAGTAGCCATGATACTATGAATAGATTTTTCGACGTACGCCAACTCATATCTTTTCTGAGTATTAAATGTTAAATGCGAATCTTCACATTTATCGTGTATTCGGCATAAACGATCTTGTGGTTGAGAAGCAACACCGTAACGTGATCAATCTATGTATCATCTTGATATTTGCACCAAATATATTGTTATATCACCAGACGTAATATATTCTTTAAAGGTCCGTGAAAGCAACCTACGAGTGAAGACAGATCACTCGTAAACAGTCTGGTGAGGGTCTCCACAACCAAACATAGGTCACTAATTATTAAAAGTTGCTAGAAGAACTACGGAAATCATTTTTGTGGGATGGTGACATTATGGCTTCAAAATCTCCCAAACAAAAATATCTTATTGTTCATCGTCTTTCGAAACTTGACGGAAGAAACCAGCTTTTTGGAAAATGTGACTTCATGTACTTTATGGAATCCTAACAAATAAGCCATTTTCGTAAATCAAACAATGAAGTTTTGAAGTCTAGTTTTCCTAGATATGTTAAGACGAAATGATGTTTCACTTTTGCTGTTCAACACAGATCTAACTCAGCCACCAGTCACACTAACTTCACTCAATAACTTTTGTAGTATCTATTGTGGTTGTGTCGAATCTACTGTTGAAAACTGCAAAAGCTGGATATTCTAGATATGTACTCATATCTACTTAGTTTTCTGCAACAGTTATGTACCGATATGGTAATTGTGGGTAATAATAAATGTACTGCTGCTCTCCATCAGAGTTTGGTTTTCGAGAGTAGGCTACCATTTGACCTGCATTAGTGTGCGGTTGCATTGTTATTGTTATATTTTTCTCTTATTACAACCCAGCTATTCTTATTGTTTAGTATTCTTGGACTCCAATTTACTCGACAAGTCCCTAATTCAGAACACGATTGAATAGTTAAGAAATTATACTCCAAATAACAAGGGTAGATGGAAATAGAAAGCACAATAAAAAACCATAGCATAATTACAGTTTTTATATGAAGAGGTTCTAGAGTCTTCTCCAAGTATCGACTAGCGCTGATTGGTTACGAATTAGCCAGTCAGCATGCACCAACGCAACCGTGCATGAAGCATGCTTTAATCGAATTTAAATCCCGCTAACACTTACCTTTAAGCGTTTAAAAGTACTCAGGCTTCCGACGACAGACTGATTTTCCTGCTCCCCAGACCTGCAGAAGTATAGAAGAGAAATATATTTTAATGTAAGAGACGGAATATGCTCACTGAGACACAAAATAAGAAAGATTGGTTTAGCGACTAGTTCTTTTTTCGGTTAAGTAATTCTCAAAGCTGCACATTCACAAGCACATACTTAGTTTTCAGAATGATAATAATTGCAACAATAGTGACATCAAAAATTTGTTAAACATGGTGACAGTGAGGCAGAATAGACGAAGACACACAAACACTATTTTTATTAAGGAGGCTATTACCAATTATGTTGTTTACCACTACTGGTCCAAATAGGCAGTAAGCTTGCTGATCATTAATACTTTACCTATAACTTCTCCTCAGATGGTGGTCTAATGGGCCTAAACCTGATACCAGAGTTTCATTCAAGTCAAGAAATGAGTTTTTACGACATGAATAACTCCTAGGAATTAGTTTTGATCGTTCCAGACCGTGGGAAAATCTAAGACTAATAAACTCCAAGAAGATATAAAGCAAACCTGATAGGAAGCCTGCTTTATTGAACTCCTTACTTGTGAATTTTCCTTGTAAGTTTCGCGTTGATACTAACCTTGAGTAATTGGTCTATAGGATATCATAACTCCAAGGAAAACGAAAATAAAAGAATAGATAACTGGGTCATAAGTAGTTCGATTAATTCTATAAAAACACGGATATCATGAGAGCGATGGCTTTCACGAAGTTAGCTTGAGATGATTGTGTTTAAATTCGTCAAGTTGCATCACAAATCTGTGCGCCTTGAATAAAGAATGGGACTTGGATTTCGTTCTTAATTTGAGAGACTAGTATTGTTTTTGTTCAGCCATGAGTGATGAAGAGAATCTACAGAAACTTTTGCTGATGGGGTTTACGGATGAGGACAACATAAGGGCAGTTTTAAAGTCATGTAGTTCAGATGTAAATGAGGCGATATCTGTACTGTCTTCTGAAGGTGTATATACTAGAAATAGTTGCGCTTTTACTCCAGATAAGGTAAGGAGATGCTCAAAATAAGTTTTCTGTTTCCGCTCGTCATATTAACATTTAAACTGCTCATGGGTCAATGTTCAAACTAAACTATTGGGATGCATGTGACTTGGCTAAAGCCCCTCAAATGAAACAAGCAGCTTATTATAGGTTTTTAATCTAGAAAATATTGATTATTATGCTTGTGTGGTGTCGTGGTTATTGAGAAACGACATAGAATTGCAAGAAACCGACTGTTTACCTATCTGAAATGTACCTGGATTGACAAGGCATGGAGATTATTTCCCTCTTACACTTGTTACCATAGCTTGATATGTTTCTGTAATACGTTTTGGTTTTTACCAGGGTGTGTGTAGTCCTCCATATTTCTTTGCCACTGTATACCAAGGCTTTATCAGGTTCAGTTTTGTGTAGTGAGGACTAATTGTTGGTTGTACTTGTAGCTCATTGAGTTACGCCTCATATTCATTTGATACTCGAACGTCTTCAATACAGAAATTAGTAGTTTTTGCAGGGCACTACGATATGTAAGTAATTATTACGAAGTGCGATGTGAGGTACATGCGTTTTCATGACGGGTGTCATATTGTTGGTATGTAATCTTCTAAAAATGAGTAGATTTCTATATTGCGATTTGATTTTAAGTTATGTAATAACGTCCATATCCATCACTGTTTGTTCCTATTTCTTCGTTTTTAGAGTATGATACGCAGCAAGGAAACTTTAGAAGATGAATGTTCCGGGTCAGCAACTGTTTCATTGGATGAAAGCTCAGATCCACTTGATAAACTAGTTTTGGGGCATAACATAAGCATAGGATTTTCTTCTCTTGAGTTCAGTAGACTTCAAAGTCGTGTTTTAACAGAACAATGGGATATTCCGTGTCTAAGGTCACAATCTCTTGGTGTTTGCCTTATGGGTGCTGTTTATGAGATAAAAGTCAATGGTTTGAAGACATTCGATTTATACCCTGAAGTCCAACGCTTTCTTACTATATGTTTGAAGGAGTGTGTTACTAAGGTAGTTTAATGCATAATGAATTGGTGGTATTTTGTTTACTTTCACTCCAGCAAAAGTTAATTTTACGGTTTCATGATTTTTATTATCCTATTTTTACAGTCGTTTGCCACTCATTGACTGATGTCTCAAACGTATAATTAGATATCATTTTAAGCACTGCGATTTCCATGAAGCAGGCGCCATACATTACAAAGTGAAAGCTATAAGTTTAATTGATATACATCATAACCTACATTCCGTGTAATATTTTTGTTCATCTCAGTGATTTTGTCTTACTTGCGTGACTTATCTTCCTTAGAAGTAAAACTGAGATTTCTTTAGGATTCATTTACATAAAAGTCACGTTATTGTATGTGTCTCAGAGCTGATGCATTGATTAACTATTTACGTTTCTTGAATTTTTGTCATAACACACACTTAATGTCTGAATAAAGTGAGAGATTCGAAACAGTAGTTAGTTTACTGGTCACTTATGCATAAACTAATATACTGTATATCTCTGAAGGTTATAAATAAGTCAATAAAATTTTTACTTTCCAAGAGTAAATCGCCTTTCAAAATTGAAACATCGCTCTACAAGTGTATTCATTTTCCATAATAATATTATACTAAATCTAAACGTGAGAACAAGGATTCATGAAGATCAATCTGTACCTGAGCATGGATGCATAGACCAAATATTTGTCCTTCATCAGGTTCTCGAACACGGATATACCTCTCAATTTCCATCCATAGGTGTATTTGTCGACCTCATGGCGGCGTTCGTTTCCATAGATCGACAGGGTTTACGTATCTGTCATTGAAAAGCGTACTAATGAAGTATATTAACCTTGTACAGGATCTCTACTGAATCACTGCTGGTTAAGTTAGTGCTTATGTCAGGGTAGTTCACTTTCACCATTTTTACTTTGTCATAGATATTCTTTTAGAGATAACGATCTTATCGTCTGACTTTTCAGCAATCGATTTACCAAGAGATTCTTTTGTCGACTTATAATCCATAAATGGTAAAAACTGGTTTGGTAAATACGCTGACGGAATACAATGTTGTATTAACACCTCAAGCAAGAATGCTAATATGTTTGGAATGCGTTTTTTCCATGAATAGTTATAATAACTGTTATGTCCTCACCTTGTAGGATTACCACGAATACGATTGCCAAATTTAGATGCGCGAATTTATACGACCAAGAAATGACTCATATATCTGAACGAAGGACACTGGAATTCCGACTGATCCTTCTCCCTGCCTGTTAAGTTTATAACACAAATCTCAAACTCCGCGATATAAATCATGTATTTCAAGCATACTGGGTTTATATAGAAACCTGACACACCACATCACACCAGAAATAGAAAATAGCATTTGTACGAGATCGAGCCAAAAAGTGGCTGTGATTGAGATTGTAATTAATTAATTGGGTATAACGTAAGGATAGTAAGTCGTATAATAATAGTCTGTTGGTCAAAATAAAGCTCATAATTAGAGGAATATGGATACACATAAACTAGTTACTAGTTTTACATTAAAAAGTATACCTATAATATTAGTCCATAAATAGATCTCAGCAGCTACTTTTCGTTATTCTCGTTGGGATATAACAAAATCATCTGTAGATGTTTCCAGTCATTGATATCACTTTAGTCAGAGTTGGAAATCATAACTGGATGACTGTTTATCTCTTAAACGTCTGGTGGAAATTATTTAATTTTCGGACATATTGTGTTGTACAGTGGTTGCTGCAAATGGTAACCGTTAAAGTGTCGGGCACTGGTTTTTTATTTCAGTTAATTAACATTAAGTCTATCGTGGTGTTTAGGAGGTGAAATATCCTTTGTCTGTAAACCAGAAGTGAGGTGGAAAGACTGTCCAACAGTTTACTTTTAGTAGTCTTTCAGTCAGTGTTTTCCTTCGAATATGTCCGAAAAATTTAATGCAATACCTAAAGTAATATATTACTACTTTAAAAACTTTCAACTTATTTTTTTGCTAAGAAATTTAAGGAAACAAATCGGTGTTTTTCTTTCTATAAAGCTAATGACATCGCAGGCTGTATTCAATTGGGATCGTGATACTTTGGAAGGTGTACATAACATGTTAGAGTTAATAATTCGTCTAATTTGTGAGTATATGAGTACATTAAAAGTGGCCATTCTTGGAGAGATCAAAGAATACAATGGTAAAGTAAATGACAAAGAAGATTCTGTTGAATCACAACCTTTGAGAGATAAACATCTTCAATCTATTGGTGTTTTAGGCTGTGGAGCATTTTTATTCACTGAACTATTTCATATACTTTCAATGATTTTTGACTGTGAGACAAATTACCATCAATTATGTCGAGATAGAAATTGTAATACTGGAACCTATGCGTAAGTCAATCATTGAACATAATACCTTTACCTTGAACTTATATCTAATACACTTGATATTTACTTATAGTTTTAGATATATAAAGATTTAATTATTACTGAACTAATAGGTCAATAGTAAATGATGTCAATATTAATCTCGTTGTTAGCAAGAATTTAATCAATTTCGTAGATCTATTTACCTGACAAGCTCGGATTATCATCAAATTAAGATCCTGGATGACTTGCAAACCTTAAACAATAGAACTCCGATTTGAAGGATCGACATTATAACATTAGTTGTCATGCTTCTATGATGACATATTTTGCTTTTTTTACGTATGAAATTACTCTCGTAATCTTCATGATTATTACCATATTACGGTCTATATATTCCATCATAAACCGTGGCTCCAACTGTCTTATTTATGAATATCATTCTTTTGTATGCGTTTATGACTTTTCACGTAACCTATACTAATCAACCTTGATCCTCTAATTTGAAGCCTGCAGCCTATAAGTATGAAGTACTCTAGATTTAGCGAAATGATAATTAATGACTCTTGGTAACTTGGTTTTAAATTAGTTAAACTGGTATATATTTGCTATTCAGAATTTAAATAACCCTCATCTTACAATTCATTATTTTGTCAGCCTTTTATTCAAATCCTTTTGTATCAGGATCCAAATGCCCATTTTTCATTTGTTTCAAGGTTTAGCCAACCACGAACTCTTTAAGACTGGTGTAACTTTTGAGCTAAGTGAAGTAGCTTACACGTTCTTCTGTTTCGCTGTATATGTTAAGACTAGGCGTTGGCTCTAAGTAGCCCTAAAATATACAGGCATCATCACCAAGGTTTGACCTAATAATTCCAAATCAATGGAGCATCTGTGGATTGTTACTAATAAAAATAATGTATTTGTAATCTTCCAATGAATAGAAAAACTAAATTTTCTGACGTTTCACGACGCAGTGTATGCTACTTTTCCAGAGAATAAATAAGCAAATTAAATTAGCCCAAGTTAAAATGGTACAAAAGAACAGCAAAAATATTTAGTACGATCAATCAAAAGCAGGTCTGACCGAGTCAATGTTCTGTCACTCTAGTCAAGGCGATTTATGATTTAATCCTAAATATTATTTTGTACCTAGAGTAGGAGAAATATATCCCAAACATTAGGGATTGTTGTTTGAGATGTGTACAAGACTGAATTTTGTCAGCATTTTTGTATACTCAGTCCAGGTGAATTATAGATCAACTCCTAGAAGATTTTACAAAAAATATGTTTTTACTGTCTTGTACACTCCAATAAAGCACTGATTTCAAAAGAAACGGTATCACTTTGTGTTGTAGCTTCCCTCTACAGTGACGTGATATGGGTTTATATATAGAACAAAGAAGTAGGTTTTTTGTGGATCTTAGCTCTCTTTAAAAGTTTTCTTTATAACCTTTTTTTAAAGTGATCCATTCAATGACTGGAGTCAAATCGCTCATAAACATTTGGAAAATATCGTCTTTGCTGAGGCATTACCAACTCCAAGGAATTTTTATCTTGTCAATTTGCTCAATTGTTTTGGTGTTTACAATGGTTTCAGTCTGCTTAGTTGGTTTGCAACTCAATCCTGGTCTAATATAAATGTTAGTTAATGCTTTTAAATTCATACATTACCAGTGTGTTCGTTACTTTTTAGAAGCACTTATAATGAATGCTCTGTTTAAAATAATCACCATTTTCTTCAGTTACGAAGAGTTCATATCTGCTTTTTAGAACTGCTGTAAGCTTAGTATAGTTTTGTAGGCTCAGTCTTCTAGTTTCAAAATCACGACAGCTTTTCATTTTTCACACCGAATCGGGAATAACATATAGACAATTGTTAGCATTCCAAGATAAATAAAATAGTGTTGTAGTGTGGCGTTGAGTCGCCGTTGACTATGATCACCACTACAGGAAGACTACGTGCCAGTTAACCGACAAGATCCCCCCTAGGCCAAATATCAGAAGGCAGTTGGTGGCTTTAGTAGAGATGTATTTGTTGGCGATCTTGTGGTATCAAAATAATACCGAGATCGTGCCAGGTTACAAGTGTGGTTACTGAGCGTAACCGAATTCGTGCAAGGTCACAAGCAACGGAAGAATGTATGTGTTTTGGTACAGTTAAACAAACAAGTACGGTAAAACAATCCCCGGTACAATTGGTTATAATAATAATTGTTTCCATTACACCAATCGCGTTCTCTTGATAAAAGTAGGTCAATACAATGTAAAGAAATATCTTTGAAATATTTTGGTTGGTAGTTGTTAATGTTTTATTAGACAATGTTGACGCGTAATATAATGAAGTAGTAACATAACTTATTTACATGTAAAAATTTATATACTCCGGTTTGAACCCCACTGCCACTAACCTAATTTTATAAAAGTCGATTAACTTGAAGATAGTTTTTGTTTCGAGTTAAAATAATCGATTTATGCCGTAATCAAAACGGCAGTAAAGTTACATAGATGTTTCATCTTAGTGTAAAACAGCTTCTGGATATACCGTGCATTCATTCCCAAATGAATACTGAAATTAAGCTAATTAGTTATCACCAAAATTATCCCTATGAATCCCAACTTACTGACGGGAAATTGTCTATCCTATGTGAATTGAAAATACAGGAAGATAATCACAAGCAATCTGGATTCAGGAGTACTAATCCTGGAATCTCGATCCTGTTATTCAGTAGTAATGTTTACTCTGACTAGTTCATAGTTTTTTCCTCCTCTAAGTGTAAAAAAACTAGACAAAAGATTTCAACTATCCATGTATTCACATTTTTCTGTTTCTCGATTCACCTGTGAAGGAAGCAGATTTAAAAACTTTTCGAAATCGTTCATGTTTTCATTCCTTTCTAATACTTCTCTTTTTTCAGTCTAACCCAAGACACTTTTGTGCGCATCCATTGATTTTTTTAAAGTAGAAATTTCATATTTAATAAATGAGCTAATTAATTTCTATCGTTCACTAATTCACATTTACTAATGTCTACCATTCACATCCTTAAATTTGGTTTTTGATCCCGTTTATTTTTCTATTTCCGTTACTTGGTTGTTTGATTGTTTTATTTTATCAACCATATTGGCTTTCTAATGTTTTCTTGCTTCTACTTAGCTTACATCGATATTTCTTCTTCCAATGGCTAAATGCTGTGATTATTTAACTTTGTATACTCTGAAAAGTTATGCAGCCAAGGTTATGTATCGTGTTATTTGGCGTTTATCAAATTTATGTATAGAAGATTTTAAAGATAGAGTAAGTTAATTCGGTGATAAATAATCAATAGTTTCTACATTAAGGTATGTAACTGTACGTGTTTGATTTTACTAAAACCTAGCAGACTTATACACATTATTTTATCAGGCATTCGGTGAAGTTCAATTTGTGTTTTGTCAGTAGTCAATTTATTATTTCATTTACGGAATGATTAAGTTAGTAATTCAAAGATGAGTGGTTTGAATGGCATTAATAGTTAATTTATATTTAAACTTTTGATATCTTTTCTTGTACATATATCAGAGTTTCTTAGACAGGTTATAAATGGTTAAATCCACAAAATGTCCTTAATGTCATCTATTATTCTGCTATTCACCTTTTGCACATCTAAATATTTTTACTAGTTATTTTCTTTACATGAGCACTTCTCATTTGTTTTCTGATTACTCTTTGATGCGCTTATTTCACGCTCAACCTCCAGCGGCATTGTGAATGTATTTAAATGAGTATCTTTTCTCCTAACTCAATGTCTTTTAATCTATCCAATAAATCTACTGAGAAAAAATTGGATGTTTTTGATCAATATATTTGGAAGAGCGGAATGAATTGAATGAAGTGAGTGCTTAATTTACTGAAGATAAAGTAATCTACACCGTCTAGGTAATATCTATCGAATCCATTGACTGATTTTGTTCTGCTTTATATTTTGATCATAGGTCGATAAAATGTATGTCGTTCAATTGTCATTCTCATGTGTGTAGAACTCTTATATAGAATTTTTGAATAAATCGTTCATAAAAATATTAAAATCCACTTTCAACACAAATATTTATGAAAATGTGCTTTGATTCTAGTATTGATTTTTGCTGTTGTTTCATCAACGTGTGAAGGCTAACTTTTGAGTTTTCTTGAAGTTATCTCGAACATGAATTTAAACATTTCAAAAAACGTATGTGGCTGGTATTGTATTACAGAATTTCGTAATGATCACGGTTTGATTTGTACATCGGTTACTGATGAAAAGAATAATAACTATAGATTACTGTTATTTGAAGAGTTATTCAAATTGCATGCTATCTTAATGACATAAAATGTATAAATGTATTTCATATATCTTGCTTAATAAAACATGACGACATAGGGAAAATATGTTGCCTAAGATGCATATTGTTCAGTATCATTGTATGGTAAAGATGACTGTTCAAAAAGTCAAGTCTTTAAAGTCTGATTAATTTAATTAATAATTCAATGTTCGTTAACAAATCATTCAGCGTATTCTCCCCCTATCTGAAATATCTGGAATCCATATTGTAACGAAGCTTCTAACAATATGCATGTTTACTATTCTGTAATTGTCGTATTTCTTTAGTGAATATTAACTCATTATGAGAACAATCTTTAAATTTTGTTACAATCTTCAACGGTTCGAAAATGTTTTGATGGTAACTTACATCTTATACGCTAGGCGTCATTTTCATGTGGACTTGAATAAAGACACATTTTACAAAAACAAACTTCTGATATAAATTAAAGAAACACAATCATGTGGAACGAATGAACGTATAACATAAGATACAATTTATCCTAATCACTGAACTTCATATTCTGTTGTAAAGATAATGACATCTAAGTGATTTACATGAATATTTTTTTACACAAGTAGCCTTTATCATTTGAACGGTTTAGTAAAAGAAGAAGAAAAGTTTTATTTGATTTTTCTAAAGTTAAATAATATTGATATGTTCAGTTATTTTTCTGATGTCTTATGTCTACTGATCTACAGTTGTGTTGTATTTCTTGTTCTTTTATTTAAAAAACACAGGATTCACGTATATTTGAGCTGATCACCAGCATTCGAGTTTTAACATATCGTTTGGTAGATTTAAATGTTGCAGATAATCTTGGTTCTTTATTGACATCAGAAGAATGTAGTTTTTGCTTAGGTAGTTTAATGTTCACTGTTTTTGAACCGAATTGGGATGATGTTATCTTACGATATAAGAAAAACAATTTTAATCAACAATTAAACGATCAAGTATCATTGTTTTCTATTCCTGTAATTGATAAATTACATTACAGTCTGTTGCTTACAGCTATATCACCACCACAAGGTGTAGGTGGTGCAACGTTTAACGGACGTATGATGGCTTTAAGAGAACTTATCCAACAATTGGAAGTATCAAAACAATTTGAAAATGTTAATAATTCATCTAGTAATTGGAATAAAAATAATCAAAAAAGATCACGTCCAATTGTTTCACTTACATCAGCTAGTTTATTAGCTACAGAAAATGCTGCATTCTTAGCTAAACGTCAACGGAGACGAGTTTTACGCTTAGATCAGTTAATGTTTTGGATTCAAGATAACGAAGTGATATCCAAATCTCTACGTAAGTATTTTCAATAATATTGAATATTCATTATACTCAATGAATAACCTTAAGTAAGTGTTATGGCTTTAGGTTGCTGTCGATTTTTACCCTGTGTTATCGATCGATTACAGTGACACGTAAACACGAACGGACGGCCTAGAGTCTCGATTGGTCTCGCTCCCCTGTCTAGCCCAGTCAGTTGAGTCCAGAACACAAGCCACAGCCTCGGAGATATGAATCATTATATTTCAAACATACTCTATTTATATACTAACCAAGCATACCACATCGTACCATAAAAATAGGAAACAACATTTTGTACAATACTCAACAAGTGAACAGATATCGACCAATAGGAAATGTCCATTTAAAGTCCAAGGACACCATTGGACTTAACATGATAATTATTGGTCTATTCCTCCGCATCCACAACAGTAAGTAAAGGTGTTTTTATATTTTAGCAGTTCAACTAAGTGTTGTCTATATAGTATTTTGGTTCTCAGTGTCACTTTTTTCTTACCATATACTTGGGTAGGTTTGCAAATACAATTGTTTACAAAATTCCCGCTTTCATTCATATTGCCTCATGGAAATTGCTTACCGGAGGTTTCGTTATGATTTGAACCTTTCAAGTTATGCAAATGTACTAACCTTTGACTGTAAAACAAATGACATTTTATCCAAGTTTGGTACTTCTTTTCATTTGATCAGTAATGAGATGAACTTAGTTCTTATGATTAATATTTTCTTTATTTCCTGTCTAAACGTTTTTTTAAAATATTTTTAGACAAATTGGATAATACAGCGTATATGACTACTTTAAATAACTTTTTCCGTGCTCTTGGTGAGCGTATTACAAATGATGATTTAACAACTTTGTGGCATCGAACATCACATCAAAATGGTGCAGCAGTAGATAATATATTAAATTTACTCACAGATTTGGCATCGTCTCGATTTACTCAATCTCAATTAAAGCATTTATTTTTTCTTGTTGAACTGGTTAGTTGAACGCTTTACATTATTTATAGGCTTTATTTAAAGTTCATTTTTAAACTAATCCTCACGAGTTGACATTAACTGAAATAATGTTGATGAATACAGTGAATCATCGAACAGCTTTTGTCATAATTTGAGATTTATCAACATTACAAGCCGAAAAATGTGCGTGTTATGGAATATACAACCTTTAGATTTTGCAATGAGCATGATAACATTGGACAATTAAATTGTTACCTACCGGTTTTCACATTTGAAACTCAGTCCATTTGCAGTATAGTGCGTTCTTCACGTAATATTATCAGTAGCCCGTGGTTTTGATGTTTCTTTAGTTGATGCTGGTTAATGATGAAAATTCCCTTCAACTTGTTTGTAATGTATCCAAATCATTTTTTACTATCATAAATACTATTAATTTTTAGTTTGCAATTTTCAAACACCATTTTATCATACTTCTATTGATGTCATCTGTTCTTGTATTGTTTGATTCATTTTCATGGTGACATTTTTATTGAATAGTATATTTGGAATTTTCATATCTTGTTTTATAAATTTTTTCAATTAACGTTAATTTTATCTAAAAAATTAATTATTAGAATAGTTAGAAGTAAGACTGTTCAAAGTAGTGTTTTCAATGTTCTTGTGTATATTAGTATTAACTTAAATGTTTTGTAGTGCACATGTCTCTTGTATATCATATTGATGTACAGTTAAATTTAATTTTACAGTATCTAAGCTTAAATAGACTGTTCCCCAAGTAATCTACAAACGTATAAGTGACTCATAGATAACCTGGCTACGAAGCTAAGAATTTTCAGATATTTATTAGAAATACTTTTCAAATTTTCACCTTTGTTATAACCTGGTCCTACGTTGTAGTTGACTGACTGACTGACCTAAGAAAATATATGATGTTGAAATTCATACGACAGGCTACACTGAAAAGTCGTTCATGGAGGACATCTAACCCATGCATTCCAGGTGAGGAATGGTTTCAGACAAAGCTGCTTACTCTGATTTTTCCTTTTTCTTCTGGTGGTTGACTGGATTAGGAAGACCTCCACATCTGAAAGGAAGTATGGAATACAATTGATAGCTTGCATGAAACTAGGCTATTTGGACTTTGCAGATGACCTAGCTCTTCTATCCCATACCCACCAACAAGTACAGGTGAGGAAAGCCATTGTAGCAGCAACCTCTGCATCAGTAGGTCTCAACATACACAAACGTGAAAGAACACATTGCATCAGGAATTGGAAGCAGATATGAAATTGATGAATAGCAACTGGAAACAAGTGGAAAGAATTTTTCAGTACAGAGTTGGATGGAGAATGCTAGTGGTTGGTTTGTGCTCCTCCACGAGGGGTAACAGGCGTAAATAAGTAGTCAAAGTAATAAGTACAGCAACAGAATAGCAATGAACTAAATCTATCTTTCCATTCACTCACATGTTTTTACCAAAGTTGGATAGTGGTTAGTGGTGGGATCCAGGGCTCACCTTTCTTCCTACTTGCGATTAGTCAGTCGGGTATACCTGCGTCTTAGTGAAGATTAAAATTATTCACAAATTTCTCATATATATGGCGTTGCCCGTTTCTAGAGAATTAGTGCGAACTGAACAGTTATTTATTTAAAAACAACATCATTGTTTTCTAACCATGCTAAACGTGAACATGTAACGCTAATACAAAATGCATTACGGTATAAATTGTAAAAAGTTCATTTATAAAAGTGTTCTCCAAATTATAATTGGAAGATTGCACTTTATTCAATTTTCATGTGATAAACTGGTTATTATTGATTTAAATTATTCATATCTGCTAATCAGTCTATCACCTAGTAACCCAATTTTCATCGATCCACATATAATAGTATCCAAAGTTTAATGCCCAAGTTATAAAATACCTTCGTCATTATCATACACGTTTGAACTTGATGAGCTTTCCCTTTAGGTGACATGACTAACTCATAACTAAATTGATAATAAAAGCAGTTTAGATTAAGTACGAAGTTTCCATGATTTTTAATAATTACATAACAGGTAGATTATAGGTATTATCTATATTAGTCATGCTTATTTAATTCTTCAACTTACTTAAATTTCTTTAGAGCTGGATGAATCTAGATCTACAAGCAATTTCACATAACTTTCCTGATATTAAATCTAATAACAATCGAAAATCTAAAACATCTCTTATTCAATTACCTCCTCCTGATGAGCCATCTACCATACGTCATGCACGTGCAAGACTATTGAATATGATTGGTAGAATTGGAATATCTTCGAGAGATCCTAACACAGCTGATATGTGCATAGAATTATTATGGCGTTTAGCTCATTCAGATTATTCAGAAGAAGCAAAAACTTTTTCCAGACAAAATTATAAACCAAAACAATCATCACCACAAAAGATAACTTTTGTAGATCGTATTCTTGTTTCACATGGGCACAAAATGGACACAACAGATCCTACTGTAGCGTTGGAATTCTCAAAATATATGCACCCTGAACCGATTGAAGCAGCTTTAGCCCAACAGTTAGTTATTATTCGTGAATTTCATTGTTCAGGTGTAGAGCAAAGAATACGAGCGATGCGCTGGTTGTTAGAAGCTGTAGGTCATATAAGCAGGGTGAGCTATTCATTTGTAATTGACATGTCAGCTGTTTAGAGTATAATATGTATATTTTTGCGTCATTATTTATTTACTGTCATTTATTGCGTTTACGTCCTATCCTAAGAAGATGAAGCTTAAACAGCTTTTTTATATAAATAGTATTACGTATTCTGTTATTGCAGTTCTCTAACAAAACTGAATTTCTGATGTTATTATGGGTAACGTTTACAGTGTAAAAAACAAATCATGTGTAACTAATAAACAATCTGTTTAAAATAAATAATAAAATAATTCTTAGTGTCCTATTTCATAGAAAATTGAATTTCTGACTTTTCACGGTCATTACTACAGAAACACAAGTTATAAAGTGAAATAATCTTGGTGATACTTATAAAATATTTATTTGTTAGGTATTATTTGTTAAGTGATCTGTTTTTCAAATAAATGAGTTTTTAATGTTAAATAAATGGAATAAATAACACTATGGAATTAACCTTAAGTTGTACCTGATAGTTTATCTTGAACGCGTAAACATAAAATGGAAGTCTTATTGCTTAGACAATATGATCCTTTAATTGTTTTTAATCTATAGTGTATGATGTACAACGTTTTTATCGACAATACGAAGAGTTAGTTTCTCGGTGATTAAATAATCTTTCAATTTGATGACATTCCTCTAGCTGATATCTCCAAGATACAATTCACCAGTATCTGCTAACCGTCCAATTTGAAAGCTATTATAGCGATTATTTATCTAACGTGAAAATATTGTTGATCAAATGTAAATTCTGAAACATATCGAGTATCATAGAATCTCTTTTTATTGTTTAGTTTGTGCAGAGAATATTGAAAAATACATATCTAGTGTTACAACGCACTACATATTTTACTTTTGACTTGTAAAACTTAATATATCTAGTAATTAACCTATCGAAAAGTTATGTTTTTCAACAAATTTGATTTTTTTGATCAGCGTTAATCAACAAAGGTTATAGACAATGTTAACCGTGGTTAGATTTTTTTTAAGTTCACTTGTTTGAATCTCTATTATATCTTTTACACAAAGATTAAATTTCGGACACTCAGTTTCATCTTCTGTTTGGTTTTGTTTTATATTTTAATTGGAACGGTATTTATGATCAAAAAGATTGTAATATGAAACACTGATAACGTTTTTTCTAAACTCACTAGATATAAGTTCAGATTACATAACGAATTCATATTTGATCTCAGCTGTATTTCAAATAATTTCTTAATTTTTTTTCCATTGTTTCTTTCTGTAAAATCTAAATAATTTTAATTGTCTTTATTTACAGAACTCTCTGACATTTTTTATGCTAGCCTATCTAAAATCCTTATTGGAATTCATATTGAAAAATTTTGTTGGAAAAGCTAAACGAGTAAGTCATCTTTCGTTTAGTTATATTTACGTACTGGTTCATCTAGCGTTTCTCTACAGATTGTTTATTTATTCCTTTGTTAATTTAAAACTAGAAATGTATAAGATTTGAGATAGTTTATCTACACAACAGTATTAATGAAGTGTACTATTCTATAATTGAAATATTTCCAAAGATTAAGCTCTTGTACATAACTTTCACGAAGACCTTAAGTATTTTCAAATTAGCTATTGTAAATAACATTAGGATACTATTTGATTACAAATAATTGTAAATATAATTGTCGATAAAAATTAGGAGATTTGAGCAAAACTATTCTATTTGAAGTTATTTGTCATCACGGACTTGTTGGTTATTTTGTCCTCGATTGGAGATGAATTTTAAAGTTCTGTTGAGAAGTCGTGACTAGCAAAGTCCATTCACATCGAGATTGAGATATATCTGCGGCCAATGGAAAAGGGTAATGGTTTCTTACTTTTACGAAAATGAGAACTATTAAATTCTGCTTCATAGGTTGTAGTGTATTTTGCTGTCTCGGAAGCATCAAAGTTGTAAATTTTGTTCCATGTATGGTCCTTGCCAAGCCATGTTGAAAAGTTTCCAAACGAAACTTAACATTTTTCTATTATTATTTGGTTTACAATGCTTTTCTAATTGATTTCATTTTCTTATGAAATAGATCTTAAAACTAAACAGTCTCTACACAGCTTTTTGTTTTAGTAAATTATCAACTTTTTAAAAACATAAATTTTCCATACCCATTGGGCAAAAGTAACCGTAGTCAATTTTCATTTCTACAAAATTGGATTGCAAATCTACAGTATTTTTTGTGGTTAAAAGTTCCATACTTTGTAAAATCTATTTTATTTTAACGTCAGTTAATACCTATCGATTATTTATTGTCAAAATATAATTTTAATTATTATTTATTCGTTCATTTTTAATAAAGGATCATCTTCATGAACTTAATCGTTCACATGAATTGATTACTCGCGTTGTCGATTCTTTACTGCATTATGAAAAATGGGCGATTTCATCTCATGGTGATCTTTTAACTGCAGATAGTTTGGATGCACTTGGTTTCAGGCATAGTGATGTAAGTTATTTTTGAATCACAGTAATTTACTAATTTCTGTGATTACCTTTGATTTGTGCTATACCTATCAGGTTTTTCTTATGTTTTCGAAAAACTCAATTTTTTATTCAACAGTCTTATATTCGTGTATTCGAGAAGGATTTGTATCTAAGATTCACTTGCAAATATCATCTATTGAGAAAAATAACATTTTCTTCATTCATGATTCTACTTTATTAAATGGGGGAAGAGGGGAAATTTTTCAGTGAATGTTACTTGTCTGAAACCAACATGATCTGCTTGAACTACTTATAGATATGTTGGGAGCATTGGCTGTGTGATAAGTGATCGGATAAAGTTTCCAACCTAATAGATAGGTTTGTAACCGATTTTAGATTGTTGTCAACATTGTACCATAAATAAATAGATTTATGGAAAAAGGTGTCAGATGTATAGAATCTCAAGCAAACTAAACTGACAATTAGCATAGGACTTTGTGATGGTTGAATTTCTTTTCTATCTGTACATAAATACATAATCTGTTGTTTCCACCTCTAAGATATAAGAGAAAATGAACACGTACTTACGTTGGTACTTATTATTTCTGTTTTCCTGCTTATGAGTCTCGATTGTTTTGATTTACAAAAAATTCAATTTATCCAAGTATTTACTCTTAACTGGTAATAGTTTGTCTCAAATCGTTGCAGTTAGGAAGTATATCAGTCAAAATTGTTACAAGATCTCTACGTTATGTTAGTTATGGTGATCCAGACATTTGAATAATGCATTTTAGATTATCTCATGTTTATAAGGAATAAAATACTTTAAAACTGGAAAAGAAGGTTGAGCTAATGCCTGATACCAACTTGCCGAAGCTAATCTGTCAAAACACTCGATGTAATTCAGTGTGATTTCGTCAGCGTACAAAGTACCTTTATCGAGTTTACTTTCTATTTACGCATAGTTCTACATCAGATCTGTTGAATGTTTTTCTTTTTAATATCCGTTATTTATCTGTTTTTCGTATTCAGGTAATCAAACGGCATTTTGACCTTTTGAATTTCTTACTTCGAAACGCTGAACTAACATTGAGCGTTGAACGTGCGAAAGCTTTATGGGAAACATTGATTGGTCAAACGCGTGCTGCCCCATTTGATCGTGAGGTGATGTATTATTCTACAACTATTTTCTACTGTTTATGTGATTTAAAGTATTATTCAAAGTCATTTCTTAGAAGCCATACTAATTGCATTGTATCTAGCAATGCAATTCACCATACCTATTTTGTCCCACTTGGCAGTCATACCCTCATACCAGTGTTCACAGTGAGATTGAAATTTAATGGTAATCACTTCAAATACCAAAACGTTATTCATTAAGCTGTTGAGTCTAAATAACAACGCCGTTGTCCAAGACGTATGATATTATTTGTAAGCGTTCGTATTTCCCTGTTGTCAAAATTCAGAAATTCATTTAACCAGTCTTTGTTGGTGGGTGTCCGACTTAACTGGATGGCCTTTTATTGCTCACAAATACGAGTTTTAGCGTATGTTTTTGCATTGTATCTACACACAAATGAGATTAAATAGGAAATATTTGGTATTTTATATGCTATGACTTTTGTTAAGTACGATGTTCAGATTATTGGATTTATTTAGAAAAGAGATATTATGTTGTAATGTCTTATTCATATTCTACTAATTTACTATGTGATCATTAAATCCTACTAATGTTTTTGAAGTGAGATTGGTTAAACAGTGAAGTTAATACACTTTATTTGCTAACAAAAAATCTTTGTTTATTTTGATTAATTTAATGTTAGATGTCAGATATCTGTTTTTGTTCATCCTCATATATGACTTTATCATTTATACAAGTCGATTTCGCAAATTTCTCTTCACTTTAAATGTTAGATTGCTGAAAACTGCAGAAATATTGATAACGAGCGAGAATTCAGTAGCTTTTTCTATTACTACCATGTATAATGAATTTAGTGGAGGGAATTCAGAATTCAGGTTGAATGTTATATCATTATTCACTTGTTTATAACTATATGTATATCGCTAATTCCAGGAAAGGCAATATATGATATTTGAAATTCCCTTTTGTTGGTGTTAGAGGCGGACTTCCGGTCAATCTCTTTTTCGTATGTGTGTATCGTTGTCAGATTACTTCGATATTACTATGACGTGACAAGCATTTAAGTAAAGATGGACAGTGGCAAACAGTAGAATCAAGAACTCACGATCCCATTGACAGATACTACTCATCTTTACTTCAGACAATATATGCTTATCAAAGAGTTTTTAGTTTTAATCAGAAATCTATATTGATAAGTTGAGCAAACAAACATGAAGCAATTAACAGTTTTTTCGCTCCATTATGGCACCTCTTTTAATTTGTATAGAAAAATTCGTAGTCTCACAAAACACTCATGTCCAATTCATTTACTAGGCGTTTTTTTTAAAAAGTAGAATATACGTCTGACCATGAATTATATTCCGGAATAGTTTTATATTGAAAGAAAACCACTGTTTGCGTACATCTACTTTTCCAGTTGTGATATGAGGCAAATCTTAGTTTAAATTTTGACTATTTGAACTTATATTTCGCTTAAAAAAAATGTTCTAACGTTTGAATAAATTAATTTCTATTTCTTTCCTTTGATTGTTTTCTTTTAATTTATCGAATTTAGCAAGCATTTATTTGGTTTTCATCATGTTTAAATTTTCTTGATACTGATGCTCAAGCATTTGTTTTTACAAAAGTGATTTTAAAATCAAATCCTGCTTTATTTCGTTCAATCGCTGGTAAGTATGACACTTAGTCTTTTTTCTTTTTACAAATTGTTTTCTTATTCTTGTATAAACTGTGAATATTATCAGTGAAAAGTTTTAAAACAATCTTCTTTAATCTAATGTATTTTTATGATGAAATTAAAGAATAGTGTTTTTAAACGGAGCAAGAATGAAGATTGGTGCAGAATAATATGAACTCATTTTATTTTGTTAGGTTCTCATGTGTAGTTTGAATTATTTTTTCTGGTTAGTGTTTTTTTAGCGAGTTAGTTTTCTACGGGAAGACTGTCAACATTATCCAAAACTCATACAACGGACTACAGTGCAAAGTAGTGCATGGAGGACAGCTGACAGATGCATTCGAAGTAAGGACCGGAGTCAGACAAGGCTGTCTACTCTCTCCCTGCCTCTTTCTTCTGGTGGTCGATTGGATTAGGAAGACCTACACATCTGAGGGAAAACACGGCATACAATGGACAGCTCAGAACCAATTAGACGATTTGGACTTCGCAGATGACCTAGCCCTCCTGTCGCATGCACATGAACAATTGCAGAAAAAGACAGCCAGTGTAGCAGCAGTCTCTGCATCAGTAGGCCTCAACATACACGAGGATAAAATCAAAGTCCTTAAATACACCACGGAGAATACCAACTCAATCACACTTGATTGAGAGGCTCTGGAATAGGTGCAAACTTTCAAGTAGCCTGTCAGCAGCATCATCGATGGACAAGGAGGATCCGATGCAGACGTGAATGCAAGGATTAGCAAAGCAAGGGCTGCACTCCTACAATTGAAAAACATATGGAACTCAAAACAACCTTCAACTAATATCAAAGTCACAATCTTCAATACGGACGTCAAGACAGTTATACTGTACGAAGTTGAAACTTGGAGAACTACTACAACCATCATCAAGAAAGTGCAAGTATTTATAAATAGCTGTCTTCGCAAGATACTCAACATCCATTGGCCGGATACCATCAGCAACAGCCTACTGTGGAAGAGAACAAACCAGCTTCCAGATGAAAAGGAAATTAGGAAAAGACGATGGAAATGGTTAGGACATACTTTGAGGAAATCATCAAACTGCATCACGAGGCAAGCCTTAGCTTGGAATCCTGAAGGGAAGTGGAAAAGAGGAAGGCCAAAGAACACATTACGTCAGGAAATGGAATCAGATGTGAAAAGGATGAATAACAACTGGAAGGAGCTGGAAATGATTGCCCAGTTCAGAGTTCTATGGAAAATGCTTGTGAGCAGCCTATGTTCCTTCACGAGGAGTAAAAGGCGTAGGTAAGTAAGTGTGTGTATGAAATAGTATTTTTAATATTTTTTTATGGCAAGAAATAGAAAACAGGATAGTATGATAAATTGTATCAAATAACTTCTGATTGATAATAAGCACGTTGACTGTTGTTTAGTAAATTAATCTGTCATATTATTAGGATTATTTTCATGCATAAAAAATCATTTGAATGTACTTGAAGTTCAAAACAGATTGTAGTGTTGGTTACTATGTTAAGCCCATGTACTTTATTCTAACTTCTGGACTGGCCAATTCATCCATTCTTCTTGAGTTACGTTCTGACCTTGTTAATTGTTCACTTATCAACCTTGACTGTTTTCACATGAGCACATATGTGTGTTCACTTCTTATTCTATTCATCACATATCTGTAACTTATTTTTATCTGGCTATAAATATTGATCAACGCTTGATTAAATGGCGTTGGCTCGTCAGCCTCCTCCACCGCGCGTCACTTTGTTTCGCTCTCTTCTATCCTTCTCATTTCTTGTCCAGATGAGTGTACGAAATATATGTATTCAAAAATCCATTATCGTATTCGACTTATTTAATTCCGTTATTCACCAGCGCGATTTAAGTCGGTGATATTATACGAGGAACGACGATATACATATTTCCACATGTATACCTCAAATAGCAATCAAAACCGACCAAGTTGCAGTCAGATCCTGTCTATTGAAAAGGCCGTAAATAAACAATACTAACTGACAATATTCTTTTGGACAGACAAAACAAAGAATTCAAAAAATGTTTTATCACATAAATGGATAAATATGTTAAGATATTGTCAATCAACTGGGTTAGTATTTTTCCACAACTTCTGACATACTGTGGTATTGGTCACTTATATCCACATAAGTAGTATATAACGGTGGTCAGGCATGGAATGTATTTCAGCAGAAGATCGATAAGGAAAGAACGGGACCGGAACGCAATTAGTATGGAAATGCATGAACAATGAAATCTAAGACAATGGACTGATATTTGCAAAAGAAACGATCAGGTTTGAGACGATAGATTGATATTTTGCAAATTAACTTTTACTATATGGTTCTCAAATTTTAGTGAGATGCTCTGTAATTCCGTGTCTAATACATTCGATTGTCCCCATTCGTGTTCTTTTTCACTACAATACCATCCAAAGAGTTTGGATGGTCTTCAGCAAATGTTTGTTCCGAAATTGTTCATAATTTTGTGAATTTATCAAATTCTCATGAGAAAAGTTATAGATGAATGGCATTTGTCAGTCTAATATTTTTTCAAAATATGAATCTGCTGATATGTATATCTGTTAAACATTTCCCAAAATAAAATGTTTATCTTTTTTGCATCAATCGTACTATTGTTCACATTTTTTGAACAAATTTTGTTTTACAATGCATGTTTTTTTCAAAAAAAAAAAAGAAAAAAATAATAAACTCTAGCTAGATGCACTTTTTCAGATAATATTTTAAGGAAAATAATTCGTTCTCGTTTACTTTATGCATATTTATGATTATTGTGATATGCTAATTGATTAATTTGGGTAGATAAACTAAAAAGTATAGGAATGTGAATGATGCACAAAGTGAAAGTTGATTAGTTGTTGCGTGACTTCTTTTTTGCTGTAAATTATCCATTCTTTTATCTATTAACCTTTATCGTCTAGGTTGGATAGTGTGTACAGTATTGACAGTTTTTTGGATGTTTTTGTAATAAATCTGTTTGCTTGGGACTCGAAAATGATCTCCTAAGCGATGATCAGTTCTCCTATATAATTCATAGAAGGCATGATGAAAAAGATGAATTCCTACTTTTTGTACAGGTTATCGCTTTAAGAAATGATATAAGGGTTTAGTAAAGATTGGTTTATTTTGTAGATAGTATTTATTACGATTTTGCTTATATTTTATCCATGGGAGGGGTCATTATTACGTACTTTTGAGTCTAATGCTAAGGTGAAAATAGATTACCGATGTTCCACAATCTTTCAATAGTAGCCCCGTTAAGGAGAATCTGTGATGCGCATTTGCTACATTTTTTAAGTCATGTCAATATTGACACACGTTTAACTAATTGAATAGTGAATCTAACACACAATTTCGATTTTTTCCAATATTTGTCTTAATTCTGAACTGTAAAATGGAAATCAGAACTTTCAAGTTATTCATCTATTCAGTTTGAAGTAATTCAATCTCTGTTAGCCATAAGGTCGAGTTGTATGTTGTATATCATTGCTTCTTATAAATTACTGAATGTCAAGTGCAATCATAAACTTTACTTCTTCATATATATATATATATATATATATATATATATATATATATATATATATATATATATATATATATATATGCACTGATATATTCAGCAACTATTTATACTACATTTTACTAAATGATTGATTACGGATTACTGAATTGTATATGTTTATACAGTGAAAAAGTATTGAACTTATTTATTTTCCATTTCATTTATTTCAGACGTAATATAAATCCTGTTTATTCCTCTAGGGATGAATTCTCTCAAGTTATGATTTTTTTTCTTCCAAATAATCAAAAATATACTTCATCTAGCAAATATAGTGAGAAGATAACAAAATGAAGAGAAGTAAATATTTAATCGCCTCATTAGTTTGTTTTTTATATAATACAATATTAGGACATAAACAATTGATGATTTATTATGTAATTTATTTAAATGAATATATAAAAATTCATTATATTTATATTTTAGTTTACTTTTATTTCTTCGATATTATTGCTGTTTGTTGTGGTTTAGGTTTTGAATGTTTCAAAGGATTTTTTGAGAAAGTCAATTTAAATGAAGGTCGTATGAAACAAGTGGCAAAATCGTGGGTACGTGATTAAATTACAATATTAGTTATAATTTTATCCTGTATTATAGAAATTCCATTTAAGAAGTCTGAATATACTGATATGAAATGGAATAAGATGTTATAACAGATGGCATTTATTTTGTATGAAGAAACTTTCAATACGAGATTGGTAGAGTTGTAATTAAATCTGATTTATAATCTAAAAAAACAAAGTGATCTATATAGTAACAGTGAAATATTTCAGATTGTCTTTTATAGATATGGATAGGATTATACCTGATACTTATTTTCATTACTGCTAACTTTTAAAAGTAATTTGAACTTTATATAGCATATGAATGACCACTTCGGATGAAGCAACAAGTTTTGAGTCTATTATTTCGATAACTTTAAAGTGTACTAAATCATGATTACAGATGCTCTTATCTAATTGTTTAATCAAGAATCAGATATTAAGACCAAAAGTGTACTAAGTCATTTACAACAGAAAATTAGTCAGTTATATATGATACATTATGTTTGTCCTCTCTCTCGTTAGCCAATCACAGGTAAATTGCCTAAATACATCTGTTGTATAACACAGAACACTTTAGGCACTGAGTTGATATTCAGTGATTAAACACTGTCACTTCATTATGAAAATGATCCTAAAATCATTAAAAAAAGTTTCTGTGAATGCATAAAAGTGTTATATGAACACTTTTATTCGTTTTTGCAAACAAATTTTCAAGATAACCATTGTTTAAATGAATATTTACTTGTTTTATTTTTTGTTATAGCATGTTGAAAGACCAGATTTAATTGGTTTAGATTTTCTGTGGGATTTATACCTTGCTCTACCATCAAGTGATGCAAGCTTAGATGGTGGACATTCAAATCGTCTAGTAGATCATGAAATATATACCAAGTCGAACCCGGCTATTGATAAGCCGTGTGAAACTAAATCAAGTGTTGGTGACTCATCATCAAAACAACAACAGATTGGAGCATTCAAAGTGTCAACATTCTCGTCATCAAAGTCACCTCTAGATGCTGCAAAACCAGCTAGATTACTTTTATTAAATGTACACTGGGGCCAATTAGCACCAAAGTTAAGACGAGATCCAGAATCATGTTATCGTCGTTTCTTTGATACTTGTAGACGACGATTAGAAGTATGTTTTTGTTAAAAAACTTAATATTTATAATATGGTTTCCAGAAGTTATATGTACATATATATTGCAAACTATCAATAAAACATAAAGACAAAATAAAGCTAACGATCGGGTGGCCGTTATGAAATTCATCTGTAAATTTGAGTCTGGAATTTTATGTTCTAAATGAGGAACCGGTATTGTTCTACTATCAACGTTATCTGAAACAAACGAATGAGCGAATACAACAATTTAGTGAATCAAAAAGCCCGAAAGTGGGTTGCAAAAGTATATGGGTTTGAATGAAATAGAAAGATATAGTCTGTCTTCAACCAAATCTATAAAATTGACAACACGATCTAAGTGTTGGTTAAAAGCTATGTACCGAATCAGTGTCGGCCACCAATTAAATTCAAGATTGAATTAAATGTCTCCGTTGTCAAATACAAACAAGTGAATTGTTACATAATTTTGATCGATAATCCTACATTTGGATAAACATACTTAAAGTTTGGGTCATATAAAAGCCGGTTGGCAGGGTGCCACTACTGATTTTTCGTGAAGTGTGTGTTTTGGAATTGAAGAAATTATTGATTTTGATATATAGGATAGAACATCATTAATAAATCTTTCGCACATTTTAGTATTAGGTTATTTCGATAGTTTTACAAGATATTCTTTATCCATTATTAAATATTTTTTTATAACTCTTCTAAACAGCTTTCACTATGAAAATAATATGTAATACAAGTTTAATTTGCTTACAATCGTACTAGACTATTTGTGTTCAAGTAATCTAACTACTTATAAGTAGATTGTCTGTCTCTTAGTTAAAAGTTTTGTGACGATGTCGAGAATCAGAAATATTTGAAGACCGCTAAAATACATAAAAAGCACAATATTTCATAAAAAATTAATATAGACAATCTAAATAATGTCGGAAATGGTTTTATTTGTAGAGCCAATCTAAATATACACTAAGATTGCTTTGTTTTTCTTCGAAGCCTGATGTCTGTTGCTAGAGTAGGTTGTGTGCTTAAGAAAACTCTCAAGGTCACTTTGACGCCACTGAAAGGTCGTCCATAAATTATAGTCACCACCAAAACATAGCGTCAGTTCACGATGTCATTTGCTGTTTGTTTGAGCCATTTCGATAAGTGCTCAATACCCGTTTAGAGTCCATGCAATCACTGTGACTAGTCATTAAAAGTTTTGTATGACATGAACCACAATCTGTTATAAGTGCGAACATGGATTCACTTTTCCTTAAGGTTCAGAACTTTGAGACTATTTTTATGCATCCGACCATTTCAAATTACATTTTCATTGCTCAGTCTCTTTTACTTCCATGGGATAATGGCACTTCTACTACTTTAGTACTCATCTAGATAGTTTCCTGTCATTGTTATGATATTCCGTGGTAATATTTGTACCAGTGCAAATATGTGGCAGGTTCTAAGTTGCTTTTAACTTAATGCCTCTAAGTTGCCAGCCTACATGATGAATTATAAAGCCACGGAATTAAGTTTTTACAACTCTAATTAAAGTTCCTTTCTTATTTTATTTATGTTGCGATTCATATGATTATTTCACTGCTTGATTGATTGCTTTGTTGTATCATTCTGTTTTGATATTTGTAAGAGAAAGAATATTGTTATATAACTTTGTTTTTGTAAAATAATTATATCACAAATGTTTGTCGTTGAATATGTAACTGTTAAAAAATTTGAACTATCCGTGACGTCAAACCTTTCGCTTTGTTCAGTTTTAAATTTGTCAGCCAGTTGTAATGATATTCTGGCATTCGCAGTCCAGATACGATTGTGTTTTCATAATGTAAGTTTATATTATCAAGGTTCTGAAGGTACAAATCGAGGTGCACTTTGTCTATGAAAGGGATTTACAGTTAACCTTTCGGGAACCTCTAGGACTTTAGCGTTAAGTCACTTAGATTTGTAACTATCATCAGCTATAGGGACCAGACGAAATCTCAGTCCTACAGTAATTTGCTCATGTTTTAATTAGTTTGATGGTACCACCTCTGATTTCATTGCTGGGTAGCGCGTATATAGGTACTAAATGACATCAGTCCCCTCAGGATTCCAGTTATACCTTTCTGATGCATCCCAGGTATCAAGAAATACAGGACCACGGTTTTCTACTGATTTTCTTTAGCCACCTAAAACCATATTCGTATTGTGAACATTTGGGCACTCTCCAGGTTACAAGACTGAGTAGTCACTCATATCTATACTATAAAGGAATATGTAAATATATTTAGCATAGTATTGGCATAATACCAGCCATCTATAAAATGCTACTAAGCTACTCGTTGTTTTTTTAGACCATCATTATCTGAAAAAAATATATTTTTAAGGAAGAATTCGAATTGACAAAGAATTTATTAGTTTAAATTGTTTTTATTACTTGCCTTCGCAGTTATCTTCTGCCTCCTCACTTTCATTTTGCTTATTTTCACAGACTAACTACGCTTTAGGTCGCGGTTTAATCACTGAATATGGAATCACATCAGTTTTGGCAGAGACTGGCGAATTACTGGCTTCATTGATGCTAGGACTTGGTCCTGCGACTAAAGCAAAACATTGTACTCGTACTGCAGCTAAATTGGCTATACGTCGTTTATTAGGTTTAGTTTACGCATATATTCAATCAGTTGAGGTAAGTGTGTCACTTGTTAAGTTTATCTGTTAAACACTTCTGTACTATAATAATTTTGCTGTAGCATATATTGAAATCGTAACTACAGTTCACTTAATAATTCACCTTCAGCATACATGTATTCAATAATTTAAACATTGTTAGTTATCAGTTACAATGACCTTTGAGTTTGTTATCCATGGTTTTTCCAGGTTTCTCATTCCAGGTATTACGTTGATTAATCAGATGTGTTTCTTGAGTATTTTTTCATAACTAAATTGTTGGTAAGAAAGCAATAAAAAGCAAAACAACTGTTATTTATATAACATTGCTTTAGTTTTACATCTATAAGAAATTATATTACTGATCGCATTGTTATGTGACTAGAGATGTACGTGTTTCACACTATAAATTAATTTATATATATATACTAAGAACGGAGTGAATAGATTAAACTGTAAACAAATACATGTTTTGCCTTTCATTATCACCATTTGTTGTTGCAGGTAAGTAGCTTAATAAAAAATAGCGTTTTTAAGAAAACTTTTTAATTAACTTATTATCACTAGAACCAATGTCATGATTTTTTAAGCCTTGCCATCTTGCGTTGAAACTAATTCATTTCTATTTTTAGAAACTTTCCAGAAAATATTGAAATGTAGGATTATATAGGAAACGATCTGTTGACTACACTTTATTAGTAATATTTATTCACTGTCACTTTTATCTATCTCCCTCTCTTCTTCATCATGTTTTATGAATTTTCACATCTGCTCTCTGTGCTACTTGTTACATATGGGGAACAACATCATACCTTTCTGATAGGCTAGTAGAGTCAAAATATATCGAGTGCATGTGATCACATACCGTCTCGAAGTCAGCCTACAGGAATCTTATATATCTGAAGCCAAATTGTATCATCACGGGATGTAATGCTTCTATAAATTGTACTTTCATCTGTATATTAGGTTTGTAAAAATCTTATTCTTATACCGAATTGTTTGTCAAACCACACTGATGGATTATGGTGTATGTTGTGCAAAGAAGGAACATCTTTGTGACTCAAAACTTTCTAGCCTTAACTTGTCAAGTTTTAAATATTCTCGTTGCTTTGATATGTGATCTGAAAAAGGATGAAGAAATATTCATCTCGAGGTTATTACTTCTGCCTTGTTGTGTTAACACTGTGACATCTTTAGTAACAGTAACTGTTTACTGTTAGACTTAGTGAATATTCAAACATCACATGTATGAATTATTTATTCTTTTTATTAATGTTACAACGACTTAAAAGTCGATAAGTTATTCTCTGGTGTTGTTAAATCAAACTAACTATTTAATACTCAATCGACTATGACTTTTTGATTGTTCAGTAAACTTAACTGTCAATGAGTTCGTAAAATTGACAGTTAACTGAACAACGATTTATGAATTATTCTCAAACTTCTTATAGTTTTACTGTTTCTAAACATTTACTGATATCATGTTAGTAAACTATTGAAGTTTGTCAATACTATAATTAATTACTGAACACTTTACTGAAGCATAATTTCAATACCAACTTATGTTTTGTGTTGTTGAATTGAAGCTTGAAATTCTTGAATACCTAATTTTAATGTCAGTAGTAAATAATAATCAAAGTTGTTTGCCAATGTTCTCAGTTTACTTTGTAATAAATAAGTTGTGTTATTGTAAATTATGGGCCTGTTTGTGTAGTTATATTTTCTTCTCTAGAAGATCTATGTAAATATATCATTTCATTTATGCTAGATTGATATAAGATCCCTCGTTTTATTTATTAAAAAAATAGGATGAAATGTTTGGTTCTCGTGCTCAGTATCCAAATTGGAAACCTCATGGTTGTACTTATCGAGGTTGGGATATGCATTTACTTTTGAATATTGAAACTATTAAACAAGGTCAACCAGTCGTATCTTTAACTAATCCTGTGCCCATAATTGGAAATCAGGTTATGAAGAAATTATCATCATGTTCATCTAATGTATCCAGTAACAATTCACAATATTTTGAAAATCATGATTCTATAGCATTGTTAGCACACTCAAATGAACCTCTTAGTTCAATTAGGGAGAGGGCCAATATTTTGTCGACTGCATATTTATTTGGTTGTCAATCTAAATCAAATAATCAACAGGACACTGGTAAATCTTCATCATGGACAATGGCTACTTTATCTCTTCAGAAAGAAACACGACCAAAAATTTCCATTTTATGTGAGTCGAATCAACCGATCGAAAAGACTATACTTTCACATGATGCACCCAGTCAACGGAATGAAATGAGATCAGTTAGTAAACATAATTCCTATGAACTTCTAGATACTGTGTTAAATCGCAAACCTATTGGTGAACTTGGCTTTCAAGTAAGTCATATTTTTTGTTAGACTTTTGTACTGTTCAGCGCAACTATATTTCAGTTTGTTTGATTAAATATTTTGTGACGATGTAGCTAATTAAATACAATTCAAAGTTGTTTGAACTTTAGTTTTACTTAAGAATAACTAACTGTTAATGTTTGAGTAGAAGCATATAACATTTATCATACTGCTGAAATGATTGTGAAATTGTTAATTTAAAACAATATGACTTGATGTTCAGTATTACCAATTAAAATGCATAGACTTTGACCCCTCTGTCAGTCTTCTTTAAGTAGATGAAAGCTATTACACAATTTTTACTTATATATTTATATAGTTTATTTTTTAAATTTTCTTTTCTTAGATTAATCGTCAGTTGATTGTTCGATTTTATACAGAATCTAACAGTCGTGTACGTAATCGTGTTAGTAACATAAGTGCTGTTTCTTCTTCTGCTATTCAAGGTTCATCCAATAATTCACCTTATAATAGTTCATTTTCATTAGCTGGCTCATATTCATCCACGTTAGAATTGACAAATGAATGTTTCAATAATTCTATATTGATTTCAAAAAATTATTGTTTATCAAATGATGAATCTTCTAGTTTTTTAAGTAATTTCCGTAAACGTCTAGAAACATCATCTACATTACAAGTAAATCATCTTATCACTAATGATACATCTGTACTCAGTCTTAGTAATAATAATAATAATAAAATTCTAACTGATTCATCAACAGATTTAAATAATTCTAATCAAACGATTCCTACAACTAATGTTAATATTATTCTACCTAGTGTTTGTTTATCAAATGATTCAGCAGTTTATGAACTATTATTTGAATTAGCTGAATCGGAACTTGCATATCTTAATTCATCATTCCTAATACAATCAAATAGTCGTAATAAAAAAGTCCATTCATCATCTTCGTCATCAAATTTATCATTTGGGGAAACACAATTTCCTTCAACATTTAGTTTTCTTCATCCTGTACGATTATTATTAGCATGTTTACCAACGTATAAATCAATTCGCCATGGAAGAAATGGTAATGGTACATATTTACAATATAGTTTAGTATGTAATCCACATATGCTTCTTAATGCTTCACCTTATCGTGTTTTATATAAATTACAAGTGAGTATAGTTTTTTTAGTTGAGTCTTACATAATAATAATAATAATAATAATAATAATAATAATAATAATAATAATAGTCCTAATGATGTGATGTACTTTCAGACACGTTGTTATTATATTTTTACTTAATTTCTCAATAAGAAGTGAAGCATTGAATCGTTTTAGCAGCTAAACATTTTTCTAACTATTATTCATCTAGCTCCATGGATATCATCGTAGTCAGATTAATAGATTAGCCTAACAATCATTGATGTTTTCTGTTTATAGTATTATGGCCTTGTAGTTTTACTAGCTTCTACAACTACTTATATCAGAATGAAATTCTGTGGATATTATAGTAATTTCAATAGTTGAGATTATGAGTCAATTGAAGCTAGACCACTAAGGGAAACCTGGAAGCACTAGATGCCCGTTTCGTCCTATTGTGGGATTTCTCGGCAGTGCACATCTGCGATCCCGCCTATCAGTATCTCTCAAACCATACATTTTTGTGATGGTTAGTCAACTTCATTAAAGTGGAAAACAAAGATTCCATCACTTGGTTTCCTTGCAGTTCTAAGTGCTCGATATATATACCAGTTGGATAGATGTTTTCACAAATAACCACATGGAAGACTGAGAATCGAAGAAACATATTTCAAGAATTTTGAATATCAAAATGTTTGTGATATAAAAAGAGAATAAATAACTATATAAAGAGACTTGGAAGAAACGAAGTAGTTATGTGAAACATTAGTCACCACGTTCATACTAAGCCAATAGTTGATTGTTAAGAATAATTTTTTTATTTTTTATTTTCAGCTTTTGAGTTCTGCGTTGATTCCTTTGGACACAAGTCCATGGTGGGAAATCTCCCCAGGATGTTCGCTCTCACCTCCGTCTTCAACTTACTTAATATCTCAACCTCTTCCGATGTCCATTATCTCAAGAACTCATAAAGAATTGGAATCTCTTTCAGTAGACAGTAATCCTAGATCAAATTCAGCTAGTAGAAGATCTCATTCTCGTACTTCACCTATAAATGGTGATTGTAAATCTAATTGGTTTCTGTCTGTTGATGCAATAAATACAAATTCACAAGTAATAAATTCAACTTCAGCACCATCTTCACCAGAAATTTCTCCACGTCGTCGTCGTCTTAAAAAGCTAACTACCTTCACACTTTCAAGTGATATTTTCTCTTTCAAGGGGAAGTCTCACAAAGATGGTAAATTTTAACTTTATTTTTTAAATAGATAGATAGATGAAACCATTGTTGATGGAGGAATGAGTTTTGTTTTACTTAAACTACAAAAGCTTATTGTTATTATTCAGATGCTGGACATGATTTCCAATTCCTTCCTAATGTCTTAATGAATTTTTTTAGTCAACGAAAAAGTCCAGTTTTATAGCTTTTCTTTTATGCTAGACTGTACTGTAAAGGCGAAAATACGTATAGTTAGCTGAAAAGTTTAATTACGAAACTTTTAGAACAATTAGTCCCTTTGATAAATTTCGATATTGCAATGAGAAGACATCCTACTATGTCTATCAGTTTACATGTATGTGTGGAAACACGTACGTAGGGAGGAGCAATCGTGATCCGCAATTAAAGGTGGGTGAATACATACCAAAATGGCTGCGGATACAAACGAATTCCAATGGTCAATTAAGATCATGGGATAGACAGACATCTTCCTCCATTGCGAAACATTTGATTGAGACTAGTCATAAGGTTGACATCAAGTTAGTATTTGTAGTGTTGTACAAAAGCTTCCAAGGACGTATACTAATATTTATTGAAGCCTTGGCTACACAGAAACTGAAACCTCCTTTATGCGTTCAAAAACAATTTGTCTTTACCCTTAACCTACCTTGGTAATACTGATTTATTATCCAGAGTGGTTATCACATTGTTTTTGTATACTTTATTTTTTTCTTTTTACGGCTTACCTTTAACCTGTCTGGTTGACCTTTTAATTTTCATATAAAAATGTCTTAACAAGTATACGTATGGTCAGATTGTTCGAAATGTATTGCGCAAATATACCACATAATTCTGATAAACTTTGTCTTCTCATTACGAAACTTTTGTTGTAATTCTGGACAACATCCTCAGAACAGGCTTACTTGTTACTGGTGGGGATGATTTCAATTCCCTCCAAAGTTGACGCTAAGAATTTTGTCTGAAACGCAAAAGAAAGGTCTTAAAATCAAACCGTCCTGCGTTAATATAATAGAAAGAATTGAACTAGAACCTGTAAAGTACTGAATTCAAGTTGAGGTTAGAGCTAATGATGTCTCAAATGACAGTGAAAATTTTCAAACTCAGTAAAAACAACATATTTAAAAAAAAACATTCACTTGAACCGTACACTTGCTGATTTCATTTAACAACTTCTAAATGACGGGTTAAAGATATGTACTCTTTACTCGTAAGAGAACCACTAAAATTCCGAAATTATGTCTTTATGAACAAATACAAACTGAAATTATAAGCAGAGATGAATGGTGGCTAGCAGTAAAATCCAAGACGCGCGTTTGGTTTTATATGGGACTTGTTAACTGGAAATGCCAGCATCCCAGAGTTGAAGTTCAAACAATTAACAAAAAAATGAATTAAATACAAGCTGACTTAATCTCCTTTACTTAATTCTAATACCTACTTACTTACTTATGTCTGTTAGCCCTCGTCGTGGAGCATAGGCTGCCGACCAAGATATCCCAACCAAATTTTTCTTGGGCTCTCATTTACAGTTGTTTCCATTTTCTATCCAGACTTTTGATGTCTGCTTCCGATCTCCGGCGCAACGTTCTTTGTTTTTCTGCTTTTCTGTTTCCCTTCAAGATTACAAGTTAACGCCTACCTTATGATACAGTTTGATGATTTCCGCAACGTATGTCATATCCACTTCGATTGTCTTTTCCCAATTTCCTCTTCAGATGAAAGCTGGTTTGTTCTCTCCCTCAGTAGGTTGTTGTTGATTGTATCCGGTTAACGGACATTAAGTCTCATGAGTAGACAACTGTTTATAAGTACTTGTACTCTCTTGATAATAGTTTTGGTGGTTTTCCAAATTTCAGTTCCATACAGTAGAACTGTCTTGACGCTCATATTTAAGATTCTGACTTTGATATTGGTTGAAAGTTGTTTTGAGTTCCATATGTTCTTCAACTGTAGAGATGCTGCCATTGTTTTGCCAATCCTTGCCTTTACTTCTGCATCGGATCCTCCTTGTTCATCGATGATGCTGCTGACCGGCTACGTGAAAGTTTGCACCTGTTCCAGAGCCTCTCCACCAAGTATGATTGAGTTAGTATTCTCCGTGGTATATTTAAGGGCCTTGTTTTTATCCTTGTGTATGTTGAGGCCTACTGATTCAGAGACTGCTGCTACACCGGCTTTCTCCACCTGTACTTGTTGGTGTGTATGGGATGGAAGAGCTAGGTCATCTGCAAAGTCCAAATAGCCTAGTTTCATGCAAGCTATCAATTGTATTCCATACTTCCCTTCAGATGTGGAGGTCTTCCTAATCCAGTCAACCACCAGAAGAAAGAGAAAAAATCAGAGTAAGCGGCCTTGTCTGAAACCATTCCTCACCTGGAATGCATGGGTTAGATGTCCTCCATGAACGACTTTTCAGTGTAGTCCATCGTATAAATTCCGGATGATGTGGACGATCTCAGGTATACCATAATGTTGAAGAAGTTTCCATAATGTTCTCCTATCCACATTGTCAAGCGCCTTCTCATGGTCAATGAAGTTAATATGTAGTGACGAATCCCATTCAATTGATCGCTCAACGATGATCCGTAGTGTCGTGATTAGGTCTGTACACGACCAATCCTTACGGAATCCAGCCTGTTGGTCTCGAAGTTGGCCATCTACTGAGTTTTTCATCCGGTCCAGTAACATTCTGTTGAAATATGTTTCTGTTACAGACAGTAGTGTAATGCCTCCGTAGTCCTCACATTTGCTCAGATCCCCTTTCTTCGGTATTTTGATGAGGTGTCTTTCTCTCCATTCTATCGGCACTTGTTCCTACTCCCAAATCTTCCTTAATAGAACGTGAAGCATGTTTGCAATTGCTTTCATGTTTAATTTCAGTGCTTCAGCTTACATACTTTTTCCCACTCTTGATTCGTCTGATGGCCATCCTGACTTCTTCGACGTTGATGGAGTGACATCCTCTCCGTTTACCCAGCATTGTGACCGGCAATAACCCTAGGGGAGCTACGGGCGGAGTTGGTTCTAATCTATGTTACTTAGTAAAATTTCGGTAGCATATAGATATTTGTCAGTAAAGAACTATTATTGGCATTCTCGTATATTTCAAAACAGAAATAATCTAAATCATCACACGATTAAAAAATTAACGTGTGATTTATGACTTCTTTTTTCTTTTTCTGTGTATCCATAGTTTACTGGATAATTTGCCTATTACAGTAATCTCTGATTCACTTAAGCAATTGATTTGGTTATTAAAAAAGTCAAACTCGTCCGTCTAATTAATAACAAGTAGCTTTTCGTTTTGAGATGGTGGAGTAGTTTGTGCTGATGATGTCGTTCAGAAGAATGATAAAAGCTTCACGATCAAACCATCCAGCTCAGAGAACAAAACTCCACCAAAAAGCTTTTTGTTTATTGATCAGTATGAAAAAAATAGACTTGTTGATCTTGTAATCACACATACAAGTTAAACAACATATCTATTTATCCACATATTTATAATTTGAGTAATTTACTCATATTTATTTGAATATTTATTTATATTGTTGGTTCTCACTCTCTAGTGCCAAAAGATTTAAATCTAGTAGCTGACGCTCCACTTATTGAATATCTTGAAGCATTAGTTCAATTACTTGAGCGAAATTTAGTTCCCTTATCTGTCGAATCACCTTATAAGTCTACGAATTCCGTCAAAAAGCATATTTCTGCATTTCCATTTGTATTGCGATCCAATCATATTCGTCGTCAATGCATTACTAATGAACATGAATATTTAGCATCTAATATTTCACAGAATACAGCTAAAGATAATGCTAATTGGTGGAGGCGTGAAGTGAGACATTTGTGCTTACAGTTGTTAGCTTCTTTGTTAAATCCAATTACTCTAGTGAATAATGATGAATTCACAACAACTGGTAAGTGTTAGTATTTTTTTCATTGGTTGATATCAGCGAGAGATTACTTTATATATAAGGCATTCAACTTTTAACCATTCTCTAACTTGGCTTCACATATTTTCAATTTGTATACTGGGTTTTATTTCTGGCTCTCGCATGCATTAATTGGTAGATAATTACACAGTAATTTACCTATTTGTTAACGTTTTCGGTAGTCAGAACTGTCGTTAATACGAATTAAACTAAATTCACTGCTTTACATAGCATGTTTTGTTTAGTAAAGATAGGAGTAAGATGAAACAATTGTGTCATCAATCTCTATGTTAAGCAAATAACAATCGATATATGTAGTGGAGCAATTAAGGAAATAATGAATCTCCTTCAACTGAATGTATTAGGATATATGTCACAGATGCTCATTAATCTGCTTTCTAACGGCTTAACCTGCTTCCAGGTTTTCAGTGGTGGCCTAAAATTCATCGGTTCATGATCTCAATAAAAAGTAAACTCAATAGCATTTATAAAATCAAACGAATTCACTCTTTTTCATGCGTCTTTACCAACTATAAACTGCCTAAAAATTAATGAGTAGTTATGCAAGTAGTAAATAAAAGATTTGATATACTTTAGTCAGTGAATTCGAAATTGATGTTAGAAATGTAACTGAAAATTACAATTAAAAAATAAGATACGCAAAATCTTATTGATGTCTAACATATTAATTTGATGATAAGAAGCATCGAATTAGAATTATTCATTTTCTTCTGTAAATTTTGTTATTCTTACCCTATTTAAATTTATTACGAAATAAATTTACTTAGAATTTACGGTTGGTGATTTATATTAGAAATCTAAATAGTTCAAATGTCCTAAATAATTGTTGCTCTTCACCGACACGTAATTAGACCCTGAGAAAAAAAACCATAATTTTTTTTACAAAACATGGAAAGCGGCAGTACAGCTAAATATGTTATTTAATGTTCTTTACTAGTGTCTCTAAAAAGTAATTAGTTTGATTGTAGTATCGGCGGTCTTACTGCTTATGCTTGGAAATGGGAATCATTTGAATTTACACTACGCTAAGAGAAAATATAAAGAAAGATACAATTGAAGATTTATTGACTCTCCAAAATGTGATGTTGAAACAGATAGAATAATTTATATACTGGTTTTACACACAATTGATGACTAGTTAATAAACATCATATAAGTGTAAAGATACATGGGATAACTGTAAAACATGTACAAAGTTCACACAGAATAATACAATGAATGTAACTGTCACACTGGACGAAAGTTCATACTTGTCAAACTGAACAAAATTCACATTCAATTATTACAAAATATATTCATCTAAAACAATGATACACTGAAAAACAGAACTAGAATATCGTGCTGACTAAAATATTACACTTCTAATAAAATCATTGTCACACTGGAAATGGACTAATATTATATTCAATAAAATGTTTCGTTAAGAATAAATGCAATGTCAAACTGTTACATTGTAAATAGAAATTATCATGAAATATCACCCTAATTTAGCGAAAAAAAGCTGAAATTGCCCTTTTGTCCCAACTTATCACTATCTAACTAAACTTCTAAACTTTTCACTAAAGATTGGATGTAAATATTGTCATTACATAAGTATTATTTTATTCTTTCAATAATGTTCACTACTAATTTATCTGTTGTTTTCTTTTTAGTTCATAAGTCGTACAATCAAAATATAATGTCTGAACCAATCTATACTATACCATCTGATTCAGTTGTATATCAAATAACTCCTATATTAGCATATAATCTATTGAATAATTTATTAGATACTGCATTAATCGATGCTGGTATCGACATTGAATTACTTCATTCTAATAATTCATTTACAAAACAACACTCACAAGAATTACTCAATAATTTTTACTATTTATCTATGCCTAAATCGTACATGTTTTCACCACATGTTGATAGTAAATCAGGTATTGCTGGTGTAATTGAAGAAATCTCTTATTTTGGACGAAAAATTCTATTTCAAGATGTTGAAGTAAGTTAATCATATACCATACATACATATGTATATCAGATAAATTTATCTTTTAACAAGCTCATTTTAACTGCTTGCATATTTTTCTTCGTTTCTTTTTATATCAATCCTGTTTTTCTATTTTACTTTAGATCAGTGTACAGTGTATACGATTATATTTTCAATGTATCATAGCCTATCCATGTATATTTGTTGATGCTTTATTGAAGTCGACGAATTTGGAGAATAAGTTTATACAACTGTTAGTGTACTCCTCATCTACAAGGTAATTTAAAAGAGAAAAATTCAACTTACTGTTAATTTATGAAATTTTTTAATAATATTTAAGGCAAAAAGCTTTTCATATAATTTTACTGTACAACTTTTGGAATGACTGTTGAAATTAGACAATTATGGAGTTTTAAACTATTAAGGTTGACGTTTTTCATTTTAATTTTTCAGATAATAACAGTTTGTAAACGCTGGTCAATAAAGTGTTCTATTAAGCATGGAATGACATCATTTTTCTATTTGACCCCTTAAACATAACAGTCTGTTGTCATTTTATTTCCCTCTCGAATCTTGGTTCATTCTGCCTTCAAATTATTTAGTTACTTCTAACCATTTGTTATTTCTTTTTATCAGTCAAGTGAACTCAAGACAATATCAAGTTTACTATTTGTTTTGTATATTGAGCTTTTGATACTTTGGTTGATTAGTAAGAATATGCATATAAAATGGAGCACTATGCGTATATATGGACGTGGATATGATCATTTCTTTATTATTTTAATTTATTTTAGAATAAGAAATGAAATGGCTCGTCAACTGGAACAGTTGTTCATTCTTGTATCACCTTTCCTTTTCACTGGTCCTTCTTGCTATACCAGAAATAATTCATTATCTGTTTCGCATACATCTCACTCTTCGATTTGTTCACTTCACGGTTATGTTCGTCATCCTGAAATACTAAATCTGATTCTTAAAACCATACTCAATACACGGTTACCATTTTTTGATGTGAAACTAGACATTATGTCACTACCGGCAGTAAATATTTTAATTAGCCAATGTGCAGAATATTTTCGTGTACGTGGCTTTTTACTCGGTCAAACACCTCCTCAAATTCTTAAAACAAATTTCAATACTGATCATATCACTATTCTTCAAGTAAGCTTTACTTAATTGATTATGGGCTACGTTTTTTTACACAAGTAATTGCCATGATGAAACATTGATTTCGTATGTAAATTTAAAGAAACATTGTACAGTTGTTGAACAATTGGCTTCTGTAGTGTAAATTGATTTATGATAGAGTTGCATGGTAGTGAAACTGACGGCTTAGTTGTTTATCATCCATATGTTTTTACACATGCTTCTTTCCAAAAAGACATTTTGTAAGACACTAGAGGTAATATTATTTAGTGTACAAAATGTCTATTCTAATCCTAAACAGTTATTAATATAATTTTATGTGAACATTAAATAAACAGATACATTACCTGATATATCCACTTTACCTAACTAACTGTGGGCTAAAACTTGTTGGTTGGACACAAAATGTTTAAAAATCACCTCGGTAACAATACAGACTAATTTACAATTGATTGATCCCTTGGTTTGACCAATGACATTTGTGTCAGGTCCTTCTTATTGCAGGTCGAATTCTATTGACCAAGTTGTAATGTGACCACTAGCCTAGGTAACTCGACAGCGCGTGCACTATGTTGGCTAGAGGTAGTGGACAGGAAACCTTTGACCTAGGTTTGGTGCTATGTGGCACTCAACAGCAGTGTGTACGCGTAAACTTGAGGAAACTGATACCCCTTGAATAGCTCAGTGGTAATGTCTCTGAATGTGAATCTGGTTGACACGAGATCAAAATCGCCAGGGAACATCAGTGTCCTCAAGATTACGGGTATACGTTGCTGATGAGTACCAAGTAGCGTGAATCCTATGCCCATGGTTTCCTCTCGACCACCTCACGTCTAAATATAGACTTGTAACATATTCAACTTATACACTTTACATGCGTTGAAAAAATTCAATGAAATTTTTGTGTGATTAAGGTGGTTCTTACAGAGGCAATATTTATCACAATTGTATAAAAGCGTGTGGTGATTTCGACCTTTCAAAACTGTTTGTTTCAACCTTATTTTGAAAATGACGGAATTTAGTCACATTTAGTTAGACGTGTCTTGAATAAAAATTGAGAATTGTTTGCGACCATAAGCGAAATCACCGTACTTTATTCAAGGTGTTTATAAATAAAATCATTTGTAATATGTAACCGGGGTAAATTTTAATTTGCACGAAGCAACTATCCGTTATTAAAATGACAATATAGGAGGTGCGTAATTGTTCCTTGTGAATTCGATATTTTTTTCCCCACATATTTTGAACTGTGATCAATTCAATTCGTGAAAGATGCTAACCGTTTAACTAACACTGTTCATATGTTTTGTCGTAATAACTGAAGAATTGAAGGCCAGTATGTTTGCACAGTAGTATAATGAATGAAGACGGTTTATTGTTCGAAACGTAAGGAATACCAGATTTTTGTCTCTATTAATTGGTCAATATTGGATTGTGTAAATAAATCTAGTAGTTAGAATTGTAAAAAAATCTAGTTTTGTAAACTTTTCTTTAGAAATTTCTCAATAAGTTGTTGTCATTTTGTAAGTAATGTGACATTTTTTTCTTTCGAATACTTGCTTTCTTCTTACAATACACTTTTTTTTGTAGAATGATTTACTATGGTTTAAAAAAATGATGGATTTTGATGATAAAAATATGCAATACTATGAAAATCAAATACTCAATGATTGTCTACTAGCTGGTCATTTGAATTCAGTTCGTTTAATTTGTGCTCAATCAATAGCATGTGTCACTAGTCATTGTCAATGTACATTGAATCATCATTTATTATCCAATGGGGGGTTAACACCAATTATAGATAAACCAGCATCTAAAATAAATAACCGTAGTAATAATAATAGTAAATTAAATTATTTGAAAAATGGATTTATTACTAACATTAATCATTTATTACCACCGATACAGTTATTAAAAGCAATGAAAAATCCAGATATACTTGTAATTAATATGAAAAATGAAGAAACTAATTCACAGACAATGTTAAATAAAGAATTTACAGAAAACAGAATACCTATTCACTCTTCTGTTGCGTTAAAATTAGCAGTTGATTGTATACAAATAACAAGAGATTTTATTTATTATCTTATTGTAGAATGTTTATTCCCAGCAGCTAGATATTTACTTTCAGATCAGAATGCTAAAGATTTATCACTGTACGCTCCATCAAATGGACAATTTTCTAAACGTGAATGTTTACGAAGAAGTTTATCAATTTTATTTAAAAACCGTAATCTTCCACAATTTGATGTTTTTAAAAGCCTCCGACCTATGACTAAAGAAGTATCATTGTCATTTTTGTGTTTTGTATGTCGCATAGATTGTCAAAGTTTAGAAAAGGTAATTACTGCTTTGATTCTTCTCAAACAGTTATTTTCTTTATCAGTATATAGGGTGCTTATATAATCTTATTTGTTAGATTGTAAAAAAATAAACCGCTAACTTGGGACACAATGTATACTACTGAAAGCATTATAACTAAATGCAATCATGCGTTACCTCGTCTTCGATAAAAAGAGCTTGCTGTTTAGTCTTTCAAGTTATATGCAGAGTGTATCCAGGTGACATGAACAATAATTGTAGATAAGGAATATCTCTGTTTAATCAATAGGTATCATTAGTATGTTGGAAAAGTTAGTATTTTGGGCGACTTATTTTATATTCAATAAGTCCTGTTTTTTCTTAAATCAAGGAACTTATTTTTATTAAAGTCCACTAGGTGCATTGTAAAAATATTATAAGAGTGAAGTGTTTCATTTAGTGTAGGTGGCCATTGTCACGCAAACTCACTAATTTTGAGTAGGTACTTTGACAAAAATTACTGCTGTTTAGAAAAGTGGCTGTAAACTATCTAATAATGATTTTATATACATTCTATTTAAAATAACTTGAGAATCAAAATAACCGTTTGCTTTTGTTTTGTCCGCATCGATAAGTAATTTCTCTCTGCTTAGTTCTTTTATTACGTAACTATGATGATGAAAAATTATTTCGTTCTCTTACCGCAGCAACATAATCTCTCACTTGAATTTGGCGATAACTACGGCTTGACCATAAAACTATCTAGGTTCTATGAAATGAACGCATATTCAACCAATTTATCACTAGAAAATCTTTTACTATGAGAACTACTGGCTATTTAAACATACCAATTAATCAAAAGTTATAAACACGACTGAAATCTCATGTTTACTTTAGAATATGCCGACAAACTGTTTTACAATAGATCACTTGGTTTTTTTTTCCTATTGAATACGTTGCCCATTTTTAATATTCTCGATTGAATTGATTAATAAATATTTTTTATTTTCAAAATCTATGACAGTTTGTGATTTTTACTTAACTCATTGGTGCTCAACATTTTCTTTTTCAAGAATTTAATTTCTCTTTTTTATTTTTACTAGGTTGTTAATCTACTAATTTTATTACACCATTCACATAAATCAGATCAGATTAGTTCTGAAATTGGTACACATACTTCGATATTGCCTAATTCAATTCAAACATCATCTGAAATGGTACTTGATCATAGTTCATTTAAATCTACTACAGAAGAATTGCTTCATAAACAACATAAAGTTAATACAATACCAAATATAATAGGAAAAGTAAGTTGATAATAGTATGAAGTCCGCTATTCTTATTGATATTAAGGACTGATTTTTGATTAATCATTATTTGCTATTGTATATCCAATGTGCATCTCATTTATATAATCAAAGATTAATCATTCTACCGTAGTAACAATGGATCATTCAAACACTTACTTATAATGATATTAACAACATACACAGTAATTAACCTAGTCTATATTCAGAGTGAAAGATACTGGCTTCGACTTGTGGAGTGAACATTTGGATTGAAATTCAGGCCCACCCAGCTGAGTTCAAAATTAGTCAAAACGCTTGTCCTGGATTATACTACTAGCTAAAATCTATCTTTTGTATAAATTTTTAATTGTTTTAAACAGTCGTTTTACTTAATTCATAGATAAGTTAACTGAATGAGTCATAAATAAATGTCAAGTGTCCATCGACACATAAGCCATGAGATGAGTACTTCAGAGAATAGTTTTCATTTCAGTGATTGCCCTTGCAGAATTGCACAATTCCACTTATATGTAGGATTACAATAATAATTTTTAATATGTTTATTTATACATCAGAATAATTTATTGAATACAGTAACTAAAAATAACCAAACAAATAAATATACAATAATGTATTACTCTTATTGAATTTTTGGTCATGAAATAGAAATTTGAAAAGCTTATCCAAGGATATTACAAAAGGTAAATATCAAATAATAATTGTAAATATGGATTGGAGTTCAGTATTGCATAGGTTTATTATGTTTATTTATTTGTCAATGTTTACTGGTTGAAGCATTTGTCGCGTATGGATCTTATAAGGCAATAAAAATTGTAAAATAGGTTACCAGGTTGTGTATTAATTACTACTAATGAACTTTTGAATTTCCGTTTTGTTGATTGATGGATTATTTGTGAAAATTGTTGTATCCTAGTGAAGATTAAATTACATGTAACTTCCGAGGACTATTAATGGACTAATATTCTATGAATATTTTTATTGTATAATTATTCAATAATTATATTATGTATATTTATATTCCCCTTATTACAAGCTTCATTTTGATCTATAATTTATTATTATACGACGTACTGTCCCTAAATTATGCTCAGTTTATTAACTACCGCCTCCCACGTTCACAGCCACTTTTTGGCTTTATTGTGTACAAATATTATTTCCTACCTTATGGTGCGTTGCGATCTGTTTGTTTGATATACAAGCACAGTATGTTTGAAATATATGATTCATATAGCAGAAGTTGGTATTGTGTTCTGGACTCAAATGGACGGGCTAGGAGGACATAAGACCAATAAGGTCGCTAGACTGCTCATACCGCTTGAACGTCATTGGTTTGGCATAGTGTTAAGATTGTATAAGTCGTATTTTGACTGGTGGATAAATCACGTGATAAAAAGCCGGACATAAAATCATAACAAAAATAAATTTATAGATCTTTATTTCTGTCATGAAATCTTTCTGTCAGTGCTTTAATATTATCTCTTGTTAATAGGGGGATCTGAAATCAAAGATTTATGCATTTCATTGCTTACTCGAATGACGATGTTATGTCTTGTCAAATTTCTTTGCTAACCATCATCAATTTATTGATTTACACAAGTCTGTATTAATTTTGATTTTTCTTTAAATACATTTCTCTTCATAGAATTTTAATGGTTTAATATTCTTAATTTATATAAACATAATATTATAGGCTGGTGTTCATTGGGATGTTCAACCTGTTGTAGCTGGACGAGCAAAATGTGGATTTGTTGGTTTACGTAATGGTGGTGCAACATGTTATATGAATTCAGTTCTACAACAATTATTTATGCAACCTGATGTACCGGAAACATTATTAGCTATTACAGATACTGATGATACCGATGAGAAAAATATTCTGTTCCAAACTCAACAAGTCAGTTTAAAATGTAGAGTATTTAATGTTTGAAACTGTAATTGATTAGTCTCGGTAACATCATTTAGTCACAAATATTTTAATCAGAGATGGATGGTAGCTAGCAATGGAGCCCAGGATGAACATTTCATCTTATTTGAAACTCACTGTCAGCTGGATGTATCTGCAATTTCATTATTTACTGTTTATTGTTTTAATATTTCATTTAGAGTGAAAACAACTTTATGCTAAAGTAATCCCATCATTAATATATAATAACGTTCTATCCAAAATGGTTAGGATAAGTCATTGTACATAAATTGTAAGATGATCTGCTAAAGATTGATTTCAATTATGAAATAACAGATAACAATTTTTTATCTCTGAATACTTGTGGTTATATGGAATAGGGTTATTGTACATAGAGTTATTTAAAATTGTTAGCATCTTAATCCCCTTCATTTTTTAAAAATCATTTAATGTGGTATTACACCATGCTAAGATTTCTAGATACGTAGACATATATATCAACATTAAAACCTCGCAGTGCAAATGTACATTACTTTACACACTATAATTGTAATGCTTATAGCATAAAAAGTACATGATAAATTTACTAATCAGAAAGGGAAGACGAAATTTTATATTTTTCAAGGAAAGTTTTGTGCAAACAAGAAGTAGTGATTAGAATTCTCAAGATATTTGTGTCGATGGTGAAAAATTGATATATAGTCAATGTATTTGTTTTGTTGTAAGTAATCACTTTAAAAAATGTAATTAAATACAGTAATTATACTCTTAATACAAATAGGATATTTTATTTACTGGATTTGTATGTAGGTGTAGGTTAGTTATTTCTGAATTATCAGCCATTATCATTTTTAGCATGGCAATAATTTGTTTTATATTACTTGTCTAAACAATATTATAAGTTACTAACTGAATTTATAGGAAAAAAATAGAGGAAGATGTTTGGGTAAATACTTACGGAAGTAAAAATTTCAGTCCGTCCAATCAACATATTTAATTCATACTTCATGTCGATGAAATTAAAAGCGAACATTATTATTACACTAATGATTTGTTTTAGAAGACGATTCTTCACTTACAATCTGTGTTTAATTCTTTTTAAAGTTTAACTTGAAACAAACTTTGTTTTTGTTTCCTAATTTCAACGGTGGTGTGAATATTAAAAGGGAAAAATGTATTTGTAAAATCTCAGAGAAAGAATTTGAAGTAAATTTTCCTTGAAAAATCTTGGACCAGATTGCTAGGCGAAACGTTGGATTTACTTCAAATTCTTTCGCTGAGATTTTACAAATACATTCTTCCTTTTTAATGTCTCACATTAACTCGGCGCCAAAATATTGTGAACCTATTCATTCAAATTTAGATGAAAGTTCTTATTGGTGATGTGAATAATTAGTCGATCATTACATGTACCTTTTTAAAAGTTATTTTCAGTTGAAAAATAATTCATAATATGATATGACTGTAAATATCATTATTAATGTCTTAGTTGATAATTTTAAATAAATTAACTATTGAGTAGGTTGTTAATTACCAATAACAGTAAGCTTACAACAGAAAAAGTTAGTTATATTCTTATGGAGATGACACGTAAATCAACTGTGAAGATATTTATCTAGTTTTTACTGATATAATGCTGAGTTATGTTTTATCATCACCTTGTCAATTCAGTAATTAACTTCTTTACGAATCTACGGTTTTTTTGTTGTTTCTGTTATTGAACGAACTGTAAACTCAAAAGCTAATGATTGTTTTTTTCAAAACAATATATATTTAAATAACACAAATTAAACACTAATTTACTCTATTTGGACACTATCGTAAAATCGTTTTTGTAAATTATTAACTTAATCATGAAATACGTTAAATAATAGTGTACTGAACAAGAATACGAGTGAGGACAATCGAATGTTTTTGACATGAAATTACAAAGCATCTCACTAAAATTTGAGAACCATGTAGTAAAGAGTTATTTTGCAAATATTAGTCCATTGTCTCAAATTTCATTGTTCATACATTTTCATACGAATTGCGTTCCGTTCCGTTCCCGTTTTTTCTTTATAGATCCTCTACTGAAATGCATTCTATGTCTGACTGCAGTTATATACTACTTATGTGGATATAAGTAACCTACACCACAATAGTATATCTGGAAGTTATAACGTTATCACTAAACAATTTAACGCAATCATTGTTTATCAGATTGTTAAAATTTATGGTGTAACATTAAATTTTGTTTAACGTTAAGACTAAATTTACTTTATTCGTTAAGTAAACAAACATCAGTTAAATATTGAGGTGGTTTTTTTTTCGTTTTTTTTCATGAATACGTATAACTTGGATTTATAGTCCTAAGAAAAGAAAATTTTAAATAATGCTAAATAAATTTTAAGAATTTATTTCAAAGTTAGTTGACATTGTTTAAATGAAGAAGTTATCATATTGAAAAGTTACGTCACGAAACACTTCTATTTGCCGACATCAAATCATCAAGTAATTTGAACATTAATAAAGGAATTTCCAACATTCGTGCATTTTGAAAGCCACCACTCATGTTAATCTATCGCATGTTCACAAGTAATTATGTATATACTTGTATGCATATAGTCAGGCCGATATTATAAAATCTATTTCATCTCTACCCTAAGATTCTAAATACAAGATATGACTGGACAATTTGTTCATTTTTGTTTACTATACCTTTTCTTTCTTCAAATGATATTATTTTCATCTTTATTTATTATTAATGTGGTCGGAATTATATATCGGAGGTGAATATACTGGAAAATGGTTGCGCAGCATCACTAGTTGATGGAAGTTAACAATCTGTGGGATTATGAGTGTGTACTGTCAAGAAGTCGCAAACTAGTACGAAATAATCGTCTAGTGCTTCATAGTTTTCAATAGTTATCTAAGAGTCAATCCGTGATGTAAACATGAAAACTCAACAATCTCTACAAACCTCTCAGACTGATATAACTTCCAATTTTTTTAAGCAGAGATGGATGGTAACTAGTAGTGTGATTCAGAATGAGCGTTTCGTCCGATTAGGGAAGCATCAACTGGATGCTCCTTGATCCCAGAGTTGGTGGTAACTCCTGGACTTCAACGTAGTACCGTTCGTCCCAAACATATCCATTTATATCCCAAAAGAGACTGATCAACTGCAGTCCTAAACATCAGTGGGAAAATTGGGACAACCAATATTATATATATATATATATCGACCTACATAAGTAGTATGTATCGGCAGTTGAAAGTCGAACGCCTGGGGGCAGAAGCTTGAGAAAATCGAAGCGAAGAGAATGAGAACAGAGAGGTGTCGGTATGGAAACGAAGGAACGACAAAGTCTGAGACAATTAATGGATATTTCGGAAATGAATTATTTACTATATGGTTCTTAAATTTTACCATTATATTCTGTAATGTTTTGTAATGCACTTGGTTGTCCCACTTGTGTTCAGCTTCACTACAAATATCAATTGGTTTGTTGTGAGTTTATTGTTCTTTCGTTTCTCAACTTCTAGTTATTTGGTCACTTACTTGAATCTCAAATACAATATTATGACCCAGTTGGGTTTTGGAAAAGTTTTCGACCATGGTCAACCGACGTTGAAGTGAATCCATATGAACAACAAGATGCGTTTGACTTCTTTCAAGCTTTAATTGACCAATTAGATGATGAATTAAAAGTAACTATCTTTTAAATATTTCCTTATTACTATTATAATTGGTTTTATTTATCTTGTTCAAAATGTTTTAAATTTCGCTCTGTTAGTTTACATAAAACGAGTTTTGTTAACTTTCGTCAGACAGTCGAACTAATTCTGTTTAGTGATGAGTTATTTAATTTATCCATTCCTCGCTCTTAGTACATGTGTGTGTAAATCAACAAAACCTTAATATCCTTTTCTCTACTATTAATGTCTTCACTATGGTTAACTCATATGTGTTCACAGTAGTTCCAAATCTTCACACACTGATTGACTCGTACGTTTTAGATTGAGTTTTCGAATTATTTAGGGTTTCTACCATTTTCTTGGTTTCTAATGTTTTTTGTAGACACTTTAACACACTAGATATGAGACTGACCATTACTGAGTTTCAAACCCAAATGTCATTCAGTACATGAAATCACTGTTACAATTACTTTCTAATTTTGTGAACTTAATAAAGGTCAACTAGTCAGTTATAGTATAAGAATAAATATCATTTTATAATAAATAATAAATGATATGAATTCAAGTTCAAACAAAATATTCAATACACGTTTGTAAGTTCAACTAACAAAAATTTTACACATACACAACAAATCTTTGTTTAGTAAGATTAATTAAATATAAGCCTGTTCGCTAAATAGAATGTCATAGACAATAGACAATTATAACAAAAAAACTATTGTAAAACGTATGCGAACTTCGTTTATAAAAGAACACGACAATAGTTATATCTGACAGTATATTCTCCATGCTTTACTTCACATTGGACATGTGACGTAATAAATGAATAATAGCTCAACTGTTAGTATTTCTGATACTAATTATTATTCCTACTAAATTAGAAATTTATAAAGATGATTCAGTTTAAAGAAAGTTTACATCGTGAAATGAAGTCCGTACTGTTTGTTAGTTCGGAAACCTTCGACAATTTACGTTCATGGCTCCACATGATATCTGACCATTCACCTAATTTGTAGTGTTCATTCAATAGAAGTGGCGATATCTATCTAGGACTCTCGTTGGACTTTAAACAATCACAGCTTAAAATATTTTGTTCATTTCTATGATGATTAAAGGTCGTATCTATTTAAACAGAGTTTGTTTACTTTTGATAAATCTCACTTGGATCTAGTCTGTATGTTTTTTTTAATATGACATGTATCATTTCATCGGACAATATAATAAGAATATAACTCAAGTACTCATGCTTGATCCAATTTCTGTATTACAATCTAATCTTACACATCCCTTATAAACTCACCAAACAATTTGTTGTCATTTGATTGAAATCCTGGAAATTCCGTACACTTTTTATATATAGCATGAGTTCTCAATTTTAGCTCTACCAACCTTTCCTACTAAGATTTAATTGAAATTATAACTGATAATAAAACCTGCTTGATATCCAAATGAAAATGATTTTTGTCCACTATGTACAATTACTTGATTTTATTCATATTTTATCAAAATAAGCACTAGCAGTATTTTTTTATTTTCTGTAGAAAATGAGAAAGGAACCATTTTTCCAAACTTTATACCAAGGTATATTTCTTGACTCTAAATTTTGTGATGAATGCGATCATCGGTAAGTGAATGACTCTAACAATTGTGTCTTAAATTTATCATTTATAATTGCGATATAACTGGAGAATAAAAATATTCTTTGTTTGCTACAATATACCAGTGACCGGAGATTTTTGAATGCCATTAGCTACTCGATGGTTATGGTACACACAAACTGGATCATGCTATTCTAGATACAAAATTCAGGATTAAAAATTAAGAACCTGAGCATTGACTAGACCATAATTCATTTAATACAATTATGAACATTTTACACTTAGTAAGGAAGAGAATCACATATTTAATAGTAAGTAATCTGGGTGTCTATTTGTCCACACTCAGTGTCTAATTACATCTTACTTTCAGTGGCTATACGTCAAATTGTTTTTCAGTTGTTAGTTTTTGAAAACACACCTAACTTATATATTTAGATGAAATGCGATATACTACTTTGTATTCATTCTTAATGAATTCACGTTTCATGGCTTGACATTTAGTTTCTGTGAGAGAAAAAAAATAACTTAATTTTGAGAAAATATTTCATGATATTGAAAAAATAAATAAAGTCTATATAAACATTCTGTAGATTCACTTACAATTATTTACCTCACTCTATATAAGATTGTCAAAATCGGTTGAAATTTCGTAATGTTAAAAATAAACAAAGTATAACAATTTTGCTTAACTACCTTACTGAGAATTTTTAAATTGTTCACTGAAACAATAACATAAAACGATTCAATACTGTGGGATGGGACAATAACTTTCTTTGTCTGTATTTTAAACTACTAAAGTTATGAACGAACATAAATGGATTGTCCTTCATGTTTTTCTGAGGTTTTCTGAAATAGGTAATGATAATTTGGGCTTCTTGAGACTCTTAAAACCGTTACAGCTGTGATTCTGCTTACAAAGAGAGATTTCTAGACAAATGAAAAAAATTAGTAGACCTTGTTTCTTGATATTTTTGTTTTTTATTACTGTAAATTTGCTGTTCGCCGCACACATACATAATCGAAGTCCTATTCAAATCCAGATGTCATATTGTTTTTGGGGGTTGTCATAGTGTCAACACTAAAATAAAATTGACTGGAATCGTCATTTCAAAATCAACCTTGTATAGTGAATACATTAGTTAGTACTTACAATGTTCTTACTATACTTTAATCTGTAAATAATGTATATTCCTTATCCATAACCTATTTTCTAATTCAGTTACGATCGTGAAGAAGTATTCAGTGCAATTAATTTAGCAGTTAAAGCTAACGATTTACATGAAGCTTTAAATCAGTTCGTTCGAGGTGAAGTACTTGAAGGTGATAATGCTTATTATTGTGAACGTTGTTGTGTTAAACGCCGTGCAGTAAAACGTTTATCTATTCACTCACTACCTCCAGTACTGTGTTTACATCTGAAGCGTTTTGATTTTGATTGGGATCGACAAATACCTATTAAATTTTCGCATTATTTCAAATTCCCAAGACAGTTGGATATGAGTCCATATTTAACTGGTTCTACACTGGTAAGTTGTATGAGGAGCTTTTTTAATTAATTCTTATAGATATAGTGTGATGTCTTCTGTACAATATTGTCATACTATTATTACACAAGTTAATAACCAGTTACTAATTACTTTATTCATAAGCCTACAACTGAAATCTGTAATCTAATGGCTAACGATGTTATTTAATACTCAGTACCTTGACAGATAAAGCTGGGGTTTAATCGGTCTCCCGTTATTTGAAAGTCGAATACGGACACTAATTATATACAATTTCGTAATATAACGAATGGAAAATATTTCTACTTCAAATGTTTACCAGATTATTAACTTCTTATTTTTGTTATTTTCCCGTTTGATCAGTTTTTGAGTATGTGAACAAAATGTTTAGACGGTGGATTTTACTCTATCTGTTGATCAGTAACTGTTACCTACAATTTTCTTTTTTTACTCATATACTTATTTGATTACTGGCATCACTGTGTAATAGTGGTAGTAGTTATTACAATAATAATATAGCAGTACATTAATATATTTGATTGATTGTTTTATTATTATTATTTCCATTTTGACAGAAATTTCGGTCTTCTGCATTTTTTTCCTCACATTCATCAACCTCGGCTTTATTACAACGTGAAGCCAAAGAAGCCACATTTGCACCTAGCGCAGCAAATAAACGACCTAACGATGTAAGTAATTTATCAAAACACATTTATTCGGAAATATATATGTTGCACAATAAAATGGTCATTTATTACTTAAATATTCAAGATGTTTGGGTTTGTTAGTAGATGGCTTAAGCTCAGGTCTTGCCCATTTACATGTTTCTACGGCCTTTATGTGATAATTTGTAACCCTGTTGTGTATTGCATTGATTACAGTAATCAAATAATCTTTCCTGTTGTGATATATTTAGTAGTTTCATTGGAGCTCACGGGAAATAATCTTAAACTTTATATTTAACTACTTGGGAAACAGTTAAACTTTCCCGGTCAGAAAAGTTAATGTTCATTTCACAAACCTTCCCAAAAATGTTTTGATATTTGTATAAAATATATATTCTGTATAAATACTTTGTTCAGACAGTCATATACTTTTACCACGTGTTCATTGAATAACAATCCATAGTTTTTTTTTACCTGCTAAAACAACTGACATGTACGTATTAGTTTTTCCTGTTTCGCCACGCGCAATCAAAATTACATTATGATCTCTCGAACTGCCCTTATCCATATATAATTCGTTTGATAACAAAGTATTTATCGAATAGTAATTTACCATGCATGCCAACTTTGAGAAGTGTAAATGCCAATGACTTCCGATCAGTATGAATAATCGTAATAATGCTGCAGTACTGAAAAACTTATTTTATTTTAACATCTATTTGTGTCAATCAGTTCCTGCACATTTAGCACTACTATTTGCCATCGTACACAAGAATTTTGTTGATCAAAGTATTGTCTGATCTAGATAGACTACTCACAAATCATGGTCGATTATCAAGACCGACATCACACTTCCAGTCATTATAAATTTATAATAATAAGTATGAAAGAAAAATTATAGAATAGTATGGAACTAGTTAACGTGATTACATACAGTGTACTCTAGGATGGCTGCAATACCAATTATACACCAACCACATTCTCTTTGAAAATGCATAAGTGATACATATAGTAAAATTACTGTTATTTATTTATATGCATTAATACATAAATATAACAATACTGAATACAATAAAAGGAATGCATTCAAGTCTATTCAAGGGTTGCTCTAAAAAGAGCCTTTATCTGGCGATTAGTTCTCACTCAGTATATAATCTTTGACTACGAATTTACGTTTACCGATGACCATATGCTTCGTGACGAATCATTCCTCATAACGAATCTGAGTACACAGTGTTTCTCGTCAATCGGTAGAGTTTCATAATTGTGCGTTTCGCCTCCACGAAATTGGCATTGTTTAGTTCATGAAATGTGAGTATATGGTTGTAACACACTTGAGCATTTTCGCCTCTACAGTAATAACTGATCTTGTGTGTATCGATGAAACGTGGCATCTGACACTGATAATAGACGGATAGTTTTGTAAACTAAAAATTGCATTTAAGTACAAAAATTCATCTGTCCATGTTTTTATTTGTCATCTGACGGAAGAGCGAATTAATAGTTTATCAGATTGCGACCTCTTTACTTCTCGCTACAGTTGGCAATTCAACGGATAATGTTCCATGAAAACCAATTTTGTCTAAGAGAACAATAGTCAAAATGAATTGATTTGTATTAGCCCAGAAAAATTACTGCAGTTCATTATCTTCATCCATTTGATTCTCTAAGTCCAACAAGGGATGTATGTGACGTAGCAGCTTACCATTTACATTTCATTAACATCGATATGCATTGTTTTCCTGGAAAATCGGACCGTGGGAACACCTTTTATGAAATTGATAAACTTACATTCATCACTTAAGACTGTGAGACCATGTAGCTAGTGGAAGGTAATTTTTTAATGTTCAGAGTTTAGAGAAGAGGTGATTATCGAAGAGATCATTACTTTTCATATTACTTTTCAAAAGATAGTAACCAATAACATACCTAAAAACTATTCATTTTATCGGACTAAACGGGATGGACAAAGTTTTAAGATGGGGTAACATTAAAAAAAAATTACGATGTTGTAAATTGCGTTTATGTATTATGAATATTCATCTCAAGTCTATTAATTAGAAATCTTATCACTACTGCCAGTAATACTGTAGTGAAAAAAATCAGGTGTAGGTAAACTAATTTCATTATTTAATGCCTAATTACAGAGTACCCTTGTAATATATGAGAATCATACAATAAATACATTATTTTCATGTCTTCCATCAGTTGTCTTCCACATGCTCCACGATCCTTCCAATTCTGTTGTTATTACAATTGCTTTGTGTTTCCCTTTCTATTCTCTTCAATTCAGTCTTTTTCTGACAGACTTTCTACTTATATCCATCTGCACGAGCAGCATGCACCACACTATCACACCTATCTTCATAATTTCAATTAGTACTCTTTACCTGTTATATGTAGTTATTCGATCTATTTCATTGTGATCATTGCCTTGACTAGCTTAAAAAATTTTCATATAAATATCTATGTATATTAAAATGAAACCTGATGATGATCTAACTGAAAACACCTTTGTTCGCTTCTATGTGTTGTTCTAATTTGTTTAGTGTTTGAAAATCAATTCGATTGATTAAGCAATTTACATTGTGAGTGTTGTAAACCTTTAAATCTAGGAATGTTTTGCGTTATCTAATGAATTTGTCTCTAATCTACTTATCACCTGTTGATTTGTAATAGGAATGAGATTTCCTATAAATTAGTTTAGTACTTCATCAATGTTTTACATCCGATCCTAATGTCTAAATGAAAACAGAAATTACAGTGTGATATTTGTCTGTACTTTTATATCTGTCTATACAAATTGTATAATATGCTGTATATGTTATTTATGTTATAATACAATATTATTGATTTAATTTTTACTTGATTTTAGAACGATATAACTGATTTCACTGAATTAAACACAACTGATGAAATTGTCAATGTAGAGAATCCTGTAACATTTTCCAATTCTCCACTATCATCACCAACATATTCAACCGATCAATTATATGATGACTCTGATAAAATAATCAATACAACTAATATGACAACTGATGAATTGACGAATATGAACTCAAGTAATACATTAACTAATACATCAACTTTAAATATATCTTTATCGTCAACATTGGATAATCAAAAAAAGCATGAGAATTTATACAAACTTATCGGTATTGTTGTTCATTCTGGACAGGCTAACTCTGGTCATTATTATTCATTTATTAAGGATCGTCGTCATTGCAAAGGGTTAGTTTGTGTGTTCTTTTTGATTGCATGTAGATATGTATTTATTTATGTCTGTGAGAAAATGAGAAATTTATTACAAATATATTCCCTGGAATTCAAATATTAACATTTTCAATGTATAACTGTAGAACTAAATATTTTTCTGAAGCATTCAATTTATTTGTGTAGAATATTGTAAATATGTTCGTTTAAAAGTATAATAAATTTAATTTTAACATCTAGACTATGAATTCAAACATGAGATTATCAATTAGCATAAAACTACACCAATTTAACACATGAGGGTTTTTATTTCTCCGTTTTTGTCTTAATGACTACAATTGATAATTCTGTATTAGCTTATGCTTGGGTTACCTTGGTATCGCCATTCACCCACAAATTTTTATAGAAGTTCTATTTTGGCTTGCAGTGGAATCCGCAACTCACGTTTTGAAATTTTTTGTATATAGTAGGTTAGAAGACAGCCCGTTGACGTTTGAAACAAAACGTATTAGGTTAATGTCTCAGTGTGAACATCGACACCTGAGTACATTCAGCTGACGAGTTCCAAATGCAACGAAACATATGTATTAGATTCCACTCTTAGCCAAAATTTAACTTCAATAAAATGGCAGTTCAAGGTCGTAGAAATTCAATTTTTTTACATCCTGCAATTTCAGCTCAAATTTTATTCTGCATACAAACTAAGTGAACAAGTTACAAGCTGAATTACCTAAAGTTGTGGCAGAATTTGCGTATGAGGATTTATTAATGCACCATGCTTAGTGTAACGCTTCAATCATTAGGTCTTTGCGACACCACTAACTTATAGATCCTAATTAAAAAGTATATCTGAATATTTAAATTTTCATTAGCGATTCAACTAAACATATAAACATTTCATTTAATAGTTGCAAACGGACTTTTTTGGTTTACTGCTAATTCCACGTCTGTTGATTGAATCACTCCCTATTCTAATGAGTTGTAAAGATAATTGACAATAATCTTCAGAAATTTGTCTCGTGTAATTATCCACACAAACATATCTAGTTAGGAAAACCGTCAAAAGTTAGTCGACACTGGCCAGGTCAGATTGCGAGTCGCTCACTGAATTCATATGTCATGACAACAGTGATATAATTGACCTACTAAGCTGAAATTTGAATTTCTTTCCGAGAAATTATTAGGTTAACAATTCTTTTTTTAAATGCAATTTTAAAGTGGTTTTCAGCTAAACTGAGTAGTTATTGTTTATCTGGAAGTGTAATAAATGCTGTTTAGGAACATTAATAAATATACACGCCTATAACCAGTCATTAAAGCGAAAAGAACGTGTAAACATTGCAGTGAACATACTTTGATTTGCACACACTGTTTATTCATCGAAGAGTAATTAATTCCTTGTTATTTATTCTGTTTGATGCTAATCAGATTCTATCATTCATTTTGCACAATATCTACCAGTTTAAGTGAACTGACATTATGGTTCACTTTATTTGATGTAAAGTGGTTGTAGACTATCATTAGACGATAGATTTTGACTTAATATTTTATTTCAATGGGTAAGATCATGAGTCAGTTGAAGCTAGACCACTATGGAAAACCTGGAAGCACTGGATGGCCGTTTCGTCCTATTGTGGGACTCCTCAGCACTGCGCATCCACGACCTCGCCCCCTGCGAGACTCGGACCCCGGACCTACTGGCTTCGCGCCCGAGCACTTAACCACTAGACCACTGAGCCGGCATCCAACGGTGTTAATGTCTAACTTCAACTAATCCACGAAATTGAGCGACACATTCACCATTGTCTTCAGTGAGTTCCTATCTCACAACAGACCTGGTTGAACTCCACTGACTCATAATCTTACCCATTGAAATTATTACAATCTCCACAAAAACCCATCTGATATTAATATTTTATGCTTCCTAATCTTTATCAACAAGGCAAATGTTTACATTTATAAGGACATCGATGCTTTCAATGTTGTCTCGTTACTCCTAGTGTTATGGTCTCGAGTAATTAATTATTCGCATTATCAGTCCACAATGAATTGCTTACTTAATTGAGCCTATTTATCCTCGTGGTGGAGCACAGGCTGCCTACCAGCATTTTTGTCTTAATGATACTTGATTAATAGTCAACAGTTTTAATTGTCGCTAATTGTTTTTCTTCCATAATTAAGTCATCAATTCAACTCAATGAACGCTTATCAAAACACTGAACAATTATTCAGTTCATCAGTGATAGATCAACATTCTGATGAATTTGCACAAAATGTTACAAAATCTAACTTAGAAACTATATCTGAAATCAAAAATGAAGTAGATAACGGGCAAATAAATACAAATAATACTACAACTAATAGTAGTGATATTAATAACAATAAAAATAAACTTCTTATTACTGATCATGAAATACAAGATACAGAACATTGGTATCGATTTAATGATACATATGTTGAACCTATTGAATTAACGGATGATTTACTTGAACATGAATGTTTTGGTGGAACCTATAAAGTTACTGGAAATGACGGTTTGTTTTGTAAAATTTAACTTTTTATTGTTTAGTGTTTTTGAAATTTTACTATTATTATTATTATTATTATTATTATTATTATTATTATTATTATTATTATTCGGTTAATGGAAAGAAGAATAGTAACATGAGAACACTTTATCCGGTTAACGAAGTCATACATTTTTACTTTTATTGCCCTGGTACGCTCGAAAGTGGGGGAGAGTCAGCTCTCCATCTCGAGATTCTCTCACAAGACCACGTGCATACAACCACTTTCAAGGAAATCCTACTCACTGCATTTTCGCAGCATGGATGTTGCTTACGAAATTGAGTGGATGAAAAGTGAATATCCGGCGCTTTAAACGAATTGGTGAATATGGAGGATCCTTTTATGGGAGTTGGAAAACCCTAATTTCAAACCAATGGTGCACATAGGCTCCAGGGTCCTAAAGGAAATAATAATGTATGAACCTGTTGTTGCTCACCGTCTCAGTCAATCAGCTACAACGTAGGACCAGGCACATATATGCATCGGTCCAAGTTGCCATTCCTTATTAGCACAGTAAGACGAACATCGGATTCATAGAAGTAGTTAATTCAATGGTGGTAATGTATAAAAGAAAAATTGCTTATAAGGATATAGTACAAGAAGAAAGAAAGATATGAAGTAATTTTAATCTCATATTTTAGGGGAGGACAAATAGTGTATACACCAAACGCCATTGTGATCGATTCTGAATTATGTCACCCAGAGTTTCCAGTTATTGGTTACGATGAATTTTACAGAAAGCTGTCCGAACTTTCTAAACCACTCAGAAAGACATTTAGGTGAGTATTTTAGTATTCCGGTTCAGCGAACAGATAATAGTGATCGTCTGCTGTAACTGTGCTCAGACAATCGTTTATTTTTGGCAAACACTAATTTTAAGCATCAGGAGAGACATCGTCAAACATGGCGACCCGCTGCACCAAACCAACAATGGACTCTAATAGACCATATTGCCATCAGTCATCGTTGGAGAGGGTCAATAGAAGATTGTCGCTCGTTCTGGAATACCTGCTTGAACTCCGACCATGCTCTGATACGGGCACGCATCTGCTTGCGCCTCACTGGACGCAGAAAAGTCATACTAAGGAGACCCATTAGAATTGAATTGAGCGACGAGAAAACCGAAAGTAGAGTCCACGGGGCTGCATCTCCTTACGTTGCTCCATTGCCTTGTGGATTAGACCTCGGGATGTGACTCCCTAAGGAAACCACCTGCTTCCGTTTTGGCATCCGGGCAGTATTCCAGCCCTCACACAAATCAAATGATTTATGTGGGACATATCTGTTTGGTGCCTCCTTGTGCCAATATTTATGTGCTTCAATAAATAATAAAATTTTTGGGATAGTCTTTTGGACGTATATACATATATATACCGAAAATATGGTTTTTAAATATAGTTAAAGGATACTTATTTTTAATCATTCAGCAGTGTCCGACACCATGGCTTCGGTAGAGATAATAGAATGAATTTACAATCAAGATATGTTGATCAATGTTTACACAAAAAATTAATAACATTCAGTAACGAAATTCTGATTCTTCTACTCGAATTTAAATTGTACTATTTGGATCAGAGCTAATAATTAGTATCAGTTGTTTAAAGTTAAAATGTAGATGAACCAGAGTCCAAATTTACAAAGTGATGGTTGAAAATAATGTGATTTAATAATCAAGCAGTTTTTCCACAAAGTACATGAAAATTCCTATCCGTCTCAATATCTAAGCAACCTATCATCTCCCAGTTACTGCTGTCTGCCACAATCATTTGCATATATTTTCGGACATTCTTGTTTTGGGCTTCAGTGGGTTTAAAATTAAATCCAGCCTAATGAATCATATCAATCATAATTTTTCTAAAGAATTTATTTGTATTGGTAGTTTGGATCTTATTGATGTTTAGGACTGCAATTCGTAAGTATATTATCAGTCTATGTGCATCCAGTGCGGATTACCCTGATATTGCTTAGATTCACAAGCATTTCATGGATGGTAACTATCTGTGGAATTCGGGACTCGCATTTCTCACAGTATGTACATATGTCAATGAGAGACTGATCAATTGCAGTCCTAAATATCAATGGGAAGATTCAAACAAACCATATAAATGAAATAAACTTTACCCCATTGCACAAGCCAGAGGTTATCTGGACTTGGTAGCTAAATGGATAACGCGATGGCGTTTGAAACGAATGGTATTAGGTTGGAGTTCCAGAGTGAACACCAACTCTGGGATGCATGTACATTCGGCTGAGGAATCCCAGATAGGACGAAATGTACTCTGTATTCCATCGCTAGCCACCATCTCTCTCTGCTTATAAAATAAAAATTCTTTTCACACTATTGCTTAACCGAATTTACAGATGAAATTTTGGAAAACACCCTTGTGGTATCTTAACTGTCCTAGGCAAAACCACATGATCATGAAAGCTTAACAATTCAGACATTTTTTTATTTATTTCTAAGTATGTTTACAGCTAAATGTATAAATGTAAATCAAACTTGATAACTGGCTAACTAACTAACCAAACGCATCCAACTAACATAATATTGTCACAAAACATCTAAATGAACATAGCTAGACATAGAAATAATAATACTAAAGATGAAATCTCTCAAGACCATTATTATTGTAAAACCTGTCGAATATGACAAATAATTTCATATAATTCTGTTTATGAATCTGAATAAAGCCAGAACAACAATTCGAACAATTTTGATTTTGCTTCTTGGTTTCTATTCATTTGCCTACAACTTTATTTGTATGACGTAATATAAAATAACAGACAGTGGTGTTTGAAAAAGTGAAATGAAAAGATTATCAGTAGCATATATCCTATCAATTTCCGAATTCTGGATAAAAGCTCACTCACCTTCATTATGATTTTGACATCATTTCGGATGAGGCAATAAATCGGTTAGATAGACTACGTGATAACTGATCAAGATTTGAAAAGTTTAAGCAAGTTAAAGACTTGAGTTAGTGGAGATCATTGATGCATGGAAAGATGCTTTTAAAGCGGATGAAATAGAATTTAGCTAGTCTAAGTTCCCACAAGATAATAATGGAAGACATAATAATAATGTTAATTACTATATATATATATATATATATATATATATATATATATATATATATATATATATATCACTTTATGGACGATATATACTTATTATTATGGTTTTTTTTTTACATAAATTGAATTCTGGTTGTTAAAAATTCAGGACGAACTGTTGAAACTCGTACCAGATACTGGAGTGCATATCTTTTGTTTTATGAACGAGTCAATATGAATTCTTCGTCTTCTTCTACAGTGAGTAAACCGCTAGAAACGGAAAAGATAACAACCAGTAAAGATCAACCTGATTTTCAATTGATTGTTGAATGTGGTAAAGAAGGCAAGTTGCTATTTCTTTTTTTAAGAAGGATTTTTTTTGTCGTTGAATGACGAAACACCAGAAAGTATTAACATTTCATAACTCATTGAGTGATATACGCTGATTAAATGTTCTTTTCATAGCGTATCTCTGTTGCATTTGTATTTCTATGAGATCATTCTTACTCTTATGGAACGCTTTGGCTTTTAGATAGTGATAGTGACCAATAAATGATCTAAATCATATATACAAATTCAAAACAAAACTGAAACATACTGCAAAATGGAATTAGCGCAAATGATGAATGAGAAGTTGAATGTATCGTTTTCGTACGCAGATTTCAAGCTTGAATTGGTGGATGACCAACGCCTCAGTTTGGTTTTTATAAGAAGAATGCAAAACTATAACCAGCTTAATATAGAAGCAATTGTTCAACTTTGGACACATTGCTCCAAAGGAATCTTTCTTCAAAATAATCTACTCAGTGAAAGAAACTGGATCAAAAGGAGGCCGAATCAAAAACTTATGCACTACTGAGGCGTTAGTGATTCAGCAACTCAAGCCTGCATGGAAAAACCATATATCCTTTATTGACCTTAATTCCATTCTGCAATATGTTTCAGTCTTGTTTCGTTTTTATTATTAGTTGATCATTTTAAAGTATAATCAATGTTTTTATAGTTTGCTATAATTATGATTTAATTGTTGTTATGACCTTCATGTTTTTCATTTTTCTTCATATGTGTCAAGTGGAAAATTATCCCTCATAATTCTGACCTGTAAATTATTTTCGTTTTCCTATTCTTCTCTAACCCCTTGATTATTACGTAACCTCAATTGATATGTGAAATCTCGAATCATAATTTTTGCTATCTAAAGACATATATTTATAAAACAACTATAAATACGAATGTACAGCATAAGTAAAGGATTTCATCGAGAAGAAAATTTTCTTTGCTGAAGCTTTTTTATTTTTTATTCAATGACACAATTAGTTACTTTAATCACACATGATAAATTTTTACCACTGAATCGGTGATGGATGTTGTGTTGTATCGAGAATCCAAGGGTATAGTAGTAATAATATTATATATATATATATATATATATATATATATATATATATATATAACGCGATTCGCAAACAACTATAGAATATATAAACCTTATCCACTTCACGTTAGTTACTTACTGCGTACTTAAGTAGTAAGAAAGTAATATCCATTTCAAGTTAGCTACCTTTCTATATTACATCCGAAATTCATCTCTCGTTCAATCTACTGCAGGCACATAGGGACTCTGGACACCTTAATGAATTTGGCACCTCGTTTTTAACTCATCGAACACTTTAAGGTTTCTTTTGAATAGTTTTCAAGATTTCCATTCATTGTTATGATGATAACCTTAATACAATTACTTATAATTCTATAAACGTGTATATCACATGTATATACATATTGATAATAATATAATTTACTTTTACATTGGTAGCTCCTAGAATATCATATTTCGCAGAAATAAAAATTGTGTAAATGTAGCCAAATACTGGAGTAGTATTACTAAGCGAATAAATTTTTATGATAATCATTTTTATTTTTCCACACACTCGTATGGCAAAAATCTTGATTGTTTTTCTTCTTTTGAGTGTAGTCTAAATCATTGAGTGAATAGTTACACATAAATGAATAATCTCTATATTTTTTCCGCATGTTATTAAAATCTAATTCACAATTAACTAATACTAATCATTCAGGAGTAGTTCGTAACTCATCAACTAACCTAAATGAACAAAGCTCAGTGGTGACTACTAACGTGACAACAACCACTACAGGAACTAAAACTACTAGTATTCCTAATATCATGAAATCCATTTCAATGCCTACACGGATTGCTCAACAAATATGGACAGAAAATATGACATTTTTACGTGATCAAAACATTTACTCTCATGAATATTTTGAATTTGTACGAGAACTATGTGAAGGTATATTGGTAAGTTTTTCTCTTTATTTAGATTGCTGAGATTCAATTTTTGTATACTTTAGCAGAATTAAATCTACCGCTTATGTTTAGAGTTCTCGAGCAATTAGAAAACTTGATTTTGTGAAAAGAAACTCCGTAATCTAAATATATTAGAATTATTTCACTCAATAGTCAATTATTCATCGAAGCAAAAAACTAAATGTTTCAAGGTTCGTCTTGAACTGTGACTTAACCATTGCAAAAATTTCTTCGAGGGGCTATCATTTATAAGGATATTGGAGAACAATAAGATGATAACCATCGAATCATCTTTAGGCATTAATTCCTCGACCTTATAGCATCTACGCACTAATAATGTTTGGTTTGGATGGAACTGTCTTTGAACTTAGAAACGGTCTTAAACTAAAATGAACTGAAGTCATATTTATGAGTTTTTGTATCGCACCTACTTTGATTTTGAAACTGGCTAACCTATTACAAACTTTAATAAGTTTATTAATCATGTAAAACATATGTACTTTTAATTTTTTATTTATCTCTGATAAATTATTCATTTATTTTACTGGCTCTCCGAATATCTAAAATGTTACTTAAGAGTGTCCATAAAATTCGGTATCAGCAAAAATTCTTATATGCGCAAGGCCTAAGTTCGAAATATTTCTGTAATAGCTTTGATTTATCTGTTTTGAAATTCAAAACACCATAGTGGTTTACACCATATTTCATAGTCTACACCACAGTCTCTGTTATGATTCGTTAAACGTGAATGCCACTACTGATTCGTCTACTCGAACGGAACGAAGGATCAATGATTCAGAGACTCGATAGCTATTCTGGTTCGTTGTCCCCGACTCAGCTAACTCGATCAAGAAGTCTGGGTGAGGCGTAGAAAGTGTATTCTACAGGCAAACAGCAGATACCAAGTCAGGTCAAACACACAAATCAAGCGTATTTATACAAATATTTACAATCGATATTGTCATGGAAAATTTTTAAACATTAGTCAATAAGTTCATCAATTGACCGTTATTTAACATTTAATCGATAAGTTCATCAATTGACTGCCATTCAAACATTTAATCGACCCCCATACAAATATTTAAACATTTAATCGATAAGATAAAATAAAAAAAACACGAGTTTAGGGGATTTATCGTCCCCAACAGTTTCATAATCAGTGAAATAATCTTATTATTAAGTTTCTTAGTATATACTAAAGTTAATTATGCTTTACAAAATCTCATTAATTTACTCAAACCCTACACTGATCAACAGAATGTTGCTAGAAATTCACGTTGTTGATAGTCAATAAACTTATGGAAATCTCTAAGTTAATTACTATTGACTACATTATTTTGTCTATGATTCCATTAAGAGAATGTCACTTGTTACATAATCCTAGTTAACTAAATATTGTATGTCTGGTTTTTTTCCATCTACAGGTTGATGTCAGCAGTTTACGTCAAGAACCTGAACGTGGTGTACTTGGTACAAAATTACTATCGCATTTCTTATTTAATACTTTTCTATGCCTTCATTCTCGTGTTAAACTCAATATGGCATTAAAATCAAATGAATCATCATTAAATAGTTTATGTACAAGCGATGTGACAGAACTGATAACAAAATTAAATTCTGATTTACTTAACTTATTAACTCGTTTAGCTACAACACATCCTAGTGCAACACGTTGTTTGATGCATTTTCTGTATATCAGTCCAAGTCAACCATGTTTGTAAGTTACCTTTAAAGAATAATTTGTTTCATTGGTGCTTTAGATGTACGTAGTAAATAGAATTGTATGTATATATTTGTGTATTTAAGGTCTTTATGTTTTTTTTCTCCTTAAAAACGTTTCACAGGTGAGTGAATTTGTTTAACTCAAAAATAGTTATGATGTATCATTAGCTCAAATTCTCCTCTTTTTTGTTACTTTCAAGAATAAGAAGTCTTCTATTACATATTTTATGTCACATTACAGGAAAGTTAGACAGATTTATACAACAATACTTTTCTACGTAGCACAAATGAAATTCGAATTAAAACACACTGCAATATCTAAGCAAAGATGGGTAGTGACTAGCAGTGGAATCCAGGACGGATGCTTCACCCTATTTGGGACACGTCAGCTGGATGTACCTGCATCTCAGAGTTGATATTCATTCTGGGAATCGAACCCAGTACTGTCCGCTCTAAATACCATCATGTTTTCCACTTGGCTACTGAGTCCTGATATTCACTAGATTGTGCAATGGGGTGAAGTTAAAATTCACTTGGTATTGTTTACTTGAATCTTCACATGGATGTTTACGACTGCAATTGATCAGTCTATTATTGGCATACGTGCATATGTACACTCATCTGCCGAGTCTCAAATAAGACGAAACGTGCGTCCTGAATTCCACTACTAGGCAATATCCATCTTTGCTTATGATGCTTGTGAATGGAGACAGGGTTTCCTGTCGATTACTTTCGACCACCACCGTACATCTCAACACAGTCCCCGCGTTGTCGAGCCACTTAGACTATTGGCCAGATTCGAAATTGATCGGTAAAATTCTATCAGCTCTAAGAAGGACTTGACGGACATCACATTAGTCCCTATCCAGTGATCAGTCGATTGTAAGTAAAATAATTTATACTTTGAACTGGAGCATTAGAAGCAATTAAGAACATAGAAAAAGTACTACTCCATCCCATTCAAAGAAAGTATGAATATTGAATCAATAAGTCGATAACATAGCACTAACTATAGCACTTTTTCACATATAATGGATATCATTAACTTAAGATACATAAAGCATACTGAATAATCACTCTGAAACACAATGCAGGAGTAGACAAATGATTTTCATGTTACCAAAATATATTAGTCCAAAATATGCAATGATAATTAATCCTACGTTTCAAACACTTGTTACAACATTTTTTTTGGGGCTATTTGAAGCCATTGCTCGTTATATGAAAGTTTACGTGGTGCAAATCATTTTCTTTTTATGTAATGTTTACAGGGTTTCAATGCTTTTGGATCCCGATCCAGTAGCACGTCAACAAACTGCAAATATGATTCTCGCTGTGTTACAAGGATTCTATGGTTTTAAAGAAACAAACATTGTAAGATTTGCTAATGTGTTGATGTATGTACAAGATTTGATCTCTGGCGTTGGATTTAACGAAGTTTATAAGTGTACTGTAATACTATTTTTCGATAAATATCACGGTCTATAGTCCCAAAAATTTGAAGCGCTCATTATGAAAACAAATTTAGCAGGTGACATGTTGCTTTCCCCTTTCAAGAGATTGGTTTATTTTTAATTTCCCAGTTCGAACATATTTTGTTTTCCTGTCATGTGGTAAATTAGAGTCAAGCATGAGTGACCTATTTTCAGTAAAATAATTATTGATCGGTCATTCCCTGAAATCGTCTTGTCAATCTGACAACCTTTTAATATTCATTGGCTGTGAATATTATTATTCATTTTTATGTCACTATGAAAGTCCTTACAGAGTTTTGGTATTCTTTCTCTATACAACTTGACTATCAGCATTGAGGAATGTGATAGTAATGGACTTTGACTTTAGAAAGTATCTTTGTAAAAGATAGAAGACATGAAGTCCCGGATGTAGTAAGAAAATTGAGCGAAAAATATCATACGCCATTTGTGGCCACCTCTTATATTCACCGCTTTATCTCACCTCCGTTCAAATATACTCACGTTGTCTAATTTATTTATATTATATGTACCTTAAATGAACAAATAAATATAATTAGATCAACGTTGCTGTGAATGGTTAAACTTGAAAATAACACAACAATCAAAATGGAAATACAATAAACATGAACACTTACAAATAGAGTAATTTAAATCATCATCTAGTTAAATCTGTAGAAAGACAATCATTTCCTTATCCTAATGAAACCTTAGCATTATTGTTACAACATTACATAGTCGACCACTGGTTCGTAAATTACCTTATGAATTTCATTCAGATCTGGACGGTTTTGTGTGTTGGTTTGTTACTTTGAGGAATCGATGCCGCTCTTGGTCTTAAAAAGTTTGTAGTTTCTTTATAACCACTGCTAACATGACCAACATATGAAGTCAAACATTAAAGTGCACTTTGCTTATCATAACGGTTAACTTGATATGGTATTCGTAGTTGTTAATCATGATGGCCAAATCGAGTTATAGAGGATGAAAATTTTGTCCTCTGAGGTCCTAAAAGATCAGGCAGATTTTTTGGGTAACAGTAAACCGAAGGGCGGATTCACATTGATAGTTGTGCAGTGAAGTGCCTGCGGTTCGATTTTTCTCGCAAATAACTACAATTTCCACCAATATTTCATTCTCACAGACAAAATAACAGTTCACGAAATGTCAGCAGTATATGTAGCATACCCTTATTTGATAGATTTTCGGGAACTGTGATAATTTTAGAAAAGTATGGCTTTACCATTACAAATAATTCATGCAAAAAACTTTGTTTCATTGATCTCAAGAAGTTGTCCCTTGATCTCCGCGGTCACCCCCCCCTCAGTATCATTAATCATGGTTTTTTACAGTTACTAAACCATCGGAACAACTTTGACGTATGTTAGTGATTCACTTCACACAACACATTCATTAAATAAATTATTTAACGTGTTTATCTTCTTAGACTTGAATTTATGCTTTTATCAAATATTAATTGGAAGTTAATTCATAGATTTTCCTAGAAAATCTAACTTTATTGACTTGATCTGGTACGTTTTCTGTCTGAAAACAAGGTTTCCTTACTGGAACTTGTTCAAGTAGTTGATTTTAATAATTATTGTTTTTTACATGGAACAGTGAAAGTTTGATTCAATTTGATGTATTTGTCGATTTTATTGTATACATATTCGATGTCAAATAAACCATTATAATTACTACTTGTCTGGTGTATTTTTTAACAATGATTTCATTGATAATTATTAAAATATTTGGTTTGTATCTGTGTAAAGTGAGAAAATTTGAGACAACACGTAAACTCTCATTACACTACCAAATTTACATTTGGTCCAGGTTTCATATTACTTAGTACTGATTGACAGAAAATTACTTGTTTCTTTTCCTTGGTGTATATTTTTTCCTTTATAGCTTGATGGTACATTAACTGGATTGATTAACAATCTACTTGGTTTATTCGATAATGGTCAAATAGCTGAACATTTAACAGAAGCTGGTGCATTATTCGGTTTACTTCGTGGTTATGCAGAAATGTGTCCGCATGCCACGGTACACTTATCTAATTTACGAGCAACCAAACGAATATTAAACTTTTTCATTGAACCAAATAATGTCAATTCATCTGACTCTAATCAACAGCCTGCTTGTTGTACATCTTTTACTGAAGATGCACCAAATTGGGTAGGTTTTAATTAATGAAGAAAGAATATTATTTTTTCTATTATTCTGTCCAATACAACGGGTTATACTACTGACAGATTACTGTGTAGGCAGTTATTGTTATCAGTTAAAGTTCCAATGAACATGGTACTTAAAAGTATCTACTGATTATGAGTCACTTAGTTCTATATTGAAGTTACTTTCTCGATTGAATAGTATGGCAAATATAACCAATCTACATATGTACCAGGATCTTTGTTACTTAAGACTGACTGATTCCGATGACTGTGTAAGTTTTGGTTTTTCTGAGTAAAGCAAACTTTGACGAATTGTAGTGAATCTTTAAAGAGTGGATTTATTGTTTAAATGGGCTCTGTACTGGCCAGAGAATGTTTGACTGCCTATTCTTCAGCTGTTTCACTCTTTTGAAATTGACAACTATATAAGAGAATATAATTTTCCAAAATAATTTCACTACATAAGTTAGTTCCATTTAGTTTATTTGACTAAAATACTTGAAAAACATATTGATATCGATTTGTAAGTAGTGTATTCAATTATTAAGAAATAATTACTGATTTTCCTCAGAATTTATAGCAATACCATGAAAGTTTAAGCAAGCGTAGAATTGCCTTCACCATCTTTTACTGTCGTGTCTGTTAGTTATGTTTTCCGTCTTGATAGTCTTGTGTATTTTTAACTACTCTTGTTTTGACACCACTATGGTTACCTTTATATTCACCCAAACACCAAACCATATGTAGTCTAATGTAACAAACAGTATTCGACACAACACATTCCCATACTTTCTCCCAACCTTTAATCACTAACTATATTTTAATATATTAAACTTAATCATACAAGCTTTGTTCTGAATGTTTTCCGTTTAAAAGAAGCTTAATATTTCTTATATGATAATAATAGCTTTTTGTTTTCCTTTACAATCGGTGAATTTTTTAAAAGTTGCATATTTACTGTGTTAATTCACCTGTCACCTTTTGTATTCCCCACGCGTTGAATGTATGTTAATCTAAAAAATTTGTTCGTAAAAGAAATATTTTCAAAATCACTCTAGACACGAACCGAAACTACCCTGTGAAATTGCTGTAAACTAAAAATGTACTGGGGTAAATTTTCCCTCTTTGTTAGGAAGTCAACCATGTCAGAAGTTATGTAATTAATTACTCGTTTATATCATTGCATATTCTCTAGATTGGATTAAAATTGGCAAATCCTGACCATTGAACTATAACTCAATAATCCAATAGTATCGTGTTCACTGCGAGGCCTGAATTTCCTAGGATCGTTCTCGTGTTATATATATGAATAATGCGAAGCCACACATCAGTATGAGACAGCTATTTCGTACTCCTTAATTTTCGGTAAATCAATGCTCTATTTCAACTCGTGTTGACAATAACCTTAAAATCACTAGAGTCAGTAATTCACTTTTTCACCTTATTTTGAAACGGGATATTCTTAATTAACCGATATTTTACTTGTTATTTTGGTTTCGTAATGCTTTTTTAAATAATCCAAATAAATTTATGACCATCTAACAAGTTTATTTAGTTATATGGTTTTTACAATTTACAATAACATGTAGTGATTAATAGATATTATATTCCATCTGAATAACTGAATTACGATGATTATCATTTTTATCATTTCTGTTTACACGTTACTTTATTTTCAAACAACTGGTTGGCTAGTGGTAATAGTTAGAATAATAATGCTTATCATTTCCCACTGGAGCAGTGTCTGAATGATTAAGTCGTTCGACCTTCATCCTCTAATTTATAGATTTAAACCCCGTTATTACTCGAAGTTAAACACATTGACCTGTACCTGGTAAGTGAATTGAAATGGCTTGGCAATAATAATGATATATCTTTGATTACTCGTCTTTTTTTATCTTAAGAACAAATAAAATGTTTATTTTATTCTAGCCATCAACCATACTACTGATTTGCTGCATATTCTAAATTTTATACTTTTGATTTAGTCGCACCAGTTACGTGTATGGAGTCCGATCCAGCATAGAGAGATGGGTAATCTATATCACCTTCTTACTATTTTACTACTTCAAACATCGTTTGATGCATATAGATTTTCAGGTACGCGTTTTTTTACATGCACATTCTTATTAATTACTTTGTTCACATATTTTCGTCTGTAAGCAAAGAAAAAATTACCTTCCATGGTTTTGAAAACATTGTTTTCTTCTCTTTCAGTGTGCTATATTTTTCTTCATACGTTTTTCCTGTAAATATGTCGCCAAAAAAATGTTAACGAATTATCTTCATTTCTCATTTCTATCAGTTAAATATTTTTGAGGATCAAAAAATTAGTATTGTCATTCATATTTTAAGCCTTTCCGATTGTTATACATAAACATAACACCAAGAAGAACCATTATATTTTTATTCTATTTGTGGCATGATATGACTATTGTTGATTGTTATTTGTGGGTATTCATTCTCAGTTTTTATACATGCTAGGTAGACTACACATAGTCTCTCCCTTCAGTTTATAAGGTTCAGAAAAATAATAAGGTTATTAGTATGGAACTCTAGAGTAGACATACTTTACTAGAAAAATTTTCATTTTCGATTACTGCAAACCTATACATATATAAATTACTGAACGGAGAATATTCTTTCCAGTCATTTGTTAACACGTTTTTAATTTAAATTTATTCACAAACTAAATGCTCAAACTAACAAACCTGCTTTTAAAAAACAAGCTTTGATGCTGAATCGTTAGCCAATCATTCATAAGACGTTAAATACAAGAAAACTACGACTGTTGGTTTACGAACTCCAGTGTTCATTTCGAGGTGACAATATAATTGTTCTAACCAGTTTTTTGTTGTAGTCAATAATTCAACTTCCGCGTAGCAAATGACATCCAATTTTAACGGAACTAATGATTTTTTGTTAGTCTAAGTGAGAGTATAGTTAACAGGGAGAACAGTTCTGTCGTGGAGTACCAAGTTTAGTCGAACCATAAACCAAAAAGCAGTTATTCTTTTTAATAGTGTATGTTGTTTAAAGCAATCGCAAAAATTGTTCAGAGTTCGAATCCGTAGAATTACATGGGCAATAACCATTTGAGTAAAACTTGTTAACAATAAACTTCAAATGAACCTATTTAAACTATTTTAATGGCTGGACGTCTCCAGACTAATACGCACATCTTCTATAGTCTGAAACTGTACAGCTTAAATTTATTCTTTTCGTATACATATGAGCAAGTTGTTTGATACTTTCTCCAATTTGACTATATGCCATGTCATGTCATTTTACACAACCATTCGTCAAAAGTTTGATAAATTATCAGTTATGTAATGATTACTTTCCTTCCTACATTACCTTAATTTAGCTCCGGTTATTAATTAGATTTATTTGATCAACAATCTTATTCAATTTATCAATGTAATTTGATTGAAATATGAAATGTCGATCATTGGATTACAATAGAAACTTATAATTATCGTTCTTGGTGGAGTTTTGTCCTCTAAGCTGCATGGTTTGGTCATGGAGTTTTCATCGTTCTTCTGAACGACATCATCAGCACAAACTTCAGGTAGAAGTGAAATGTTCTAGTTTCTCCACAGAGGACTCACAACTTGTCCTGTCGGCCTCGATCTTGATTAGCCAAAACTCCACCAAAGTCATCCACCTGAGCGATAAATGTTCTCCACCATCTTCAATTTTCGTCCTCCTCAAAGGATTTTGAACCTATAAAGACATGAATCTGTCCGCCACTACTTAGCTAATAAGGTTTTCTCGAATTTGTAATATCAGTTTCAAATGAAAATGACCTCAGAATTATTATTTTATTGGACCATCATATAGTGTTATTGTTGATAAAATCTAAATGAGTTAGCATTTTTGTTGCCGAGAAATTTTATATCGGAATTTTGATCTTAATTTTTTTTAATCTCCCATTTACTATTTCGTTAATACCCTTGCTTCCTAGACTTGACTAGTTACACTTCTGACCCGCCCAGTTGTCCTTGAGCCAATGTAAGCTATGTTCCTGTTAGTTCTCTATCCATACACTTTTCTCGATCTCTCACTTTGAGTCCAGATAGCAGTCGCTAGCCAGCTTCTGGTACTATTATATTTGAAGCATACATGGGCTTGATTACAAACATACTGGACCACATCATACCATGAAATAAAAACCCCAATTATACATAATAAAACCACCGGCGGCTATTAACAGGGCAAGCTTGGAATGATCGATTAGCAATGAAATATTAATAATAAGCAGTTCAGTAATAGGTGATGAGTCAAACGAGAGTTGATGATAAACGGAATATGTAGACATACTAATTCAGTTACTTGGTTATTTATACAACAGGAACATAAGCGATACTAATGATAATAATATTTCGAAAAACAGCTTCAACTTTCGTACTATTCGTCCTGTTAATTTGATTTTAGAATTTATTTCTTTAGTATAATATGTTATGAACTTTAACGATTATTATTATTATTACTATTATTGTTATTATTTTCGTATATTTTAGATCCTCATGACAGTAGTAGTACAACACGTGCACCATTAGTATACCGTCAAACATCACAAAGTCGTTTATTACTTCGACCACAAAAAGAAACAACACTTTGGCTTGGTCTATCTACTCCACCCTTATTATTAAATCCTGTTATCAAACCAGTTATTTCAAATATTAAAACAGATAATACAACAACAAATACAATATCTAATAAAGTCAATTATTATTCTACTCAACTAGTAGGATTATATAGATTGTGTGAAATTGTTTTAAAAGCATATATAGAAAATCCTATTATACCAAATTTAACTTCATTTAGTCTTGATGAACAAGGTAATCCAAATTTTACTACTTGTAATAATTTGACTACAGTCAATTTAACTGGTGGTTCGTTAAGTTCAACAAGAGTTAATCCAAATGAATTATCCATTGTTATAGGAAATGAGCCAATATCACTTAGACAACGTATTCGTGAATTAATGTTACATATATCAGCAAGTTCATGGGATACATCTCAATGTTTTATTATATATGTAAGTGACAAAAAAATATTTTGCTAAAATTCATTTGTTCTACATTTTTAAGAAGACGATTTTGTATTAATAAATTATAAGGTAATTATTATATGTTCTTGTATGTAATTTATGTTGTGTTTTATAACTATTGTTATTATTTTATTTTTCAAGTTACTTGATCGTATTCACAGTCGACCACAATGTGAACTAAGACAGTATTTTGATTTGCTCAGTGAACTTTTACGTCTTACTGATTGTATTCAACCAGCTAGAATTATAGCAGTTATTGATGGATTAGTTGATCAGAAAATTCATCTAAATAAAAATGATAATAAATGGATTTGGGCACCACGTCCTAACGGAAATCGACAATTATGGGCATGGAATGAAGCAGAAATGAAAAATGATATAATTCAATCCGAGAATATAGGTAATGATGATGTTAATCAGAATATCAATAAATACGGACCTCCTGAAGTTCTTGGCCTTTTGGGTAAGTGTTAAAAATCAGTTATTTCATTCACAGATTTCTTAGTAACATGTTAGTTTTCTTTACGTTTTCTAACTTCTACAGACTTTTCAGTATTCGATTCATTAGAATAATAAGATGTTGACAGTATTCATTATTATTAGAAGTTTGTGTTTTCTAACGAGTGACAAAAAAAAAAAAACTAAAAATAGTTTTTATTGATATTTCGCTGTTCAAGTATTGACAATTTTATCAAAGTAACGGTAAACTAGAATTTATGAGAATCTTAGCACAGGTTTGATAACTCAATCAGAGTTCTTCTGGATAAACTAATTCTGTGATGTTGAGTAAATAAATTGATAATAACAGATAGATGTAGATTGTTACATTTGATAGTAGTTTGGATTGTAAAAAAACCATGTTTGTATGAAGAATTTTTATTGTCACGTTTGTGTTGACAGTGCTAGTTTGCAGAAGTGTGGTGTTGAAATCAGGCAAAAGTTTTTCTCCACCCCTCATTTTTATTCAAACAACGCGAATTCCATTTTATGTAAATCATTTTTGTTATAAGATATTCTTTGTGATCTTAAAAGTCTTTCTAAATGATTTCAGTATTATCAAAGTCAATTTTGTGGCCTAATATTGTAATGTCTAGATCTATGGCTAAAGAACTTCCAAATTTTTGAAGCTCTGTCGAATTTCTTGGTTGATTTCCAGAAAATGTTGTCCGATTTTTACTCATTGGGAATCTTTTTCAGAGAGTCTTATCTGACTCTTACACTACAAAATGATATCAATACTTTTGATAGTAGGAATGCTTGTATATAATTAGTTAATAACATGTCTTATCATAAGCAAAGATGGATAGTGGCTAGCAGTGGAACCCAGGACGTGCGTTTCGTCCTGTTTGGGACTCGTCGGGACTGATCAATTTCTGTCTTAAACATCAGTGGGAAGATTCAAGTAAACCAATACCAAGTGAATGTCTTACCATAGTTTCACTTTCGTCAAATCAGTAGTTTGCCTTTATAAATCTTAGGTCAAATGAACCCGTAATTATTTGTTGTGTGTGTTTTTGGAGAGATTGTATGTTGATGAATTAGTCAATTCCACCACCGGTCTTAGCGGAATGGAAGGTTTGTGTATCTCCGTTTGACCGTAGTATCTTGGGGATATATAAGATTTTGGTGTTAGTCTAAACCAAAAGTAGCTCCTTATTTTGAATTTCCGGTTCTTGAAGATATCTGTTTTTATTGAGTTTCATCCGTTTGATTTCAGCGGATTTCTTTTGTTCACTAAGTAAATGTGGTACATTGAATAAGTGTTCAAGTCCTTCATATCATAATCAACTCTGTGCATAATCACTGTTACATCTCTTTTATCCACTTTAGTCATTACAATGTTATGTCATTTTCCAAGTTTTAAAAGAGCTTTATGTCTCCATTTAGTGATAAAATATATGTTTTTGTCATCAAAATATGTAATATTTTTGACTAACACTTTGTGTTTTTTTTCATAATGCTACAGCAAGTTTGATATTCGGTTCTATTTTCTGAACTATTATCCCTTTCTTCACTCATCTTCGTTTTGGAAACATTATGATAAAGTTTCTATTGTACTGTAAATCGATTCTAAATGAATATAAACGTATTAAACGTAGTAAGCTTTGATAGATATCCATCGTTGCTTTTAATTCATGTTTAGTAAAATTTCAAGCTTTATCAGACTGTTGTTAATATACATGATGTATGATTGGTAGCCAGAGTAACTTAACGAGAATGTTCGTTCCACAGGCTTATATTCATAAAAATATGGAAATAACTTAATGTCAGTAAAAACTTTTTTCTCGTTTTTCAACTTATTGGAAAGTATAAAGTTTTAATAATGAATATTACTTACTCAATACCTAGTTTTTTCTAATTTATTCATTGTGAACTTGATTTTAAGCACCTATATGTTAATAATACATCGAATGTTGTGTGACTATTTTTATAAAACAGCGGGATAAATCAATGTCTTTTAATTGTACAATCAGTGAAACTATCTGTTTATTGCAACATAATTGAATCCAGGGTATCAGAGTCTTTTTCTGTTTATCCTATCATCGTATCAAATGAATGAAGCCTCTAGATTTATTTTCAACTTTTGTCTAGTCAATTTTTTTTTTTTAAATATCATATTTAATCATACTTATATTCAATAGTTCTAAATTTCATTGAAACAATTTATGATCAAATTTATGTGGATCATGTAAATGATGAAATAAAGTGTTAGTGATTTAAATGCTTATGCTTATGATAAAATTATTATTTTTCTATAAAATTCAGTCAATTTTTTTCATGGTACACAGTTTAGAGTTTGTATTTTTTTTAAAAAAAAAATAATCAGGACATGAATTTTGGTGTCAATCAATTGACAGTAATATATAACACATAATCTAACCCGAATCTAATATCACTTTGAATTGATACATATCCTTCTCATCATAGTAATAGAATATTAGGAAAATGAACAAATCTATATAGTTAAAATAATAGTGTACTGTGTGTGCTACTGATATAATTAGTATGGATCATCAACCGAAAGTGGGATGAATAACAGCAGAAGGTTGAAACAATTGAAGAGAAAAGAACGAGAACAGAGATGGATTGGTATGGAAACGAAGGAACAACAAAGTCTGAGACAATTGATGAATAATTTGAAAATGAAGTATTTACTATATGGTTCTCAGATTTGACCATGATATTCTATAATGTTGCATTAAAATACATTTAGTTGTTTCTACTTTTGTTTACGTTCGGTACAATAGTCCTAATTGAAAGTAAAACTCTGAAAACACTGAGTACAGTTCGATAATGTAATTTATCAATGCGAAAAAGTATGAAGTAATGTTATGATTTAAGAACTAAATAGTTATAAAGATTGAATGTAATATGCTACCTGTTATCATACATGACCCATGTTACTTACGACCTCAAGCAATAATAAGTTACATAATTCTAAATCACTTCTGGAAAGTTTACAGTTCCCAATATATGGTTAGTAATTTGATTTAGCTATAATGTAAATTTTTGTCTAACCTGTCTCCATTCTAGCTAACTAGTTATTATTTTTCAGAGTAGGCGTTAGTCTCTATAATTTATTTCGGTTTCTTTGTTCTTGTTTCTTTTTCGTCCACTAACTTTCTTCTTTGGAAAAAAAATGTTTTTGTCCTTTCAAAATACATATTATATCATTTTTGGATTTAAAAACCAACGAGAAAATACCAAAGAATTTTTTAATGTGGTTATATAAAAATAGAATACGGTATATATATGCATATATATAGCCTATTCCGTTTATATGTTCATTCTATTTACTTGTTTAATTCTCTGACAACTATGAATACCTTTCAGTGAATGCTAGTTTGGTTCATTCGTCGTAGTGATCATTGAGAATGTGCATAGTTTGATTTGATTGTCAATTATTATTGAATTATAAGTAGTTTAGTTATCAATGATACAAGATATATACTACAGTGTATAGCCTAGTTTAAAACATTTTTTTTAAAAAATTTTAACAATTTTAAGTTGCACTGTTATTGGAATAATAAAATACCATGTGATTACACCTGAATGGATTGTATGGTGAAATATGGGGAGGACATGTGTTTTGATAGGAAATTATTTTACCAAAAACCCATATCTTGGGTTTATAACAGAAAATAACTGAAAAATGAATATTATTTGGATTTAATTCCACTCATGGAATAATATCTACTAAGTAACCATTAAAAATCAAAGTCACTGAATAGATGCATTCCTTAAATATGAGACACTTCAGCATTAAACACGCACAACTCCATACACGCTCGTACCGGGTATCCTCAATTTTTAAACGGATTGCGATATCCTTGTTATTAGACTGGTATTCAGTGAAAATTATCGCCACAAAATCGTTCATATATAAATCATAAGATTTATTTACACTAACGTTTTTTTTGCATAACTGTAACATTTGTTGTTAAATACATCCATTTACAGATGACAGAAATGGCAAACTATATGTAATCTATGATTATTAGTCACTAATGACTAGTAGTATTTCCTCGTAATGGGAATAACCTGTCAATTAAATAGATATCCATTAGAAATGATGCATTGATTAACGTCTGGTTATGGCACATAAAAAAGGACTTTTTTTCATTCTTTAATTGTGCGACATGGAATATCCCGTTTAGTACTTTTCATGTTGTCGACGTTACGAAGTCCTATGTTTCGAATTCAGTGTTGACATACTTGTTTCCACATGTCGACCCCTCTTTGACGATCCTTCTGGGTTATCTATGCAATTTTTAAAATACTCACCTTTCGACTATTAGATGTCAGGTTCGATTTCAGCTCCGCTTACTTTAATCTGACCAACCAGTTATTATTGTTTACTTTTGAACAAAATTTAGCTTTAAGCCACGTAAAATGATTGCGTTTACAGTGAATGTATTTTTGTCCTATCTCTTCAATAATTCTACCTAATTTCATTATTTATTTTGTTTTGCAGAATTTTCCTATTTCTTGGTAAACTGTCACTAATAGACAGTTTTTTTCAAATATAGCATTCATTAGATAAATTGATCTATCCTAATATTTATGCCTCTTTATATCATACTAAAAACACCGATGATTCCCTAAATATTTATTTAAATATTCTTAATATATGTTGTACACGTTATTCTATTTTTAACCTCTTTTTCCACTTATCTATTTGTTATGTATTTGGTTGTAATAAAAGTTAATCCTAGGAATCATTTGTAGGATTTTGTTTTGTATTGATCAAAAACTCTTAGCTTACAAGTGTAATTAGTTTTTCTAAGATCCAAAGTGAAATGTTTACAATTTACTCTCTTAAAAATCAATTTTTTTCGTTCTTCTATAGATTTAATTCATACAGACTATAATCGAGATCCTCGACGTGCTTATCAATATACCAAATTCATTGTTGAATTATCAACTCAGAATACTGCTGTATTAAAATACTTATCAAATTATCCAGAAAAATGGGAACCTATTGTAAAATGGTTAAAATCTCTTATAGAGTCTACATCAGATGAACATTTTAGTCGTAAAAATTCACTTGATTTGCCTTGCTCACATTATCTTAATGACAGCTTAGATAGTCGTAGAGATATGAGAAAAAATGAATCAGAAGGAATTTGTATTGATATTCCGACAGGTTAGTTAAATAAATATTAATTATGTGCATTTGAAAATGAAACTATTTTGCTCTTTAATTCTAACCACCATATATCATATGAAAATTAGATTTAAAATCATGCATTCAATAACAAATCAGAATTATTTCTCTTTATACCTTTTAACGAACTTAATTTTGTCTTTGAACTTCAATTTAAAATTTATTTGTCGTTTTAATTAATTGACCATAAAACCTAATTTGTACATATTATCCATATTACTAGCCGTTCGCTTAACATAACGCATATAAACATGTATCAAACCTTTTAAGGAGCGCTTGAGCTGCTCTGGTGTAATAGTCAATGTTATAAATATTCCTATAAATGTTACGGATTTTTTCTGTGTACAAAATTATTTTAATGCAGTTTCTAGTTTGTTTTTTCTTCTAGTTTTATGTAGATAAAACATTATAAAGTTAATTGTTATGCAAAGTATGTTTTCGTCTATATGTGTCTACATATATCGGTTATTTACTCCATATCTTCATCTCATCAAGCAGGATTAGTGTTTGAAGAGAATTTACCTTGCCTATATCTAGAAATTATCATTAATTTACATTAAAATTATAACTACATTAAAAGATTATTAACTATCAGAATGGGGATTTGTAGCGGTTGAAGTAATTTTAACAGTCGAGTTCATGAGACGATCTAAGCTAGACCACCACTGAAAACTTAGAAGCACTGGACGTCCACCTTGTCCTAGTATTGGACTCCCCAGCAGTGCTCATCCAGGATACTGCATTCTGGACTCGAACCCAGAACCCTCAGCCCCGCGCGCGATTACGGATCGATTGAAGTTAGACATTACCACCGTTGCATGCCGACTCAGTGGTCTAAAGGTCAAGCGTTCACGCGCAAGACTGAAGGCCCTGGGTCCGAATCCCGCGAGTGCGATCGTGGATGCGCGCTGCTGAAGAGTCCACAATAGGACGGAACGACCGTCCACTGCTTCCAGGTTTTTAATGGTGGTCTAACATCAATTGGTTCATGATCTCAATCAAAAACACTCCCTAACAAAACTAAAAAAGCATAATGTGGGCTATCCACTGGAATAACTTAAGATCACTTACGCCTGTTACGCCTTATGGAGGAGCATAGGCCGCTTACCAGCATTCAACTCTGTACTGAGCAATCCTTTCAAGCTGCTATTCATCCTTTTCATGTCTGTTTTCAATTCCCGACTCAGGGTATTTCTTGGCATTCCTCTTTTCCGTTTCCCTTCAGGATTCTAAGTTAGCACTTGCTTTGTGATACAGTCTGGTGATTTCCGCAACGTATGTTCTATCTACCTCCAACGTTTTTCCTGATTTCCTCTTCAGATGGAAGCTGGTCTATCCTCTCCCACAGTAGGCTTTTCCTGATGGTATCCAACCAACGGACATTGAGTATCTTGCGTGGACAATTGTTTATAAATAATAATGCTTTTTTGATGATGGTTGTAGTAGTTCTCCACGTTTCAGATCCGTACATTGGAACTGTCTTGACGTTCGTATTGAAGGTTGTGACTTGGATATTGGTTGAAAGTTGTTTTGAGTTCCATATGTTCTTCAATTATAGGAATGCAGTCCTTACTTTGGCAATCCTCGTCTTTACTTTTCCATCAGATCCTCCTTGTTGATCGATGATGCTGCTGACCAGCTACACGAAACATTCCACATCTTCAGGGGCTTCTCCATCAAGTGTGTTTGGATTTCTGTTCCGCTCATTGTATTTCAGAATCTTGCTTTTTCCTTTGTGTATGTGAGGCCTACTGATGCAGAAACTGCTGCTATATTATCTTGACCTGCATTTGTTGGTGTGTATGGGATAAGAAAGCTGGGTCATCTGCGATGTCCAAATCGTATAGTTGCATCCAACCTGTCCATTTTATTCCGTGCTTCCTGTGAGATGTGGAAGTCTTCCTGATCCAGTGAACCACCAGAAGTATGAGAAAGTAGGAGAATAGGCAGCCTTATCTTACTCTGGTTAATTATTTAAGATACTGTAACAAAATAAATCAGAATTTGTGGCAGGATAAATTTCTATGTCATTAGTCAATAATTATTATCAATTCTTCTGATTGTATATTTAATAATGAGGAAACAAAGACAATTCAGTGAAGATTTTTCTTTTCGACAACCCTATTTACTCAAGCTGTACAATCGTATGTATAGTTAAATAACAAATAAAACTAGTCCGTTGTAAAAATAAGACGTTTACATCATATCATTTGTCAAATAAATATGTTTACTAACCGAAAGATGTTGGAAAGGAATAATAAGATGAAATCAAATGTACTGTCCACTTGAGAAGTATGTGAAGTGTAAAGAGTAAATTTTAAAAAAATGAAGGTAATAATAATACTATGGAGAGCAACTGGAAGGGGATCAAAGAAGCAATCACTTCAACATGCCATGAGGTCCTGGGTCACAAGAAGCACCATCACAAGGAATGGATCACTGTTGATACACTGGATAAGATTCAAGAAAGGAGGAACAAGAAGGCAGCGATCAATACCAGTCGAACAAGAGCAGAAAAAGCCAAGGCACAAACTGAATACACAGAAGTAAACGAACAAGTGAAGAGGAGCATCAGAACCGACAAACGTAAATATGTGGAAGATTTAGCAACGACGGCGGAAAAGGCTGCAAGAGAAGGAAACATGAGACAACTGTATGACACGACAAAGAAACTCTGAAAATCTCCGCAAACCAGAACGACCAGTGAAAAGCAAGGAAGGTGAGGTAATCACCAACATTGAAGAGCAACAAAACAGGTGGGTAGAACACTTCAAAGAACTCTTGAATCGACCAGCTCCACTGAACCCACCCAACATCGAAGCAGCAATCACGGACCTCCCAATCGATGTTGGCCCACCAACAATTGAAGAAATCAGCATGGCCATCAGACAAATCAAGAGTGGCCAAGCAGCAGGACCAGGCAACATCCCAGCAGAGGCACTAAAAGCAGACCTAGCGGCAAGTGCAAGGATACTCCACATTCTCTTCAATGAGATTTGGGATGAGGAACAAGTACCAACAGACTGGAAAGAAGGACTTCTGATCAAAATACCGAAGAAAGGCGATTTCGGCAAGTGTGATAACTACAGGGGCATCACTCGTCTCTCAATACCGGGAAAAGTCTTCAACAGGATATTGTTAAACAGGATGAAGGACTCCGTAGACGCCGAACTTCGTGACCAACAGGCAGGATTCCGCAAGGATAGATCGTGTACAGACCAAATCACAACTCTACGGATCATTGTGGAACAATCAATTGAATGGAATTCATCACTCTACATCAACTTCATTGACTACGAAAAAGCATTTGACAGCGTGGACAGAAAACACTATGGAAGCTTCTTCGACACTACGGCGTACCTCAGAAGATAGTCAATATCATACAGAGTTCTTATGATGAATTACACTACAAAATCGTGCATGGAGGACAGTTGACAAAGTCGTTCGAAGTAAAGACCGGTGTCAGGCAAGGTTGCTTACTCTCACCCTTTCTTTTTCTCCTGGTGATCGACTGGATCATGAAGGCGTCAACGTCTGAAGGGAAGCGTGGGATACAATGGACATCTAGGATGCAGTTGGACGATCTAGACTTCGCAGACGATCTGGCCCTTCTATCCCAAATGCAACAACAAATGCAGGAGAAAACGAACAGTGTGGCAGCAACCTCAGCAGCAGTAGGTCTCAATATACATAAAGGGAAAAACAGGATTCTCCGATACAACACAGAATGCACCAATCCAATCACAATTGACGGAGAAGATTTGAAAGGTGTGAAAACTTTTACGTATTTGGGCAGCATCATTGATGAACAGGGTGGATCTGATGCAGATGTGAAGGCGCGGATCGGCAAAGCAAGAGCAGCATATTTACAACCGAGGAACATCTGGAACTCAAAGCAACTGTCAACCAACACCAAGGTCAGGATTTTCAATACAAATGTCAAGACAGTTCTACTGTATGGGGCAGAAACCTGGAGAACTACGAAAGCCATCATCCAGAGAATACAGGTGTTTATTAACAGTTGTCTACGCAAAATACTTCGGATCCGTTGGCCGGACACTATTAGCAACAATCTACTGTTGGAGAGAACAAACCAGATCCCAGTGGAGGAAGAAATTAGGAAGAAGCGCTGGAAGTGGATAGGACACACATTGAGGAAAGCACTCAACTGCGTCACAAGACAAGCCCTCACACGGAATCCCGAAGGCGAAAGGAAAAGAGGAAGACCAAAGAACACATTACGCCGGGAAATGGAAGTAGACATGAGAAAAATCAACAAGAATTGGATGGAACTAGAAAAGAAGGCCCAGGACAGAGTGGGTTGGAGAATGCTGGTCGGCGGCCTATGCTCCATTGGGAGTAACAGGCTTAAGTAAGTAATAATAACGAATAGTTTAAGTGAAAATGATTAAAAACATCACAAGGATGTAATAAGATAGACTTATTATTATTATTGTTATTATTGTTATCATTATTATTATTAATATTATTATTGTTATTAACATTCAGTGTATTATCTAAGCTTAAGAAACCACGAATACATCATTATTCTTCAACGTTGCTCATAATTCTTGAAATAAATGTGGGAAATATATACACACCTCTCCCCTGTCACATCCTATTTTAATTTTATTTCCCTTTTTGTTATTTATTGAGTAATTTGATATAATAGTTTTTTTCCAACAAAAAAAGAAGTCTTTACTGATTATTTATTCGACTTCATATTATTCATTAAACAAATAGGTTTATCAAATAGTCAAAATGTTGGTTCTCAATTATCAAATAGTTTTATTCAGGCTTCTAGTGAATATGGTGAAAAACCAACTGGTTTTCAACGGACAAAATCAGCTCAGGTTAGATTACATCATACTTTTTGTATTATAATTTTTTTCTGTTTCAAACAATGGTATTACAACTGATAGGCATAATCTCAATTACAATATGTCAATGTATAAAACCTGTAAAGTTAATTCATTAACATTTCTAACCAATTATTTATGGAGTACTTCAATTGATTTGAACATTTTATTTCATTACATCTATTATTGATCAGCAAGGATCATTAGCTCGTCCTATAGTTTTTAATGAACATGTGCAAATCTAGTATAACGGGAACTGGTTTCTCATGCATTCGCTCTTGATAAATATGTTATGATTAAAATCTCTTTTCGAAAACTTCAATCTAATGGAAGGCTATGAAAAATAGTTTAGTGTTCACTGTGCATATCATTCACCTATAAATTTTTAAACTACATGTCTGGAATGTCATGGCTAACTGATTTTTCTTCTAAACATTTTCATATCAAAATTACAACCAATGATATCTACTTGCTTTTAAGATTACTACATGGAATACACTTTTTGCGTATCAAGCGTTAGTTTAGTGGTTGAGCTCAACTCTAAGTCAATATTACCCCGTTTTCAAAACTCATTCCACTTACTGCAATCTGAATTAAAGGGAAATATAAATAGCTGTGATATGTGCGATATATCTTAAAGCCTATTCGCTTTTCGGTTATTGGGTTGAGTTAATTCATACTTAAAACCATAGGTCACTGACTGATAAATCCAAACATTTTGATTTATATTACGAGTAAATTAACTTTGAACATTACAAATATTTCTGTGTCTGTATATCACAATAGTAAAAATTACAGGCATATAATATCAGAACAAACGCTTTTGAATGTGATATACGTTCAACATTCTATGCACGAATGTACTTATATTAAACCTCAAATGTATAAGTGCAGCTTCATTTTTACTTTATTAGGTTTTGTGGATAGTTCTTTTAATGGATCGTTTTCATTTATTGTACAAGACAAAATCAGGTAGAAGGTGAAACATAAAGATCTTTTGGGTCTAAAATGCGTGCTTTTCAAGAGACTTTTAGGTTCTTAATTATCGTCTATTTTTGAACAATTTATTATGTAAACCTTATAAATAATTATCATGTCATTTTTATCTTTTTATTTTTAATCACAACAGAAAACACTAAGTGAAGCAACTCGTTTACTTTTTTCTATGCCACGACCTCAACATATGAGTAGTGATAATCCAGAACTAGAACCTACTGGTTTATCATCACCACTAACATCATTAATGATGACACCATTAATTAGTAATCGTAATGATGATGGTGAAGATGGCGATAACGATGGTAATAGTCAGCAAAATGACAATCTTTTTCTTAAACTGTCTACCTAAATCTATCCTTCTCTTTTCCATTTATTTCCTGTTACATTGCTTTCAAATCCACCATTTCTTATGATGTATCATTTAAATTGACTACGTAATCTAGTATGCTTGTATATGTAATTTTTACATATATGTGTGCTTGTGTTGTTTGTATACATCATGTATGCATAGAAATGTTTAAAACATTATATAAGAATATTACAATTCATAAAGTTATTTGTCTGATTTATATATTTCCTCATTGATTTAACCACTATTTTTTAATTATACAATAACTATTCAATAAAATCTCTTGTCATTAGGTGATTTATTTTCAGCCTATTTTCATTTCTTTTCTTTTCTAAATGTAAATACAACATAGAATAGCATACTAACCACAGTTCATTTTCTCATTTATATTGTTTTTTTTTTTACAATTATCATTAATAAAGTTAAAATCTTGACTTTTTAACATAAAATATTGCATATTTTGTATAAAAATAATTAATGAATAATAAGAAGATAAGAAAACTTATAATGTACTGCTTATTCAATAGAGATCTCTATCAATAATCCATGTCTGTAGTCTAGTCATTTTATTTTGTCTTATTCCCTAATTGATATTCTCATACTAACCCTTTCACATGTCCTACCCAATACATATATATATATATAGACAATGTATTTTGTTTACCTGTGCAAAAGATTAAATTATTGATCTGTTTGTGATTTTCCCTAAGTTATTTACTACTTATTTAGTTTATTAACTCATTTGTCACTTTTTAAAAAAAACACACAATCATAATCAACTTGAGGAACATGATGATTTATTAATTTAAAAAATATTTTTTTCATATTCCAACTATTTATTTATCATAACTAATCAAAATACACAATGATCTTCTGTTTTACATACTACTATATATTTCTCCTTTAGAATTCTTATATATATATATATATATATATATATATATATATATATATATATATATATATATATATATGTCTTTTCCTGTCATTTAAATTTCATTTGTTAGTTGTATGTCATTTCTAAATAGATTTTATAAAAACTTAGTAGTGGGTAAGAATTGGTTGGGTTTGAAATTATCTTTAGCTTTGTAGGATATGACGTTGTTACTTGTGAATTCAGTGAATTCAGTCAAAATTATGTCTTCAGATTTCAGTTAAGATGACTAGATGAGATTCATCAAAATACCATGTTTTTTTTTTTAAAGACGAGTTAGTTTCTAGCTGAAATGTATCAATAATATATTTATTCATGATAATTTCTGTAAAGAAGTTGATATTTACAGAAGACCTGAAGACAATTACCAGTTTATTTGCAGTTTTATAAAACTATTAAACACTATATCAACGTAAACGTTTAGAAAGGTACGCTCATTTAAACATTCAAGTTTCATTATGAAGTTTGATTAGGAAGGATGCATTTTCGCAAGAGTTTTTATCATCCCGTTATTGACATCTGGACTCAGTAGCTTAGTGTATAACGTTAGTTTTTATTGAAATATGTACGAAATTGGAGGCCCATTGAGAGTTTCAACAGCTGGATACACATCCATTCAGCTAACCCATGATACATAGGAATAAATTCACGTCTGGAATTGAACTGTTAGTCACAATTTAAATATATTATAGCCTGGCACAGAAAAGCCTTATCAATCCCTCTGATCACTCATGAATATTAATAACGTAATAATACCAAAGCCTTACGAATACAATCATGCATAATTCTTCATAAAGCATAAGTTAGCCATTTTACCTATGTATGCATCATATGGATGAACGGTTGTCTCCATATCATTTATGTATTTACTTTTATAACCATATCATTGTGTAACAAATTTCTTTATAGTTTCAAGAATATCTGAAGTTCCATTGTTGCTTACCTACTTTAAACGTGGTTAACATACTACTGGATTTAACCTAAATAAACTTATAGTTGGCGGAATAGATAATAATTTCCTAGTGGATTAAAACTCGTTAGGAAGGTGATTAAACGAATTTGTTAGTGAGAGACTTAAAATAATATTCGTAACTGATAACTTCTTCTGGTAGATGTTGACGTTTCCTAAACACTATAAACTTTACGAAATTAAAGAAAAAAAACCAGATGCTTATTTATTGATAATAAAAGCGAAATTATTAAAAATCGATTTTCAGGACACTCAAGTATTTGTCGTTTTTTTAAAAAAAACTTATAAAACCGATCGTATTCTACTTGACAATTAAGAGTCGCTTTTTGATCCATTACGACAGTCAAATGTATATTTCATTCTCGAATTCTCGCGAACATAATCTTAGAAATTTATTACATTGAAACACTTTTTGACCGTTATTTCTAACATCTTTTCCTTGATTTCTGATCTGTTTACAAATAAAAATGTACTACTATTACTACTACTGTCTTATGATATTTATGTACTTTATCTGATAAACAAAACGAAATTAACAGGCTGCCATATTACGTGTGATACGCTAGTTAGTATTTTTTTTAAAAAAAAACGTTTACGAGTAAATATAACCTTCAGAAAACTTTTAAACTGTTTATCTAATACAATCTTAAAATAACGAGAACATAACTAACGGTAGCTGCATCATTTTGAATATAAATTAATGATTACATTATACTTAATAATATTATAATAATAACTTCATTTCATTTGTAATCGTCTTGAAGACTAGTGTATTCATATAATATACTATTAAATACCAAGTAAGAATATGGAATTTTTAAATGTCTAACAATAAATAATTCAACTTCGTGATTACAACTAGTCATTAACTGATAACATCAGTATAGTGATTAAGAAATTCATATTTCATTATAGAATTAGGTTTCTGTTACTTATTCAAAGTTCATATTATTATAAAATACATTAAAAGCGGCAACAAGCTGGTCAACGATACGTAAGAGTCAAGTTCGTGTATCTGCGTAGTTGTGTGAGTACTGGTTGTGGCGTGACAGATGAAATTACCCTACGTATAGGGTCATCTTTGTTACGGTCGTGATGTTAGCCTGACTGTAAAATTTCATATAATTTTGAACCAGTGACTGCTAAACCTTTGGCTTGTAACGCGTCAGTGAGAGAACTCCTGTTATATTCTTGTGGTATCTGGTCATCGTTTTATAACATCCAGTGGCGATGTCATATTATTAACTCTTAGTATCAGCAACGTATGTTCAGTAGAAATTATGATAATCTAGTTAAACATCATCCTGAGTCACCGATGTCGATGGCTTCAACATGTTTTACGAACTTCATCGAACCGACTTTCACAATGCTCATTATTTGATAATATCGGGACTGGTTGAAAAAAACGGAAAAGTGGACAGTTTATAACATGGTACCGTGGTATGGAAAAATGCTTTTTAGCACTGGTGTCTGTTGGTCCATTATCACTTTCTGGTTGATTTCCCATAGATGGTACAAATCGGAAACTTGAGATGTCACAAAACATAGGTTAGAATAGAAGACATTGATGATCATACTGTAGTTGTTTCTTACATTCTTCACAAAAATGAAATAAGATTCCGTAATTAAAATAAATCTTTCTTGATTATAGTTTTAATAAAATTTTATTACTCACTATATACCAATCTTTTTTATTCATGTATTTCGCTTCTCTCCCTCAATTTTTTTATAACACTTTTTGTTTATATTTTGTGGAACGTACTATTTTTGGTGCCCAGTTGTACCGAATTTTATGTGAATTGGATAGTTAAAATACATAAATAAATTTTTTATTGATACTACCGACTAGAATGGGACGGTAAACCTAACTTGATAAATAGTTTATCATCAACTTTTAAATACAAATTTACAATTACCTCTTAATTTGAAAAAAACTTGAAACCTTCAGTGAATTAACCAATGATTACTTTCATCATTTATTATGTTCAATTAAAAATTCAAAAGTTACCAAACCGTTTGAATTGTTTCTCAGGATACGTTGAACTGACAAGATATTTCAGTTTGATTAAGATCAGTTCTTTATTTGGTATGATCCTTTGAATATCTTCAAGTAAACAACTTATTCTCAATATTTTGAGACTGTCTATTATTTTTTACATTGATTTCTGTGTATTTTAAAATAATTGTTATAAGCTTTAAACGTAATTGCTAAACTCTACCTGTTCACATAGTTTCATTGATTATGAATAACGTACTTTCTCCTTTGTATACTGATTATTATTTTATTGATTGATTAATCAGCGTTTATATTCCGATTATTAGTCTACATTATGCTCGCTGTTTGTTTTATTCAATACATACTTTAATTTTATTAAGGCAAAGTATTGTACAATAGAAATATGTTTCCTTGTATTATATTGCTAGAAAACAGTTCTGAATATTGATGATTGATTCTCTTATGCAGGTGATTTCTAAATTTAATTCCCTTCATATGAATAGTTTTGAAACAATCAAAATGGTAATCTTAAAAATGATTTTTCTTATTATAAACTATTGTGATGGTGTAAAATAGTTATACCCCGACCAAAGCTGCTACCTTGACGCGGTGGTCGGGCTTGCCTATCGTGATGACCCAATCGAGCTATATTGGCTGGAACATATGTTCCTGTAGGTTCTACCATGCCAGGCAGGTCGATTGGAGAACGGTAAGACCAAAAGCAGCAACTCAAGGTCTGAGGGCGAAGTCGTACTGCTGACTGTAGAGGGGTGTGACCGCAGTAAGGTGTTTCCCTCGGACAACCAGCATCTGCAGCGATGCTGCCTTCCGACAAGGAGGGGTGGGGTTAGAAAAGGTTGACGCTAAAAATGTCACACCTCACCCTACCTCACGGATTTCCGTCTCCGGCGGTAAGGCCCTTTGAAGAACGGAGCTAACATAATAAAAACCTTCCACGAAAAGGCCGTGCGCGACCGGCCTCAAGCAGTTGTCCCTTGGGCTCTGCGGTCACGTTCCCAGGTCGATAAGACCAACACTAATCCAATTTCCTTTTCAGGTTCCTCAAGAAATACCCTTCCACGGTGTGGGCAGCCGAGAAGTGATATCAGCCCTCATACCCGTAACAGCACACGAAACCAAGTTGGTCACATTCAAATCCTTCCTACACCTCCTAATACTTCTCTTATCTCCATGACTAACCCTCCTCACATCTCTTTATCACCTCGCACCGCTAGGGCGAACGATTCGAGTACGCGGAACGTTATTCCTGGTCTCCTGAAACCACGCTCTAAACTACATGTAGGAGCTTTTAACGTCCGAACACTGTGCCAAATAGGACAGCAGGCTTCCTTAGCTAGGACTTTGGAATCCCACACCATCGATGTGTGCTGCGTCTCCGAAACGCGCATATAGGGTCCGAGTAGCGTCATTCATTTGACCTCACCATGCTAAAATAAAGAACCGACTCGATTCACACTTCGTATATCTGGAAGCCCTGTTTCTGCTTCCCGTGGCCTCGCCGGGTTGGGTATGGGATTGAGTCCTAGGGCAGAACTAACTCTCTTAGACTGGATCACAGTAGACAGTCGTTTGTACGCTGTCCGACTGAACGGAACAGTAAGGATCCGAAAAGATAGGAACACTCGTCGTTGCCTCCTCATCATCTCTGCCTATTCTCCCACTGACTGCAGCTCAGATGATGTAAAAGATGAGTTTTACAGAAAGCTTTTGGACCTTCTCCGAAAAGCTAGGCGCTCTGATGTAGTAATAGTGGCCGGTGACTTTAATGCTCAAGTAGGTAAACTAAGCGATAGGGAAAGACACCTAGGTGGATCTTATAGCATCGTGTCTCAAAGAACAGATAATGTCGACCGTCTGTTGCAGCTATGCTCAGATAACTGCCTGTTCCTTGCAAATACTAACTATAAGCATAAGGAAAAACATCTTTTAACATGGCGACCCCCTAATTCGTCCCAACGTTGGACCCAAATAGATCACATCGCTATCAGCCACCGATGGAGGGGCTCGATAGAAGACTGTCGCTCATTCTGGAGCACATGCTTAGATTCAGATCATGCTCTGGTACGAGCGCGTATTTGCCTGCGTCTTATTGGGCGTAGGAAAGGCGCTTCAAGGAAACCTCTTAGGGGCCTACTTAATGATAGTCAAGCTAAGAGTATATTTCAGGAACAACTAGAAAAACAGTTAAGCAGCCATGTATGTGATGCCCACCCCGAGGCAGCATGGAATGATATCCGAAAAGCTGTGGAAACAGCAGTGACATCTAGTAAGGTAAACCACAAGGTTAAGAAGAAACATTGGATCTCAGCAGCATCTATCGCACTGATAGATGCTCGGAAACTCATTCCATCTGGATCTGAACATAATGAAGAGCGGAGTCAGCTTAAGCGCAAGCTGACAAGAAGTCTACGCAATGATCGTGAACAGTGGTGGGTAGCGAAAGCAAGAGAGATGGAAAAGGCAGAGGCAATAGGTAACAGAAGACAATTGTTCAGACTTGTTAAGGAAACCGGAATTAGGGACCCGACTGTTAGCGAAACAATCTCAGAGAAAGATGGACATATTATACATTCTCAATCCAGGAGATTGGATCGATGGGCAGAACACTTTAGGAATCAGTTCAACTGGCATTCAGCCACACTTCGGTTTCCCACGATCTCCAGTCAACCTGAATGGCAAGTTAATGTAGGTCCTCCGTCTCTTTACGAAGTTGAAAAAGCTATGGGAAATCTGAAGTGAGGGAGAGCAGCAGGCCCTGACAGGTATACTCCTGAGATTTTTAAGGATGGTGGTCCAGTATTAGCAGTGAGATTAACTGAGGTCTTATGTAGAATTTGGGAACTGGACGTAATCGCATCTGACTGGTCTCAATCACTGATTGTGCTAGTCTATAAGAAAGGACAAAAGTACTCTTGTGACAATCACAGAGGAATCAGTTTGACTAATATAGTGTCTAAAATATTAGCCTCAATAATACTTCGACGCCTAACTAAAGCTCGTGAAGAGCAGATTGGAGAAAACCGGACTGGTTTTCGACCTGGACGTGGTTGTATAGATCAGATATTCACACTACGTCAGGTTCTAGAACACAGACACACATTCAGATGCCCCACAATGGTAGTATTTCTCGACCTTAAGGCGGCATTCGACTCTGTTGATCGTGAGGTTCTATGGCAGTGTTTGTCACTGAAAGGAGTACTAAAGAAGTACATTAACCTTATAAAGGCTCTCTGCTCGAACACAACTGGTCGAGTGAGAGCTTATGGCGAACTGTCATCAGAGTTGATTACCTCAAGTGGTGTTCGTCAGGGCTGTCCACTCTCTCCGTTCTTGTTTAACTTTGTCGTCGACGTACTTTTAGTGATAACACTTTCCTCATCTAAATTTCCAGGGGTTGAACTTCTACCGGGAGGTCTCGCTTTCCGCCTAGCCCAGCCAGTTAAGCCTGGAACACCAATCTCAGCCTCTGAAATATGAATCATTTATTTCAAGCATACTTGGTTTATATACTAACCAGACAGACCACATCGTACCAATAAAATATGAAACAACATTTATACAAGATTTGGCCAAATTTGTCTGTGAATGAGGGAGGTAGTAATTAATAGACAGGCCATAACTCAAGAATGGTAAATCGTATAGTAATAGTTTATGGGTCAAATTAAAGCTTATAATAAGAGCGACATGAATATGGACAGTTTAGTTACATAAGAAATATACGATAAAAATATACGTTTAGTATTGGTCCATAAATGGATCCCAAAAGTTACCACTCATTATTCTTATCGGGATATAACAGTAGTAAAAGTATTTCTTTTTATCACAGTTCTTAGTAATTTTCTGTAATCATAAAACTGTGTGAAGTTAGTAATATATATATGAAATATTTTACAAATAGAGATACAATTATCTTGTAGTTAAAAAGAATGAAACATATCATAGTCAGTTACAAGACATATTTACAATTTTGAGGCAACTTATGTTCCCTGAAGTGATTTGAACTTGTGTCACTCATTGTAAGTAATTAAACTCAGAATATCTTGATAACTGATTATAATCTTTTTATAACAATAAAGAATTTCTGGTTTATCACAATTGATTGATCACTGGGTGGTGATCAATCTCATGCTTGTCTAGTCCTTAGTGCAGATCGAATGCTATCGATCATGTTGCAATGTGGCCACCAGTCTAGGTGACTCGACACTGCGGGCACTATGTATTGAGATTAGATGGTGGTTGGAGGTAGTCAACAGGAAACCCTGGACCCGGGTTTCGTGCTACTTGGCACTCGTCAGCAAGGTGTACCTGTAATCTTGAGGAAACTGGTGCTCCCTGGCGGATTCGATTCTATCTGAAATTTCTGGTTTATGATTCATGACCAGACTTCATAACATAAAACAAGCATACGGAAATGAGTAAGTTACAAGTCATATTTACTTAAATAGGTTTTCATCAAATTATCATAATATTTACAGTTTATTGTACATGTCAAATTATACCAATATATCTAAGATACATGTGATGATCATAAACTTTAATTAGATTCCCATTGTGTAGTATGTTTATATTAATTTTATTAAGTGCATATATGAAGTAGAGATAAACTTAACAACAAACAAGATGATTTTATATTCAAACATTTCCATCTATTATTATTATTTCACTAGAAAAGCTGTAATAAAAAAGAGGTTAGTTTATTTATAAAATATTATTGTTTATGTCTATATTGGCCTAATGAATACAAATAATAAATAGTTATGATAATTCACTTGGTATTGTTTGGCTTGTATCTTCCCATTGGTGTTTAGGACCGCAATCGATCAGTCTGTTATTGGCATATGTGTATACTGTGCGTATGCCTCGATATTGCCTTAATTCACAAGCTTTTTGTAAGCAATGATGGATAGTGGCTAGCAGTGGAATTCAGGACGCGCGTTTCGTCCTGTTTGGGACTCTCGCAAAAACGTACGTCCTGGATCCCACTGCTAGCCACTATCCATCATTGCTTACAAAAAGTTATAATACTTATTTTCTAAATACTTATAAATGATGAAATTACTATATTGTTCACTATTAAATCAATCATATCTTTCATTTAATTATGGAAGATAAATTTGTTTGTTGTAAATTTCACGTTATTTCTTGATATAATTATGGTAAAGATAAATTATTAAATAAAATTTAATGTTTGTTCTAGAACCTTAGATATAGTAATATATTGAGAAAATAATTGAATTGAATTGTTGAATTCATGAGTCAATTAAAGCTAGACCATCATGGAAAACCTGAAAGCATTGGACGTCCGTTTCATCCTAGTGTGGGACTCCTCAGCAGTGCGCATCCACTATCTCGCCTCGCGAGATTCGAAAACAGGACCTATCGGTCTCGTGCGCTAGCGCTTAACCACTAGACCACTGAACCGGCCGGCATTCAGTGGTGTTAATGTCAAACTTCAACCAAACCACGAAGTTGCACCACCGTTCACCACTGTCTTCAGTGAGTAACTGTCTCACAACGGACCACGTTGAACTCCACCAGTCACTGCTTCTCACTAGAACTCTAGGAAAATATCTCTTGGAGACCGCCACCGGTGAGCGTATGATGATTTTAATCAGAGAAGGGTTTTGTGGATAATATAGTAATTGAATGATGTATTATTTATAAAGATAGTTTGTGCTAGACATTAACACCGTTGAATGCCGACTCAGTGGTCTAAAGGTTAAGCGTTCGCGCACAAGATCAAAGGCTATGGATTCGGATCCCGCGAGTGGGATCGTGGATGAGCGCTGCTGAGTCCCACAATAGAACGAAACGGCTGTTCAATGCTTCCACGTTTTCGATAGTGTTTTGCCATCAATCGGTTCATGATCTTAATCAAAACTTAATAATCTCCACAACCCTATACCGATAACCCCTTTTGGTTCTGAATTATCCTCTAACTGGTCTCAGTTTATGATAATCAGCTGTTTCCAAGTTACAAAAATGTTTACAAACCACATATTCAAATCGTAATTATGTATATATATTCTGAAAATAATAAGTGCAGAATTCACGCCACTTTACCGATATGATCAGCTTGATATAAATAGTTACATTAAATGGAGAGAAAAAACATGTGATATAAGATTGTTTTAAGTTTACTAGTTCAAAAATTGTTTACGTAGAACATTTATGACACGTATTATAGCAATGCAATGCATCAGCCGGGAACTTTTAATTTTTCTTAAGTGGATATCCTGTTGATTTATGAACGGTACATTTAAGGTCATTTCCTGTGCCATAACGAATTAATTATAATAATCTACAACTAGAGAAAGTAAAATGGAAACAGCGAGCAGGGAACAACAAAGCAATAATTACCAAAATATGTCAATCAGGTCTACCAAAATACACGTGGCATGTAACACAGTGATATACTGTTCATATTAGATATTCAGATTAGCTAGGGTTGCCAGGGGCGGTGTTAACGTGAAGTAACAGCAGGTAGATGGTTTTACTTAGTGATTTCAATAACAGGAATGAATAGACATTTAAAGTTTCTATAGTTCCACTTGTGGAATATGATACACCTACAGATGACCGAACATTCAATGCATTTTCAGAGGAGCAGTATGCATAAATGCAGCGAATAAAGGAGGGGAGTGATTTTATATTACGGATAGATTGTGGTAGATTATTCCAGAGTCTGGAAAATTTAACAGGTAAAGTAATTCATATAGAGAGATGATTTAAAATGGGTTTGTTTCACTGGTAACAAGGAGTTACGGATGTTATTATTAGAAATTTCTGCATATTGAATTACTTGACTGAACGTAAAGGACAGTTTATCAAGTATTTTGAAGAAAAATATAAGATTTAGTTTGAGTTAACAACCAGAAAAATGTGTCGATGGTATTCACGAGATTATTGCATGAGAAAAGTTATCCCAGTCTGATAATTTAACCAGGAAGCGCAGGAGGTGCCAGTCAACATGCTTATACTCTATATTGGTGGGTTTTTTACATGGGTCGGTTATATGAGGGATATATAGGAACTACTACTATTTCATGGTCTCTGTTTTCAAATTCATTGTATACTTGTGCAGATAATGGGATGACATCTCTACTAAATATTAGATCCTGTATATTGTCACCTCTTGTTGGGGTACGAACACACTGTGACCATCAGTGCATGTTAATGGTTGCCGAGAATTCATTATTACATGACTGACAACTACCGATATTCCAGTTTATTCCAGGATATTTGAAATCTCCTTTAATAACTTTAGCATTGTAGTTTAGAGCAGATGTATATTTAAAGGGATTGATAATAAGATCATTCACATTATCCGAAATATCAGGAGCACTGTATATACATCTCAGAAGTAGACTATGATTTAGGGTGTTGATTGATATCCATACCGATTCAGATAAACTGTTCAGGACACTGTTTTCAACTTTATCAGTTGTTAGGGTATCCAAAGCATATATAAGACAACCACCTCCTCACTTAGTTTCTCTGTCACAGATAGAGTCATTAGTTTTGGATATTTAATTCTGAATCAGATACTGCTTGAGAGTGAGATGTTTCAGTGATAAGTATGGAAGAAGGATTCACTAATAAAGCTAGGGTTCTTAAGGCTGAAATGTTGTTTAGAAGTGAACGTGCATTGATAAGTAATAAGTTTAAAAAGGAAGTATGGAGTGTAAAAAACCGAGAGCTTCCCTATTTATATTATGTGTTTTAGATTTGCCTGGACTATGGTTTAATATGTTTGAAAGATCGTGTGCGATATAGCTTAAACAAACTGTATTGTTAAGAAAGGCATCTGCTCGTTGGGATTGAGTTGATGGTGAGTAACTTAGTAGTTCATCTTGCCTATTGAGGTAAACCAGAATATTGGCTAAAATGAGATAGGTTAGCCGAGTCAGTGGGTCCAGCTGCTGATGCAACGGGATTTTTTGTAATATCACCAGCGTTGTTTTCGTTTAAGGTACGCTTTTGCGGAAGTCTGACGGGAAATTTAATCTGAGACTATATGAGCGTTCCTAAACTTCGTAAACGCGCAGATTAGCCGCTCGAATTCTTTGAATTGTTCAGCTAATAAATGTGAACCGAATCTAAACAATATAGGTCACGAGTATTTCTGGTGCATTTTATTGAGACGAATGGATTGACATTGACTATCTTGAAGGTTAGCTGCTTTCAATATCGAATTCCTTACAGATTTAAGAGCGATCATTTCAGGTATAATATAGATAATCACGTTATTTAGAGAGATCATTCGCTTAGTAACTTCGTTAGCGATAAAATCGACTACAGATTGTACTTTGATAATGTCATCAAGTTCCCCAGGAACCATATCCTTTGACTATAGCAGTTTATGTGATGATAGAGTCATTATTTCTTGCCTAAGATCATAACGCTTTGATAAAGAGCCCGCAAGTAATCCAACTTTAGAACGCATATGGCTTGACTGCTTATAGATATTTTTTAATTCACTCCTAATATTATCTATGCTTTTTGATCTTGATATAGAACTCATTATTAAATAGGAGTTTGAGTTATCCAGCAGCAGGTGTGGTGTAATTCCACCCCCAACATTATCCTATTCAAAAGGAGTTACAGAGCATGAAGTATAGATAATAGCAGAGTTGTTATTATATGAAGGATTAGGGCTTTGCCGGGCTCATATTTCTGATAGTCTACCCATTTTCCTATAAGTGTGAATACTAATGCTATTTATGAGTTATACAATAGGGTTCAAAGATATTTAAACACTTTATATTAGATACCGTATTATTTTAGATAAATGAATAAGCAAAGACGGATAGCGGATAGCAGTGGAATCTAGGACGCGCGTTTTGTCCTATTTGGAACTCGTCAGCTGGATGCACCTGCATCTCAAAGTTGATGTTGCGCTAGGACTCGAACGCAGTGTAGTTCGCTTCAAACGCCATCGCATTATCCACTTAGCTATTGAGTCCTGATAACCGCTTGTTTGTGCAATGAGGTGAAATTTAAATTCACTTGGTATTGTTTACTTGGATTTCCCCATTGATGTTCAGGACTGCGATTGATCAGTCTCTTATTGGCATATATGCATCCTGTGTGGGTTGCCTCAATATTGCCTTCAGTCACAAGCTTTATAAACAAAGATGGATGGTAGATAGTAGTGAAATTCAGGAAGAGCATTTCGACCTATTTGAGACGCATCAGCAGTTCTAGACGTCAATGGGAGATTCAAGTAGACAATACCAAGTGAATTTATATATATGTTTTGTGGGTATCCACGAAAAATTTTTATTTATTTATATCATCAATAAACCTATATAAAAAAAATTAAAAACACGAAAATACTTCTAAATTCTACTTTGTTTTCTGAAAATTCTACCGGTTTTCTATCAAATTTTATCTGGATTCAACAAATGTGAAGTTAATACTGGTCTCACCTAGAATAATGATCTTCTAAAATCGAATATTGTGATTATTATTATTATTAATTCGATCATTTGTAAATTCGATCATTGGATATAAATCTCTATATGAATGAATCATAATGTATTACATTACAATTGCACATCATTATTCTATTTTAAATATCCCAATAATCAGTCATATTGTATAAATAATAAACTTATATTTTGAAAGATATAAACTAATAAATATTTAATTGAATAGAATAATGAAGTTCTTGTCTGTTTGTTTGTTTATTTGTTTTGTTTTTTCAAACTTTAGTTACCATAATCCTTTTGATGTCATTTGTTTATTCATTTCATTTGTCTATATCTATATGTGAATATATTTGAATAAAACAATGAACTGATGATACATAAATAAATCCTTGATATGATACAATGAAACTGACTATTATAGTTAAATAAACATAACTTTTTTTAATATTTTTAATGATGAGAAAAGGTATTTTCAGTTGTTGTTGTTTTTTTTTCTTCTTATTTACACGCTATTTGATATTGATTTCATAATAACTAATATTAATTAATTGACTGATAAGTAAACAGAAAAACAATCTTCATATATCTAAACTATAATGATGAGGTAAATAAGAGTATTATTATTATTATTATTATTATTATATTTGTTACAACATAGAATTCTCAGCACAAAGAATTTCAACAAGTTGCCGTTTCTCACTTCTTGGCCGATCATAATGTTAAATAATAAGTGATCTTCAGTTAGAAGTTAACAGTCCAGTCAATCAACATCTAAATAATGTACATTCTTTTCTCTGCATATCGTCAGCAAGCACGATATCTCTGATTGGGCGTTTTGTAACTTCTATGACGAAAGGTTATACACTTTAGAGAAACACACCTGATGAATATGTTATGCGATCAATAGCCATAGTGATGTATTAAAACAAACAAAATTAGATGACTTGCTGAAATATCTAGATGGCAGAAACAGGTAGCCTAGATGTTCATGTAGGCCGCCGTTGATAATATTCTGAGTAAAAATTTTCGTAAATGCATACTGAATATTACACAATACTTTCCCTAGATTTATTTTACATCACTAGTTATATCTACTAAACCTTGTACATTTTTACACATTTTCATGTAATTTTTAAAATCTATATTATATGTAATTATTAAGAAATTCAAAAAAAAACCGTAGATGTTTGTATTTTCTCTTCTTCTCTATCTTTTGGTTAAACAAGAAGTCAACAATTGTATTATAGTAGAGAAGAGTCACCATAGAAACAAGATTGATTGGCAACAATCAGAGATGAAAATGAATGGCTACTATTCACCATCTGTATGTATTTTTCTGGATATTCACAAGCAAAAAGCTAAAAAAAGAACCAAGAATTTCATGGTAATATTACATATTTTGTTCTGAAAATACTTTATTGTGATCAAACATTTGACATTGAATAAATCGAGTTTCCTAATTATTATAAGATTAGGTGAATTTGTATAAATATTCTTTTTGGAATTAAAAAGAAAATAAGTTTTGAGTAATGCATGAATTGTTATAAATGCTTATCCTAGGTTCAGTTACTACTTACTGTTCAAAGTATTGTCAACTTTCAAACTCAGATACTATTCATTTAAATGAAAAAAATATGTCAGAAGGGTTTTTGTAGATACTATAGTAATTTCAATGGTTGAGATCATGAGTCAATTGAAACTAGACCAACATGGAGAACTTGGAGGCACTAGACGGCCGTTTCGTCCTATAGTGTGCATCCACTATCCCACCTCGAGAGATTTGAACCCAGGACCTATCAGTCTCGCACGCGAGACAGATCTGATTTAATATCATAATTTTTATCATCAATAAGTGTTATGAAACCTATAAACAATCTCCACCTATAATTATCGCATATAAGATATGACTTATTTAGTTCATATTGTAAGTGAATTTTAATCTAGTAAAAAACAGTGGCTTATAAGATTCTAATCGTGTTATAAATTTATTATTATTTTGTTTGTAAATATAATTCAGCTCCAATACGAACAATCAAAACAGTTTTATTTTTAAGTGATTTCTCATGGTCGAGGAAGTTGACGTATAGCCACAAATACAATCCAATTGACTATTCAACGATGATCGTAGCGTCGCGATTCGGTCTGTGCACGACCGATCCTTGTGGAATCCAGCCTTCTGATCTCGAAGATCGTAGTCCACCGAATTTTTCATCCGGTTCAGCGACACTGTATTGAAAAAATTTCCTGATACTAACGGTCGTGTGATGCCTCTATAGTTCTCACATTTGCTCAGATCCCCTTTCTTCGGTATCTTGATAAAGTGTCTTTCTTTCCACTTTATTGGCACTTGTTCCTCTTCCCATATCTTCCTGAATCGAACGTGAAGCATGTTTGTAGTTGCTTCCATGTCTGATTTCAGTGCTCCAGATAATGTGTTGTCAGGTCCTGCTACTATTTCCCACTCTTCACTTGTCTGATTGCCATCCTGATTTCTCCCATCGTTGACAGAGGGACAGCTTTAGAAAGGTCTGTGTGTGCTGCATCGATTTCCTGTGGATTCAATCGGGCTAGTCTATTCATGAGTTCCTCGAAGTAGTCTACTCATCCGTTCCTTTGCTCTTGAGTTTCACTGATTCGCTTGCCTCCTCTGTCCTTAACCGGTCTATCTGGTTTACTATATTTCCCTGACAGTGTCTTTATCGTACCATGCAGTTATCTCACATTCCCATCTCTTGTAGCTTTTTCCATTGTCACTGCCACGCATTTCTTCTTGTCAGCTCTAATGTTCCTCTTCACTTGCTTCTTCGTTTCTGTGTATTCAGATTGTGCCTCAACTTTCTCTGCTCTTGTTCCACTGTTATTAATTACTGTCTTCTTGTTCTTCCTTCCTTGAATCTTGTCCGTAGTTTACATAGAGATCCACTCCTTATGATGATGCTTCTTGCGGCCCAGAACCTTCTGACACGTTGAAGTCAGTGCTTCGTTGATCCCATTCCAGTTGTCCTCCATAGTTTTCTTTGTTTTTTCCTCTTTCAGTAGATCCTGTAAGGCTTGAAACCTTTTGTTGAGAGTTATCCTGAATTTGTTGAGTTTGTCAGTATCTGGAATGAAGGTTATTTTGAACCTTTGTAATTCTGTTTCCCCAGTTGTCCAGTGTTTCTTCAACTTCAGTTTCGTCTTGTCCGCAACCAGTTGGTAGTGATCTGAAGATATGTCAGCTCTCCTCCTGGTTCTCACATCTTCCATTGTCCCACTGAATTATTTATTGATACAAGAATGATTTATCTGGTTCTCTGTGGTATGTTCTAGTGAGACCCATGTAGCTTTGTGTATGCGTTTGTGTGGGAATATTGTGCCATCTATGATTAACTTGTTGAATGCACATAGGTTTGCAAATCTCTCCCCATTTTCATTTTTCTCTCCCAATCGAATCATATCGTCCCATGATATCTTCATATACGGTGTTATTCATTCCGACCTTCATGTTTAGGTCTCCCATGATCATGGTGAGATTCTTTCATGGGCACTTCTCTATGATTGATTGCAGCCTCTCATTGAACTGATCTTTATTGTCATCGTTACTATCATTTGTGGGTGCACAACACTGGATAACATTCATTATGATTCTCTCCTTCTTTGTTTTGAATTATGCTTTGATGATACTGTATCCATGAGATTCCCATTCAATAGGTACATTTTATGCTTCTTTGGACAGCATCGGAGCAACCCCCTGACTATGCGGAGCTTTTTCGTCTCTGTGGCCAGAGTACAGCAGTATCTCTGTCGAATCTATCCTTTTCTATCTAGCTTGAGTCCAATGTGTTTCGCTGATTCTGATTACTGCCAAATTGTATTGGTTTTTAGAATGAGTATCGGTTTCGTGACATCCGTAGTATTCGTCGTAACTCTTCTGAATTATAATCCGTGAACTTGGAGGACAATGTTGAAATGGTTTAATTTGTTTGTTACGGTCAGCGTTTATTTTAACAAGATCTTCGTCCACAGCATGGGGTTGTTACCTCTATATACAACCTTCCTCCTTTACCGGGGTTTGGGACCGACAGTAACCCTAGAAGAGCTACATGTGGAGTTATATATATATATATATATATATATATATATATATATCCATGATTCATAAGGTCAGATTGTTTCAAACCTAACTATAGACTGAATTGTTTTGAATAACTTGTGAACCAAACTTTAATTGGTAATTTCACTATGTTTATTCCATGCCTAACTGCTTCAACCACCGAGTATCTGTGCTTTGTATCAGAGCAAAATGCAATAATATCGTTGTTCACTACATTAATTACTTTGAATAAAAGTCAGTAGTTGATTGATCTTTCAATAGTACATCGGTATGTTCTAGAAAATTTATTTGGATTCAAGTATCGATCTGAACTCACCTAATGAAACTAATAATATATGAACTATATTTCAAATTCTTCCACTTTTAGTCGAAATTTCTTTCTACCTATTGTGAGATCAAATGTATTTCATTTAAAGTTTATAATAGAACCTTGGTGATAAGTCATACTGTTGTATTCAGTTACACGACTAAATTTAATAGATAACGCATCTAACATATTTATGTTTCTTGATTTTAAAAAATATGATAAAAATTTATATTCACACAAATTGATACAAACTTTCTGGAGCCTAAATTTATTAGCTTTATATTAACCTATTTAGTACATGGGGGAATATGTTTTTATTCACCTACTTATCTATATCTAAATTATCACTGTATATGTAGATAGTTGTTTCACATACTAATTTCTTTTCGCTATTCCTCTTTCTTTCTCTTTCAATCACTTTTCTGTCTGATTTCACCCTTAGCATACTTCTCTCATTAGATATCAGAGACTAATTCATTAGCTTGTTATGACATAATCTAGTCGTCATTTATACTCTGCTTTATCTAGTTTCAATCTGCTCTAATAAAATTTACTTAAGATGTATAAATTCATTTTTTAAAAAAACATTTTAACTGTTCGAAATCATTTTCATGCTTAATAAATTATGGATTGTATATTATGACGAATAAGGCTTTCAATCAAGTAGATTAAAAACATGTTACATTTTTATGTTAGCAATTGTAGTAAATTTCTAATCACTAAGAGGAATCACGAACAATAAAATGTTATCACGGACTATTAAATATCGTCAGTTCACGAGAAACACTATCAAGTAATCATTCATTTCATAATATGTAGGGAATTAATGAATTCTGTTGTCAATATTAAGGACAGAATTTTAATCATTATCTGTTATGTTATGTAGATCCTATGTGGATTACCTTGATATGATGTGGCTATCAAAACAAATACAAGATGTATATCTTATCCTGTATGTAGCTCGTCAGTTGGATGTATTCACATTCCAGTTTTAGTGTTCCTAACGGGACTCGAACCAAGTATCTTCAAAATTCTAATGTAGACGCTAAAATTGGTTGAGAGCACATTCGAATGACGAATCGCAGTAAGGATGAAAAGCGCATCTTAAATTCAGTTGGTAGTTATTATTCATTGCTTGAAATGAATTATCTTATTCATAATAATCTGTCATTGTATTTACATGTTGATCTGAATAGTTTTCTTCAATAAAAATGATTAATTATATTACCTAACTAAATATTAAAAACAAACATTTATATGAATGTTTATGAAGATTAGAAAAAATTTACACATAACCAGTATTTTCAAAACCCACAACATTGTGTACGTTGAAGGTTAACTGATTTTAATTACCACATAAGGAATATATCAACAGATCATTTATTATTTATTATTTCGGTATGTATATAGTTTGAAAAAAAGAATTATTTTGCCTATTTCTTTTATCGATGTAATGTTTCCATAAGTTACACATACGTCATACTTTTGTGTTAATACAACTAAGTTATCCTCATTAGTTAGTCATATGATAGTACGATCAACCTTCAAATGTAAAAGTTTTTATATTCAGTACATTATTTAACTATAAATTGCCTATGCAAAAGACTATTCATCAACTATATACAGACGATTTAGAAGTTATTGCAAGCAAAATTGTAGTTACTTTGACTGCATGGTTGTTCTTTGAGTTTGTCCTCTTATAGAAAAGTTTATAAGAACGTTGAGCTTAAGTGTTTGTTGGACAAAACCTCGAATCAGTAAAATCATAGGCCTAACACAATATCCGTCGCATGTTTATTTGCTTGGATATTCGTGAACATAAGATTTAGTAAGACCAATTTTCTGCATAATGTACTCATTCGATAGATAATTGGATAACTGACTTGCATCCTGTGACGAATATCAGAAACATTCCCATACGATATGATGTCTCAATCCTAACACAAATCTGAATCAAATAATATAGGTATATAAACCTTCAGTAAACTAAGATTCCTTTTATGCAACATTTCCTACAAGCAATCTCGTTCTGTTTTAAACTATTCTGAATGAAAAACGCAAATGAGAAAATTCAGATAAACATTTAGAGTCTTACATTCTATTTTACGACTCTATATTAATCCACGTGAACAAGTGAAGACACAGATTTGATGTAGATTATATTGAAAGTGTGAATGGTTTAAAAACTGAACATTGTACAGGATTTTTGGTAGCTTGGTACTGAAATCATTCAATGGCCAGATAATATTTATCAGTCGACGGTAAAAAAAGACAAATATACATTTAAATATAAGATCTGTGAACTTCTTAATCAATCACAACCCAAGTCGATAGAATACAATGGTAAGTTTCTATGAAGGAGTTTGAATAGCTCAAAACATGTGCTGCCAACATCTTTCAGATAGAAGGTGAAAGATTGACGATTGAACCATTTGAACCAAAGAACTCAACATTATTGAAGTTCTTCTTCAGGATCGCTAAACGTCCCACAATCTTCTACAATTATGTAGAGAACAAACTAAGGAAAAAAATAATCACAAACGTTATATTCGTTATTAAATAACACTGTGTGATTAAAAACAAATTAACAGTATAAGTCATTAACTAATCTTAGCTAGACGATATAATTTTATGGATTATCATTTAGAAAGTATGATATGATTATACATTTTGATTAGATCACAGGCAAACTATTATCATCCGGAAAATGTATGTTGTTTTAACTAAACTACACCGTCTTTCAACAACAGACGCCAAAAAATCATTAGTTTCTTTGAATTTCTCTCCATTGAGAGATGATTTCGTGAAGTTTGATCAATCTGACTTCATTGAGTTTGAATTTCCTACCAAAATTATTTTTCTTGAAGTTTTTCCAAGTAGTTCACATATTGATCATCTTTAATGCAAACATCTTCATAAATATATTAATATCAAATTGATCTTCAAATAAAAAATATTTTTATTCATGCCATGAATTATTCACTTGTTTTCGTATATACTGAGATAAAACAATTTCTTATCTTTTATTAAGGTAATGACGGCAGTGAAGGCGTCAATTTTATATATGGTTGAATTCATGAGTCGACCACCAGTGAAAACCTGGAAGCACTGAACTATTAACATTACTACAATCTTCACAAACCCTAATTCGGATAATAATCATGCGCTCACTGGTGAGTAGCTTCAAGATGTAGCCCCCGGAATTCTAGTGAGAAGCGATGACCAGTGGAGTTCAGCTGTGTCGTATAGAGATAAGTAACTGCCTCAGACGATGGATGAAGGGTTGTGCAAGATCATAGGTCGATTAAGGTTAGACATTAACATCGTTGGATGCCAGCTCAGAGGTCTAGAGGTTGAGCGTTCGCGCACGAGACGGAAGGTCCTGGATTCGAGTCGTGGATGCGCGCTGGCGAAAAATCTCGCACTGTGACGAAACGGCCGTCGACTGTTTCCAGGTTTTCAATGGTGGTCTAGCCTTAATAGACTCATGAATTCAACTATTAAATTACTACAACCTCCAAAAACCCCTATTCTGATAATTTTACATATGTCAGCAAAAGTTTTGTCGAAATCATTTACAGTATTCTCTTCAGCCGATATGGTTGTTCATCAATTTAAGATCACGTGAAATGAAATGAATGGTTGAAATTTGTTTGGATATATGTGAACGGTTTTCTTTCATTTGTATAACTACTCAAACTTGCAAAATGTTGCGTGTCACACACACACACATTCTCTCTCTCTCTCTCCATATATATATATATATATATATATATATATATATATATATAATCATTAGTGAATATGAATGTGATCGTTCAAGCGATTAAAACTCTAAACACACTTACAAAGAAGATCATGGAAACATGAGAATAACTAGAAGAACATCAGAATTTTAGTTTTCTACCTGAATAAATGTAATTGTCTTTGAGTTGTTTATAGTTTGAACTTGTTACATGACCTGAATAATTTTATTAAATTTTCTTTAATTACTAAAGCAAATAAAACTAACTTATCATCTAGTTTAAAAAATGTTTAGTTTATATGATTTGACGGAAAAATAACTGCTTTTGCATTGCTGAAATAATAAATTTATTGTCCGAAGTTCATTTTCATCACAGACAAATGTAAGCTGTTGAATCATCGCAAATCAAAAGATATATTGAATAGATGTTGCTATCTTAGAATCCTATGAAGTGTGCACTCAAAACCTAGTAATAGATCGAAATTGAGATATTCAAATTTTGTCACGAACAAGATCGTACTTGATTGTTACGTAAAAATCGAATAGTAGGTAGTTTTAAAATTGTTCAGTTTACTTAGGTGATAACTCATTCATTTTTTTATTGTTTATTAGAATCTTCCCATTGATGTTTAAGGGCTGCAATTGATTACTCTCTTATTGGTGATAACTGTCTAATGTAACCAATATTATTTGTCTCACTTCTGATATGATTAAACAATAATAACAGAAAATTTATCTAGTGATATGAAATAACTAAAAACTGATTAAATTCCATGCTCACGAAAACCCGAAATTCATCAAAATCTGGAAATTTAACGAATTGTATCTTAAAGAGATACAGATAAAAACATTTGACTAAACTGACCAATATTTTGACATTTAAAATATTCAGACAAGTATTGCCTTAAAGAATAGTCGAAAGAAAAATGGTTATTTCATCAAGTAAAAACTAGTATTCTAATTTTTTGTTAAAAAAATAGGTATTGTAATCAATACTAGTGATAATGCATTCTGGCAACTAATGTTAATATTGATACAAATTTAACGCAATTCTTATCTACCAAATGGATAATGATACAAGAATACTTTAACGGTATCAGACAAAGTACACAGGTTTTCAAAGGAAAAATTTTCAACACCTTTCCCCCATAAAATAACATTCATATGGATATCATCATTAGTTATGCCACTAATTATGGCGAATTTGTACATCATTATATCTCTTTAAGTGCCACCTGCTTCATTAATTTCGAAATGCAATTTATCAACCTTTGAGATAAACGATCCATTTGAATCAGCTAAGTCTAAGCACTGAATGTTCATTTCCTAGTAGGAATTTGCAGAATAAATGAAGTAGTAAATGGTAATTATATTACCGAAAAATGTGTACCACTTTAGTTGCGTGAAACAAAAAAAAAACGTTTGCAAACCTATTAAAAACTTTTATTGGTTCAGCAAGAAAAAACTAATTTTACAATTTCGAGTGTACTATGCGACAGTTTGTTCTGTTTTAATTTATGACTGCGAATCATGAAGATTGAGGGTAGAAGATATTCGTAAACTACTAGTATTTGACCACAGATGTCTTGGAAATATTGCTGGCATCTGCTGCGATCACCGGGTAAGTAATAGTTAGGTTAGACCCAGGGTATTAGGGAATGATGGTAAATCAGTTGATGAGGTTGTGGATCTTCATCGACTGGGATGGTTTGCCTGAACACCGATTACCACGACGTGCAATGCTATCCGGTGTTCTGGATGGTTGGAAGAGAATTAGGGGCGGCAAAACCAAGACGTGGCATCAGTGCTTGAAGTTAATAACTTCTAGTCTTAGCCATGTTGGTAGATGCAGACTACTTTGTCGAGGTCCGTGTGACTATCCTAAGCAATGGTTGGAGACTCTGTTGGACAAGAATCAGAATCGATCACAATGGCGTCGGTGTATACAGTCCATGTCTTCCCTTAAACTATGAGATTAAAATTACTTCATATCTTTCTTTCTACGAACTAATTCTTTCTTCCTGTACTATATCCTTATATGCAATCTTTCTTTTATATATTATCACCACTAAATTGACTACTTCTATGAATCCAGTGTTCATCTTGTGGTGCTAATGAGGAGTGGTAACTTGGGCCGATGCATATATGTGTTTGGTCCTACGTTGTAGCTGACTGACTGACTTACAATTTCGTGAACTTTTCTTGTAAGTAATGATTATTGAGCTGAAGCTTTATTATAAATTCAAAAAATAAGATTCTGTCACTATATTCATTTGATCATTTGAAAAGTAGAACGATGTGGCTTACAAGTTTACATAGATTTGTTTGACATAAAATACTGTTCAAGTCCATTCACATTCATTATACTAAGGTTGTTGTGTCTGGATATTAACCAACTATACATTTTTTTGTTTTCCAAACAAACATATTTTATCAGAAGGCGGTTTTGTGGAGATTATAGTAATTTGATAGTTGAATTCACGAATCAATTAAAGCTGGACCACCATGAAGAAACGGGAAGCACTGGACGGCCATTTCGTCCTAGTATGGGACTCTCCAGCAGTGCGCATCCACGATTTCGCTCACGGGATTTGAACTCATGACCTGTCGGTCTCGCGCACAAACGCTAATATATATATATATATATATATATATATATATATATATATGAACATGGTTGAAGAATTTTGTAAATCACGAGTGAAAATTAGATAGCCATTGAATAATATTGTAACATTCTATTAATAAGTAGTTTAAAGTAAATAAGTAAAAGTGTTAATGAATTTTTTTAAACTATAAAGTTTAATCTACTTTCGAATTAATTATTGTGTAGAGTAGAGAATATTCTTAGGTTACTAGTATTTGATCATAGGTGTCTTCGAAATATTGCTCGTATATCCTGGGACCATCGAGTAAGTAACACAGTTGTTAGGAAACGGGTACTAGGTAAGGATGGCAAATCGATTGGTGAAGTGGTGAAACTTCATCAGTTGAGATGGCTAGGACACGTGTTACGTATGCCCAACAACCGACTGCCTCGACGTGCGATGTTCAGTGGTATACGAGTAGGTTGGAAGAAAGCTAGGGGCGGACAGACTAAAACATGGCACAAGTTCATGAAGTTACTGACAAGTGGACTGAGTCATGTTGGTAGGTGTAGACTACCTGGTTGGGGACCGCGAGATGATAGCAATCGATGGTTAGAGACCCTGAATGACTTGGTTCAAAGTCGTTTGCAATGGCGCAGGTGCATCCACTCTTTGTGTTCTCCCAAATTTTAATCTCCTGACTCCTCTTTGTCACTTTTTTCTCTTCCCAGATTTATTTCACTGTATTATACTCTTTAAATAACATCTCCAAACCCTAATCTTCTCGATCACTGCTTATACTTTTACTACCTCTACTACTCCGGGATTTGAATCGACCACTGCATCTCTGTGCTAATGTGGTGTGGCAACTCGAACTGATATACGTATGTACGAAGTTCTACGTTGTTACTGACTGATTGACTGACTGTGTATTTTTAGTGTTACGTTAAACAAAACAAAAAAAACAATACAACCCAATTAATGACCATTTATTTTTGATTGACCCGTTTTTGTAAGTTCAAAACCATTTTTTTAAAATTAGTTATTCTGTAAAATGTAGTTCATTCAATTCACCTCATTAAAATGTTTACAAAAATACTTTTATTTAGCTTTTATCATTGATATAATGTGAATTGTTTCTTTTATTTATTTTTCATATAACCTTTAATTTACATATTATGTACAATGCTCAATTATTCAGTTAGAACTAAGTAGTTAGACTTCTAATTTTACATATATATATATATATATATATATATATATATATATATATATATATATATATGCTGTTATCATTATACAGATGTATAATATCTGTGTACCATTTCTCATATGTGATCACTTTATCAAAATGGATAAATTTTGCAATATTATTTAATTTTAATTTATTTATTTAATAAATAATATAATTAATTAATGATTTAATTATTTTTGTTTATTACCAATATTATTGATTAATCTAAGAATTCTGTTCTAAATTAAAGACACGGTTCATTTTTAGATAGATAATTCATATGAACAGGTATAGAGATATAATCAACTAATGATAAGTCTATAATGTAATTGCTATTTAAATAAGAAAGAATTAAATATATATCATGTTTTTTGATTGAGATCATGAACTAATTGATGTTAGACCACCTTTTGGAAACCTGGAAGCACTCGACGGCCGTTTCGCCCTAGTATGAGACTCCTCAGAAGTGTGGATTCACGATCCCACCCCGCGGGATTCGAACCCATGACCTTCAGTCTCATGTGAGAACGTCTAACCTCTAGACCGCTGAACCGGCATCCAACTATGGTAAGGCTCACGAAATTGAGCCAACCGTCCTCTATTGTCTTCAGTGAGTTACAGTAATCGAAACTACCAATTTTCGTATAGGCTATGAAAGAATCTCTAGTAACCCCTGACACAGAATAAATGAGATTGAAAATGACAATTTCCACTGTTCATTTGCATGGATTTTACATTTCTCATCTTACAGTGTGCTTGATTATATTGTAACTGCCAAGTACACAGCTTTTTGGATTGCATTCAGCTTATTATATACTTAAGTGTTTTGACACATTTTGAAATCAATAGGTTGATTATTCATCTGAGTAATTAATCAGTAGGTTATTTATAACAGTGTAATTGAACCTCTCATGTAATTTAATATATCCAAACAACCTTTTAGAAATGCTAATTTTTCTGATTTGAATAGTATAGTTGTAAGACTTTCATTGTCCTTTCGGGACAACACAGTCGGTGCAAGATGTTTGTTTCGGAATATTTAATAATGCAACTGTCTAAAAAACATTGAGGGCTTCACTACTAAGAGGTTGAGCTCATAGAGCACTAATTCCCTCTAAGATCTCCATCCTGAGCTAGAAATATTTTCATTGACGCAATTCATAATTTCAATGTAAGTTTACAGTTTCATGATTGACATCAATTAGCAAACGTAAGTTTTTTTTAAAAAGAAAGGTGTATATAAGTAATAGATTCCGTTTTATGATGTAAACTGGAGAGTACATACCTATTCGGATAAAGCATTCGCCTCTCATCAGACAGATAACAGATCCCAATCCCACTCAACCTACTTTGCTATGGTCATCTGTATAGTGCCACTAGCGTTTATGCTAACATTATGATACATAGCTTAAATAATAAATCTGTACTTGAAAATTGGATCACCAAAGGTTTTATGACAATTATATGTACGAACTTTTGTTATGAAGTAAAATTTAGTATATTATTCGACGAAATAACAGTGGTGTTGTAGTAAACAAGAACACCAGTGGGGATAATCGAATGCATTCGACACGAAATCAAAGAGCATCTCGCTACAATCTTAGAACTATATGGTAAACAGTTAATTTGCAAAATATCAATCTAAAGTCTCAGAATTGACTGTTCCTTTGTAAATACCAGTCCATTGTCTCAGATTTCATTGTTCATGCATTCTCGTACCAATTGCGTTCCGTTCCCATTCTTTCCTTCTTGATCTTCTACTGAAATATATTCTATACCTGACCACCGTTATATACTACTTATGTGGATATAAGTAACTCACACCACAGTGAAGATAAATGTTTTAGACTTTTAAAATTTAATTCAGATGTGAATTCATAAAGATTTATTTTTATATGTTCACCTTCTTCTTGATAAATTCTACTGAGACCAATAATTCGTTAGAATAAACTTGTAAACGAAAAGTTTGCCATATTTACCTATTTGTACTCTATAAGTCGTAGTATTTTTGATCTATACAATTACACAATCATATATACAAAGTTCCAGAGTTTATTTGCGATAAGTACCATAAGAAATAGAACATCTATCTAAAGTCTCTAATTAATTATCTTCTTCATTTCAATAATCCAGCAAACTAATAATGATTTAGTGAAGCATTAAAGTATTGATTAGCAAATGTTGATTATTATATTTTAACGTTACAAATGCTAATTACATGATGTTGAGCGAGACTGTTAAAACTGATTATGAATGATTGATTAAAAGGATTCAATTATTAACAAAATGTATAGTTACAACAAACATACCTAACATCAATTAATAAGATACCATTACATGTGACGTTACTAACGTGAGTATGTTTTTCATTATTACAGGGCAGCAAAGAGTAAATGTATTAGAAGAAGAAGAAGCTTACGTAAGCTGAACCGGTAGGACGACGGATAAAACTATTTTGTAATGAGTTTTCCTTTTTTGTACCCAAACTGAGTCTTTTAATTTTCAGAAATATATCCGTTGTGCTAGTACTCCGTGATTTCACTTCAGAGTCATTTACCGGTCCTGACTATAGTGTTGTTGTTTCAGATCACCCCTACTTCCAAGTAAACCCTAATACTATGTGCTACAATATTTTCAAATGTTCATCAAAGTTTTCATACTTAATGACAACATGGTAACTTACTATTATACAATTGTATTTATTTGTTTCATTTAATACTATTAATAATTATGACCCCATCGAAGTCTTTCAGATTTTCAGATATACTATCTATTCTGTACTGTATAACCTTTCATATTCATTGTTAATAATAAACAAATGAGTAATATAAAAAGAATAAAACAAAAAAACTTTAATCAAAACAAATCATCTATTTAAAATGAACATACAATAGACTCATCAAATGACAATACCATTAATCATTACAAAGATTAATTCATTATAGTTTATGGAAAAAAAATGATAAATGTAATATGAATGATTAGTAAACAATTTACTTTATTACATTCCCATGAATATCACATACAATACATCGAATAAATGTTCAACTAACATAAAACTTAACAAATCAACCTTAGAAACAATAAACATCTACAGGAGAACAGAGAGAAATATTCTATTCAAATAGATCACTGATATGTGTTTAGTTGATATCATGAGTCAATTAAAGCTAGACCACCATGGAAAACTTGAAGGCACTGGACGGCCATTTCTTCCTATTTTGAGACTCCGCAATAGTGCGCATCCACGATCCCGCCTCGCAGGATTCGAACACAGGACCTATCAGTCTTGTGCGCGAGGGCTTAACCAAATAGAGCACTGAGCTGGGCGGCATCCAGTGGTGTTAATGTCTAACTTCAACTAATCCACGAAATTGAGCGATACATACACCATTGTTATCAGTGAGTTACTACCTCACATCTGGCTCGGTTGAACTCCACTGGTTACTGCTTCTCACTAGAACTCCAGGATATACATCTTGAAACCAGTCACTAGTGAGCATATGCTAATTAGTATCAGAAGGGTTTTTGTGGAGATTGTAGTAATTTCAATATTCTAGCTTCAATTGTCTCATGATCTCAACTGTTGAAATTTTTTTTAAACAAAGAAAGGAAAACTAAATAGAAGATTCAGTCAATAGACTATCACATATTGATTCTTTTTCTTGAATTGATTGATTAAAAATAAGCTGATTTACCATCGAACAAAAATATCAAAGATGTATCATTGAGAACTATAGTTACTTCCTAGTCATCTTTTGTTTGGATCTTTCGATGAAACTTAGATCAAAGTTAATTATTGTCAAGCAAATTGAAAATAAGTTGAATTTTAGCAAAATCAAAGTTTAGACTAGTTTTTTTAAGAATAAAGTTTCACTTTTAGAACGTATACTTATTTCTATGCTAATTAAAGTTTTGGAGTAAAATTTATTTTCTTTAAAATGATCGTTACTCTTCTTTGCTTCATATTACAAAGAATTTCTGACAACAAAGAAATGGTAATCCTGACAAGAAAGATCTATGAAAGTGTAAGATCTTTGAAAATGGAATATTCTATAAAATTGGGTAGTTTACAGATGCTTTTCTAAGTATAATTGCTAATGTAGAACATCATTATTTGGAACATAAATACAATCATCTAGTTTCTAGATGATAGGTAGAATTCTGTTTGTATTCTGTATTTCAATGATCAACATTTTACCTGTTAATTCTCTAGTCAACTTCAAAGTTAGCAACAACAATAGTTTTATAGGCACATTAGTAACTAATCTATGAATGTTAAATATTACCCTTCAATTTTATTAAATTGAAGCCAATGTTATTTAATTGTGCTGAGTTTGTATTTTCACCATAAAAATTAAGTCATGTATCACTTCAGTTATACAGATAATCTCATCACTGAAAGAAATTCTCTATTAATTACAAACACATTGATTGACATTTGTCAATAACATTAATTTCATGTAGGTTCCAATGTCATCTTTCTTGTCATTTAAAATAATTTACAATTATTTGTTGTACGTTAAAGAGATCTGATCTTTTAAAATCAATCATATGTGAAGGTTGCAAGTATTTGATCATAGTTACTACATAAACATTACTGGGTCAAATATGTTGAGATTCAGTAGTGCATTTTGAGGAAATATTGATTTCTATCAATAAATCAAAATGGGGTTGACTGTATTTCCATATTATTGGTTACACTTTATCTCTAAGAATTATGTTGCCCTGTTTTAATATAAAACAGAAAATACTTTACAATGAAAACATTAACAAATAATACCAATAAACAAAGTCATAGGTCACTGAACAAACAGTTTTGAAAGTAAAATCGAAATGACAAGTTTTACGGAATAAAATGATTTAATTGAATTTCATTGTTTATTGTTAAGTTACATACAATGAAATATCAATAAATATAAGTCAATAAAATCTAAGAGAATATGTGACAATAATGATCGAATACACGTTATTGTGTAAACTGTAATTGTATATTAGAATAAATGATACGATCTTTTTACTAAAACTATTATAGATCAAGAACTCAAGTTTAAAATTCGGTTGCTAATAATTTATTTATTTATTTGAACACATAAATATTGGTACAAAGGGGCAACAGATATATATGCACTACACAAAACAATGAGAATGGGAAGAGAAGAAGAAAGTTAGATGTGTATAAGAAAAAAAAGAATAACGACCACAGATTAGCATGTGGTGTAATAACAATAATAATAATAAAGGAGAAAACGGAAAAGCACAACCAGAAAGAATTCCTTCAGTTAAGGAAGTTACAACCACTTTTTATGAGGAGAGTAAAAACAGGTTACAGCAGGATCGCCACTGACTTGTATTCTGAGCCATATCTGATAATGTCTCTAGCCACTCTGTTGCACCATCCCTCGCAACCCAACCAGGGAATCGTGAAGGACCAACACAAGCCAGCCCTTTGTAGCTTTCTTTCAAACCACGACACCATGTCATACACTGACCATCTCTCCGCTTCTTCCAACCAGTACCAGCGTTGGCAAATAATGCAAGACGTGGAATTCTCTGGGACGACATTCGTAGAGCATGTCCAAGCCACTGAAGTCGGTGTTTCAAGATGGTGACACCAATTGCATTATCGTCTCTGTGCCCGAACACACGATGCCGAACCTCTGTATTACTAACATGGTGTTGCCACTGGGCGTTAGCAATCCTTCGGAGACAACGATGATCGAACACAGAGAGTCGTCTAACATCCTCAACTCGGAGAGACCAGGTTTCACAAGCATAGAGCAGAACTGCTCTCATCGACGCGTTGTAGATCCGACCTTTTACAGCCAGACTAACATCACGAAGACGCCAAAGGTGGTCCAGATTGGCGTAAGCCGCTCTGGCTTTCGTGAATCGATCTCATCACTCACACCACTATCAATACTTACGCAGCTACCTAGATACTAATAATAGAACACTTTAATGCTTAAACACGTCTCCATAAATTAAAAAAATTAAATAATGAATAAAGGTGATTAATTAATCTCTTACATTTTATCCCCTTAGTTTGAATTATTCAAAACTAATCCAGGGAATTCACTCTAAACGTTAGTTCTTTTACTACGACATTTCCTTTTGTTATTGACTAAATTCATTAACATATTTATTTCTCCATCTACATATTATTCTTTTATTTTTATGAATTCCTATTCTATAATTGTACCGTAAAAAGTGAACTAAGTTTATGTCTACAATTGTAAAATAGTTCTGATTACATAATACGATCATTTTATATTTTGTTTTATTCATACTTTTTTTCCAATTAATCTAAGTTAACGACTAACTAACATCATAAATTATTGTGTTCAAAGTCAGTTTAATAATGGTAGACCAATTTTTGTATTTGTATACAGTTTCAATTATCCATTTTGGTAACTTAGTTTATTCATTTCATTAGTTATAGATAAATTGTATTTACGTCATATATTCTCAATACTTTCCTATTAAACGGATGAATAATGATAGGAAATTACCATAATTTTAATTTTTTTCTTAAAATTTTCTAATTATAACATACTGATACCAACTAGCATGAAACCTTATTATTCTCCTTTGATGTTTTATATTGGTTATACAATTTTATCTTATGGAACTACCTAAGCGTGCATACTCACGACCATACTAGAAATGGAACCTAAGACCTTCAAACCTTGCAGAATATGTTTAGTCGTCAGAATCACTAGGTTGGCTATCAGTGTTATTGTAGTGAACGAGAATACAAGTGGGAATAATCGAATGTATATGAATAGAAAATTACAGAACATCTTGGTAAAATCTGAGAATTATACAATAAATTCTCCATTTGTAAAATGTCAATCAATTGTTTCAAACTTCAATGTTCCTTCATTTCCATAGCAATCACTCTCTGTTCTCGTTCTCTTTTATTCAATCTTCTTAACATTCTGCTACCAGTTATTTCACTTTCGACTGGTGATACATACTACCTATGTCTATCGACATCAGTAGCACACACCACAGTATAATTCTAAGTACAAGCGACGTGCGACACAATTAGCAAATTATTTGACCAAGTTTATCTTAATGCTTTCCATAAAACGTTTTGCTAGTAAAGAAAGTATTTTTCATCTTGAAGTATATATTTACAACATCTGGAAAACCATTAAAAACAAAGGAACCCTGGATAGTTGGTCTATCCTACTCTATGATTTGTCAACAGTGAACTTCCATGAACCCGTACGAAAATAAATCTCAGACGTTTAATCTTCCCTTATATCATGATTCATTTAGACTATATAACTGAAAACCATTTAGTTCACATTTATAAGTTCAGTCATTTCGTAGGATAGCGACATAACAGTTTACTCCATGAAGATTAACCTCCAAATAAAGTATAACAAGGTGTCAAGGCATGAAATTATCCGTTCCTTAATTGGCCAAGTCGATCGCTATCATCAGTACAAACAATTTGAAAAATACTTTGAATGACTGCTAGTATAATTGTTTTCGCCTGTAAACAGCATTGCCGAAGAATATACACGTAATAAAATAATGTAACACGACAGTTAAATTAGTGATATTTATGTAAATTAATAAAAGGAATATATACTTTTATGCTAAAATTTATAACCTACCAGCTGAGGTGAATGGTATCAGTTATATTAGTGAAACTACATAGTGGTAAGCAGTGGAATCCAGGGTACACATTTCTTCCTATTTGTAACTCGTCAGCTATATGTGGGAATTGGGAAGATATGAACGCTTACAAATAATATCAATTATTGCCGGAAAAAATACCTCTCATAAAATAAATGATTTGTGCTCCAACAAATTATACAGGATTCTTATATTTACTTACAGTTTTAAGGAAAAACGATCATTCCGTAACATAAAATCTGCCTAGTGACAACAGATTCTGAATAGTTAAAATATTTACTCAAGTTAAACCACAATTCGGATTTATTTATAGCATTTCAGTAAAATATGTCATCTTATATTTCGATATGTATTTATTCTAATGAACCTGTATAAAAACTAACTTATCATTTAATTATTTAAATGTTATTATGGGAGTCATAATGAAGAACTACTTCTTCCAAATAATAACAACCCATCCAAGTTACCCGATAATCAGTCATGTTAAAGACCGAAAACATTTAAATTCCAGGAAGTTTATTTCTTTTTTTGGTCGATCTATCAGCTATTTACAGTAAATTAAACAAACATTATCGATAACAACGTTATTCTTGTTAATAATAGTTAATAGTAATGATTATTATTATTATCGTAATGCATAGGGTTGAAAAGTAGTTGATCATCATAAATATCTCACTTCCCAATCAAAAACATTACACTTCACCTCAACGTGTTCTATATAGGGAAAAAATCTTTTTTTTTTGAAAAATTTTGCGGTTATGTAAATACATAATAAATCGGAAAAGATAAGGGAACATTTTATTGTCAACTTGAAATTCTAAATTTAAGAATGAAAATTTCAAAAATAATGAAAAGTAAATCCCGATGAAAGACTAATTGTGTGCATTGACTAATATGAAGATGATTTTTGAATGTAAGGCAGTTTAATTAATTATAATAATAATTAATATATATATATATGTTTGAAAGCTAACTGCAGTGTCTTGGGTAATGAATGATTGGCATGATAATATTTTTTTGTACGGACCAATTTTATGTCCACATGCGTGTATGTATGTATGCGTGAAAAAAAGGTCAAGACAAACTAAAGTTATTAAGTGATAGTTTGAATATTGAACAATCATAATTGAGTAAATAATTTTAACAGTGTTCATTACAATTTGAAAATACGAGAATCAAAGATAATGCATCCATGATCCATCACCAGCTAGATCTGTGGCTTTTGCATAACATGTTACACAATAATTTTGACCATGATTATTATCCCAAAATTGTTCACCAGTATGTGTTTCATATCGTATAGCAAATTGTGCTTTATCACCTGGTACCATTGTATCAGGAAAGATTAAACTAAATGAAAATTTATCCGTTACACCATCATATGATCCTTGAATGTATGATGCAGAAGTATCGAAAAACGTAATCCAGTTGTTATATGTAATGCGAATAGTAACATGTTTCTCATAACCTAAACTTTTGACTCTTATTGTACCAGTTAGTATACAACGTTGCATATCAATATGACAATCTTCTAGGCATATATTACTGGTAAGCACTCGACGAATAAAATTAGATGCTAAACCTGGTTGTGAGAAACATAAACCAAACTGTTTTGCACCGATTTTTGCAATAGATTCATCAGAATCCAACTGTAAATACAATATAGCAGAAGCTGGTATTTTCGGTGGAGCTTCAGAATCATATACGTGTCGTTCAGTTGCTAAATCAAGTCCTAGAGCATCAGCAAAACGAACAGCTTTTGGAACATGTGTATCTGAAAGGCTTCTATTGGATTTTAGTGAACTACTACGTTTTGGTTTAATAGGTTCAGGAGTTTCAACTTTATCTTTTATTGAGAAAATTTGATTACCTTCAAATGGTAAGAAGGTTGGTAAATCTATTGAATTCTTTTTTCGATTGTTGTTAATGTTTGTATGATAGACAGGACTACGATCTCTGCTAGGTCGCTGTAAAGAATTTGGCACAGGAGGTCGAGAAGATATAATGCAATTTTTATCTACTTTTTCAATGAAATCAACTGTTTCATTGGAAGGTGATAGGTCTTCCGTTTGTTTATTTGATAGAATCGCATTTGAATCAGTATCTATTTCATTGGTTGTATTATCAATACATAGATTAGACATTGCCCATGCCAATGTCTGATCTGATCGACTAACATCTGGTAAATTTAAGTCTATTTCAGGTGATTTATCAAAACATTCAGCTTGTAAACTATCGTCTTCCAGTGTATTAGGACTCAAAGGTGGATAAGAATGATCAGATGAATTAAGTTGTCCAGGTGATGCATCTATATCATCTGATAAAATTGATCCTACTTCGAAATTACATTCAGTTACATGATTGTCAATGGATGTTTGTGGCTCAATCGGTGTTGATTTATTCCATGCATACATTTTACGTACTTCAACTGGTACACTTATATCACTTGAATTAGATAAATTACGTGGTAATACAGAGTTTATTAAATTATGAACATAATTATCATGAGTTACCTTATCAATATAACCGTTCACTGAATCCGACTGATATGAATCCAATAAGGTAAATGTTACATGACTAGATTCTCTATATAAATATCCAGAATCAGTAAATAATGTTGTAGAAATTGGAATTACTTCCGTATCTGTTAAAGGTTTATAATTTAATGTTTGGTCAATATCACAAAAATATCCATTTTTCAATGATGATATATTATTATAATTATTATTGTTATTATCAATAACGTCTTTAGAAGAAGAATCCAAGTTTATTTCATTTTCAGGAATATGATTTTGAAAAGAAAGTGTAATGTTTTCTGTCTCTGTTTTCACATCCAATTCAAAATCACAAGTTGATGATGAAAGACAAGAAATGGTATTTTTTGTTGTACATACATCATTCACTTCATTCAATACTTGTGTATTATATGCATCATCAATATTCTCATGTAGATTTGAATGATCAGATTCGAATTTATTATGATCAATTAAAATTGATGTAGTTGGCCAAGTATTGTCATATGGTGTAAAGACAGGTATACTACATCCAAAAATACTTGCAATAGTAGACCATATGAACCATTTAATATACACCCACGTAGAAACATGAGGTTGTGGACTAGTCGATGTTCTAGGCTCTGTATTAATATCTGATGATATTATTAATTCTGATTCACTATGCTCAGCTGACGTCTTTAATGTTGAATTCTGATGACTAGTATCAGACATCAGCTAATGACATTTTTTAAATGTATTTCACAAAAATTTATTTATTTATGTCTTGAAATGTATCATAATATTTAAACATGAATATGTAGACGATTATTAGTGCACAAAATATTCAGTGTGGTTATAAACGATTTCAAAACTACATTGGTCAACTAAAATAGTTTGATTTCATATGGGTAACAATTTCTATACCATGTAATAATAGAATTGAAAATCAGACCCACAGCCCAATTATTTGTTAGGCAAACTAACTTAACTGTTAAAATTAACCAATAAGCTTTCGAGGTCAATCATTCTATGGACAGAAATATGTTGTTGGAAATAAAGTGATCTGATTTGTTTGTGAAAAAAAAAGTGAGTGGGAGGAATAAGAGCGGAATAAACAACAAAATAATCAAATCAATGGTTTATTTATTTTTCTTAAAAATAAAGGGGAGACATAATGTGTTTAGGTGTTTTGGTTATGATTAGTAAATGAAAACATGTAGTAAATTACATAGTAACAATAAAATAACTAGCCTAATAAATTGATACAGTATTACAATTGAAATTTACATAAAGTTGTTTCGTACAGGCTATTTAACTTAACAGAAACTATTGTTAACAAATGGGGATAGTTTTCAATTAAGATTTTATTAAGCTGATTGATTTATATTCTTTTGTCCTGAAATAACTCTAATATTTCTTCTAAGAAGTCTCATACTAGGGTGAAAGACTTCTCTGTAGTCCTCTCTAGTTTTCAATGGTACCTCAACTGAAGTCATTTTTTGTTAACGAATATCACTTGTAGATTATTATTATTATTATTATTATTATTATTAATATCAAAGAAACCTTGTGCAGGAACGCATACTATACCATTCTGTTTGATTCTGCTCTACAATAAGATTAAATATCACAATAATTTAGATATTTTTATGTAATCAACAACGTAAATAATATCATGATAATCGACGGTATATTCAAGAATATTTCCCGTATTGTATGATATCTTTATTTCATCTTTTTTTTATCATTATTGCACACATTAGCATGTAAGCTCAAAAGTTGTTTTCATTATTAAGTTCAACTACAAATTATTGAAAACGAGGAAGTATTAGACAATTATTTCATCTTAGTATGATAATCTTCAAATGACGATGCATAGAAAACTTAAAGACAAATAGATTTCAAGGATTTTTAGGTTTCAGTGAAGGTGTAATTCCATTCAGTCACGGAACTGAAACACAATTTAGCAAGGTACCATAATCCTAACCGTGTCATCTCTGAATAGCTATCTCATTTCTTCATTGACTAACTTTATAGATCATAGTTTTTTATCAACATTTTGCAAATTCCTTCTGAAAGTTATTTATTAAAGGTAAGTGTCAGATGATTTCCTCAAGACTGCTAAATTACTTCATGATTAAACTCATTCCACTCTGATATCAGTAGAAAATACATTACAAATCATGATTGTACTAAAGTGGTAAATTATCTTAATTTTTTTCATGATAACCTTTGTGTCCTTACTGGATGCATACTGACTTATCCATTGTAGAACTAAAAAGTACCACTTCCGACTGTTTATCATTCATAAATTTTTAATTAAGGTAAACACCAATTCATTGCTGCTTGATTTTGAATTTGTTTTCTAATTCAAATAGAAAATAAACATCGTCATTTAAATATATCCTTGTTTAACAAAACATTCATTGATTTATCTAACTCGTCATTTTGATTAAAATTACTTTTCATGTGTGATTACACCATTTTAATTCTAACGATACGACCATCGTATCTTTTTTTCACATTCGTTGATAATCCACTTTACAACAGTTGTCAACATATTCTAATAAATGAGTATGAATTCAGATTGATGATATTTTTTGTCTACATGCGTTCTAACTTCACATATTTCATTAGTTTGTATTTAACGATTTTATTTGCAAACTGAAGAAATGTTAGTTCGTGGATTGGTTGAAGTTAGACATAAACACCGTTCGATGCCGGCCCAATGATCTAGAGGTTAAACCTTCTCTAACGAGGCTGAAGGTCCTGGGTTCGAATTCTGTGCGTGATATCGTGGATGCGCACTTCTGAGGAATCCCATACTAAGACGAAAGTGCCGTTCAGTGTTTCCAGGTTTTCAATGGTGGTCCAGCATTCATGGATTCAGGATCTTAATCAGAAACTTAACAATCTCAACAACACCACACTGATAAAGTTTCAGAATTAAATTACGTAAATGAAATATTCATTATATGAGTATATGTATAAGAATTTTATTCAGTAGATTTTGACTACTATCTACCTCTTCTCCTACCATAGTATGTTGGTCTTTTTCAAACTAAGCGTGACTGGGATGCTTTAACAGATTTCAGCCTGACAATGTAGATTTCGACAGAAATATACATTAACATAAATTAGCACAACTCATATCACCATGAATAATGACAGGGATAATGGTTGGAACAAAAAGGGATTAAGAGTTATAATCTCAGTAACTGTAGAAACTTAAACATAAGTAATATAGCTCTAAAAGAAACTGTGGCATCTGGGTCTGAAGACAATGATTTAGTATTAAAACTTGAGACTTAGAAGACACATAGAGAATGAATTCATTTACCTCAGTGTGATCGATTTTAGCCAAATTAGTTAAAGATTCTGAGCTAAAATGTACAATCTTAACTGAAAACTCCACACTTCGTAATATGGCTAAGACAAAAAGCCAATTACTAAATGATACATTTTATGTCTACCTATAGTCTTATTCTAATTTCTTCTAATATTATTCAGCATACCACTTTAAAGTAAGAGTTAGAAGACAATAAATGCTTACATTTTCATCAGCCCATTTTGGATCTCTTCACCCAATATTAGCATTGTTTGCTCAGTTATTCAATCAAAATCTGGCATCGCTTGGAACGTATTTGTGTTTCTATCAATAGGCCGTTTAATATTCTAACGAGATCAGCAGAAATACACGACTTAAAATGAACGAAGAACAATAATTTTTTACTGATCAGTAATCCAAGAATTATTGGTCACTTATACAATTTAAGTCATAAAAACACTTTAAACCGCTATTACCCTATTATAAATTTGATTCATTCGAATTCTTAAACTATAAAATGATTTAATTAAATCAAAGAGAAAATTTCACTCTTTACTAGTGATCCAGCTATTTCAAGTGATCATCCCCACTTTAAAGAAAAGTAGTGGTAATAGAAAATAAGATGAGCATCTATATTACTTACTACTCGTCAGCCTGGTATACCTGGAACACAGGGTTGATGTTCACACCGAGACTCAAACCCAGTACCTTTCGCTTCAAATGCTCAATGAGTTTGGGTCTAAATAGATAGATATGTGTAACAGTGATGGAATTTAAATTCACTTGTAGTAATTTGAACCTTACGTTGTTGAAGATATAAACCACAACTGGTCGGTCATTTTTGTCATAGGTGCATCCTAAGCGGGTTACTTCGACAGTAACTTATCTACTACAGTCTATAGTATTAAAATCAGGAGGATTCAAACAACTGGAAGTAAAATAAACTACTTTCGTTGCTTTTAATTTCAAGTTATAGGGTGAAAATGTGACTAAACGAAGTGAAACCACAAAAAAAGAATTCATATTATTCTACTACATTTGCTATTCATGCTTTGGCCAAATTTTTAAATGGCAAAAATTGTACCAGTTTGAAATATGTTAACAAGCATCCAAAAAATGAGAATCAAGATTGAAATCAATTGATGGAATTAAAGGGGAAATAAAACATCCTGTTCTGACTTGAAAAACGTATCATGTTTATACATCTTCATTGTTTGATTCAACAATATTCAATCTATCCTTAAAGTTTGAAGAATTTGGAAAACACTTGTAAAAGATAAGGTTGAAAATTCTGATTACTTTAGTGTCGATAACAACAGTCAGCAAAATGAATATGTTATGGTGAAGAAAATTTCGGTTTGATGACCCTACATACTTGGACTGCACAATCACAATTAAGACTAATTTTGTGTATAGTAGTCTTTATAAAAATATATTAGTGTAGCGTCATTAAATGATGTTTTACATTATAATCAAATGTTTCAAGATTTATTATCAAACAAAGTAACTAAATAAAACTATTCAAAAAGTTCAAACATATTCACATATTTATTTACTTACTCATGTTATTCTTCGTGAATGAGCATAGGTAGCCCACTAGAATTATCCATCGAACTCTATCCTGGGCAATCTTTTCCATTTATATCCAGTTGCTATTCATTGTTTAGATGTTTTCCCACATTTTCCGGCAAAATATATTCTCTCACCTACCTATATTGATTTACACATCACGATTCAAAGTTGGGGCATGCCTCGGGATCCAGTCTGATGACATCCTTAAATTGTAGCACATCGATCTCCAGTGTCTTTCCCTGATTTCCTCTTCATATGGAAGCTGCTCTGTTCTCTACAATACTAGATTATTACTGATGGTGTCTGGTCAACGGATCTCTAACAATCTGCATAGACAAATGTTCAGAAATACTTGCTCACAATTTCGATCATAGATGTAGTAGTTCTCAAAGTTGCAGATCCATACAGTAGAACTCTATTATCAATGATATTGGAAATTGTGACCTTATTCCTGAGTCGAAATTCCTTTGAATTACAGATATTATTCAATTGTAGGAACACTGTCATTACTTCAACAATACATGCATTAACATACACATCACATTCGTCCTATTCACTAGTGATGCTGTCCAGAAGTGTAGAGAATTTCACCTATTCCATAACCTCAACATCCAGTGTGGTTTGTTTGGTGCACAATGTGTTGTATTTCAGTATCTAGATTTATCCTTGTGTATGTTGATATCTAGTTGTAGAGAGACTGTTGCTACATTAGTTATCTTCACTTGTGTGTGTTATTGTATAAGGGATAGGAGATATAGGCGATCAATGAAATCCAAAACATCAAGTTACATGCAAGCTGTCGATTGTATTCTGAGTGTTTGGCGAGTTGTAGAGTTCCTCACAATCCAGTAAACCATCATAAGAAAGAGGAATGTTGAGAGTGACAGAGCAATAGAGAAAGGGAGTGAGAATTCTAGTCTGACACCGGTACACACTTAAAACGCATCTGTCATCTCATCTCCATGCACAACTTTGCAATGTATTGCGTCACTGTATCAATTCCATATGATTGTAACGATTTTCTCAGATGCATTGTGGAGTCGAGGAACGTTCGATGAGATTCTCTTATCCATGATTTCAGATGCTTTCTCATAATCAATGAAGTTGGTGTATGGTGACGAGTTTCACTCAATTGGTTATTCGTCCATGTTCCATGGTGTTGTGATTTGGTCGGTGAACGATCAATGATTACAGAATGCAGCTTGTGAATCTCGGAGTGGGTCGTCTACTGAATCTTTCTTTCTATTCAACAACACAGTGTTGATGTTGGTTTTTCGTACTGATAGTAGTGTAGTGTTTCTGTAGTTCTCACACTTATTCACATCTGCTTTCTCTGGTTTTTTGATGAGATATGTAGTTCTTTCCATTGTGTCGACACTCGTTTCTCCTCTCAAATGTTTCCGAGTGGAATGTGGTGCATTTGTGTCGTTCCTTGCAGTTACCTTTTTGTCTGGGTTGAGTGTTTCAGATGATGTATTGTCTGTTCCTATGTTTTCCTACATATGATTTGTGTGATGACAATGTCGATTGCGTCACGTAATTTTAGTTAATCAAATGTTCGAGAATTCAGCTTTTGATTCACTCCCATTAAGTTTTAAATAGCCTTCCAGGTCATTTCGGAAAATGATCAATTTTAAAACTAACTATTGCCAGTTCTAGTTTAATATTCCTTACATAAGTTTATAGGATTCTGAATTGTTTATGTACCTTTGTAACTAACCATACCACAACAATCAATCGATCAGGTCTTACAATAAGTGCATGTTCTAATTTCTCAAATCAACGCTAAATTAATTTGATTTCAAAATGGATTCGTTAAGTTTTCCATGTGTTCAAATGTAGATGATAATGATTACCATTAGTAAAACCTTTTTCTTTCCAATTTTTTTTAATAAGAAATATAACACATTGTATTGATTACTTGAAGTATCCTTCAGTTGAATGAGTTGAACCACTACAGTTTTCTATTGAACGTGTTAAGAAAACAAATGGCTACTATTAAACGCAACTCAATTTCGTAAACATGGCAGTCTGCTTAGCGACCAATCAGAATAAAGCGGGAATTATTATATTCGTCATCTTTGTATGCAATGGCGGCCGGCTTTCTTCATTCTGTGCTTTTTCCTTTATTTCTTTTGTGTAGCTACATAAATGCACTCCATTTTTCTAAATATAGCGCGCAGTTGTAATAATTGTCTTATTTTTTATTGGAAGATAAAAATCATACAAATCAGTTAACCTTGACCATAAAATAAAATTCGTTTATTCCACTTTAACCACTCCTTCTTATTTCAAGAGAACTGTTTGTATTTAAGGCTTAAAATAGATTTCTGTTATGAAACAGTCATATGATCAACTTATTTTCATTTATCTTTGCAAATCGATCTGACTAACGTCAATCTTTTTTTTCTAAGTTCATTTCCTAACGGGTGGTAATATTTGTCGAAATTCTAGTTTATAATTTACTATACAAAGAAATCAGTTATCGATTAAATAAACTATTTTACCGTAAGTTGTTTCACTCATATTTTGGTATTATACTGTCAACTAGTGAAAATCAATTCATCCAAATCAATCATTTCCTTCCATTGTTAGAAACAAAATGTCCATGAATAATTAAGAAAATGATATGAGGATCTCTGTAAATACAAAACATTCATTTAATATTCAATATTCATTATATTCCATTTACCTTTTATCAAACATAATTTTGAGAGTCACTTCTGATTGCAAATATACCAAACAATCTAGTTATTGACATCATATGTATCGGAAATCAATAGTCCTGAAAAAACATCGAACAAATTTACTTTTTCTATACAACGAGTATGAATATGGTTTTTTCAGTGAACAAAATAAGTAGTTAGGATAATTTCAGATGGGTTTTGTGGAGATTGTAGTAATTTCAATGGTTAAGATCATGAGTCAGTTGAAGCTAGACCACCATGGAAAACCTAGACAGCCGTTTCGTCCTATTGTGGGACTCCTCAGCAGTGCGCATCCACGACCTTGCCCCCTGCGAGGTTAGAACCCAGGACCTACTGATTTCGCGCGCGAGCACTTAACCACTAGACTGAAACATGTTATTTTGTTTCAAATTAGAAGATTCAACGTTTGTTTCTCTGTCAAAAAGTGAAATCATCAGAGATAGTTTGCACTATATAGGTATTGCAACCTACCTTTGAACTCCTCACTAGGTAAATTATAAAGGTTTTGATTTTTAATGGAAGCATACAACCGTTCAGATACTAGATTGAAATTCAATGAATATTATATTGCATACATAAAGGGCGGCCTGCTTGAGCATCTGGGCTACCTGTTTCTGCCATCTAGATATTTCAACAAGTTATCTATTTTTGTGTGTTCTAATATATCATTATGTTTATTAATCGCATGACCTATTCTGCTGCGTTTCTGAAAAGTGTACAACCTTTCGTTGTCAAAGTTACAAAAAACTCAATAAGAGACAATGTGGTTGCTGGCAATTTACAACGAAAAGAATGCACATTATTCAGATATCCATTTACTGAACTGCTAACATCTAACTGGCGATCACTCGATATTTATCGCCAGGACCGACCAAGAAGAAAGAAACGGAAACTTGTTGAAATACTTTACGCTGAGAATTTTATATTGTACCAAAAATATAATATTGAGTAAAGCTAATAATAATAATAATATTCAATGAAATCGTGATATATCACTTATGAATTGCTTTTAAAGACTCCAAAAGTCACATATACCCATCAGAACTTTGTCGAATGCATTTTCTGACAAATTTTGACAACGAATAAACAATTTGAAACATGAGTCAATAAATTCTCAATTAATTGAATTATTTTTTTATTTTTGGATAATCTACCTGAAATAAAAATCCGTGAGATGAAAGTAGTGCATAGACTTCTTGATCCTATGGTATGATGAATAAAATGTGTAATATACAGTTTAATTTCATTCTTAGTTAGTCATCAGCTTTCTAGTGAGCGAATAGTAACCTGTGAAGCCAAACCTTTTGAAAGTGACCTAGAAACTTACTGATGACGCAGAACGAGTATCTTAAAATATCATAAATTAAATGATGTCGAAATTTTGAAGTAATGGTTGCCAGTATAGGGATCTGATACTCTCGTGTTCTTTACAGTAACTGTAGGTATTATGTTCTACTCAGCTTTTGGTAGGGTTGAACTATAGTTTAAGATTCTTAAACTAAGGCAAAATAACTACCTGTTTTGTCACAGTTTTCTAAGATTCTTCATCTGATGCCATATTATGATACAAAATGTTTTACAGAGCTACGCCTTGTCAACAACTATAGTTAAGCTAAATTTGATGATTATAATAAGATTCCTAAAATGTGGAGAAAGAAACTAGTTTCGATTGCGAAACTGAACTAATAAAGAAAAGCAGAGTTTATTGCTTATTTTTCATTATTTAAAAATAATTTTGTGTGTCCAGCTTCATTGAACAAACAACAATAAATTTCATTCATTTACTCTTCTCTTCATTTCAGTCAAATAAATAAGCAAACCAGTTAAATCCATTCATTGTTCTATAATTAATCATATTTATTTTATTTAGTTAATTTTCAAAGCTAAAACAGTCTCCGTAACATCGATGAAAGTTTCAATAAGGTTCAAAACAATGTGTAAGAAATATCCTTTTAGAAAGAAACTGACAAACTGAGGTATTAAGTGACGCTCAGTTTCTCACAAAATCGCTGATAAAGATATATTTATACTCTTTATCATAACTTGGATGATTATCAGTAGGAGGGTTGCAATTTATTAAGATCAGGAATCTATCTAAGTTAGACAACCACTGAAAATATAGAGACACTTTACATTTTTCTCGTTCCATTAGGTGCTACTCACCAACGCCCATCTACAACCCCGCCAATAGGAACTAAACCCAAGAACTTTGGTTCCACGCGCAAGCGCTTAACCTTTAGACCACCGAGCCGAGATCCATCCGTGTACCAGTCAAAACTTTGACCAATTAACGGTATTGAGTGATCATTTTCCATTATCTTCCATGTTTACCTTCCTCACTCCCGACACGATTAGACTCCATTAGTCAGGGATTCTCACTAGAACTCCGAAAATTACTGCTGAAAGATGATAGGACAGTATCTCAAATCGAGTGAAACTAGGCTTGTACACCACTGGATCTCGGCTCAGTTGTCTAGAGGTTAGGCGTTCGAGAGCGGGACCTAAGATCTTGGGTTCGACCTTCAGTGGTAGGGCAGTGGATGGGCACTACTTAAGAGTCTCATAATAGGACGAAATAGATTTCCAGTGGCTCCATTTTTTCAGTGGTTTTCTTTATCAGGTCAGCTCGTAATCTCATTATCTTAAAGATTAGAATCAATTCATCAGGAACTCCATCTAGCTTAGAGATAACCTGCTCATTATTAAACATCAATAAAGAAAACATCTGTTGATTATCAAGTACTGAGCAATTCCATGTTCATCGGTTCCTTTGTGCTGATTGATGAAAGTAATACAGAGTTACCGAAACTAATAACTAGATTGCAATACGAAAGGTAGAATTCGATCAGCGCTAATGACTGGACTAACAAAAATTAAACCAGACATTCACTTCCTAATTTAATTAGCTAAGTAGATGACCTCACCAACACGTTCCCTTTAAACACCATTGTTTTAAATGGTATATAGTCATGTTTAATTTAGTATTTTATATATATTTAAAAAGTATAACATTGTGGTGTTTAGTTGTTTTTTCAACTTAATATCCGTTCGATAATGTTAGTTATATCCATAAATCAATTTTTGTGAACAACAATTACTAGTTCACATTTCATGTCTATTCGTATCACTTGAACTTAACAACATTGACATGTTCACAGCAGACAGTTAAAGATAACTCCAGATGCTTGAAATGAAATTTTTCTTATATGCAACACTTATCTATAAAATGAACAGAGAATTATCTTACAATGCTTAATATGGCACATTATTTTGACATTGAAAAATTGATCGATAACTTTAACCAAACATGACGTCTACTTCTATTATGTCATCTAATAATCTTAACTATAGTTAGACCAAGTAGAATACTGTTTTAAAAAGTGTCTTCACCAATAAATCATTTCGGTAAACATCCGGGTTATATACGATGATTAATTAAAAGGAATAGGTCTCCAAACATTTTATGCTGATACTAATATAGAAGAAGACATATCGAAAAACAACTCGAAACAACTGTTCTGGCCACCAACTAATCAAATATTTCACAGGTATAACTAGAAATCTTGACATGATAGATAAACATCAGAAAGATAGAAATTTCTAGTGCGAGCTTTCGTAAAATAACTCAACCATGAAGTATGTACTCATTTAGTTAACGAAAAAGTTGATTGTAAATGCTATCTGTCATACAGGTAATATGATATTATGACACATAATTTCATATAGTTAACATTTTTAACTTCGGTCAAATCAAAATGTTATGAAACCGTCTTCCAATGACATTGGAGGTTTAATCCCCTACACCCGCTGTGGTTCAAACTAAAAGTTTACAGTTTCTAATTATAATCAAAAGAATTACTTGTAGAAATTAGCCACTAGTACGGACAAAATTGTTATTAGTGTAAGGGATTTTGATGGTTGTTGATATTTTATAGTTTACATGGAGGATCTACCTTAGATAGACAAACACTGAACACCAAGGAGCGCTAAATAGCTACTTCTTTCTAGTACAAGACTCATCAGTAGTGCGCATCTATGATTTTCGAGTTGTTTGTTCTAATTCACATACACAGAAATAATATGTGTTTATTTAGGCGGCATAAGAGATATATTTAAATAAAAATAAATTATATCTGCTTATATATTTTGCTTAAAACATGTTGTTATTAATATTACTATTAATAATAATAATCAAAAGTCTGTATAGGGTTGTAGAGATTGTTGAGTCTAGATTGATATCATAAATGGATCGACTTAAGACCACCATTGAGAACCTGGAAGCACCGGACGGCCGTTTCGTCCTAGTATGAGACCCCTCAGAACTGCACATCCACGATCCCGCACATGGGACCCGAATCCAGGACCTTCGGTCTCGCACGCGAACGCTTAATCTCTAGACCACTTAGCTAACATCTGACGGTTCTAATGTCTAACATCAACCAATACTAAGACGAAACGGCCGTCCAGTGCTTCCAGGTTTTGAATGTTAGTCTATCATCCGTTCATGATATCAATCTAAATTTAAAAATCATTTAGTGGATAGGAAGGAAGGACACAGTAAAACTGTCATTCTTCATGTTCCTTCGCCGATTATATTTTATTCATTGATTTATATTATTACTTACAGACACAATATATATTAATGAAGAATTTATCAGTTGTATGAGTAGTTACATAGAATGAATATATGAGATCATTTTAATATTTTAATGGTGTTTTTTTAACCACAAATTAGATAAAGCTGAATTTGTGTCATAAACTTATTTAATTTTATTTAACTTGATACCATGATAAATTTGAACAAACGTAGGATAGCGAGATGTAGAAAATGAACTGAATCCACTGTAATTTAAGGGTTCACATTAGGTGTAAGCAGGTTAAATTTATAAAAATCTTTTAGGTGTTTGTTACTGATGAGAAGCCTTGAAGTAGAATGACTTTAGTTTATTCTGCAAATCTTATTATTCTTGCTTTATTTAAAATGACTGAAGTCATGAATGTGAATTGTCTCAAACTGTCGCAGTTATGAGTAAATATAATCCATCTGTTAAGACCCTATGACTTTTGGCTAAATTCTTCGTGATCTAAGCAACAATCATTAAGGAGCTTCAGACATAGGCAAATCAGATTACTAGTGTCTTCTCTGATTGGCCAAGGCTCATAAAGTTAATCATTCTGATATATAAACAAGTATTTTTACTATGTATTGGACAGTAGGCATAAAAGTTTGTTGGGTTCTATAGGTTGGGATGAATTTTGTTTATAGCAATAGCAGTTCTAACTAAGTAAATATAAGTTTCAAGTGTAAAACGGTTATTGAGTTAAATAGAACGAAGACGTGAAAAAGTGTTATTTACGGTGGAAAGTCAACAAGTTTTCTATACACTTTTCATTGACCGCATCAATAAAAATTAATCTCATATTCATCTGGATGATAATAAAAATAATTTAAATGACCTACTGATTCAACATTGCTTATAATAATGGACAACTGATGTACTGTTTTCTTAAAAATGTTATTACCGTCAACTTTTTGGTTACTTATTAGACTGTGTAACTAAACTTTAAAGAATAACACTAAATGCGATTACAGAGTAAACGGCATATGATACTATTCAGTACATCATAACTGCATTCAGAGACAATGTGAATATATATAAATTATTAATTCATATTTAAACAATCATAGAACGACTGAACTCATGTTAGTTTTAAATAAATTATAAACAATCAAAAAATGGTTCAAAGACAAGTAGAAGTTTATCGGTCTTGTTTTATCCTTTAGTCACTAATTATCTTGAAAAAATTATTATAATGACCGGAAATTTATGAATTTCTTTCACTAGAACAATACCATATTTCCATCTTAACTCCAACTAATCTCATTCATGCGCAAATGGACAGATATACGTCATTTCCTCTATGCTTATAAGTCATGATGTATGCTATGTTTCCGTCCTGCTAATTCTTTTAATACTGGTGTTGGTGTTTCAGTTTACCTAAATGACCTAATTTTTATTACGTTTATATTGTGTTTCATTTATTGAGTCAGATTAAATTCTTTTTTTCCCAACATCATTCAAGCGTTACAAATTGATTGTGCTGTACATATTCAAGCTCTAACTCTCATGAAGATTTGACTCGTTGTTTTAAGAGTTACATGTTGCTTGGACATTATCACATGTCGCGTTACTACTATGACTAATATTGATTCTAGCCTTGGATCTTGATGCTGATGGTTAGACAATTTTTGTTGCTAACATTCCCATCTGTCAGTTTTTGTTTTCACGTTTGTTTTAGTTGCTGAAATTGAATCAGTATTATCAATACATTTCGGAACCATCATTATCACGAATACAGTCTAAATTTCGTAACTTGTCAAGTAGTCAGTTTTGCGATTGATCCATATAAATGATAATAAAGTCAAAGGTTCCAAAAATAATGCATGATGCTAGGGGACATGACAAGATCTCCTTTAGTTGTAAGCTTCAATCAGGTAATTTGAGTGATGCTAAAGTGATTACTTTTTGGGGGATTGTCTACAATATCCTGAAAATGACCGTTTTATTAGTAAAAGTTGTAAAAATACTGTAGAATATATTAATGTAGAATAACTCAAACATTCGGCGAACCCTAGTAGCCTGTAGAAAGTAACACGGCAATAGGGAAAGACATACCTGTTTTAATCTGTCAGTAGTCAGCGAAATTGAATATTTGCCGATAAATCAAAGACTGTCTAACGACGGTTTATGTCAGGTCTAGCATGTATGTTCAGAATCAAGCTGCCGTGTATGCTAGACTATAGTAAACACGAGCAATCAACAATGAATGGATGCTATAAAGAATACCAATTCATCTTTTCACTATCCAATTTTATGGCCAAGATTTATGTCGTTCGTATTTGTTGGCTGTCCTCACTTTACTATATATTATGCTTAAATTATCAAAATGAGAGGATTAATGTAAGACGTCATTAGCCATACCTTAATATTATATCAAAGGTCACCATTTCTCTATCGTTTCAATGAATATTACACATGACGATGGTGTAAATAGTGATAATGTAAAATGATAGAATACTATAAAGTCATTTATCATGAAACTTCTTTCCTCGTAATGATTGATCACTTTTAAATTTTCATTGCTGAAAAAAGTTCTCACAAAACATCTTAGCAAAGTGCAAAAATAATAGTACTATATTGCAGAAATTAATACAGAATGTACATCAGTCCACAGATTCGATTAAGTTGATGCAAATCGTTAGGTATTAATAATAATAATTATTATTATTATTAAAAATTTATGCGTATATTTCCTGAAAATCTATAATTTCTAGGTTACTACAAAGTGACCGCGTTGTAAAAAATCTATAACTGAGTGCAGTAATAAAGTGTAGAAAGGATGTATTAGTTTAAGTGAAATGTTTTACAGAAAATCAGTAGTGGTTGTAAACACTCTATAATAAATTAGATTTAATGAGCATAGAGTCATCGTTCACGTACAAATTGATAGTATAAACAGAAGTGCCAATTAAGTGATGTGAATGAACCATTAAATTAGTTTTTGTATGAAAAAGCACAGCATTTCTGACATAGAAGCTAAATGAATTAGTCTAAACATGCCTAGTGTTTGCTGTTAGCTCTATTTTGTCAAAACATTCAAAATCGTAACATGAACTAATGCACAAATTCAAATCCTTTGTAAAATATTCATTCTGAAAAATTAATAAACAACACACAAATTCTATAAAATGTGACTAGAGAAATAAGGTGCCTGACTACATCTCTAATGATGCATTCTAATAATAAAAATCATGTGCTCTCTAATGACTAGTTTCAAGATGTAACCCTTGGACTTTCAGTCAGTGAAGTCCAACTCGTGTGGGGTGTGAAGCAGATATCCGTTTCGGGCAATGGATGAAGGGTTACGCAAGATCATGGATTGATTGAAGTTAGATATTAATACCGTTGAATACCGGTCCAGAGGTTTAGAAGTCAAGCGTTTACACGTCAAACCAAAGGTCCTGTATTCGATCCCCGCATGCGAGACCATGGATGCACACCTCTGCGGATTTCCATACTAGAACAAAACGGCCGTTCAGTACTTCCAGATTTTCAATGGTGGTCTAGCTTAGATCGACTCATGAATTCAACTATTGTAATATTATTTCACGAAGTTTAATGATTTTATTTTAAATTTGAGTAGAATAATTTACTCAAAAGTTATTTTAAATTCATATTATTAGAAGACTGATTAGCATACTTACTTACAATCAAAATAAACACTAAGTAATGTATTGTTAATAGCGGCAATTTTAGAACTCTTTCTAGACTTAATTGATTTCACTAAATTATTCTGTCATCATTTTAACTAGTTGTCTTTTTTTCACTAACATATAAAATTATAATGTTATATTGCGTAATTATATCAGTTATTGTGTTATTATTAGGTACCGATACCATTATAAACACTGAAATACAGATATATATATGTTCAACTAATTAGTATCAAATAGTATATAGACAATTCTATCGAATCTTTCTATTAGTTACAATTCATCTATGCTACATAAATCACATTTCTAAGCTTAAATAAATATTTTATCAATGTTTATTAATAGAATTTTTCTGGTTCTCATTTTTTAGTGAGTTAGTGTTCTACAGGATGGAGTCGCTAACCCCATGCCTAACCCTCTTCTTTTACCGGAGCTTGGGACCGTCAGTAGCCTCAGAGGGGCTTCATGAACGAGTTTGAGAAGCGCCCAACTGTGTCACAAGGCAAGCCCTCACCTCGAATCCTCAAGGCCAAAGGAAAAGAGGAAGACCAAAGAACACAACAAGCCAAGAAATGGATATAGACATGAGAAAAACGAACAAAAATTGGACAGAACTAAAAAGGAAGGCCTAGGACAGTGCTGGTTGGAGAATGCTGATCGGAGGTCTATGCTCCATCGGGAGTACCAGGGGTAAGTAAGTTAGTTAGTAATAGAGATATTTTAGAGTTATCAACATAAAAATGTCATTAACAAATGAACATTATTGTAAGATTTATCGAGAGATTCAAATAAAGGAATACTAATAAGCTCAAGATTTGTTCATTTAAAACAAGATGAATTTAACAGTAAGTGATTAAGTTAACAAAATAGAAAAAAAAGATAATTAACCGGTATTTTAATAATTATAAACATTTTCTAAGGAAAGTACTAACACTAGAATTTAAAGGTGATCGAACATCTGATGTAATTAGGAATCTTTTAACGACAGCGATAAGAAGAACATTCAACGCGGCAAAACCGCGAATAACCTTCACTAGTAGGAACTTATTTTCTGTACCCATAAAAGATAAGCTTTCCCGTCTGGTGGCCTTCATGTGCATCTACCAGTACACCAGTTCTTGTGGATCAAGGTACATTGATTGTAGCCAGTGCTCGCCTTCCATTCGGATACGGGGACATATTCCGGTGTGGTTCTACAAGGGTTAGAGGAAAGCAGTTTGAAGTTCCATACTTGAACATCTAATCGACTTTAATCATTCTACTGATCCACAGTTTGATTTTAGTGTTGGATATACGATTCGTACAAATCCATCTAGATTTCTTCATATCCAATTCCTAAAAATAGCCGAATATCTTACCATACATGAGTTCAATCCAGAACTATGCGTACAAAAGTAGTATGTCCTATCGTTATCGTTATCTTCACCTTAATAATTATTATTACTGCATTCCCCATTTACTTATATATATATATATATATACGATTGTACAGCTTGAACATAAATTCGTTGAAAAACATCCCTTCACTGAACTTCGTGTTTTTAATATTCATTGTCTGTTGAATGTAAACGTCATAAATTGATTTTTTTAAAAATTCCAAAATCTAAAATAAAATAATATCAAAGATGGATAGTGGCTAGCAGTGGAATCCAGAATATAGTTTAGTTCAATTTGGGGCTCGTCAGCTGGATGTATCCGTATCCAACAGTTGATGTTCAATCGAACGGTACTAGGTTCGAGTTCCGGAGTGGACATCAACTCTGGGATGCAGGTACATCCAAATGATGAGTCCCAAGTGGGACAAAACTCGCGTCCTGGATTCTGCTGCTAGCCACTATCAATCTCTGCTTAAAAAGATTGTCACTTGAGGTAATATCAAGGAAATCCGAACTGGATGCACACATGCCAACAATTACAGTCCTAATCAACAATCGGAAGATATAAGCAAACAACACCAAGTGAATTCAAAATAATATCAGTTAAACAAAAAAATTTTTCATCAACTGATATCAGTTGAATACTCAATGAAACGAGGTTCACTAGATAGTACTTTTGTCTTAATTTAGAACTTTTTAGTAGTTTGTATTTACAATTGTAATGATGATGAGATCAAATTTTTTCAAGTCTAGTGGTTTATATGATTCATCGGTCATAATCGATAAAGTATTTTTTTTGTCCAGTTTACCATACAAATGAGAATACAACAGTCTACATTTCTAACTTTATTTCATACTTGATAGAACACGAAAATCATTCAATATCACTCAAGTTATTTCTTCACTCCTTACGTAGTTGAAAAGCATAGTTCACAACAAGTCATTTTGAGGTCTAATGAAACATGACAAAATAGATATTTAGTCTTCTTAGATTTCGAATTATTCTCCAACTGATATCAAGCTGGTAGAATAATCACCTTCATACTTAACTAATTTCCACGATCTATCCACTTAAATATCAGTCGTATTTGACTATAGGTAATCAAGATACGTGAAGAGTAATTAGTACTAATACGGTACATTGGAGACTGCTGAACTATAATCTACTCATACACAGTTATTTCATGTATAACGTTACAATATTAAAGCTCTGCAAAAACATACACATATTAAAAAGGTGGATATTTAGAAATAACGTAATGAAATTAAGGTAATCAGATTAATTAAATCTGTTGTGTTTATTAGTTTAAAGGGATTATGAAAACTTTCAGGTTTCTACAATTTACGTAACTGAATGACTCTAGTTAGAAAAATATTAAAAAGCAGAGAGTACTGGTTTGCTGTTTAGCCATAGTTTCGAACTTCTCAGTTGCGTGTATACACGATTCCACAAGGAATCAATCTTGGGGCTTTCAGGTCTTGAACCTAGACTAGTCTGCAGATTATAGAGCCAATATCCAATGGTCCTGCTATGTTTGAAGAGATTAAAAGATTACCTAAAATCGGTGAACGAAACGAAAAATCAGCCATACGACGACAAGACAAGCTTAACTAATCCGATGCATCCCAGAATCACTAACTAGAGGGAGAAGACCTGGTTCAGATGAGGAAAAGTAAATTGCACAAGCAGTCAAAAACAAAAGCAAAAAAAAGCACGCAACTCGATAGTATATATGCAGCATACAAATGTCCTTGGGAAATATCACAAAATATCATTTTAAAAGAGGCCAAGAACCAATCAATCATTTAGTCCTTTCAAGTGGGAAGTACAATTTGAAGGTAAAAATGAGCGCTTTTGGAGCGAAAGCGAGAAATTCAACTTTCCAAACTAAATTTACAAAAATAAGCCGTTTACCAAGTAATTTATGGGAATCTAGCATCTCTAAAATGTTCACATGTCTAACTTTAATCAGTTTATGATATTTCACAAGTGTCTCCCAGAGGCATTGGCGGGTAACCGACAAAGTTTTTTCATTGATGATGATCACAATCAAAGATAACTGAAGTTCATACCTAAAGGTCCCTAATTAGTATTAATCTTGGAGCTTGTAAAAGATATTTTGCATAATATAGGAATGAACTATCTCGTAAAGCCAATAAATCCATAAAAAATCGGTTTTTTCTAAAAAAAAAACATCGTTTACATTACTTAGAACTATGTTATTTGTTTTCTTTTTACACGTAAATTAATGTTCCTTTCGCAAAAGTACACCATTTCTGATGTCGTTTTTTTCTACCTTCAAAGATACTTTTATCTTACTGATTTGCTTGAATTTCGCAATGCTTATTTTTTTCCGACTGATTTCTGTAACCGCTGTAAATTTATTTATACAAAATGGTTGTTCGTTCCATAAAGCTTTTTTGATAGCTTCAACAGATCTATTCAAAATACATTCACTTCTAGATTAACTGTACCTAAAGAAAAGAACGATATTTCTCCAACATTCATTATTCAAGAAAGTTAGTTACAGAAATTTTCATTTGTATTATACAATAGAGATATTGCTTACCAGCACTATCTAAATTAACATCAAATGAGTTAAGGAAATTATGGTATATCAAAAAAGAGCAAAAGAGAAAGACAGGAAATAGTAATACTTTTCATACTTTTAGAAACTGTAACAATAAATACAAATATATAGATGTTTTATTGGAGAAAAACATAGAAGCTTTATAAAACTTCTACAAGTTTAGAAGAATTTAAACTTTTAATGTTTTAAAAAATCTTCGTCTTTCACATAAATTATTTATTTTAAAAGTAATAGTTAACTTCAACAGTATAATTCACTTCAAGAAGAACCAGTTCATAAAAACATTAATATAATTCTTCATATGGTGTAGAATAAATATCTGCTGTTCCCAACATATTCAGTCATCATAGAAAGTAATGAAATGGTGTTTTTATTTGTTGAATACTTTAATATTAAGGTAGTGGAGAACGATCGACATAAAGGCAATAAACCGAAGTTTACATGAAATACAGTTCTAAAGCGACACAAGCTTATTTTAAAAGTACTACAGTCACAATTGGTAAATAAGTAATCTCTTGTCCATAAGTGGTTGTGGAGAAAGTTGAACATCATTAAAAATATATACCGATCTAAGTTAGGCCACCACTGGATGCCTGGAAACACTGAACGGCCTATTTGTCCTGATATGGGAGTCCTCAGCAGTGAGCATCCACGATCCCGGGAGCCGGAATCGAGCCTAAGACATTCTGTCTGACGCCCAGATTCATAACCTTTGATCCATTTAGCCGATATCTAACAATGCCAATGCCTAACTTCAATCAATACACAACAGTGTTCGGCATCCTTCTATTGTCTTCGATGAGTAGCTGCCTCAAACCCGACAAGGATTGGACTGGTTATGTGTCCTGACTAAATCTCTGGAAATTTCCTCTCTAATCTAATCACTAGTATGTACATGATAATTGCTAGTAAGGGATTATGGGGATAATTGAATTTCATTAGAAACATAAGCCGATCTTAGTTAGATCCGTATCGAGTGTGAAGCATCTACTAGCTAAAGACAGGGGAAGATGATTGCACAATTTCGTGGGTTGATTGCAGTTAGACATTAACAGCGCTGGATTCCAACTCATTTGTCTAGAGGTCATGCGTTGACGTATGGGACTCTAGGTTTCGGATTTGACTACTGAGTGCAGGATCATGACTGCTCACTGTTGATGAGTCCTGTAGCAGGAAGAAATGACCGTTGAGTACTTCCATGTTTTTAATGGTAGTTCAACTTAGATTTATTCATGACCTCAATGAAAACATTTCCAAACTCAAATTAGTTAGGTTCATAGAATGAATTTAAAATGTTTAAAGATGCTTAAATAATACACAGACTGACTAAACCAACCGATAGGATGTGTTGATGCCGGTGTTCAGAGAATTCATCTGGATAAAACTTTCATAGAAGAATGGAACAACTCATCAAAACAATAGAATATAATCCAAGTTTTAAATTTAAATATGTTACTTTATCATGTCGTTCAAATTTAATAGAATCAACCCATACTATTATTTGAACATAGAGACCCGGATGCCTTTAACTATGTAAGCAGAATAATATTTAACATGTATATGCCACTATTTAAATATTAGGAGAGATAAATTAATCGTAATCTGAAATAAAATGTTAATGGCACTATCAGATAACTTTTTTAGGTGATGATATATACATAGGGTAAGTGAACTTAACTAGTTGACAGATAAAACAAACTGCGGAATTTTTCAAAAGTTCTAAAGTAAAAGTTAATTCTGTATAATATCTCTATTAATATTTAATGCAGATAATATTGTATGGTAGGGAGATAATATTTTCAAAATATATCAGGAATTAACTAACCTAATACATAGGTAGTCAATAGATTTTGATCAGCATTCAGATCTAATTATAGATTACATCTGCTAATACTCAGTAATCAATCAGCTGAAATGTTTCAGTACTATGACATGTTAGTCGTAAACCGAATAAATCTCAAAATGTAAGTCCGGTTCTAACATTTCCAACACGATTAAAGGTGCCAAATGTTACTGAGTAACAACTGGCATAAAACCTAGACTCAATGCTTTCTTTAGAGTACCTGAAATAGAAATAGAACGTAAATAAATGTTAGCATCCAATATCAATTAATTTCACTGACTCACACGTCGTTTTATATTAAAAATGAAGTACACCTACTGAACGTGTAATATAAACGAGCGAAAATGAAAGAAAATTCAAATTTTGCTTAAAGTTATGACTTGAGTAAAATTTCATATTCGTAGATATACATTTTTCGAACATGTGTATATTAATCTATTGCACTACTGCGTGCGCACTTCCGAAGAGTTCCATGTTAGGACGAAATGACCGTTCAGTGTTTTCAGTTAATCAACGGTTGTATGACTCTGGTCGCTTCATGATTTCACTGAGAATTCCCTCATTCTTATTTTACATGAAATGATCAGAATTACATTCTGTAATTGATTTTAGTACAAAATTAAAAACTGCGTCTGAATATCCGCACAGTATACAAAAATGTCAGATAAATTCATGATAAAAATGTTTCTATTCGCCAGTAATTGTCGCTTTTGATAATAATGGTAATATAGATAACTTTCTTGACATTTTTGGTCATAATAACAGGAAATATTTTCGACTTTGTCTTTAGCTTCTATGCTAAGAATAATAATAGTAATAGCTTAAATGTCAAATTATGGCTATTCAGACATTTTTAAAATGTCATTGAATAATAAATTTGTTTGTCATTAAATATATACGAGTTATATGGAGATAACTTTTAATATATGTGCATTGCTGAGAATTTCCATACCAGGATAAAGATGATCCACTATATTTCAAGATTTTCAAAGGAACTGTAACTGGGATCGTTTTGTGACAAATCTTATCAACAGATCAATATGATCTTCGCAGACCCTCCGTATGAAATATAATAGTCAGCTCACTACTTTCTTGAGATGACTTTCTCAAGTTCTTGTGCAAATTCATGACTATCATAGCTCAGAGTGAAGCAACCGCTACCAATGAGATTGCATAAACGTCTTGTTTTACCAAGAGTTGGTTGGAGTTTAGAGGCGTATAACATTGGACATTCACCCAGCTGTTCTGGTGGTCAAACATTCACCATGAAACTTCAAAGTTCTCTATTCAATCCCTGGAGGAGTAGTAAGAACGTACTGTTGAGGCGTTTCATACTAGGATGAAACAACTGGATAGTTCCCTCTGTTTTTAACGAAATGCAAAATAATAGCACATCTTCATATAACCCTTATCATCTAGAACGAAAATAAGTAGATATTCGGTGTTTACATATATATATTAATCAGCTGACATCGTTTTGAACAAGTTGTCTCTTATTAACTATTGGTCGAAGAAGTGAATCGATAGGTGATTAATAATTGTAAATAAATTCGATCATTCAGTAGGTTCAGTTAAATGAAATACAAAGCTCTTTTCATCTGGTACACATTTTGACTATATGATCAGATGTTTTTAAAAAAATAAAACAAAGTTAATAAATTTTAAGGATGTTTTGATCGTATATTTGAACGTCGTTATCCAACCATGAAGTAATGATGAATTTTTGGCTTGTTATTATTCAATACTTTCTTTACGTTCATGAAGACACTAAAAATTAGTCTTTGATCATACCTCTTAATCTTGTTAAATATTTTGTTTAAATTGATTAAGTGTAAACCAAGTTATGTGATAGACTCAGTGATGCTAACAATCTGCCTACAGATTGGTAAACCTATATGCTTTCAACAAAATAGCCATGGGTGTGAGCACTCTACATCACAAACTTATGCATCAAAGTACTTGGGTTTCACATGACGACACTATGGAAAACCAGATCAATCATATACGGATAAGTAAAACATTTCAGTAAGTCCATAGATGAGGAGCTGATGGAGCTCCAGATCGTCACCTAATGGTAGCCAAGCTAAAACTGAAGTATAAGAAGTATAGAACAGTCAAACAAGTAATAATACAATAATTTAGTACATCCTACTTTCTAGGCGCTAAGAAATTCAGCAACAAGTTCCAAGCCTCACAAGCTCTACTAGAAGAAAGTAAAAACACTATGTGAAACAAATAGAAGTGGAATGAATAAGCAATTAGTTTGAAATGCCTGGAGTTGGTGATCCCAGAGTGACACAATTATACTGAACGGATCCCCGTGAACAGACTGAGAAAGACTTGAGAAAAGCGAGACAAAATGTCTGTAGTCAGAAACAGGAGAATAAAAACGGAGAAAGCCAGGCCACAGCGCAGACATACAAAACTAGATACATGAGTACAGAAGGCCACTAGAGCTGACAAGCAGATTAAAAGAATCTGGAAGGCAGAAGGAAATATGCAATAGTGAAGAAGCTTGGCTTAGAGAGAACAATCATGAACAAACACAGAAAACCTAACACTAAGAATCTCAAGCACAGGAACAAATAGAAAGACAGTTTGTTGGGCTAATGAATAGACCAGCCACACTAAACCGAATGGACATCGAAGAATCATACACAGAAATTATTATCAATGTCACACAACCAATAATCGAAGCAATCAACAATGTCATCACACAAATCAAATGTAGGAAAACATAGGAACAGACAACACATCAGCTGAAACACTCAACCCACACATACAGGTAACTACAAGAAACGACAGACACGCATCACATTCCACTCGGAAACATTTGAGAGGAGAAACGAGTGTTGACACAATAGAAAGAAGTGCATATCTCATCAAAAAACCAGAGAAAGCAGATGTGAATAAGTGTGAGAACTACAGAAACACTACACTACTATCAGTACGAAAAACCAACATCAACACTGTGTTGTTGAATAGAAAGAAAGATTCAGTAGACGACCCACTCCGAGATTCACAAGCTGCATTCTGTAATCATTGATCGTTCACCGACCAAATCACAACACCATGGAACATGGACGAATAACTAATTGAGTGAAACTCGTCACCATACACCAACTTCATTGATTATGAGAAAGCATCTGAAATCATGGATAAGAGAATCTCATCGAACGTTCCTCGACTCCACAATGCATCTGAGAAAATCGTTACAATCATATGGAATTGATACAGTGACGCAATACATTGCAAAGTTGTGCATGGAGATGAGATGACAGATGCGTTTTAAGTGTGGACCGGTGTCAAACATGAATGGGGCCGAATGGTTATTTGTTCTTCCCTTTTAACCTAAATAGTAAATAATCTTGTCTTGTTATTTCATAATATTTCACCCACCAGTGACTTTTATTCTCTTCTAATACCATTCGTACAACTTTATTCAATATTTATAGGAAAAATTCATCTACATCTATACCATAAGGTATAAACTACACTAATATTATCTTTTAAGCATAAACTATAAATGGACTGATCTGACTGGTCAGTCTTGAAGGCAGTCGGCTGATACATTTAAAAGTCTCAAATTCATTTTTTTTAGGTATTTTTGGATTATTAGTGGCGGTAAAATAATGTATAGATTAAAGGAATTTTGTTTTATTGTGGTACACTTTTTGAATTTGTAATATAAGTAAGAAGATCCTAGCGCGTCACTAATCTCATATCCCATTACATTTTACATCTTATTGAAACACTTTTTGTTGGAATATAAAATACAAAATAAATATTTCTGGTTTAAATGTTTCATTTGATGACGTACTAAACATACATACGTAAATTTGTCAGATTAATTCAAACTTGTTCTCAGGGATTCTGGTAAATATCATTCTTTAAGTATTACAGTGTTTGTTTAACTTAATTTTGTTGGAATAAAAAGATTATTAAGCAATCAGATTGACGAAACTTTCGTCCATGTAGTTATTTGATGATTAAATCACTTCAGAATAAACTACTTTGATTCAGGTTCCGATCCAGGTCTGTCGGTTTTGGTCTGATGAATAGAACGGTATCATTTGTCATTGCTTAATATAAGAAATATATTTCAAATCTAGAAGGTCATGTGCCCTATTTATGAGTTTCATTGATGATATATTAATGAGGTTAATTTGTCTGTCTTAAGTTATAATTTCTAGAACTGGACAGGACCAAAACTTAGCTCACTCATAATGATTTACAAATATCCCATGATATTTTTATTTGCTATTAGTTTCAGCATGTTATTCTAATAAATTTCGACATCTACCCTATTGTTTGTAGGTATTTCGTCACTACACAACCTTTCCTTGATTTTAACGGCTGAATAAGTGGTGTTTTCACTTAATTGATGAAGTAAACGCTTGCCGCATAATTTTGAATATATATATACTTTCTTTCAGTATTTTTAAACAAAAGATGCTATCGGTTGTGAAAGAATAATCTTATAAGTTAAACCTTAATTGTATAATTATATAACATAAAGACCCATATTTTGAATCATTAGTCAATGAAGTACATGAATTGTATGCCTAACAAATTTAATGAATTCTTTTAAATCAGTTAACTTGTCTAGAACAACTTATTTACCACTAATAGGATAGTAGTACAGTAAACTATGTTTAACAATAAATAATTTAGGTAATTCCCAGATTCAATTCCTGATAAAAATCGATTATGAAATAGTGATACAACTAGTTTCTCATTTGTTACAATAATTGAAATGCTTGTTTAGTATTTTCTTATATATACTTGAACATGCATAACATATATGACTACTTATCAGTAAAACCACTTATCTTAAAATAGATATCTATTAGATTAGAAAACTATTCATCATGTAGTGAAGGAGAACACAGGTGAGGACAACCGAATCATTAACATAATATTACAGTTACTTGATAGAATAGAAAAACCATACTATAATACCTAATTTGCAAAATGTTCAATAATTGTCTCGAACTTCATTGTTCTTGCATTTCTATACTAATTGCTTTCTATTCCCATTCTTCGTTTCTTGATTTTCCCAATCTTCTGCTGCCAGACACTACATTCCTGACTCGCGTTATATACTACTTATGTCAATATAAGTAGCATGCACCACTAAAATGCTCCTTTATCTGACAGAGATAATGAGTAAACATAAGAGTTGAACAGAAATATATCATTTAGCAGGTATTCGTAAACACTGTTGCTGTTGGTCAACATGCAGTATAGATAGAAATTAAATGAACTTGAAAGTAAACGAGAACAAAATAACACATGATCAATCAATAACAGAGCCATTGAAATTTGATAATTTGGTAATTGTGGTGTAGTTCAAAACAGTTCACATCTATCTGAACTAGACACTTACAGTGTTTTCTAGAGTTACAATGCAACTTTCACAAATTAAATCATTAGTATATGGAATAACAGTGATAACACATAAATTCACCTGAGCTGTACAATTTAACGACAATTTCATAATTAAAATCCATTAAGTACTCAACAATTAGATTGACAATATCATTGAACAGACAATTTAATACTTTGTTCAACCTGAAACTGACATACCAATCAACACATTAATGTGCTTAGTTTACGAGTTAAATGTGTATTCTTAATTAATACTTCATGACAATACGACGATAAAGCAGTGAATTTAATGAAAATTTTGAGTAACAATCTAATTCTAAATGTTTTATTTCAAGACGATATTAATGGTTTATCGATCACTTTGCTAAACATTCCTTCAAATCATAATTTAATACTGAATTATTTAATAGTTGAATGTATGAGTCAGTTGAAGTTAGATCACCTTTGAAAATCTGGAAGCACTTGACGGCCGTTTCGTCCTAGTACAGGACTATTCAGCAGTGCGTGTCCGTGATAAATAATTTTTTTACAGTATTAAAAACAATTTTAAAAAGATAGCTAAATACTAAATTTTTCACAGTTCATTAAAATCATGTTTGTTTTTGACCTAGTTAAAATATAAGCTGAATTTGTAAATTTTAATTTACAATTAAGTTTATATTAACTGAATGATTTTGTCGTATTGTGTTCCTGTATCATGTTTATTTTAGTTTCGGAAGTGATGAATTCGATGAAAATTTAAATAATGTTTTCATTATTGACTACGAAAAAAATTATTTTTTGGTTAACATTGATTAATGTTTGGCGGTTAGATGTAATAAGTAAAAAAATCTTGAACATATATTTCATTCTATATGGTACTTGTTCATGAATTGTACCTGGATTCTTGATAGGACTGGTAATTTTTGTAGTATCCGAGCCCATATCACTTAGTGGATGATTCATCTGAATGGCTCATCGTTCATGCTATCATTTATCAATGTAGTTTGTTATGTGCAGATAATTTATTTGAAGTTCTTTGTTGATTTCAATAAATCTTCTGCTAGTTAAATTAAAAATTAAAGTATTTTGATCTTTTCCTATTAGTTATGTGAAAATTTAGTTTGTACTAATTAAAATAATTGATTGACTTATAATTCATGTACCTTTATTGGGTTGAATTTTTTAATAAATAACTTTTGTATATTAGATATTACTGAATATGAAGTGATGATAGTCGGTAAACTGGGTCACCTCTATCGTCTGAGTCTTTTGGATTTTATCGTTTCCATGATTTAGTGAATACACAAGTGCCTTGAAAGCAAAATGAATCCCGAAATATATTTTATGTTTAATAAATTGTAGTTTACAATTGATTGATCACTGGGTGGTGATCAGTGTCATGTGTGTCAAGTCCTTCTCAGTCCAGATCAAATCCTATCGACCAACTCGCAATGTGGTCACTAGCTTAGGTGACTCGACATCGCGTGCATTATGTTGAGATAAGATGGTGGTTAGAGGTAGTCAACAAGAAACCGTGGACCAGAGTTTCATACTATTGAGCACTCGTTAGTAAGGTGTATCTGTAATCTTGAAGGAACTAGTGCTTTCTGGTGGATTCGATCCCATGTCATTCAGCTTCACAATCGGAGACGTCACCACTGAGCTATCCGGGCCGCGGATGACCTCCTGTAGAACTGAGATGGATCTACCGTTGATTGATCACTAACTAGTGATCACTGTCATGTGTGTCAGGTCCTTCTTAGTGCAGACTGTATCCTATCAACGAGTGCTAAGTAGCACGAAACCTAGGTTAAGGGTTTCCTGTTGACTACCTCCAACTCCCATCTTATCTCAAATTGTAGTTTATAAGATAGAAAATCTGAAATCGGTACTATATTTCTCATTTTCTTCTTATTTGTTCACTGTTTAATCAGGAAAATATATAATTGTAGGAGATTAGAGAAATATTTTAACTGCACAGAAGAACTGTAACAGAAATGAATTATCAGATATTGAAAATTTCACAGGTTGAAATCATGAGTCAGTTGAAGCTAGACCACCATTGAAAACCTGGAAGCACTGGACGGCCGTTTCGTCCTAGTATGGGACTCCTCAGCAGTGCGCATCCACGAACCCAGGACCTACTGGCTTCGCGCGCGAGCACTTAACCATTAGACCACTGAGTCGGCATCCAATGGTGTTAATGTCTAACTTCAACCAATCCACGAAGTTGCGCCATCGAACACCAATGTCTTCAGTGAGCTGATATCTCACAACAGACCTGGTTGAACTCCACTGGTGACGGCTTCTCACTAGAACTCCAGAAGGTTCTCCTGAAGTCAGTCACTAGTGAGCAGTTGATTATTATCAGAATGAGTTTTGTGGAGATTTTATTAAATTTCACAGGTTGAAATCATGAGTCAGTTGAAGCTAGACCACCATTGAAAACCTGGAAGCACTGGACGGCCGTTGCGTCCTAGTATGGGACTCCTCAGCAGTGCGCATCCACGTCCAGTGCTTCCAGGTTTTCAATGGTGGTCTAGCTTCAACTGACTCATGATTTCAACCTGTGAAATTTAATAAAATCTCCACAAAACTCATTCTGATATTGAAAATTTATTGGATAAGTAGGTTGATTTTTTTCTACCTAGTGGATATTACTGTTATTCTAACGAAACGTATTTATCATTCGTTTTATTTTTGAGTTTGAATTTCCTTAATTTTTCATTATATGATAGATTTGATTTAGTTTAACCAGTGAAACTGTTTATTTGTTTAAAATAAGAAAATGTCATTCCATTTAATTTCCTACCTTTTTTAAATGTTTATGGTGCTAAAATTAAAGTCATTTTTAAAATTATAATCAAGCTTGTATTAATCAAAATTGATATTTGGAAATTAATGCTTATCATTGAATAACAAACGTGTAAGCAAGATACAATTCAGTTATGAATTAGGTAATATAAAGTCGGAAATGTGTAATACAAAATCAAGTTAATTGTTGACTGAGAAGAGAATATCAAAAAGTCAATTTAGTGTAAGATTCGTTCAATGAAACATGAAGCATCCATTTTATATTGATTCAGTGTATGATCTATTCTTTTGTATGATATTCATAAAACTAATCATTAAGTGGTAGTAAAATTTGTATATAAATGAGCATTTTTGGTTCAAGTTATTGTTTTAAAATTGTAAATATAACCTGTATTAGATGATGGTTGGAGGTAGTCAACAGGAAACCCTGGACCCAGGTTTCATGCTATTTGATACTCGTTAGTAAGGTGTACCTGTAATCTTGAGGGAACTGGTGCTCCTTGACGGATTCGATCCCGTGTCACCCAGCTTTATAGTCAGTTCCTTCGAGATGACAGGTACACCTTACTAACGAGTGCTCAATAGTATGAAACTCTGGTCCACGGTTTCTTGTTGACTACCTCTAACCACCATCTTATCTCAACATAATGCACGCGATGTCGAGTCACCTAAGCTAGTGACCACATTGCGAGTTGGTCGATAGGATTTGATCTGGACTGAGAAGGACTTGACACACATGACATTGATCACCACCCAGTGGTCAATCAATAGTGATATAATCTGTATCTTTTATCGATCTTTATCTTGATCTATTAGATCACGTTAATATCAGTTTTACTATTTCAAACTACAGTTTTTCATCTGTTATATCAAATGATCACTTTCATTTATCATCAAATAATGTTGATTAAATTTCATTCGACCGGAAAAATTCACTCACTCAATATTTTAGTTTTTTTTTTCAAAAAAACAAACAAACAAACAAACAATTTTTTCATGGAATTCAGTTTCTACTTTATACATATCTAGTAGTATCGATTAGTTAGGAAACTTTATAATTTTGCATTATTGGTGATAGCAATGGTATAACTTATTATCAATTAATACATTTATTTAATCTAATTAATATTTGCTTTACAAAATAGATTGTAAATCTTATGAATACTTTCTATTTAAAACAGACTAACCATTGTGCAACAACAATTGGGGGTTTGTTTTTAATACTTTCAATCGTTTGCTAATATTCGTTATGTAACCAATGAAAAATAAAACTCTTTTTGTTGTTGTTATTGATAAACATTATTTTATGCATGTCTTTCACAGCTTCAATGAAACATTAAAGTTTCTAAATCTCATTTAAAGGGTGAATAAATCAATCAACAAGGTTACCTATTAGAATAAGCTAAATAGTGTAAACAATAATTGATGCAAAATTACAAATAATCAAACTACACGTTGTTTTTTTAATAAAATTTAACCTCAATTTCGGTTTAATGGTTTGATTTATTCAAAAATTAACGTCTCCGACTGTGAAGCTGGGTGACACGAGATCGAATACATCAGGGAGCACCACCTCCCTCAAGGTTACAGGTACACCTTGCTGATGAGTGCCAAGTAGCACGAAACCCGGGTCCAGGGTTTCCTGCCGACTACTTCCAACCACCATCTAATCACAACCGAATTATATTTAGCACAAAATTACAGAGTTACTTGGTAAAATAGGAAAAACATACTATAATACCTAATTTGCAGAATGTTCGATAATTGTCTCGAACTTCGTTGTTCTTACATTTCCATAGTAATTGCTTTCTATTCCCGCTCTTCCTTTCTTGATTCCCCCATCATCTGCTGCCAGACATTACATTCCTGACTCGCGTTATATACTACTTATGTTAAAATAAGTAGCACGCCTCACAAAACTATCAATAATTATGAAAAGGGGATAAACATGTAAGGTACAAATAAGAACAGGATTGAATGTTATGAAATTGTTTTTTATTGTTGTTTACTGGTAGAAATTGTGTAATATGTTGATTGACACTGGTTAAATTGGTAATATGAATTGAATATAAACGGTATGATTAAATTCCATGTCAACTGATATTCTAACTGAGTAAATACTCTAATATTTCTTTTCTGTCTGAGATAAATTTTAATTAAATAATAATATCTGTAAAACGTATAACGTATTGACATGGTTTGATGATTTCCGTGATTTTCAATGTCGTTTCATAATTTCCTCTTCATACAGAAGCTGCTCTGTTCTCTACAATACTAGATTATTACTGATGGTGTCTGGTCAACGGATCTCTAACAATCTGCATAGACAAATGTTCAGAAATACTTGCTCACAATTTCGATCATAGATGTAGTAGTTCTCAAAGTTGCAGATCCATACAGTAGAACTCTATTATCAATGATATTGGAAATTGTGACCTTATTCCTGAGTCGAAATTCCTTTGAATTACAGATATTATTCAATTGTAGGAACACTGTCATTACTTCAACAATACATGCATTAACATACACATCACATTCGTCCTATTCACTAGTGATGCTGTCCAGAAGTGTAGAGAATTTCACCTATTCCATAACCTCAACATCCAGTGTGGTTTGTTTGGTGCACAATGTGTTGTATTTCAGTATCTAGATTTATCCTTGTGTATGTTGATATCTAGTTGTAGAGAGACTGTTGCTACATTAGTTATCTTCACTTGTGTGTGTTATTGTATAAGGGATAGGAGATATAGGCGATCAATGAAATCCAAAACATCAAGTTACATGCAAGCTGTCGATTGTATTCTGAGTGTTTGGCGAGTTGTAGAGTTCCTCACAATCCAGTAAACCATCATAAGAAAGAGGAATGTTGAGAGTGACAGAGCAATAGAGAAAGGGAGTGAGAATTCTAGTCTGACACCGGTACACACTTAAAACGCATCTGTCATCTCATCTCCATGCACAACTTTGCAATGTATTGCGTCACTGTATCAATTCCATATGATTGTAACGATTTTCTCAGATGCATTGTGGAGTCGAGGAACGTTCGATGAGATTCTCTTATCCATGATTTCAGATGCTTTCTCATAATCAATGAAGTTGGTGTATGGTGACGAGTTTCACTCAATTGGTTATTCGTCCATGTTCCATGGTGTTGTGATTTGGTCGGTGAACGATCAATGATTACAGAATGCAGCTTGTGAATCTCGGAGTGGGTCGTCTACTGAATCTTTCTTTCTATTCAACAACACAGTGTTGATGTTGGTTTTTCGTACTGATAGTAGTGTAGTGTTTCTGTAGTTCTCACACTTATTCACATCTGCTTTCTTTGGTTTCTTGATGAGATATGCACTTCTTTCTATTGTGTCAACACTCGTTTCTCCTCTCAAATGTTTCCGAGTGGAATGTGATGCGTGTCTGTCGTTTCTTGTAGTTACCTGTATGTGTGGGTTGAGTGTTTCAGCTGATGTGTTGTCTGTTCCTATGTTTTCCTACATTTGATTTGTGTGATGACATTGTTGATTGCTTCGATTATTGGTTGTGTGACATTGATAATAATTTCTGTGTGTGATTTTTCGATGTCCGCAGGGTTAAATGTAACCGATCTATTCAGGAGATTTTCGAAGTGATCTGCACACACGTTCCACTATTTCTGGATCCCAGTGTCTGAGTTGTTTATTTTACACTTCACTGGCCGTTCTAGTTTCTCATATTTGCCTGTATGTTTCTTCGTTGCATAATATAGTTGTCTCATGTTTCCTTTGCTTACTGCTTTTCCACTGTCTTCCACGTATTTTCGCTTCCCAGCTCTAATGCTCCACTTCATACTCTTGATTGCTTCCGTGTATTCAGACTGTGCCTTGACTTTCTTTGATCACGTGCGACTATTGTGAATTTCTGTCTTCTTGTCCTACCTTTCATAAATACTGTCCAGGATTTCAATGGTCATCTCATGTTTATGATGGGTCTTCTTGCTGTACAGTACCTACTGATACGTTTAAGTCAATGTTCCTTCAATCCGTCTCCAGTTGTTCTGCTTAATAGATTCCTGTTCTCTAGGTAGGTCATGGAAGACTTGGAATCTGTTGTTGAAAGGTGTCGTGAATTCGTCGAGTTTACAGTATCTCAATGAAAGTCTGTATTGAGCTTTTGTAACGCTATTTCACGACTACTCAGCGGGTTCCTTAGCTCCCGTCTCCTCTTATCCACAATCAGGTTGTGGCCTGAATCCATGTCAGATCCTCACCTTTCCTCATCCTCAATTTTTCCATGGATCTTCTGAACTCTTTATTGGTGCAAATATGGTTGATCATGTTATCTGTAGTGTGGTCCGATGAAAACTATGTAGCATCATGTTTGTTTGTGCAGGTGAATATATTGTCATCTATAACCATTTTACTGAGCTTACATAAATTTACAAATTTCTCGCCGTTTTTCTTCCTTTCACTCAGATCATGTCGCCTCAGTAAATCCGGGTTTTTTACATTCCAAATTTGACGTTTATGTCTCCAATTAGGATTGTCAGGTCGCTTCGTGGGTACTTCTCTACGATCGACTCCAACCTCTTACAAAACTGAGTCTTATCTTTATCTCTGCTTTAATTGGTGGGGTGCAATGTACCAGATAAAACTCATCGCAATCCACTCCTTCTTTGTTTTGAAGAATGCTTGAATGATTCTGGATCCATGTGATTACTAGATCATAAGTGCCTATCATGTTTCTTTGGACAGTGTATATGCAACTCCATGTGTTCGAAGCTCCAGTAAAATGGGTTTGACTTATTCCGAGCACTGACGAGTTTTATCTCCTCATTTACAAAGCTTTTTGTTTGGCTCTCCCTGTCTCGCACATTGACCGGACATTCCATGTACTTGTATAAATTTTTGCTATGGTTGTCAGAAGGGACATCGTTCTTATAACTTACGAAGAATGTCGGCTTTCAGAATGAGACGTCATAACTTTCCTAAATGAATATCCTCCGATTTCTAGGACACAGCTTAAATGGTTCAAATAAATTTTCCTAGTTAGGGTTCGGTCAACAAAGTTCTGTTCTACGGGATGACGTCGCTAACCCCATCCCCAACCCTCCTCCTCTACCGAATGTTGGGACCGGAAGTAACCCTAGAACGGCTACAGGCGGAGTTATTTTAAAGTACAGTGTACCCAATCTAGGATCGCCAGACAAAATAAGTCTATTAGCCGTGGTTTATGAACACTGAAGTAATTATTACTGAGTGCATATTCGAATTAGCTTAAAGGTAAACGCAGATTTTGTGAATAATAATTGTCATGAACATAGAGCGAGAGAAGTAATAACAAAGTTACTAGTGGCTCAGCGCTTGCCACGAGATTTGAAGGTTCGAGATTCCATTTGGACACTACTGTGGAGTACTACACTAAAAAAAATAGATGTCGAGTGTACTTTAGTTTTTCATAATACCTCAGCTGAGATTAATTTATGAATAGTACTGGCTTAAAATGAGGGCAATCTCTATATAATTACTTCATCTCAATTAGTAGTCATTACTAATCGGCTAAAGATTATGTAGTATATGAATGATTTGAATGATAAAGCGGGTTAGTTCTAATTAAATTGTTAAAATTCATGTTAATGAACAAATAAAACTAAATCAGAACAATTTGATTTACTAGAATGCATAGGGTGGACACTTCAAGTGATGGACAAATAAATAATAGATAAACAATCCACAACAAACTAGTGATATTTTAAATTTAATAACCATTTGACTGACTTTTTTTGGTTATCATTAAACTACAGAGTCTCAATAATAAAAATAATTAACGCGTATACAATTCATGATATTAAATATATTTAAAGTACTGATATCATTGGATGTAATACACTGTATGTCTTTGCATATGAAATGAAAACTATTTTCATAGTGAATTTCCTGTATCATCACAAATAAATGAGCATTAAAATTGTAATGACAAGACTAGTAACATATAACGTACTTGAATGACGCTGTAACCTAAAATAATCATCAAGAACACAAATAACTTGATGTGTTTATTTACAAAAATGGAATTATCAAGAGGGGTTTTTGGAGACTTTAGAAATTTCACTGAATGAAATCATAAGTCAATTGAAACGGGGTGCTGGATCGTGTATGCGCACCACTGAGGAGTCCCACACTAGGACGAAACGGCCGTCCAGTGCTTCCAGGTTTTCCATGATGGCTTAGCTTCAATTGACTTATGATTTCAATCAGTGAAATTTCTAAAATCTCCACAAAACCACTTCTGATAATAATCATCTGCTCACTTGTGACTGATTTCAAGTGATATTCCTGGAGTCCTAGTGAGAAGCCGTTACCAGTGGAGTTCAACCAGGTCTGTTGTAAGAAATGAACTCACTGAAGACAATGGTGTACGGTGGCGCAACTTCATGAATTGGTTGAAGTTAGACATTAACACCGTTTGGTGCCGGCTCAGTGGTCTAGAGGTTAAGCGCTTGGCGCGAGACTGATAGGTCCTGTGTTCCAATCTCGCGGGGTGCGGGATCGTGTATGCGCACTGCTGAGGAGTCTCATACTAGAACGAAACGGCCGTCCAGTGCTTCCAGGTTTTCTATGCTGGTCTAGCTTCAGTTGACTCATCATTTCAATCAGTGAAAAATGGAATTACACAGTTTTACTATAATTTGTAAATTGATCTAGATTCTTTATAAGTCCTCCCTATTTTAAATTATATCAATTTCTAAGAAAATACTCATTATCTGGGGGAGGGGGCCGTGTGATCAAATTTAATAAAGTGTTCTATCACAAATCTATAGATTGTTTTATATGCCCCATTTAAAAGTCATGTAGTATAATATTCGAAGATGTCCTTAAAACGAACTTATTTATGTCGATAGTGCAAGCTGCTCCACAAGAGAAAACAGACTTATAAATTGATTTTTAGAGAGCTAGATAGTAAAATAAAAAACTATATAGTAAATTGTTAATTTGCAAAATAATAATGTATCATATCAAACCGGACTGTTCCTGATGCAATTATCAATCCATTGTCTCCCATTTCATTGTTCATGCGTTTTCTTACAAATTGCATTGTCTTTCCACTCTTCCTTTCTTGATCTTCCCCCATCTTCTACTGCCAGACATTACGTTTTTAACTCGCGTCATATACCACTTATATCAATATAAGTAGTACACACCACAATACATTCACGAATAATAGGACAGCTGGAAAAGAAAATAAGAGGCTTAACAATATAAAAACTATTTCCGAAATATTTCGATTAACGTTTTTTATCAATTTTTTTTTCAGCATTATCGCCCATAAAACTCAATGTTCATGAATCGAGTTTTCTAAGAACTGTAGTAAGTCTTACAGGTCATGGGTTTCATGTTTTTCTGAATAAATCTGGATGACTAGCCATTTTTGATAAGTATCTGTTAGAACTTTAATAGTTCCTTGTCTAATGTATGTTTAGAGCATACTCAACCAGCTCCTAAGGATAAGGAATGAATTAGATTGATTGAAGTACTGTGTTCTCGATATCGACCATATAACAACCCATCAGAAAATGGGCTACCGGTAAACCTCTGTCCATGATATTAGTTCGTCTGCAGAACTCATTATTAATTCTAAAATAAAAATTAAAAGTTTATAGACAATTTGCTAACTTTTCTTTAATTATAAATAAGTTTACAAATTAGTAACACTGAATATTTAATCTCTTATCAATAAATGAACCAAACATAAGTTTAGTCCAAATTATCCTTAAATCAGTCAGAGTAATTATATTTACTCAGAGTAACTTTTACAATCTCATTAAGAATTATACAATTTAATACTCGCCTACAGTTTTTTTTTAATTTATTTCCCTGTAAAACAAACCTTAAGTTTTACAGATTTTTAAATATTTTTTAAAGTAACCTACCACGGAAATTATTTCTCATGCCTAATCTATTATATTCATGATGGTATTTGATTAGCTAGTCAAATATATTGTAAAAATAACAAGTAACGAAGTGAACTACAATCTCTCTACCTCAATACTTGACTGATTGTGACACTATATCTGCATTATTTATATATATGATTTCCAGTTACAGTGAAGAATTGTTTAGCAGTATTTATGTATATTGAATAAGTTATTTAAATTTATATAACTACTATTTATCATTTCAACACAATTTTAAGAAAAACCCATTATTTGTTATCACTATATAATATTGTTAACGTGAACTATAATAATCTAAATATCAGATATTCATTTGTTTATATCAATGAATGGGTGACATACGATTATCATAACATTAGAATCATTTCAATTTTTTCTTAGATTTTGTAATGAAATGTACTGTTTTATCAAGTAAATTTAAGTTTCTCGTAATTAACTAATTGTGCTATCTGTTAGTTGTGAAGTGGAGTAGTTTTGCCTCAATATTTAGAACGGATGAATTCTAGATAACAGTGGAATATATAGAATGGGAGTTTCACCCTGTTTAGGACTCATCAGATAAATGACCCTACATCCTAGTGTTGGAGATCATATCGGAATTCAAACATAGCATTAGCCCCTTAAAAACACTCAAAACACTTTTTATTGAACCAATGACTATAGTTAGCCAGTAACTTATTGACCTGGTATGATGTTTATGTCGTTTATTGTAAGAATTTGAGTTTTTGAAGTTTGGTACTGAATGTTAACAATGGGATAATTCAAACCCTCGATAATTAGGTTCACATAATTAATCACTACTAAATTATTTTAAGTCTAACTAAACAATCGATTGTAAACTAAAGAATTACAATAATTCTCGATAACTGTGTTTCATGAATCCTGTACACACCATATTTATGAACTTTGATCGTTACTTTAGTTAACAGTGTCACGTAAAATATCTGTATTACACTATTTTAGAGAAACTTATTAAGATATTTGTTCATCGTAAATATTGGTCGACGAATTTACTTGAAACTGAATTGATTAAAAACAATTAGAATGAATGTAAACGCCATAAGAATCAGTTAACATGTTGAATAATTCATGTATACTACTAACTCTACTTTAGATACATTAGTTCTAATGTATCTAAAGTAAATCTATTTTAACAAAACATGTTAAAAAATCATTTTATACTGTTAATCCTGATCAGCATGTATACGGGTTTAGTTTTCCCTTTTCATGTGTGATTATTATCATAAACTTACTTACGCCTATTACTCATCGTAGAGGAGAATTGGTCACTCATCACCATTCTTCATGCAACTCTGAACTGAGCAATCCTTTTCAGTTCTTCCCAGTTGTTATTCTTCCTTTTCATATCCGCTTCTATTTCCCGATGCAGCATGTTATTTGACCTTCTCTTTCGCTTCCCTTCAGGATTCCAAATTAGTGCTAGCCTCGAGATCCACTTTGTTGATTTCCGTAATTTACGTCCTGTCCACTTCCATCGTCTTTTACTAATTTCTTCTTCAGATGGAAAGTGATTCGTTCTCCCACACAATAGGCTGTTGCTGATGGTATCCAACTGACAATGGACATTGAGTATTTTACGTAGGCAATTGTTTATAAATACTTGTACCTTTCTGATGATGGTTGTCGTAATTCTTCAAGTTTCAGCTCCGTACAATAGAACTGCCTTGACGTTCGTATTGAAGATTCTGAATTTGATATTGGTTGACAGTTGTGTTTGGGTTCTATATGTTCTTCAACTGTAGGAATGCGGCTTTACTTTGCTAACCCTTGCATTTACGTCTGCATCGGATCCTCCTTGTTCATCGATGATGCTACCCAGATACGTGATTGTTTCCACCTCTTCCAGAGTTTCTCCATCAAGTGTGATTGGGTTGGTTTTCTCCGTGTTGTATTTGAGGATCTTGCTTTTTCCTTTGTGTATGTTGAGGCCTACTGATGCAGATGCTGCTGCTACACTAATTGTCTTCATCTGAATTTGTTCGTGTGTATGCGATAGGAGGGCCAGGTCATCTGTGAAGTTCAAATCGTCTAATTGATTCCAAGCTGTCAATCGTATGCTGTGTTTTCCTCAGATGTGGAGGTCTTCATAATCCAGTCGACCACCACAAGAAAGAGGAAGGGAGAGAGTAGACAGCCTTGTCTGACTCCGGTCCTTACTTGGAATGCATTTGTCAGCTATTCTCCATGCACGACCTTGCACTGTATTCCGTCGTATGAGTTCCGGATAATGTTGACAATTTTCTTAGGAACTCCGTAGTGTCGAAGAAGTTTCCATAACGTTCTCCTATCTACACTGTCAAATGCCTTTTCACAATCAATGAAGTTGATGTACAGTGACGAGTTCCACTCAATTGATTGTTCGACGATGATCCGTAGTGCACGACCGATCCTTACGGAATCCAGTCTGTTGATCTACAAGCTAGGCGTCTATTGAGTCTTTCATCCGATACAGCAACACTCTGACGAAAACTTTTCCTGGTACTGATGGTCGTGTGATGCCTCGATAGTTCTCACATTTGCTCAGATCTCCTTTCTCTAATACCCTGATGAGGTGTCTTTCTTTACACTCTGTAGGCACTTGTTCTTCTTTTCAAATTATCGTGAATGGAACAAAAAGCATGTTTGCAGTTACTCTCATCTCACTTCAGTGCGGTTGTCAGGTGCTGCTGTGGTGCGTGCTACTTGCATTGATATAAGTAGTATATTATGCGAGTCAGGAATGTAATGTCCGGCAGCAGAAGATGAGGGAAGATCAATAAAGCAAGAGAGGGAATAGAATGCAATTTGCATGAAAAGGCAAGAACAATGAAGTCTGAGTCATTTTGAGACAATTGATGAAAATTTTGCAAATTAAGCATTTACTTTATGATTGTTAGATTTTATTAACAAATCCTGTAATTTTGTGTCAAAAGCACGTTCGATCGTCCCCACCTGTGTTCTGTTCACTACACTGCCACTACTTCCCACTCTTCACTTGTCTGATGGCCATCCTGATTTTTCCTATCGTTGACAGAGGGACAGCTTTAGAAAGGTCTGTGTGTGCTGCATCGATTTCCTGTGGATTCAATCGGGCTAGTCTATTCATGAGTTCCTCGAAGTAGTCTACCCATCCGTTCCTTTGCTCTTGAGTTTCACTGATTCGCTTGCCTCCTCTGTCCTTAACCGGTCTATCTGGTTTACTATATTTCCCTGACAGTGTCTTTATCGTACCATGCAGTTATCTCACATTCCCATCTCTTGTAGCTTTTTCCATTGTCACTGCCACGCATTTCTTCTTGTCAGCTCTAATGTTCCTCTTCACTTGCTTCTTCGTTTCTGTGTATTCAGATTGTGCCTCAACTTTCTCTGCTCTTGTTCCACTGTTATTAATTACTGTCTTCTTGTTCTTCCTTCCTTGAATCTTGTCCGTAGTTTACATAGAGATCCACTCCTTATGATGATGCTTCTTGCGGCCCAGAACCTTCTGACACGTTGAAGTCAGTGCTTCGTTGATCCCATTCCAGTTGTCCTCCATAGTTTTCTTTGTTTTTTCCTCTTTCAGTAGATCCTGTAAGGCTTGAAACCTTTTGTTGAGAGTTATCCTGAATTTGTTGAGTTTGTCAGTATCTGGAATGAAGGTTATTTTGAACCTTTGTAATTCTGTTTCCCCAGTTGTCCAGTGTTTCTTCAACTTCAGTTTCGTCTTGTCCGCAACCAGTTGGTAGTGATCTGAAGATATGTCAGCTCTCCTCCTGGTTCTCACATCTTCCATTGTCCCACTGAATTATTTATTGATACAAGAATGATTTATCTGGTTATCTGTGGTATGTTCTAGTGAGACCCATGTAGCTTTGTGTATGCGTTTGTGTGGGAATATTGTGCCATCTATGATTAACTTGTTGAATGCACATAGGTTTGCAAATCTCTCCCCATTTTCATTTTTCTCTCCCAATCGAATCATATCGTCCCATGATATCTTCATATACGGTGTTGTCCATTCCGACCTTCATGTTTAGGTCTCCCATGATCATGGTGAGATTCCTTCATGGCTACTTCACTATTATGAAGTATGATGTGAAATAAGCGAAGTGATATCATGAGCATTTATGAATAAACTAATGGGATTATCAGACATCAGTAAAGAGAGAAATGCAGTAATAGTAATAAATTAAGGCGAAGATAACGATAACGATAGGACGTACTTCTTTCATACACATATTTCTGGCTTGAACTGATGGATGGTTCGGCTACTTTTAGGAGTTGGATACGGTGAAATCTAGATAGATTTGAACGAATCATATATACAACCTTAAAATCAAACTATGGATCAGTAGAATGATTAAAGTCGATTAGATGTCCAAGTATGGAACTTCAAACTGCTTTCCTCTAACCCTTGTAGAACCACACTAGAATATGTCCTCGTATCCGAGCTGAAGACTAGCACTGACTACAATCAATGTATCATGATCCACAAAGGTAGGTAAACTGGATTATTTTTACCAAAACAATCACTTAAAGTTATTAGTCTACTTAGATGTTGAAGTCAGTAAAATATTTTATAAATTTTAAACATTTAACCAACAACTTAAATATTAAATTAAAAATAAACTAAATAAAAAGCTGTAAAAAGTAAATTTTAACAAAAAACATTCTGATATGAAATTTTCGACATATTTATATCGACATCTCAATTCTAGTTGATTAACTCAACTATCGTTTATGAGCATTCTTAATTCTAAAATTATCACTGTCAGAATAAGACTGAAAATACAGAAGTTCACATTATGTTAGTATCAAACAGAATATATTTTCAAGGCGCAACCAAATCTTTACATTCATATTATTAGAATAAAATAGAAAAATCACTTTACCATATTCTTTTCATCTTTAAAAAAAAATAATAAATTTTCCGCCTCTTAATAAAGGAATTTGAGATAAGTTGACAAAATATAACCGAAATAATAAATAAAAAAATTGTATCGATCAGTACATTCATTTTCTTTTTGTCAACATACAATTGATGAAATATGAAGTAAATATGATTATAACCATGGTGATAAATATTCAAATAATCAATAGTTTGTTAGAAGATAAATTTTAATAAGTTATGGAAAAAAGGTTGAAAAGTATATTTTTTGTTTTTAAATAAAATTAAATTGTTACAATTTTCCATGCTAAATAATGATAAATACTTCAAACAATAATGTAAATTCATTTATTTGTATAATCTATTATAAAAACTATGTTATGTGTATTTATCCTGTACTGATAGTGTGGTGTGTACTACTTATATTGACATAAATAATAGATGATATTAGTTGTGAACAGAAGGTCTGACAGCAAAGAGACAAGATAATCAAACAGTAAAGAATGGGAACAGAATGCAATTTGTATGAAAATGCAAGTATATTAAAGTCTGAATCATTATGCGACAACTGATGAACATTTTGCAAATTATGTATTTACTATTTGATTGTTAGATTTTATTAACAAATCCTGTAATTTTGTGTCAAATACATTCGATCGTCCCCGCCCGTGTTCTGTTCACTATAAAAGTTTATTTTTAGGCTATTATATGTGATAAGGTTTTATGTTGAGATGGTATAGAAGATTTGTAGCACAGGTGGATGATTTTGATGAAGTTTTGTTCCCTGAGCTGGATGGTTTGGTCGTGGAGTTGTCATCGTTCTTCTGAACGACATCAACAACACAAAGTTTAGATACAAGTGAAGTGTTCGAATTTCTTCATATGCGTTTCACAGCTTGTTATGTACACCTCAAATCCCCCACACAATTCCTGGACCAAATTAAGGACATTCAAATCAACAACGAAGAACTGATGATATCCTTCGATATAACAGTATTATTCACCTAAATCAAACCAAGGTTAGCAAGAGAAACTATATCTCTGTGTTATTACCTGTGACCGCCGATTAGAGAGCAGTGAATTATCGATTGGATCGATGACGCGCAAACCCGTATGAGCAGCCTAGACTTCTGATTGGCCCTGCTTCCCGCCTAGCCCAGCCAGTTAAGTTCAGAACACCAATCCGAGCCTCTGCGATGTAAATCATCATATTTCAAACATACTGAGTTTATATACTGATCAAACAGACCACAACATAGCATAAAATAGAAAATAACATTTGTACAAAATTTGGCCAAATGTGGCTGTGAATGTGGAAGGCAGTGACTAATAGACAGGGCATAATTCAAGAATGGTAAAACGTATAATAATGGTTTATAGGTCAAAACAAAGCTTATAATAAGAGGAAGATGAATATGAATAGCTTATTTATTTAACAATTATACGATAAAAATATACGTTTAGTATTGGCCCATAAAAGGATCCCAAAGTTACCATTCATTATTCTTGTCGGGACATAACACCCTGCTCCTCACTAACGACATAAATCTCACTAAGTACACGAAGATTCAAATTCAAAGTCTTCTAGAACTCATCGATTTATGCCTGACAACATATTTTCAATTCAACAAAAAAAATCTACGAACAAACGAAAGAGACACCAATGGGATCACCAATATCAGGACTGATCGCAGAAACAGTGATGCAAAGACTAGAAGCCGTCATATTACCAGTTATCAAGCCAAAAATTTGGATTCTCTGTATAGACGACACATTCGTCCTCGTCAAAAAGAATGAGCTGGAAAACACTTACAAGCTGATCAACAGCGTCTTCGATGACATCAAGTTCACAATGGAACAGGAGTCAAACAATAAACTATCATTCTTGGAAACATTAATCACTAGAACCGACACAGGAAAACTGGAAACTCAAGTGTATAAGAAACCGACCCATACAGATCAAATTCTCAACTACAATAGCAACAACCCAAGAGCTCACAAAATCAACTGTGTACACACTTTGTTCAAAAGGGCGAGGATACACTGCTGCACACTGGTAGCACGAAAAATGAAGAGAAATACTTGAAGGACGTATTTCAAAAGAACGGTTACCCAATCAACTTCATCAAAAAATGCCAACCGCACGCAGCATCAGAACCCAAATCAAGCACAGAAATCAACAAAAGGATCGCCCTACCATACATAAAATGCATATCAGAAACCACAACGAGACTGCTAAAAACCTTCGGGATAGGTGTGGCACACAAACCAAAGGATGAAATAGCAAAGGAAGATAAATCAAACATCGTCTACAAAATAAATTGTGCCAACTGCGAAAAACACTACATCAGACAAAGCGGACGCCCCCTTCACCTTCGCCTAAATGAACATCAATTAGCAGTCAAACGCCATGATATTTCCTCACTTATATCAATACATGTGGACAACTGAGGATACTCATTCGATTGGAAAAATGTGAAAATCTTGAACAGAGGAAATTCCAAAAACATCAGGGAATTTTTAGAAGCCTGGCACTTAGGTCAATCAGCAATCAACAAGCACATTGAAATCGATCCAATTTTTCAACCAATCAGGAAAATTATGCACAAATATAGGAACAAAAATCAAACGAATGGAAGACACAACCAAAACAAAGTAGTAAACAATGACAAATTTAAGGTCAGTAAGAACCAATCAACATCGAGATGTACAGAACAAGCTGTGAAACGCATATGAAAAAATTTGAACACTTCACTTGTATCTAAACTTTGTGTTGTTGATGTCGTTCAGAAGAACGATAACAGCTCCACGACCAAACCATCCAGCTCAGAGAACAAAACTCCACCAAAGGTTTTATGTTGTATGTAATAATTTAGTTACCAAAAGCGTAAATCAATGATCATCCTTCAGTAAGATTGTGTTTATTTGAGGGGTGTGTAGGGATTATTCCAATTTGTTTTTTCCCTTTGGAGAATCAAGACTACTATGTATAAGCAGACGTAGGAACTCTACATTTCTAAAAAAATTAAAATACATTTAGACTACTGAGTTTGTACCTACTGTTCTGTATTTTCAACTTAAGTTCATCTGCAGTATGCCATGACCGTCATTCATATATCATCAAATACACTTGTTTCACTCACAGTATGCTTCAATCAATTAGGTTAGAGAACAATTTGTCAGAACAATTGAAAAAAATCCTTTAAAATTTCATATGCTTATTAATATCAACAAGTAGGAAACTTCGATTTAAGGATTCAATTACTGAACAATAACGAAATAAACTCACTGTGCCATTGAGGAAGAAATAAAGACAATTCATTAAAGAAAAATTGATTTTAAACTGTATTATTTACTAAAGCCATAGATACATATTAATGGTTATTTAGCAAACATATTACCCTATTAAAAAATAAAAAGATAAAAATAGAGAAACTGGGCCTGATTGGAGAATTAATCGCTGCTGAAGCTTTAGAAATTGAACCGATCAAGCTTAAATTCTTAGTTTAAAAGTAGCATACGTAGTCTCTCATTTTACCATGATTTCAACAATCTTCTAATTTTCACAATTTAAATCTAATTTGTCCTGTTGTTGTTGTAATTTTACTCACTGTTCGGTTGTCATCAATCTCTCCTAACTTTTCACAATTACATTTAAAGCTGCTACTATCAACTGTACATACATTTATTATTCCTTCTTCATATGTCAGGTGAATAAGTATTTAAGTGAACTCATGAAACGATCACCACTGAAAACCTGAAAGCACTGTATGGCCGTTTTATCATAGTATGGGACTCCTCAGCAATAAGCATCCGCGATCCCGCAAGTTGGATGCCAGCTCAGTGATCTAGAGGTTGTGCTCGAATAGTTTTACACTATTCGGGCGCCGAGTTAATATGAGACATTAAAGAGGAAGAATGTATTTGTAAAATCTCAGCAAAAAATTTGAAATAAATCCAACGTTTCGTCTAGCACTCAACAGTTCAAACCAGTTATCTTATCTGAATATGTTAAACAATTGACTAAAACATTAAAAATAACACAAACTTTCAATTACAAATATATTCTTACTCTTTGAATTCATTCTTTTATCTTGTTTATTTATCTTCTTCATTTTATGCACGCTGTGACATTTTTGATTCATATCATATGTAAAAATTATATGTATTCTTAATATTCACCGACCGAAGACAATATATAGTGAATGAAATATCCTCTTCTCATTTACGTATACACACAATCTGTTATCTTAACACTTTTCGTTTCACACCACGTGTCTCTAACACGCTGATGTAGATACCTACTTTAAACATTGTTAACGTTGATTGGATGACTTATTCAGTATATAGTAAACAGGAGAACCATGGACTTATTTATATTCGATCATTTCAATGTTTGATTACACGTTTGCTTGAAAAAGCTTGAACCAGATTACCAGGCGAAACGTTGGATTTATTTCAAATTCTTTCACTGAGATTTTACAGATAAATTCTTTCAATGGTTAAAATCATGAGTCAGTTGAAACTAGACCACCATGGAAAACCTGGAAACACTGGAAGGCCGTTTCGTCTTATTGTGGGACTCTTCAACAGTGCAAATCCACAACCCTGCGTCGCGAGATTCGAACCCAGGACCTATCAGTCTCGCGCGCGGGCGCTTAACCACTAGACCACTGAGCCGGCCGGTATCCAACGGTGTTAATGTCTAACTTTAACCACTCCACACAATTGAGCAACGAGATCGTGGATGCGCACTGCTGAGGAGTCCCACAATAGGATGAAACGGCCGTCCAGTGCCTCTAGATTTTCCACGATGGTCTAGCTTCAATTGACTCATGGTCTCAATTATCGAAATTACTATAATATCCAAAAAATCCCTTAAAATACATTCTTACTCTTTAATGTGTAACATTTTATATAAACCATTAGATGTTAGGATAACTTAAAGCGTATAAAATGAAATAAACTCATCTTATATTCCACAAATACTTACTCATTGTTCTTCCTTTATAAAAGTTTATTAAATAAACCAATTGTATAAAAATATCATTTCTCACTTAATAAATATCATATCTTATTTAAAAGATCAATAAATAATTGTTAATATCAGTCAGCTACAGAGTAGAACCAGGCACATATGTGCATCGGTCAAGGTTACCATACCGCATCAGCACAACAAGATGAACACCGGATTCACAGCAGTGGTTAGGTCAAAGGTGGTAATATATAAAAGAAAGATTGCAATAAGGATATAGTACAGGAAGAAAGAATTAGTTCGTAGAAAGAAAGATATGAAGTGATTTTAATCTCTTAGTTTAAGGGAAGACAGAGAGTGTATACACCGACGCCATTTTGGTCGATTCTGAGCCTTGTCCAACAGTCTCCAACCACTGCTTAGGATAGTCATGCGGACCCCAACCAAGTAGTCTGCATCTACCAACATGGTTGAAACTAGAAGTTAGTGACTTCAAACACTAATGCCATGTTTTGGTTTGACCGACCCTAACTTTCTTCCAACCATCTCCAACACCGGTTAGCATTGCATGTCGTGGTATTCGGTGTTCAGGCATACGTAAAACGTAGCCCAACCATCTCAGTCGATGAAGATTCACAACCTCATCAACTGATTTACCATCATTCCCTAATACCCTACGTCTAACCTCACTATTACTGACCCGGTGATCCCAGCAGATGCCAGCAATATTTCTGAGGCATCTGTAGTCAAATACTAATAGCTTAAGAGTGTCTTCTACTCTTAATGGCCATGTTTCGCTACCGTAAATTAAAACAGAACGGACTGCCGTGCAGTATACCCGTCCTTTTACTGATAGACGGATATCTCGCCTTCGCCAAAGGTGACGCAAGTTGGCAAAAGCCAAGCGAGCTTTTCGAATCCGTGCTGAGATTTCGTCAGACACCAACCCATTAGGGCTGATCAGACTTCCAAGATAAATGAAGTTGTCGACGCGTTCGACTACTTCACTAGCTATCCTTAGTTCAGGTGTTGACGCAGACCAGTCCTGAAGCAACAACTTGCATTTCGAGGGAGAGAAGCGCATTCCAAACATTCTGGCATTGTTGCTCAGTGCTACCAGAAGACTCTGGATTTTGTCAGCGTCTTCACCAAACAGGACTATGTCATCTGCGTATTCTAAGTCGATAAGTGGACCTCCTGGATGGAGATCAATACCCGAGAACTCAGTCGACGAGAAAGTTATTTCCATCAGTAGATGTATGATGAAGTTAAACAAAAATGGGGAAAGTGGACAGCCTTGACGGACACCACTTGAGGTTGCAAAAGCAGATGACAGTTCGCCATAAGCTCTAACTCGACTAGTAGTGTTCGAGTAAAGAGCCTTCACAATATTTATGTACTTCTGAGGTACGCCTTTCAATGACAGACACTGCCACAGAATCTCGCGGTCTACCGAGTCAAATGCTGCTTTTAAGTCAAGAAAGACCACCATTGTCGGACGTCGATAAGTATGCCTGTGTTCTAGAATCTGACGAATGGTGAATATGTGGTCGATGCAGCCACGACCAGGTCTGAAGCCAGCTTGATTCTTTCGTGTTTGCAGTTCACGAGTCTTAGGCGTCTGATAATTATCGAAGCTAGTATTTTAGATATTATATTAGTTAAACTAATCCCTCTGTGGTTGTCACAGGATGATTTTGACCCTTTCTTATATATTGGGACGATAAGTGATTGTGACCAGTTAGATGGGATAACGTCTAACTCCCAGATCCTAGCTAAAATATTAGTCAACCTAATCGCTAAAATTGGACCACCATCCTTAAAGACCTCTGGAGCCAGTCCATCTGGACCAGCTGCCCTTCCTCGTTGCAGATTAACTATAGCCTTTTGAACTTCAGCAAGAGTTGGGGGACCTACTTCAATGTTCCATTCACACTGTCTGGGAATGAAGGGTAGTTGTAGAGTAGCTGAAGACCAGTTGAACTGTTCTCTGAAATGTTCCGCCCATCGTTCTAAACGTCTGGACTGGGAGCAGATGAAAGTATCGTCTTTTTCCGATATAATCTCACACTTGACTTATTAATTCCAGTTTCTTTTATTAGTCTGTAAAGCTGTCTTGTGTTCCCTATAGTTGCCGCCTTTTCCATCTATTTTGCTTTCATTGCCCACCACTGCTCACGGTCGTTTCTTAGACTTTTTCTTAACCTAGATCTGATTTGTTGTCGCTCTTCATCATGTTCGGAACCTGATGGGACGAGTTTGCGAGAACCCATCAGTGTGATAGACTTTGAAGAAATCCATTGGTTCTTTGTAACCCTTTGGTTTAAATCACTGATAGATGTCACTGCTGTTTCCACAGCTGTTTGTATGGCTTTCAAGCAACAACTGGGTCAACCTCGTTTTCAGAACTACCTAATCGTGACCTCAGTTGTTCCTGGAACCTACTTTTGGTTTCCTCGCTACTCAGTTCGGTTCTAATGGGTCTTTTTACTGTGGCTTTTTGGCGTCCAGTGAGGCGCAAGCAGATGCGTGCCCGTATTAGGGCGTGGTCGGAGTCCAAGGGTAATATATAAAAGAAAGATTGCAATAAGGATATAGTACAGGAAGAAAGAATTAGTTCGTAGAAAGAAAGATATGAAGTGATTTTAATCTCTTAGTTTAAGGGAAGACAGAGAGTGTATACACCGACGCCATTTTGGTCGATTCTGAGCCTTGTCCAACAGTCTCCAACCACTGCTTAGGATAGTCATGCGGACCCCAACCAAGTAGTCTGCATCTACCAACATGGTTGAAACTAGAAGTTAGTGACTTCAAACACTAATGCCATGTTTTGGTTTGACCGACCCTAACTTTCTTCCAACCATCTCCAACACCGGTTAGCATTGCATGTCGTGGTATTCGGTGTTCAGGCATACGTAAAACGTAGCCCAACCATCTCAGTCGATGAAGATTCACAACCTCATCAACTGATTTACCATCATTCCCTAATACCCTACGTCTAACCTCACTATTACTGACCCGGTGATCCCAGCAGATGCCAGCAATATTTCTGAGGCATCTGTAGTCAAATACTAATAGCTTAAGAGTGTCTTCTACTCTTAATGGCCATGTTTCGCTACCGTAAATTAAAACAGAACGGACTGCCGTGCAGTATACCCGTCCTTTTACTGATAGACGGATATCTCGCCTTCGCCAAAGGTGACGCAAGTTGGCAAAAGCCAAGCGAGCTTTTCGAATCCGTGCTGAGATTTCGTCAGACACCAACCCATTAGGGCTGATCAGACTTCCAAGATAAATGAAGTTGTCGACGCGTTCGACTACTTCACTAGCTATCCTTAGTTCAGGTGTTGACGCAGACCAGTCCTGAAGCAACAACTTGCATTTCGAGGGAGAGAAGCGCATTCCAAACATTCTGGCATTGTTGCTCAGTGCTACCAGAAGACTCTGGATTTTGTCAGCGTCTTCACCAAACAGGACTATGTCATCTGCGTATTCTAAGTCGATAAGTGGACCTCCTGGATGGAGATCAATACCCGAGAACTCAGTCGACGAGAAAGTTATTTCCATCAGTAGATGTATGATGAAGTTAAACAAAAATGGGGAAAGTGGACAGCCTTGACGGACACCACTTGAGGTTGCAAAAGCAGATGACAGTTCGCCATAAGCTCTAACTCGACTAGTAGTGTTCGAGTAAAGAGCCTTCACAATATTTATGTACTTCTGAGGTACGCCTTTCAATGACAGACACTGCCACAGAATCTCGCGGTCTACCGAGTCAAATGCTGCTTTTAAGTCAAGAAAGACCACCATTGTCGGACGTCGATAAGTATGCCTGTGTTCTAGAATCTGACGAATGGTGAATATGTGGTCGATGCAGCCACGACCAGGTCTGAAGCCAGCTTGATTCTTTCGTGTTTGCAGTTCACGAGTCTTAGGCGTCTGATAATTATCGAAGCTAGTATTTTAGATATTATATTAGTTAAACTAATCCCTCTGTGGTTGTCACAGGATGATTTTGACCCTTTCTTATATATTGGGACGATAAGTGATTGTGACCAGTTAGATGGGATAACGTCTAACTCCCAGATCCTAGCTAAAATATTAGTCAACCTAATCGCTAAAATTGGACCACCATCCTTAAAGACCTCTGGAGCCAGTCCATCTGGACCAGCTGCCCTTCCTCGTTGCAGATTAACTATAGCCTTTTGAACTTCAGCAAGAGTTGGGGGACCTACTTCAATGTTCCATTCACACTGTCTGGGAATGAAGGGTAGTTGTAGAGTAGCTGAAGACCAGTTGAACTGTTCTCTGAAATGTTCCGCCCATCGTTCTAAACGTCTGGACTGGGAGCAGATGAAAGTATCGTCTTTTTCCGATATAATCTCACACTTGACTTATTAATTCCAGTTTCTTTTATTAGTCTGTAAAGCTGTCTTGTGTTCCCTATAGTTGCCGCCTTTTCCATCTATTTTGCTTTCATTGCCCACCACTGCTCACGGTCGTTTCTTAGACTTTTCTTAACCTAGATCTGATTTGTTGTCGCTCTTCATCATGTTCGGAACCTGATGGGACGAGTTTGCGAGAACCCATCAGTGTGATAGACTTTGAAGAAATCCATTGGTTCTTTGTAACCCTTTGGTTTAAATCACTGATAGATGTCACTGCTGTTTCCACAGCTGTTTGTATGGCTTTCCAAGCAACAACTGGGTCAACCTCGTTTTCAGAACTACCTAATCGTGACCTCAGTTGTTCCTGGAACCTACTTTTGGTTTCCTCGCTACTCAGTTCGGTTCTAATGGGTCTTTTTACTGTGGCTTTTTGGCGTCCAGTGAGGCGCAAGCAGATGCGTGCCCGTATTAGGGCGTGGTCGGAGTCCAAGGGTAATATATAAAAGAAAGATTGCAATAAGGATATAGTACAGGAAGAAAGAATTAGTTCGTAGAAAGAAAGATATGAAGTGATTTTAATCTCTTAGTTTAAGGGAAGACAGAGAGTGTATACACCGACGCCATTTTGGTCGATTCTGAGCCTTGTCCAACAGTCTCCAACCACTGCTTAGGATAGTCATGCGGACCCCAACCAAGTAGTCTGCATCTACCAACATGGTTGAAACTAGAAGTTAGTGACTTCAAACACTAATGCCATGTTTTGGTTTGACCGACCCTAACTTTCTTCCAACCATCTCCAACACCGGTTAGCATTGCATGTCGTGGTATTCGGTGTTCAGGCATACGTAAAACGTAGCCCAACCATCTCAGTCGATGAAGATTCACAACCTCATCAACTGATTTACCATCATTCCCTAATACCCTACGTCTAACCTCACTATTACTGACCCGGTGATCCCAGCAGATGCCAGCAATATTTCTGAGGCATCTGTAGTCAAATACTAATAGCTTAAGAGTGTCTTCTACTCTTAATGGCCATGTTTCGCTACCGTAAATTAAAACAGAACGGACTGCCGTGCAGTATACCCGTCCTTTTACTGATAGACGGATATCTCGCCTTCGCCAAAGGTGACGCAAGTTGGCAAAAGCCAAGCGAGCTTTTCGAATCCGTGCTGAGATTTCGTCAGACACCAACCCATTAGGGCTGATCAGACTTCCAAGATAAATGAAGTTGTCGACGCGTTCGACTACTTCACTAGCTATCCTTAGTTCAGGTGTTGACGCAGACCAGTCCTGAAGCAACAACTTGCATTTCGAGGGAGAGAAGCGCATTCCAAACATTCTGGCATTGTTGCTCAGTGCTACCAGAAGACTCTGGATTTTGTCAGCGTCTTCACCAAACAGGACTATGTCATCTGCGTATTCTAAGTCGATAAGTGGACCTCCTGGATGGAGATCAATACCCGAGAACTCAGTCGACGAGAAAGTTATTTCCATCAGTAGATGTATGATGAAGTTAAACAAAAATGGGGAAAGTGGACAGCCTTGACGGACACCACTTGAGGTTGCAAAAGCAGATGACAGTTCGCCATAAGCTCTAACTCGACTAGTAGTGTTCGAGTAAAGAGCCTTCACAATATTTATGTACTTCTGAGGTACGCCTTTCAATGACAGACACTGCCACAGAATCTCGCGGTCTACCGAGTCAAATGCTGCTTTTAAGTCAAGAAAGACCACCATTGTCGGACGTCGATAAGTATGCCTGTGTTCTAGAATCTGACGAATGGTGAATATGTGGTCGATGCAGCCACGACCAGGTCTGAAGCCAGCTTGATTCTTTCGTGTTTGCAGTTCACGAGTCTTAGGCGTCTGATAATTATCGAAGCTAGTATTTTAGATATTATATTAGTTAAACTAATCCCTCTGTGGTTGTCACAGGATGATTTTGACCCTTTCTTATATATTGGGACGATAAGTGATTGTGACCAGTTAGATGGGATAACGTCTAACTCCCAGATCCTAGCTAAAATATTAGTCAACCTAATCGCTAAAATTGGACCACCATCCTTAAAGACCTCTGGAGCCAGTCCATCTGGACCAGCTGCCCTTCCTCGTTGCAGATTAACTATAGCCTTTTGAACTTCAGCAAGAGTTGGGGGACCTACTTCAATGTTCCATTCACACTGTCTGGGAATGAAGGGTAGTTGTAGAGTAGCTGAAGACCAGTTGAACTGTTCTCTGAAATGTTCCGCCCATCGTTCTAAACGTCTGGACTGGGAGCAGATGAAAGTATCGTCTTTTTCCGATATAATCTCACACTTGACTTATTAATTCCAGTTTCTTTTATTAGTCTGTAAAGCTGTCTTGTGTTCCCTATAGTTGCCGCCTTTTCCATCTATTTTGCTTTCATTGCCCACCACTGCTCACGGTCGTTTCTTAGACTTTTTCTTAACCTAGATCTGATTTGTTGTCGCTCTTCATCATGTTCGGAACCTGATGGGACGAGTTTGCGAGAACCCATCAGTGTGATAGACTTTGAAGAAATCCATTGGTTCTTTGTAACCCTTTGGTTTAAATCACTGATAGATGTCACTGCTGTTTCCACAGCTGTTTGTATGGCTTTCCAAGCAACAACTGGGTCAACCTCGTTTTCAGAACTACCTAATCGTGACCTCAGTTGTTCCTGGAACCTACTTTTGGTTTCCTCGCTACTCAGTTCGGTTCTAATGGGTCTTTTTACTGTGGCTTTTTGGCGTCCAGTGAGGCGCAAGCAGATGCGTGCCCGTATTAGGGCGTGGTCGGAGTCCAAGGGTAATATATAAAAGAAAGATTGCAATAAGGATATAGTACAGGAAGAAAGAATTAGTTCGTAGAAAGAAAGATATGAAGTGATTTTAATCTCTTAGTTTAAGGGAAGACAGAGAGTGTATACACCGACGCCATTTTGGTCGATTCTGAGCCTTGTCCAACAGTCTCCAACCACTGCTTAGGATAGTCATGCGGACCCCAACCAAGTAGTCTGCATCTACCAACATGGTTGAAACTAGAAGTTAGTGACTTCAAACACTAATGCCATGTTTTGGTTTGACCGACCCTAACTTTCTTCCAACCATCTCCAACACCGGTTAGCATTGCATGTCGTGGTATTCGGTGTTCAGGCATACGTAAAACGTAGCCCAACCATCTCAGTCGATGAAGATTCACAACCTCATCAACTGATTTACCATCATTCCCTAATACCCTACGTCTAACCTCACTATTACTGACCCGGTGATCCCAGCAGATCGCTGTGGTAATATGAAAATATAACTACAATTCAAAATAACAAATTAATATATAATTGTAAATTCACTACTGATTACATAAATTCAAACGAACTTCTTAACTAATTCTAATATCATACATGAAAAATATAAAGTTAAATTTCGAAAAAATATTCTTCTAATTTTACTAATTTCATTTCATTTAGTAAAATATTAACTAAGAACTTTTAGATATTTAACTATCATTATTTTTATATGACAATATACATTTATACATTCACATAATAAATGTAAATGTATCACCTAGTTGACAAGAGATAAATATATAAAATTATTAAATATATATGGTTTTATCTTGGATGGTACCATTTTTTTTCTATCTAACAAAATCCCATTTATATGTTGCTTGGTTTCTTTCTGATTACATACATAGTTTTTTTTCTTTTTTGAAATATGTTCCTTATATGTTCTTCTCTTTTTTGTTGTTGTTGTTGTATTACATCTCTTAAATGTCAAGTCGTTTTATTGATCCATTTTAGTTGAATATATATATATATATATATATATATATATATATATATGTAAAAACAGGTAAGCGGAAAACTATCATTCATTCTAATCTTCACTTAGACTTTTGTTCACTATAACTACCAGTATACATGTATGTATATATATATATATAAGTTGTTTTGTATAGATTCTGTTTAATTTGCATTACAAATGAATTTTAGTAAAAGAATTATTCGAAAATAAGAAGCATTGTATAGCTATATCATTCTATGTCAGGAATTTTTGAAAGAGTGTAACAACGATACAACTGGAAATCGAATTAAAAACCTTTATAAGCAAAGATGAATAGTGGAATTCAGAACGCGCGTTTCTTCCTATTTGGGACTCATCAACTGGATGTATGCCAATATAAGACTGATCGATTTCAGTCCTAATCATCAATTTGGAAGATTCAAGTAAAAAATACCAAGTGAATTTAAAAACATTTATGTTTCGCTGCGACTGCCGAATTACTTAGCTAGTCAACTAGTGTTTACTGTCTCACATTTATAACTTAATTTAATTTGCTATATATATTACAGTGTTCTTTGTTTATAATTTGTTTACTTTCCAGTAATCGCAGACACATGAAGTACTTTCAACTAGGCTGATCAGTTTGATATTGAACTTCAAAATAATTGATTTCTTTGATCTACTTCCTTTTTGTTTCCTCTTATCATTGATCTAAAGGTCAATTACATTAGAGGTTCATCGATAATTGATCCTTGAATTTATCCTATTTTGTTATTTATTTACGTACTCCTATTATCCCTCATGAAGGAGCATAAGCTCTGTCCTGACTAATCCTAGCCAGTTGTCCTCAGTAATTACTCGTCTTTTTAATGTATGTACACGATTACCGGCTCAATATGCTTTTTGGTTTCCCTCTTTTCCGTCTCCCTTTAGAATTCCAAGTTAGCACTTGCCTCATGATGCAGTTTGATTATTTCTATAACGCATGTCCTATCCACTTCCATCGTCTTTTCCTAATTTCCTCTTCATCTGGAAACTGGTTTGTTCTATTATATAGCCAACGGACAGTGAGTATCTTACGTAGACAATTGTTTACAAATACTTATACTTTTTTGATGATGATTGTGATAGTTCTCCAAGTTTCAGCTCTGTAATCGCATTTTGCTCTAAACAAATTTGTCCAGGAATGCCACTCATTTTAAGCTTTCACTATAAACATCCAAATATAATATTACCCTTTTGCTAATATTTCACAATCTAGTTTATTAGACAAGACTATTTCAAGTTGAAGGAAAGTTTTTATTCATTATGACATAAGAAGACAATTTTCAGTTAACTGGATGTCCTATTTATTTATTTCCGTCGTGTTTGTTTTCTCGACTTCCTAAAAAAATATTATTAACTGCGTATAAAAGTGTTTAATATGGTTGGCGTTATTTTAGCAAGACTTTTTTCTATGGGATCGGGTTGCCGAACCCATACCCAACCCTCCTCCCTTACCTGGGCTTGGGACCCGCAGTAACTTTTGGTGAGCTACAAGAGGAGTTCCTTATAAAAATAACAAATAAAATTTGTCTTGTATTGAAGATGTAATTATTCTTACATTAAATAAAGATATAGTAAGTCTAATAGTCTCAGATATTTCTTTTCCATTTCATTCATTTAGACTATTATTGTTGTTGAAAGCATTATGCAAAATGAAATGTTACCTTCATTCAGTTTACGTAACAACCATTCATAATGATTATTATAATTACAGGTAGAATAATGATTTAGTAATAATGTGTCTAGATATTTTCAGTATTTGCAGATAAATTTAATGACTTAAGAAACTTTATTATCATTATTATCAAATAAAGGCTACAAGGAAAACTACAAGTTCACATATGAATAAATTTATTCTTCCAATTATCAAATGAAACCTTGGTAATGATACCTACAAATACATTAACTGTTTGAAGTGATTTAATAAAAAGATCAGATAAATAGAAAACTGTATGAAACGAATTAGAATACTTTCATGTATTTTGAAGCATTTTCTAAGGGCTTGAAAATTTTAGGCATCATTCATGCGTGGCATCTGGGGGAAGGCATGGGATACAGTGGCCAGCTAGGATGCAGATGGACGATCTAGACTTTGCAGATGATCTGGCTCTTCTTTCACATACGCAACAACAAATGCAAGAGAAGATGACCAGCGTAGTAGTAGTAGTAGGTCTCAATACACACAACGGGAAAGCAAGATTCTCCGATACAACACAGCATGCACCAATCCAATCACAATCGACGAAGATTTGGAAGATGTAGAAACCTTTATATATTTGGGCAGCATCATTAATGAACATGGCGGATCTGATGCAGATGTGAAAGCGTGGATCGGTAAAGTAAGAGCAGTGTATTTACAACTGAAGAACATCTGGAACTCAAAACAACTGCTAATCAACACCAAGGTCCGAATCCTCAATACAAATGTCAAGACAGTTCTACTGTATAAGGTGGATATTTGGAGAACTACGAAAGCCACCATCCAGAAGATACAGGTGTTCACTAACAGTTGTCTACGCAAAATACTTCGAATCCGTTAGCCAGACACTATCAGTAACAACCTATTGCGAGAGAGAGCAAACCAGATCCCAGTGGAGGAAGAAATCAGGAAGAAACGCTGGAAGTGGATAGGACACATATTGAGGAAAGCACCCAACTGCGTCACAGGGCAAGCCCTCACGTGGAATCCCCAGGGTTAAAGGAGGGGTGGTAAACCAAAGAACACATTACGCCGAGAAATGGAGACATACATGAGAAGAATGAACAGAAATTGGATAGAACTAGAAAGGAAGGCGCATGACAGAGTGGGTTGGAGAATTCTGGTCGGCGGTCTGTGCTCCATTGGGTGCAACAGGCATAGGTAAGTTAGTAAGTAAGTGCATTCATGCGTGAACAGGATGAAATTAATATCTATTATCATTTCTAAATTACCGGCAACTGATAATAATAATATATACATTACTAGATATATTGGAAAATTATTACAGAGATTATTTTTGTGTACATAAAGGATTTAAAATGAACCGTATTACACTGATGAAAAAAAACTTGACGATCTATGCTATCAAATCTTGAACGACTTTACCATTTATTAATAAATGAGAAAAATCGATTTAATTAAATTTAGGTATATATGACGAAATGTGTCGTCTATTATATTTAAGCCAATTCTTAATGTTTGATCTTATCAAATTACCATTCATTTCATATATTATTTGTGCCCAATAATACGCTTAGAATCATTCAATCCATCAACTGAATATTGTAATGAGTTCTTTGGAACTACAATACATTTCTTTTTTGGTCAACTATGATGATAACCTTCAAAATCACAACGATAGATTTAAAGTTCATATTGATGTTATTTTACTGCCTTATATCTATGCATAGATTTATTCATGATAAATATTATTTCATGGATATATTAATAACTTTCTAAATTGAAACATAATTATTTCATATCTATTCCATGACTTACATCTACATTGTATTCATTAATGATAATATTTAATTTCATGTATATATATAATGTTGAATAATAAGACAGTAAATTAACTTAATCATTTAACATTCATTTAATGAAACATAAATTTCTGATGAATTTATCTACCTTAATAAGTACTTATATGATGTGTACTACTTATAATGACATAAGTAGTAGATGATATTAGTCGTGAACAGAAGGTCTGACAGCAAAGAGACAAGAGGATCAAATAGTAAAGAATGGGAACAGAATGCAATTTGTATGAAAATGCAAGAACAATGAAGTCTGAGTCATTTTGAAACAATTGATGAAAATTTTGCAAATTAAGCATTTACTTTATGATTGTTAGATTTTATTAACAATTCCTGTAATTTTGTGTTAAATACATTCGATTGTCCCTACTCGTGTTCTGTTCACTACTGTTATGCCCCGATAAGAATAATGAGTAGTAATTCTTAGGACCCATTTGTGGACCAATACTATATAATTGTTAATTAACTGAACCATTCTAATCGATTGAATGTTTCAAAATACTTCCATAGCAATATCGATTATACACATATAATTAATATGTATACGTTTTGAATTGTGTTTGTGGGATCGCTGTGTGATCGCTCGTTCTGGTTGTTTTGCAGATTATACTTTCCCATTCCAAGCTTGGTCTTCTCCCTCTAGTTAACGGGGATGGGACGCATGAATAGCTAGCTTGCTGGTCTTTGGTCACTGAGTCCTTGTTCTCGTTCGCAGATTAAGTGAACTCGTGATAACTTCAAACCTAGCAAATACACTTATACGATCTCTCATTGATGAACATTTTTAACTGGGTATTTTGTTTTACATATATACCAATTAAATACTACTTATATGTTATAATTTTTACACTATAAATTCACTCAATATGTAATAAATTTGTTTAAATAAACTAAATTAAATATTCTTACACATTTTAATCCAAATATGAATATCCGAATGTTTTATAAATCGTTCTTAGATATTTATATCTAATTCATACTAATATATAAGTAACTATTACTATACTAAATAGTATTTAATCTAAATGTATCATTGTAATAAATTTATTCATTTTCAATAAAATAATCATTTGACATATCTGTATAAGCATAAATATAATCATAGTTATACTGGATCTAGGGCAAATGAAACTATTATTACTAAATAAGTTACTATTTAGAAAAGGAAGGTGTAAAAAGTCTAGTACATTAATTTCATTTTATAGAAAACACTAATGGATAACCAATAGATAATTGTTTCTGTAGGTTAGCACAAAATTTGAATGTAATTTCTTATTATTTTTTTTAGAATTTAGATACAGACTTGATATTAATAAGAGTATCAGTGGGGTTTATTTTCAATATAAGTAATGAATGGTTTCACAATTGATTGATCACTGGGTGGTGATCAATGTCATACGTATCTAGTCCTTATTAGTGCAGATCGAATGCTATCGATCATGTTGCAATGTGGTCACCAGTCTAGGTGACTCGACACTGCGGACACTATATATTGAGATTAGATGGTGGTTGGAGGTAGTCAACAGGAAACCCTGGACCCGGGTTTCGTGCTACTTGGTACTCGTCAGCAAGGTGTACGTGTAATCTTGAGGGAACTGGTGTTCCCTGGCGGATTCGATCTCGTGTCACCCAGCTTCACAGTCAAAGACGTTAACACTAGGCTATTCGGGCCGCGACCGACCTCCTGTAGAACTGAGATGTAATCACAATTGATTGATCACTGGGTGGCAATCAATGTCATGTCTGTCTGGCCGGTCGCGGCTCGGATAGCTCAGTGGTAACGTCTTTGACTGTGAAGCTGGGTGACACGAGATCGAATCCGCCAGGGAACACCAGTTCCCTCAAGATTACACGTACACCTTGCTGACGAGTGCCAAATAGCACGAAACCCGGATCCACGGTTTCCTGTCGACTACCTCCAACCACCATCTAATCTCAATAAATGGTTTCATTCATTATTGTTTTGGAATGAAGGCACGCTAAATTTGTACATTAGGATGATTAATTATTATATTCAATGAAAATATCTGAGGTAACTTATTTGAGGAAATCAAACTTCTTAAGTAAGTGGGAGTACTTACTATGTAGCGGGTAATCTTCAAAGGCTTTACGTATATACAGATGGAATATTGATTATTTGTATTTCACAATTTCCTTGGGATTTTTTACTAGATGGTGGGTAAATTAGAAAGATTTTAGGATCAGTGGACTGATCCGGTTAATCGAAGACTGAAACTTTATATAGAAGTTTGACAGAAGTGATACAGAACCATTTACTTTTCATTTAGTACAGAACTAGTAATTTTCTACATAAGAAAGATTCACATAGTTGAATAAAAAATATTGATCCAGATTCCTTTCCGAACAAAGCTGATCAAGGTTCGATAAATTAGTGACCATGAATAGTGTGAAATGCTATGATCCATAGTCACTGAACGTTTTCATAAAGCTAAATAACTAACCTACAGACTTAAAAAAAAACATTCATAAGGAATCTTGTCTGTTCCTATTTCTTTTATTAGTGTTTAACAGAGAACACATACACAAGCAAACACATACTAAATCTATTGTCCTTTTAGAATATCATTAAAAATACGGATTTGAAATAAATTCCAAAATAGTCGTGAAACAGTTTAAAATATTTGTAGCTTGATGATTTATTAATCACAGTTTTTTTCTATTTTTTCTAGAGATCCCTAGTTTAAACTTTAAAACAAAGTGAGAAACATGATGTATCCTAGTGTATTTTGTTGCCAACTAGTGAAAATAAGATACTATTATAAATTCAGTCAACTACATCAATTATGTCTATAATGCTGGTTTGCAAATGTTTGGTCTGTTATGTTTTCGCTTAAACCATTACCAATAAATTTAACTACTTGACGCAGACCGATATGTTACATATATACCTAAATTTTCAAAGCTTCAGTTGGAACACCGAAAGCCAAATAAGTAGTAACAAGAGCAGAATACAATACCAAAGCTCAATAGAAGACATAATTTACAGTTTGGGATTGTGTAAATTGTTGATTCTCATTAAAATCACGAATTGATCAATGTTAGACCACCATTGAAAACCTGGAAGCACTAGACGGCCGTTTCGTTCTATTATGGGGTTCTTCGGAAGTGCGTATCCACTATCCTTCATACGGGGTTCGAACCCAGAACAGAGACTTGCCCAGCGAAGACAATTGATATACTAACTTACTTATTCGTTGGAAAGGATGTACAACTACTTGTCTTATCCAATTTATTCCCAGGAACAAATGATCCAAGGGATGAAATAGTTTTCACAGTTCAATAACGATCCAATTTCTATATATGGAATATTAATTGAACTCATTGAATCAATTAAAAGTGATCAACAAACAATTTAACTCTGACCTACTAAAACTTTTATTAGTCACAGACATTAGGAGGCTTAAATTTGACTTTTGTAGTTAGTGATAATCAGTAAGTAACCTTTAGCAATCTTGGTAATGAAAGCAGGCTAAACATTTTGAAATCTTCTCGTCTTTTATTCTTTGACTAATTGTAATCTCAACCTAGTGAATTTAATTCAAAGATCTCATGTTTAAACTCTTTACATACATGTTATATTACTTGCTAAAAATTACATCACATATTCTAAAACCGTCACTCTAAGCTCTCATAAAAACCCTATTTAAACGTTCTTCCTTAAATTTATCTTTATTTCAAATTACCTATTCTTTAATGAATTTAAATTTTCGAATTTTTTGAAATAATTAGACTTTTAAGGTTATATATAGTTCAAGAGAAAGCACTGAAACGCAATAAATTCATCGTATCCTTCAAATGTAAATTTTCCCACGCTGATGATCTCAGTTCATTGGATTGTTTAAATTGTGGTAAAAAGTTACATTATTGCTTGCTTCTACATCCTAAGCTGCACAAATCATCTTCGTTAAATGTCTACAGTTTCGTGAATCGCGTTTGTCAGCTTAGAGTATTATGAAGTGATGGTGAACTTTGACTTACAATTAAATCGCCTTGTTTCTATGTAAATATTCAGGTTATTACCCGAGATGATTATAGATAACTTGAATAATTGTAAAGTTACCTAATTATTTAAGTATAAATCTAATAACACAGACAAATTTTACTTCATTTAAGTATTATGATCAGCAAATTTTTTGAATATCCCTTATATGACCTTCATCGATCAAATAACTTTTACTCTGAGATCACAGTTGGAATGTCACACAAATATTCAAGTTATCAAACTATCATTCATAAAAGATGTGTAGGTAAATGTTCAAAACTACTTGTCATTCATATTTAAATTCACTTCACGTGATTATGTAGGTAATTTACAAGAGTATAAACCATAACAATTGTTAACATACTTTAACAGGTACACTACGGATACATTTCTGCCACAAAACTGAGTAACATACTGATAGTTAATAAACTGTAATTTATGAACGACAAAAGTTACGATGGTAATTACTGGAATAAAAGATAGGTTACATTTAGGACTATTGAAAAAAATACATCGGAAATAAATGATTAGTGGGATTGTGCAGACTAATTTACCAAATCAGAAGGGGTTTTCGTGGATATTGTAGTAATTGTAATAGTTGAGATCATGATCCAATTGAAGTTAGACCACCATGGAAAACCTGGAAGCACTGGACGGCCGTTTCGTCTTATGTCACCGAGATACAGAAACCTTTGTTACTATTTGCTGAATATGAATTATGTTAGAAATGTAAAAAACATAGCTTTGGATCAAGATTTGATCAAAGTTCATCAGAATTTTACCTAGTAAGTACTTGTATGTATGTAGATGTATATAGCCAAACGTGTTCACACCATATATATATATATATATATATATATATATATATATATATATATATATATATATATACTTTTTAGTTATAGTAACAATGATAATATCACTTAGAATATTTCCACTCTGATTTTCCAAGACAAAAAACTAGACGTGCACAATCTCAAGTGAATGGTTGAAGTGGTCGACAATTTACAATTTAATTTACTTTAAATCTCATTTTAGTATACAAAAAGTTTGTGTGATTCAGAGATTGGAACACTAGCTAATATTTGGCTACTTACCTTTATTTTGGTAAGAACTGTAAAACTCTCAATCCACTAAAAGAGAATAAATGAACATTTTCTCACTAAAACGAGACGTATAAGATGTAGAACCCAAAGTTCTACTCATTTTGCACAAAATACAATGTACCAAATGAAGAAAAGTTCAAGAATCACCCATTGTAATTGACACTTATAACACCATACTACTCCTTAGTAGTTCAGATTCATATCATGATATTTTGATAATTTGCTGTCCTTGATCAGTGTAAAATCAATTATAGTAAAAGTTGGCTATACTAACTAATATATTTGTACTCTAAATGGGGACGAATAAAATTGTTGAAGATTATGTGGAAAGATCTTCCGTCAAGCTAGCCAAAAATGCGCTTCAATGTCATCTTTGCAAGGTTCGCTCGAAAGGCATCTTTGTGACAGTTAGCGTAAAACTTCAAATCGTAGGGTACCAGCACTCCTAAGTCTTTTTCAACTTGATTACTTCTAGAGGGGAGTTGCCTAATTTGTAGCTGTAGTCTTTAACATGTCTCAGATGGACTACTTTACACTTTGAAGTGTTAAAGGTAAGTCCGGTGTCATCTGTCCAACGTTGAAGTCGAATCAGATCCTCCTGAAGTGCCAGTTTATCTTTTTGATTGTGTATCTCTCACCAAAGTTTTACATCTTCAGTAAAAGTAGTAAGTCTGATGATACTTGCGGTGGAAGAACGATTACATAAATCAAGTAAATAATGGGTCCTAGTACTGAACTCTGGGGGCTCCCACTAGGATATTCCTTAGCCTGAGGAAAACAAAATGTAACCCTGTCCTTGAAATTTCGATTGTTTAAATATGAATCCAGTTGATCAATTATTAGTGATTTGATACCTAGTCGTTTGAGCTTATTGATAAGGCACATATGATTGACCCTATCGAAAGCCTTTGAGAAGCCAAGGTATATAACATCAAACTTACCCTTGCGATCAAAGACGGTTGTCCATCTATCCACCTCAGTCAGCATGTTGGTAACACAAGAGTTCCTTTTCCTCAAACCGTGCTGTTGGGCTGAAAAGAAGTTTATGCATAGTAAGTTATCGTTTTGAAATTCGAATATCAGGAACTCCATAATCTTTGAGGGGATTGAGAGACGTTCTACCTGTCGGTAGCTTGAAGGTTCACTGCATCAACAAGCTTTATCTGGTGCTGAATGTGGTGTTTGAATGAACTAGTGATTCCTTTGTACTTGTTGAATGCTTAATTTAGAATTCCAAATACAGTACATTCGTTCGTGCTTATCTAGTACTTCTTGATAAAATTGCGTTATTTCTGGGGTTCCTAATTTATACCATAACCCAAATACTCCAAATTATCATACTGAAGCCTGTCTTCTCTCATTGCCTTAGTGCATATATTTCTTACTTATTTGATCTAACTGTAAGCGCTGTCATTACCAGTTCATTTGTAACCCGCCCAGCTTAGCAAACAAAAAGTGTGATTATTGATGACTGTATGTTGCTTGTAGATTTCGAGGACCATTAACTTAACAGACTGCTTTGTAGCACATAAGATTGTGTGAAGTAAGAAGTCCCCATGAGCATCCATATGAAGTTGAGGATGAAATCCTCAGTTCACGTACTGTACATTGTTATGTAAAGCTGACACATTCAACCATTTGAAATTTCAGTGCCTGATTTCAGCAGAATGTCTTAGCTCACTTTTGCTGATAAAAATGTAGGCTAGCATGGCTTGATCGCTTTTCTTCAGGGGAGCCAAGGTTGAGAGGTTGAGCAGACCAAAATAGGATTAAACACGTACTTAGTGTTGCACATTTAGGTACGTGTGGTGTTTGAATTAACTAATGATTCTTTGGTACTTGTTGAATGCTCGATTTCGAATTCCAAATACAATATATTCGCTTGTGCTTGTGTCTCACCTCTTAATTCAATCGCGTTAATTCTGGGATTCCTAGTTCATAATACAATTCAAATAATTGAAGCATTATAAGCCTGTAATGGAAAAGTTAGATATTCATTCAACTTTGGAAGCTTTTGAAGATTACTTTGAAAGGTTCGAAATCTGGGCTATGACCAAGGGAGATAATGAGGATGGTAATATTGTGGCACACTTCCTCACATTCATTGGGAGAGAAGCATACAGCTTATTAAGAATTCTGACTATGCCGGAAAAGCCTATCTCGCTTCCTTATACAACTCTCAAGGAACTGCTGCTAGACTATGTTCAGTATACAAATTTCGAATGCGGTAAAGGATTACGATCTCGTAAAATGATTCATGAGGATATAAAAAACACCACTACATTACTACGTCATCCTGACCCAGTGCATACTCAAACTTATGCAGACAATTCATTGAGTTTGGATGCAGTTCACGAGGATGGGGACAAGTGTGGTCAGTGTTTGTCCTGTTGCAAGTTTCACTCTTCTAATTCATGTCAATTTCATAATTCTAAGTGCTTCAAATGTCATGATACTGGACAAGTTCAGTCAGTTTGTAATGCTAATGTTCACCTTACTGCAACTAATATTAAGTCTTCTAATTCTGATCCTACTGAGTCGAGTATTCATGATGATCATTTATCTGATACGGGAGAACTGAAGACGTTTGGCGGATTAAAACCTTTTATTGTACATTAATAATTTACTGTGTTTTTTGGATGTAATTGTTTTACCTAACTTTTGAACTTGTTTGTTTATATCATTATTTCAAACATTTTGGTTTGTCTTTGGTTTGGTATTTTGGTGCTCTCTTTGTCTTTGGTTTGGTATTTGAGAGTTTTGCTCCGGGAACCTACAAAATTGAAGGTTTGTTTTGTAATTGTTATAATTATTGTTGTTAGAACGACATTTGGTCGATTATTTGTGAATTACGAATAAATTTGGTATCTAAATTGGAACTTGGTTCTGTTGTTAATTTGGGTTCGTAATTTGCAAGTAGATGGATAGTCCGTACTTCAATAACTGGAACGAGCAAAACTTGGACGCAACATAAAGTTCTTCAATTATTGGTTCTGTGTTTATACCTTGGATCAGTCTGGACAGTAATTTGGATCCAAATTCCTGGTCTTATTTGTCGATTTCGTTTGGATTAATTCAGATTTTTTTGGTAACTGATTATTTGGAACAACGATAACGATGGAAACACGGAGCAAAAGGCTGAAGGAAAATGATGAAATGGATGGTAAAACTTCCAAAGCTGTTTGTGGTATGTCTGATGTTAATGATGATAAATGTGATGATGTTAGTCTTAATAGTATGTCCTCTAGCCAGCTAAGTACTTCTAGACTAAAGTTAGATAAAGCATTACTGAGGAAAAGAAATTTAGAGAAGAGACTTGAATTAGAACGGCAACTTAAGATGTTAGATCTACAAGAAGAGGTTGATATCGCTGAACTAGAATGCAAGGCCATCGAGGACGATGAACGATTACCCGTAGATAAATGTGGGATAAATGCTAAAGTGGAAAATTATTTGGATTGTGATACTGGGTGTAATAATCACTCAGGGGAGGTATGTAACATCTCAAAAGTCGATTGGGTTGGGGAGCTGAAGGACATGTTACATACAATGGTTAGTAACATGGTTTTACCTAAGATCGATATGATGTACTTTGATGGGCAACCGGGTCAGTATTACCGTTTCATTAGTCAGTTTAATAGCCTTATAGAGAGTAAACTGTCAGATAAGGGCCAATTGCTGTCGTATTTGTTATATTATTGCAAGGGAAAGGCCAGAACAGCAATTGAATCTTGCGTTTCTTTGCCCAGTGATTTGGGCTATGATAGGGCTAAACGAATTTTGTATGATTTATTTGGTAAAGAACATCTTGTTGCACGAGAACTAATTATTGAGTTATTAAACCATAAACCTGTCGGAGGATTGGCTGACGTATTAACTGACTTTGCGATTAAGTTGCGTAATGTATGTATAACGTTGAAGCAAATGGGATATATGTCTGACGTTAATTCTACGGCTAATTTGGAGGTAATAGTTTCATGCCTACCACTAGAATTGCAGAATAAGTGGGTGGAAGTCCCCGATAATATCATGATGCATGGGAAGGAGCCGAGCTTTGAAGAATTTGTGGTCTTTGTAGAAGAGAGGGCCAAAATTGCCCGAACCCGTTATGGTAGATTAGTACAGTGTAACTCAAGGTTCGGTAAAAGGAATTCTGAAGGCCAAGCTGATAGGAGATCACGCTTTCATGCAATTAGACGAGACTCAAATAACTCAGTCAAGGTATCACGTTGTGAAATCTGCGTAGGTGATCATGAAGCGACAAATTGTCCAAGGTTAGCAAAAATGAATGTAAAAAAAGGAGGCAGGAGGTAAGAAAACGTGGTCTATGTTACTTATGTTTGAGGAAAGGTCACATAGCTATGACATGCAGCTCAGGCTTCAAGTGCGACGTTGAGAATTGCAAGGTTAGGCATAATTCATTATTGCATATTGATAGTATTGATAACCATGTGGTGACCCTGGCTAAGGATTGGAACTCCTCAAAGGTTTGTTTTGGGATCGTTCCAGTCAGACTATACGGTCCCAAAGGATGTTTGGAAACATATGCACTTCTAGATAGCGGTTCTGACACTTCTCTTGTATGTGAAGAATTAATTAATCAGTTGGGCATCAAAGGTAAAGAGACTTCGATAAAGGTGGCGACTGTGAACGGAACTACCAATTGTGAATGTTTGGAGGTAAATTTAGAGGTATTTTCATTAGATGAACAGGGTTCTATAAGGATCAACAAAGTTTACATGACCAAGAAACTTCCGATCGATCATGCAACACCTTTAACCGAACTCCAACTGAAACGGTGGAATCATCTAAAGGACATAACCCTTCCGAGGTTGCAAAGTAATTTTGTAGGAATATTGATTGGGTGTGATGCTCCGGATGCACATTGGATCCTGGAACAACATCTGGGGGACAGGAAGCATCCGTTTGCTCTGCGTACTCATCTTGGTTGGATGATTATAGGTCCTAAGGGAGTATCAAGGTCTCTACATCAAGTTCAGTGGTGTCATTGTTCCACTAATGATATTTTGCGAGATTTAGAAAGACTATATAATCATGAGTTCGAGGATACAGATACGTTTTGTAATGGATATTCTGTCGAAGATAAAAAGCTCTAGAAATAATTAGCAGTTCGTTTAGATTGGAGGGTGGTCATTTCCAAGTTGGTCTACCATGGAAGTATGATAAGCCAAGGCTACCGAATAATTTGGAACTAGCTGAACGCAGACTAGAATGCTTAAGGAAGAGGTTTATGAAAGATAACAGTCTTTTGGAGAAACATCAAGTTGTGATGAATAAACATTTAAGTAAGGGCTACATCATTGAAGCTAGTGAAGAGGGATTTGACCATGATGCTGTTTGTTGGTATATTCCTCATCATCCTGTTATCAACCCTGAAAAGCCTGGAAAATTGAGAATTGTTTTTGATTGTGCGGCTGTCTATCAAGGTTGTTCTCTTAATGACCAGCTTTTGAGAGGACCGAATACTGGAAATAGTTTAATTGGTGTACTTCTACGATTCAGATTAGGTAACGTAGCATTAGCTGCTGATATCGAAGAGATGTTTCTTCAAGTAAAGATTCCGAGACAAGACAGGGGAGCATTTCGTCTATTGTGGTGGGAAGACGGTGATATACGACGAACGGCTAAGGAATATTGTTTAACAGTTCATCCGTTTGGAGCCGTGCCCCCCCCCCCCTTTTGTGCTAATTTCGCTCTTAAGAAGACGGAAGATATATTCGGTAAGGAATTTAATGAAGATATCCAGGATGTCGTAGATAAGATTTTCTATGTCGACGACTATTTAGCCTCCATTAATAATGTACAGGATGCGATTGAGCTGGCAAAGGCCCTTGGTTCTCTCCTCAGAAAAGGTGGGTTCAGACTTACCAAGTGGATAAGTAACTGTTTACAAGTTCTCGAATCAACTCATCCAGAAGAGAGAGCAGAAGAGATTGACTTTGAAAGACTTCCTACGGAACGCACGTTGGGATTATTTTGGAATACTATGGTTGATTCGTTTGAATTTAATGTTCGCATACCGAAACGCCCCCTCACTAGGCGAAGTATATTGTCAAGTGTAGCCTCACGTTACGATCCTCTGGGATTGGTAGCACCGTTTGTACTTCCCATGAAGCAGTTACGTCAACGTTTAGGTAAATTGGGACTAGGATGGGACGAAGAGATTCCAAATGAGGAAAGCAAACGTTAGTTAGAGATTTTAAATGGATTTCAGAGTGTTGAGAACGTTAGTTTTCCACGTTGTGTATTGTTTCTGCAATCAGATCGTTCGCTCCTGGAACTTCATATTTTCAGTGATGCATCGGAAACTGGATATGGTGCAGTAGCATACGTTCGCTCTTACATTTCTGACACTGAAATATGTTCTCGTCTTGTTACGGCTAAGGCAAGAGTAGCCCCCTTGAAGGTCCAAACTATACCGCGCTTGGAACTTACGGCAGCAGTTTTAGCAGCTCGCATGGGATACCAGCTGCAGTCAGAATTAGATATTAAGTTTGCAGAGGTTAATTTTTGGACGGATTCCATGATTGTCTTACACTATATTAGAAATGAGAAAAGCCAGTTTAAAACATTCATAGCAAATCGAATTTCGACTATTCACAGTCTTACTAAGGTGGATCAATGGAGATTCGTACCTTCTAAAGAAAGCATAGCAGACTTTGCATCCAGAGGGGTCAAGTTTGACATTGATGATGTCAGGATTGGGAGAAGGGCTTTATGTTCTGCGGACTCAAGTAGTTGTTTGTGTGTGAATATGCAATAGTGCCTGAAGCCATGTGTTATGGTTATTCATTTTCTAAAAGAACTAGAAGGGTCCAGTGTTACGATTTGGAATCAGAATAGAGAGTTCGCGGTAAATAAAGGAATTAATGGATTGGTCCTCTATATGTGTTTATATATCCATGTTTACGTTAGCGTATATGAGCTTCTATGGAGGATGAAGCATTTTGTTGTATGGTTGATATTGCGGTTGTTTATGTTGGCGCAAATATTTTGGAAACGTTTGTCTAAGGAATATGTTTCATTGTTGCGACTTAGACACAAATGGACTCAACCAGAGATGAACATAGGAAAGAGTAACTTGGTGACGACATGTACTGGGTTTTTAGAGAAAGACAAATGGTTATTAGGTCTGGTAAGGAAAGTGATACCTAATGGTGATAGGTTAAGACCGATAGAGTTGCGGACAAGCGAAGGGATCTTGACAAGAGATATTAGAAAACTGCGTCTAGAAGTTGTAGATATTAGGTAGCTACTCGGATCCCTAGGCGTACTGGTGTAAGTCCTAGGGATCACGAGATTGTTGGTATATTGAGTGTTTGTTGTTGATTGTTTGTGATGCATATACTTGGATTCTTGTTGTCTATTTATTTGTCTGTGAAAAGAACCAAGGTTCTTTTGGTCGGGAGTGTTACGGGAGAACTGAAGACATTTGGCGGATTAAAACCTTTTATTGTACATTAATAATTTACTGTGTTTTTTGGATGTAATTGTTTTACTTAACCTTTGAACTTGTTTGTTTATATCATTATTTCGGACATTTTGGTTTGTCTTTGGTTTGGTATTTTGGTGCTCTCTTTGTCTTTGGTTTGGTATTTGGGAGTTTTGCTCCGGGAACCTACAAAATGGAAGGTTTGTTTTGTAATTGTTATAATTATTGTTGTTAGAACGACATTTGGTCGATTATTTGTGAATTACGAATAAATTTGGTATCTAAATTGGAAATTGGTTCTGTTGTTAATTTGGGTTCGTAATTTGCAAGTAGATCGATAGTCCGTACTTCAATAACTGGAACGAGCAAAACTTGGACGTAACATAAAGTTCTTCAATTATTGGTTCTGTGTTTATACCTTGGATCAGTCTGGTCAGTAATTTGGATCCAAATTCCTGGTCTTAATTGTCGATTTCGTTTGGATTAATTCAGATTTTTTTGGTAATTGATTATTTGGAACAACGATAACGATGGAAACACGGAGCAAAAGGCTGAAGGAAAATGACGAAATGGATGGTAAAACTTCCAAAGCTGTTTGTGGTATGTCTGATGTTAATGATGATAAATGTGATGACGTTAGTCTTAATAGTATGTCCTCTAGCCAGCTAAGTACTTCTAGACTAAAGTTAGATAAAGCATTACTGAGGAAAAGGAATTTAGAGAAGAGACTTGAATTAGAACGGCAACTTAAGATGTTAGATCTACAAGAAGAGGTTGATATCGCTGAACTAGAATGCAAGGCCATCGAGGACGATGAACGATTACCCGTAGATAAATGTGGGATAAATGCTAAAGTGGAAAATTATTTGGATTGTGATACTGGGTGTAATAATCACTCAGGGGAGGTATGTAACATCTCAAAGGTCGATTGGGTTGGGGAGCTGAAGGACACGTTACATACAATGGTTAGTAAAATGGTTTTACCTAAGATCGATATGATGTACTTTGATGGGCAACCGGGTCAGTATTACCGTTTCATTAGTCAGTTTAATAGCCTTATAGAGAGTAAACTGTCAGATAAGGGCCAATTGCTGTCGTATTTGTTATATTATTGCAAGGGAAAGGCCAGAACAGCAATTGAATCTTGCGTTTCTTTGCCCAGTGATTTGGGCTATGATAGGGCTAAACGAATTTTGTATGATTTATTTGGTAAAGAACATCTTGTTGCACGAGAACTAATTATTGAGTTATTAAACCATAAACCTGTCGGAGGATTGGCTGACGTATTAACTGACTTTGCGATTAAGTTGCGTAATGTATGTATAACGTTGAAGCAAATGGGATATATGTCTGACGTTAATTCTACGGCTAATTTGGAGGTAATAGTTTCATGCCTACCACTAGAATTGCAGAATAAGTGGGTGGAAGTCCCCGATAATATCATGATGCATGGGAAGGAGCCGAGCTTTGAAGAATTTGTGGTCTTTGTAGAAGAGAGGGCCAAAATTGCCCGAACCCGTTATGGTAGATTAGTACAGTGTAACTCAAGGTTCGGTAAAAGGAATTCTGAAGGCCAAGCTGATAGGAGATCACGCTTTCATGCAATTAGACGAGACTCAAATAACTCAGTCAAGGTATCACGTTGTGAAATCTGCGTAGGTGATCATGAAGCGACAAATTGTCCAAGGTTAGCAAAAATGAATGTAAAAAAGGAGGCAGGAGGTAAGAAAACGTGGTCTATGTTACTTATGTTTGAGGAAAGGTCACATAGCTATGACATGCAGCTCAGGCTTCAAGTGCGACGTTGAGAATTGCAAGGTTAGGCATAATTCATTATTGCATATTGATAGTATTGATAACCATGTGGTGACCCTGGCTAAGGATTGGAACTCCTCAAAGGTTTGTTTTGGGATCGTTCCAGTCAGACTATACGGTCCCAAAGGATGTTTGGAAACATATGCACTTCTAGGTAGTGGTTCGGACACTTCTCTTGTATGTGAAGAATTAATTAGTCAGTTGGGTATCAAAGGTAAAGAGACTTCGATAAGGGTGGCGACTGTGAACGGAACTACCAATTGTGATTGTTTGGAGGTAAATTTAGAGGTATTTTCATTAGATGAACAGGGTTCTATAAGGATCAACAAAGTTTACATGACCAAGAAACTTCCGATCGATCATGCAACACCTTTAACCGAACTCCAACTGAAACGGTGGAATCATCTAAAGGACATAACCCTTCCGAGGTTGCAAAGTAATTTTGTAGGAATATTGATTGGGTGTGATGCTCCGGATGCACATTGGATCCTGGAACAACATCTGGGGGACAGGAAGCATCCGTTTGCTCTGCGTACTCATCTTGGTTGGATGATTATAGGTCCTAAGGGAGTATCAAGGTCTCTACATCAAGTTCAGTGGTGTCATTGTTCCACTAATGATATTTTGCGAGATTTAGAAAGACTATATAATCATGAGTTCGAGGATACAGATACGTTTCGTAATGGATATTCTGTCGAAGATAAAAAAGCTCTAGAAACAGTTAGCAGTTCGTTTAGATTGGAGGGTGGTCATTTCCAAGTTGGTCTACCATGGAAGTATGATAAACCAAGGCTACCGAATAATTTGGAACTAGCTGAACGCAGACTAGAATGCTTAAGGAAGAGATTTATGAAAGATAACAATCTTTTGGAGAAATATCAAGTTGTGATGAATAAACATTTAAGTAAAGGCTACATCATTGAAGCTAGTGAAGAGGGATTTGACCATGATGCTGTTTGTTGGTATATTCCTCATCATCCTGTTATCAACCCTAAAAGCCTGGAAAATTGAGAATTGTTTTTGATTGTGCGGCTGTCTATCAAGGTTGTTCTCTTAATGACCAGCTTTTGAGAGGACCGAATACTGTAAATAGTTTAATTGGTGTACTTCTACGATTCAGATTAGGTAACGTAGCATTAGCTGCTGATATCGAAGAGATGTTTCTTCAAGTAAAGATTCCGAGACAAGACAGGGGAGCATTTCGTCTATTGTGGTGGGAAGACGGTGATATACGACGAACGGCTAAGGAATATTGTTTAACAGTTCATCCGTTTGGAGCCGTGTCCTCCCCCTTTTGTGCTAATTTCGCTCTTAAGAAGACGGAAGATATATTCGGTAAGGAATTTAATGAAGATATCCAGGATGTCGTAGATAAGATTTTCTATGTCGACGACTATTTAGCCTCCATTAATAATGTACAGGATGCGATTGAGCTGGCAAAGGCCCTTGGTTCTCTCCTCAGAAAAGGTGGGTTCAGACTTACCAAGTGGATAAGTAACTGTTTACAAGTTCTCGAATCAACTCATCCAGAAGAGAGAGCAGAAGAGATTGACTTTGAAAGACTTCCTACGGAACGCACGTTGGGATTATTTTGGAATACTATGGTTGATTCGTTTGAATTTAAAGTTCGCATACCGAAACGCCCCCTCACTAGGCGAAGTATATTGTCAAGTGTAGCCTCACGTTACGATCCTCTGGGATTGGTAGCACCGTTTGTACTTCCCATGAAGCAGTTACGTCAACGTTTAGGTAAATTGGGACTAGGATGGGACGAAGAGATTCCAAATGAGGAAAGCAAACGTTAGTTAGAGATTTTAAATGGATTTCAGAGTGTTGAGAACGTTAGTTTTCCACGTTGTGTATTGTTTCTGCAATCAGATCGTTCGCTCCTGGAACTTCATATTTTCAGTGATGCATCGGAAACTGGATATGGTGCAGTAGCATACGTTCGCTCTTACATTTCTGACACTGAAATATGTTCTCGTCTTGTTACGGCTAAGGCAAGAGTAGCCCCCTTGAAGGTCCAAACTATACCGCGCTTGGAACTTACGGCAGCAGTTTTAGCAGCTCGCATGGGATACCAGCTGCAGTCAGAATTAGATATTAAGTTTGCAGAGGTTAATTTTTGGACGGATTCCATGATTGTCTTACACTATATTAGAAATGAGAAAAGCCAGTTTAAAACATTCATAGCAAATCGAATTTCGACTATTCACAGTCTTACTAAGGTGGATCAATGGAGATTCGTACCTTCTAAAGAAAGCATAGCAGACTTTGCATCCAGAGGGGTCAAGTTTGACATTGATGATGTCAGGATTGGGAGAAGGGCTTTATGTTCTGCGGACTCAAGTAGTTGTTTGTGTGTGAATATGCAATAGTGCCTGAAGCCATGTGTTATGGTTATTCATTTTCTAAAAGAACTAGAAGGGTCCAGTGTTACGATTTGGAATCAGAATAGAGAGTTCGCGGTAAATAAAGGAATTAATGGATTGGTCCTCTATATGTGTTTATATATCCATGTTTACGTTAGCGTATATGAGCTTCTATGGAGGATGAAGCATTTTGTTGTATGGTTGATATTGCGGTTGTTTATGTTGGCGCAAATATTTTGGAAACGTTTGTCTAAGGAATATGTTTCATTGTTGCGACTTAGACACAAATGGACTCAACCAGAGATGAACATAGGAAAGAGTAACTTGGTGACGACATGTACTGGGTTTTTAGAGAAAGACAAATGGTTATTAGGTCTGGTAAGGAAAGTGATACCTAATGGTGATAGGTTAAGACCGATAGAGTTGCGGACAAGCGAAGGGATCTTGACAAGAGATATTAGAAAACTGCGTCTAGAAGTTGTAGATATTAGGTAGCTACTCGGATCCCTAGGCGTACTGGTGTAAGTCCTAGGGATCACGAGATTGTTGGTATATTGAGTGTTTGTTGTTGATTGTTTGTGATGCATATACTTGGATTCTTGTTGTCTATTTATTTGTCTGTGAAAAGAACCAAGGTTCTTTTGGTCGGGAGTGTTACGGGAGAACTGAAGACGTTTGGCGGATTAAAACCTTTTATTGTACATTAATAATTTACTGTGTTTTTGGATGTAATTGTTTTACTTAACCTTTGAACTTGTTTGTTTATATCATTATTTCGGACATTTTGGTTTGATATTTTGGTGCTCTCTTTGTCTTTGGTTTGGTATTTGGGAGTTTTGCTCCGGGAACCTACAAAATTGAAGGTTTGTTTTGTAATTGTTATAATTATTGTTGTTAGAACGACATTTGGTCGATTATTTGTGAATTACGAATAAATTTGGTATCTAAATTGGAAATTGGTTCTGTTGTTAATTTGGGTTCGTAATTTGCAAGTAGATGGATAGTCCGTACTTCAATAACTGGAACGAGCAAAACTTGGACGTAACATAAAGTTCTTCAATTATTGGTTCTGTGTTTATACCTTGGATCAGTCTGGTCAGTAATTTGGATCCAAATTCCTGGTCTTAATTGTCGATTTCGTTTGGATTAATTCAGATTTTTTGGTAATTGATTATTTGGAACAACGATAACGATGGAAACACGGAGCAAAAGGCTGAAGGAAAATGACGAAATGGATGGTAAAACTTCCAAAGCTGTTTGTGGTATGTCTGATGTTAATGATGATAAATGTGATGACGTTAGTCTTAATAGTATGTCCTCTAGCCAGCTAAGTACTTCTAGACTAAAGTTAGATAAAGCATTACTGAGGAAAAGGAATTTAGAGAAGAGACTTGAATTAGAACGGCAACTTAAGATGTTAGATCTACAAGAAGAGGTTGATATCGCTGAACTAGAATGCAAGGCCATCGAGGACGATGAACGATTACCCGTAGATAAATGTGGGATAAATGCTAAAGTGGAAAATTATTTGGATTGTGATACTGGGTGTAATAATCACTCAGGGAGGTATGTAACATCTCAAAGGTCGATTGGGTTGGGGAGCTGAAGGACACGTTACATACAATGGTTAGTAAAATGGTTTTACCTAAGATCGATATGATGTACTTTGATGGGCAACCGGGTCAGTATTACCGTTTCATTAGTCAGTTTAATAGCCTTATAGAGAGTAAACTGTCAGATAAGGGCCAATTGCTGTCGTATTTGTTATATTATTGCAAGGGAAAGGCCAGAACAGCAATTGAATCTTGCGTTTCTTTGCCCAGTGATTTGGGCTATGATAGGGCTAAACGAATTTTGTATGATTTATTTGGTAAAGAACATCTTGTTGCACGAGAACTAATTATTGAGTTATTAAACCATAAACCTGTCGGAGGATTGGCTGACGTATTAACTGACTTTGCGATTAAGTTGCGTAATGTATGTATAACGTTGAAGCAAATGGGATATATGTCTGACGTTAATTCTACGGCTAATTTGGAGGTAATAGTTTCATGCCTACCACTAGAATTGCAGAATAAGTGGGTGGAAGTCCCCGATAATATCATGATGCATGGGAAGGAGCCGAGCTTTGAAGAATTTGTGGTCTTTGTAGAAGAGAGGGCCAAAATTGCCCGAACCCGTTATGGTAGATTAGTACAGTGTAACTCAAGGTTCGGTAAAAGGAATTCTGAAGGCCAAGCTGATAGGAGATCACGCTTTCATGCAATTAGACGAGACTCAAATAACTCAGTCAAGGTATCACGTTGTGAAATCTGCGTAGGTGATCATGAAGCGACAAATTGTCCAAGGTTAGCAAAAATGAATGTAAAAAAGGAGGCAGGAGGTAAGAAAACGTGGTCTATGTTACTTATGTTTGAGGAAAGGTCACATAGCTATGACATGCAGCTCAGGCTTCAAGTGCGACGTTGAGAATTGCAAGGTTAGGCATAATTCATTATTGCATATTGATAGTATTGATAACCATGTGGTGACCCTGGCTAAGGATTGGAACTCCTCAAAGGTTTGTTTTGGGATCGTTCCAGTCAGACTATACGGTCCCAAAGGATGTTTGGAAACATATGCACTTCTAGATAGCGGTTCTGACACTTCTCTTGTATGTGAAGAATTAATTAATCAGTTGGGCATCAAAGGTAAAGAGACTTCGATAAGGGTGGCGACTGTGAACGGAACTACCAATTGTGATTGTTTGGAGGTAAATTTAGAGGTATTTTCATTAGATGAACGGGGTTCTATAAGGATCAACAAAGTTTACACGACCAAGAAACTTCCGATCGATCATGCAACACCTTTAAACGAACTCCAACTGAAACGGTGGAATCATCTAAAGGATATAACCCTTCCGAGGTTGCAAAGTAATTTTGTAGGAATATTGATTGGGTGTGATGCTCCGGATGCACATTGGATCCTGGAACAACATCTGGGGGACAGGAAGCATCCGTTTGCTCTGCGTACTCATCTTGGTTGGATGATTATAGGTCCTAAGGGAGTATCAAGGTCTCTACATCAAGTTCAGTGGTGTCATTGTTCCACTAATGATATTTTGCGAGATTTAGAAAGACTATATAATCATGAGTTCGAGGATACAGATACGTTTTGTAATGGATATTCTGTCGAAGATAAAAAGCTCTAGAAATAATTAGCAGTTCGTTTAGATTGGAGGGTGGTCATTTCCAAGTTGGTCTACCATGGAAGTATGATAAGCCAAGGCTACCGAATAATTTGGAACTAGCTGAACGCAGACTAGAATGCTTAAGGAAGAGGTTTATGAAAGATAACAGTCTTTTGGAGAAACATCAAGTTGTGATGAATAAACATTTAAGTAAGGGCTACATCATTGAAGCTAGTGAAGAGGGATTTGACCATGATGCTGTTTGTTGGTATATTCCTCATCATCCTGTTATCAACCCTGAAAAGCCTGGAAAATTGAGAATTGTTTTTGATTGTGCGGCTGTCTATCAAGGTTGTTCTCTTAATGACCAGCTTTTGAGAGGACCGAATACTGTAAATAGTTTAATTGGTGTACTTCTACGATTCAGATTAGGTAACGTAGCATTAGCTGCTGATATCGAAGAGATGTTTCTTGAAGTAATGATCCCGAGACAAGACAGGGGAGCATTTCGTCTATTGTGGTGGGAAGACGGTGATATACGACGAACGGCTAAGGAATATTGTTTAACAGTTCATCCGTTTGGAGCCGTGTCCTCCCCTTTTGCGCTAATTTCGCTCTTAAGAAGACGGCAGATATATTCGGTAAGGAATTTAATGAAGATATCCAGGATGTCGTAGATAAGATTTTCTATGTCGACGACTATTTAGCCTCCATTAATAATGTACAGGATGCGATTGAGCTGGCAAAGGCCCTTGGTTCTCTCCTCAGAAAAGGTGGGTTCAGACTTACCAAGTGGATAAGTAACTGTTTACAAGTTCTCGAATCAATTCATCCAGAAGAGAGAGCAGAAGAGATTGACTTTGAAAGACTTCCTACGGAACGCACGTTGGGATTATTTTGGAATACTATGGTTGATTCGTTTGAATTTAAAGTTCGCATACCGAAACGCCCCTCACTAGGCGAAGTATATTGTCAAGTGTAGCCTCACGTTACGATCCTCTGGGATTGGTAGCACCGTTTGTACTTCCCATGAAGCAGTTACGTCAACGTTTAGGTAAATTGGGACTAGGATGGGACGAAGAGATTCCAAATGAGGAAAGCAAACGTTAGTTAGAGATTTTAAATGGATTTCAGAGTGTTGAGAACGTTAGTTTTCCACGTTGTGTATTGTTTCTGCAATCAGATCGTTCGCTCCTGGAACTTCATATTTTCAGTGATGCATCGGAAACTGGATATGGTGCAGTAGCATACGTTCGCTCTTACATTTCTGACACTGAAATATGTTCTCGTCTTGTTACGGCTAAGGCAAGAGTAGCCCCCTTGAAGGTCCAAACTATACCGCGCTTGGAACTTACGGCAGCAGTTTTAGCAGCTCGCATGGGATACCAGCTGCAGTCAGAATTAGATATTAAGTTTGCAGAGGTTAATTTTTGGACGGATTCCATGATTGTCTTACACTATATTAGAAATGAGAAAAGCCAGTTTAAAACATTCATAGCAAATCGAATTTCGACTATTCACAGTCTTACTAAGGTGGATCAATGGAGATTCGTACCTTCTAAAGAAAGCATAGCAGACTTTGCATCCAGAGGGGTCAAGTTTGACATTGATGATGTCAGGATTGGGAGAAGGGCTTTATGTTCTGCGGACTCAAGTAGTTGTTTGTGTGTGAATATGCAATAGTGCCTGAAGCCATGTGTTATGGTTATTCATTTTCTAAAAGAACTAGAAGGGTCCAGTGTTACGATTTGGAATCAGAATAGAGAGTTCGCGGTAAATAAAGGAATTAATGGATTGGTCCTCTATATGTGTTTATATATCCATGTTTACGTTAGCGTATATGAGCTTCTATGGAGGATGAAGCATTTTGTTGTATGGTTGATATTGCGGTTGTTTATGTTGGCGCAAATATTTTGGAAACGTTTGTCTAAGGAATATGTTTCATTGTTGCGACTTAGACACAAATGGACTCAACCAGAGATGAACATAGGAAAGAGTAACTTGGTGACGACATGTACTGGGTTTTTAGAGAAAGACAAATGGTTATTAGGTCTGGTAAGGAAAGTGATACCTAATGGTGATAGGTTAAGACCGATAGAGTTGCGGACAAGCGAAGGGATCTTGACAAGAGATATTAGAAAACTGCGTCTAGAAGTTGTAGATATTAGGTAGCTACTCGGATCCCTAGGCGTACTGGTGTAAGTCCTAGGGATCACGAGATTGTTGGTATATTGAGTGTTTGTTGTTGATTGTTTGTGATGCATATACTTGGATTCTTGTTGTCTATTTATTTGTCTGTGAAAAGAACCAAGGTTCTTTTGGTCGGGAGTGTTACGGGAGAACTGAAGACGTTTGGCGGATTAAAACCTTTTATTGTACATTAATAATTTACTGTGTTTTTTGGATGTAATTGTTTTACCTAACTTTTGAACTTGTTTGTTTATATCATTATTTCAAACATTTTGGTTTGTCTTTGGTTTGGTATTTTGGTGCTCTCTTTGTCTTTGGTTTGGTATTTGAGAGTTTTGCTCCGGGAACCTACAAAATTGAAGGTTTGTTTTGTAATTGTTATAATTATTGTTGTTAGAACGACATTTGGTCGATTATTTGTGAATTACGAATAAATTTGGTATCTAAATTGGAACTTGGTTCTGTTGTTAATTTGGGTTCGTAATTTGCAAGTAGATGGATAGTCCGTACTTCAATAACTGGAACGAGCAAAACTTGGACGTAACATTATCTTTATCAACGATTTGAAAAGACAGTGTAGAGTCATATGGCATTTCAGAGTTAAATGAAACCCAGAATTCTTGTGAGACAACGGTTCCTAATCAACCGATTTATCAGAATTCTCATGCTATTGTACCAGGTACGACGTTTCCTAATAATTCACATGTTTCTAATGAAATTACTTGCAATTCTGAGGAAAATATGTTAAATGAACCTAATCATGATCGAAAACCTGATGTGGTTTGGATAGATGCTGATTTTTCTAACGATCCTACGCTCTGCAATGACAGTCCTAATGAATTTCATAAGAATATATCAGAAGAATCAAATCCTGATGTGATATCATATATTACCTATCTTCATAATGCATTTGATCCTTGTGAAAAACCTGCTCAATGCGAAGCACGAGTACTAAGTGACCTCGAGTTTGATTACATTTCGGATGATTTCATATCAACTGCTGTTTACCCTTATCACAAAAACAGTTCTAATGTTTACTCTAAACAATGTGAGAAATATGTTTTAAATGAAGCCACATTATTCATAACTTGGGGATATAAAGATCCAACATTATTTCGTGGGGGAGGATAGTGTTGAAAAATCTATGGTTCTAATTCTAGATATTAATGATTTCGGTACAAAATCGACATGCTGAATGTATACAATTCCAGATACTACAAAGTTTTTATATTATACAATGTCGGACAAACTCAGGATGAACTTAACAAGAAGACGTACAACCGATTACAGACACTTATACTCCTAATTAAGCTGTGGCGGATGTGGTGTTTGAATTAACTAATGATTCTTTTGTACTTGTTGAATGCTCGATTTCGAATTCCAAATACAATATATTCGCTTGTGCTTGTGTCTCACTTCCTAATTCAATCGCGTTAATTCTGGGATTCCTAGTTCATAATACAATTCAAATAATTGAAATATTATAGTACGATACAACCTTGATAAAACTTATAACCAAAAGAAAATCCATAAATGTCAGTAGAGACTGTAAATTTGTAGTCCTCAGTACCAACAACGTGAAAATTCATATTTTTAAAAACATAGTTATATCTGCAGAACTACGTTTTATAATTGTATAGCATACTCCAAGAACAAATTACAACCTTCCTGATAACTTCTTACGTGTTATTGCGGCTGAACTATAAATACGGTTTTCTTCTCTTTGTATAATAGTACACGTAATATTTCCGGTTGACAATGTTTTGAATCCCCTGCTAATTGTCATCAAATTCTGCTACACACGTTGTGTCAGTATGAATTGTAGCTGTATCTGTTGGTATCGTGATTTGTAAGCAATAATGGCCTAAATTTGAACCACACTTTACCGAATTTTCAAAGACATACGCTCTCACATAAACCAAATTTCAAAAATACCGTTGATCAGATGGCATTCTGCAACACTTTTACTGGTAAAAGAGAGGTATATATTCTGGATATGAGTTTTTTGTAATGAGTCGCTGGGGCAAGCTACGATGTTCGGCTACTGGATCTACTTGAAATGATACACGTTTTCGACGGTTAAACAGCTTGTAAAAGCTCTCTCTGTTACTATTATCAGCTCAGTGTATATCAAATAAGTGAAATAGTAAGTATTCAAATCACTATCTTTAGACTTTTTGTAGTAAATGGTTTTTAGTTTTCGCAGGCTTCTGTGCTTTTTGAAACAAGGCTCTAGTTGGAACGTCAGCAGTGCCGTTATTTGTCATTAACTCCAAATTTCAGATTGGTATGTGCGGTGTGCTACTGACGTCGATAGATGTAAGTAGTGCGTATCGTCAATCAAAAGTGAAATACCTGGAGGCAGAAGGTTGAGAAGATCAAAGAAAAGAGAACGAAAACAAGAAATGAACAATGAAGTCTAGCACGCTTAACTGATAATTTGCAAACGAAGTATTCACTTTAAGGTTCTCAGGTTTTACTATAAGATTTTGTAATATTGTGTTCAAATACACTCGATTTTCCCCGCGTTTGCTCCCGTTCACTACAAATATACGATATTTATTAGCTGAGTGGTTGCTAAGTGATCAATGAGATCAAAATTCGACTACGAATCTACACATTAAAAGTGAGGTTTACTTTATACCGAAACGGTTCGGGGCAACCATCATCAAGCGATTGTGGACGCTCCATCCCATCCCCACACCTAATCTTATCGTCATTTCAAGGTCTGTCAAGTATTCTGGATTCTCGAACTCTGTTATATGCTGATGAAATTAGTGTAAAGAAACTAGTACAAGAACCTTCGGGTATATTGACTGTGCAAGATAGCCTTAATATGACAGATGATTACGCAATCAGGTACTGTCTCCTTAATAATAACAGTATAAAGAGGATGAAAAAGTTAAACAGAAGTGATGCATCTACCTTGTACTCCCTGGATAATTCCAGTCTACAATTTACTCTAAGTGGGCTTGAGTGTTACTTTATTTGGTGTCGAGCGTGACGAACGCCAAACATATTGTTTCGTGTTGAAAAAATTATGAATGGATTATCTCCAGGTGGTATGGTTTAGTCCTTAGTTCAGTTCCATTTTAAGCTGTTTTTCTGTAAATCGTATAATGAACCCAGTCTCAGTGACTGAGTATTTCTTATAGACTGCAGAATATCGATGAAAATAAATACCTAGGGAATCAGACGAAGTGATACTCAAGCCCACTTAGAGTAAATTGTAGACTGGAATCATCCAGGGAGTACAAGGTAGATGCATCACTTCTGTTTAACTTTTTCATCCCCTTTATACTGTTATTATTAAGGAGACAGTACCTGATTGCGTAATCATCTGTCATATTAAGGCTATCTTGCACAGTCAATATACCCGAAGGTTCTTGTACTAGTTTCTTTACACTAATTTCATCAGCATATAACAGAGTTCGAGAATCCAGAATACTTGACAGACCTTGAAATGACGATAAGATTAGGTGTGGGGATGGGATGGAGCGTCCACAATCGCTTGCTGATGGTTGTTTGGAGATATTTCAGAATAAATCGCTAGTTCATATAACTATATTAGGCTTACATTTCTTTACTGTTTCAAAATAAAATAGTATCGCACTCGCTAAAACTTCTTTCATTCTTTTAATCATATAGTCTTATACTTTGTCCCCAAACCTTTCTTGAAAAATGTCTAGTGAGGTTTGTATTTTTGAAATAAGAATGACCGATACGCTTCAAAGGTTCTCAAAAAGTTTATAGTCCTAACTGTTTAGGATTCTACTCTGTTTGTTTACATCAGTACGGTACCCATATTGTTGGCAGTAAGTGGAAGTGCGCCCTAATTGATAATGGTCTTGAGACGAGGAGAGTCTACTAGCCGTGGTTGGCGTTCTAAAAGCAATCATCGTTGCTGCTTCAATTCCCTGTTTAGAAACAAAGAAACTAGATATGTATCGGATTCGGTTTGTTCCACTTCTTCTTCATCAGCTGGTCATCGGAAACGGTCCAGCACATCCGAAAAAGCATCCTCTGGTTATGGTTGTTCAGACCCTAAAAGACGTCGTGTTTCAGAACGTAGTAAAAGGTACACATATAAACTTTTGATTTTGAATAGTCTTGTTTTTATTTCTTTCGTGTCACTGAGTCTGTGATTGTTTTTATCCCCGTTGGTTCAGGCGGAATCATAGTTCCCATGTATCAGTTCCTAATTTCAATCATACAACGAGCACATGTAAGGCAGTACGTATCTCTGGTGATAAGGGCCGTCCTCGAGACCGTTCTAACAGTTCCTCCTGCAGTGGCATCGCTCCTAGTCATGCTACCAAAGCTCCGCCTCACCATCCAACTAAGCGAGAACGGCAGCGTAGTCCAAGTATCGAAATCCATGATGGGCATCCAATGCGCGTTCACTTACATAATGGGCAATTTCCTGGTTCTCCGAGACTCCCTGACAGAGATGACAAGCAAATAGCACGTCGGAAGAGAGAAGAAAAGCGTCGCGATGAAAAAGCACGAAGGAAAGCTAGTCATGAGCATCACAAACGCAAACCATCTGCTATTGTACCGGTCGGTGACACTATCAAGCGACGCTTTCGAGTGGAGAAGATACTAGGAGAGGGTAGCTATGGGCAAGTTTTTGAATGTTTTGACTTGTACACAAATTCGTTGACTGCTGTCAAGGCTCTTAAACCTCAGAGTGATTATAGTGATGCTGCGCGTCACGAGGTTAATGTTTTAGAAACTATTGCAAGATTAGATGCCAAAGATCGATCCCATTGCATATCATCTATAGATTTCTTCGAATGGCATGAACACTTCTATATTGTATTTCCTCTACTTGGTCCAAGTGTTTTTACATTTCTTGAAAAAAATGAGTACGAACCGTACACCATTGAACAATGTGCAATAATTATCCGACAGTTGTGTGAGGCTGTTGCCTTTTTGCATCGAAATAAGCTCACACACACAGATTTAAAACCTGAGAATATTTTATTTGTTGATGGTACTTACGACGAAGTTTATGTCAACCATCGTGGCAGAACAGTACGGCGAATCCGTAATCCATCTATAAAGCTTATAGACTTCGGATCAGCCACTTTCGATGAAGATCACCACTCGACTACCATACAGACACGGCACTATCGTGCTCCTGAAGTTGTTATGGAGCTTGGATGGGATCGATCTGCTGATGTATGGTCTATAGGATGTATTTTGTATGAATTGGTGACAGGACAATGTTTATTCATGACACATGATAACCTTGAGCACCTAGCTATGATGGAACGTTTACTAGGGACTCTCCCAAAATGTATGACAAAGGTGTCCCGTCGACGACGATATTTCCGCCATGGTCGGTTAGATTGGTCTCCTGCTTCTTCAGAGTCTCGTTACGTTAGGAGAGTTCTGAAACCTCTTGGTGACTACTGGTTTTCTAATTCTGACCTTTACAAGCGCCTGGCTTTCGATCTTGTAAAAGAGATGTTGGTGTACATTCCGTCAGAACGAATTACCTGTTCCAGAGCATTAGAGCATCCTTTTATTCTTTCGTTTCATAGTTGAAATTATTCACTGCCCCTGTACAATATCCCCCCTGACTATGATTATCATTGTTATTTTTGTGAATATTTGTTTTCTTTGCAATGGATACATATGTCGGCCGTCAGTAGCACTACAGGTTTTTCTTACTTCGTTAAGGTTTGAAAGCTTTATTTTCGTATTTTCTAAAATTCGACAGCAGAAAAAATAACAACAATCATCTCTTCAAAACGTCTTTATTTATCTGGTTCCCGACCTCCACTTTTACACTAGTCTAGACTTTCTAAAAGTTCATAAAATTCAGAGTTAAAGATTTTGTCTAGCGTCATCGCACTGCCACCCGTGTCTGTTCCATAAACTAGCTTCAGGACCTTCCTCACCCTGTAAAATAAGTTAAGTCAGGCAAAGAACTACTTTTTATTTCTGTTCTTCATACGATGAGTGGGTATTGTACTCAAAAAATCCTTCAGAGTTAATGCTCTTTCAGTAATTTTCTTCGGGAGTCCTGTATCATGCGCTGTACTAATTGCCTCGCTTCTTAAGTTCAAACCATTGACTGCTTCATAAAGACACACCACTCTTCCTTCATGAGGGACTGTTCTCATTGTCTTGTGTTAAGGACATCAAAATGTTTCTCAAGCTGAAAACTTACCAGGTATTGCACTTGCGGTCCATACATTTGGAGTTGCCTTAGTATTGTATGGTTGTGGGTAGCTATGATGGTATACGGACATTCATTTTTCAGCAATAGGAATTCTGTCATAGCGATTGTAAGCGCATCTAACTCTAACTGAAAAAAATGAAAATTTAGTTACAGTATGTGTGGTTATAGTAGTTTTACATGTTTAAGGTATTTAGCAGTAATTATATCTTGATAAATAGATTTGTCGTACATGGTTCTATGGGTCGTCTTATGCTATGCTCTTGTCAAACATCGGGAATACTCGTTTTTATTCGCTATATATATATATATAGCATTTTGTGGATTTCGTAGCACCCCGTTTGTTAGGTATTGTAGTCAAGTTTCTTGATTTATAAGAGTTTGATATTAATAGTTTAAATTTACATCACTGCATATTCCGGACTAGAACTCCGATATGCATCGATGTAAACATTTGTGTGGCGTCTTAACTACACCATAACCAAACAAACCTGTATTAGTAGTTTTACCAAACTTTAGTTAAACATAATTCCTGTCTTTCTCTAACTCATCTTCCCGTAGTAGTTTCTAGGTGTTAGACTTACCTTATTTACGGGCTTTGCAAACTCGTCCATTATTATCAAAGTTTTGCTTGTTAAGTTTCTTAAAGCAACTGAGGCCATTTGAAGTGCCATCATATAGGTCGAACAGTTATCTCTTTCAGTAGAGTTTGTACCTGTGAGTATATGTATTGCATCAAACGCAGAAATTGTTGCCCCTTCAGCCGGAATATAGCTTCCTATGTGCGTTAAGTAAATTATTAAGGCGATCTACAAGTAAACAAAAAAGCGTAAACATGCTAGGCAAGTATATTTTTATGCCCATATATTTGCTAGCAGTGTACTTCACCTCGGTAAATAAGTGCTCAAGTCCTCACTAGGATATTAAGGTACGAGAACTTGTAATTCCCAACCTTATATTACATCTAATAATAACTAGCGTTGATACACGAGAAGTCTCATTTGATACTCCAACACGTATTGCAATTAGTTACGTTTGTGGTCGCGTCACAAAATTTCGGGATATTTTGGTCCAAAACTCTTTAATTTAGTTATTTTTAAAAGATTTCATTCGAAGCATAGGAAGTTCGGAGATAAACTACAACTACACTGTCGGTTCATGTCTGTAACTTTAAGAGGGACATCCATATCCAAATCCTGTAAAATCATCACCGAGTAATGAAGATTTCAATGGCGTATCATTTGGCACGAATGAAGTTTGTTTAATATCAGAATGTTACTCAATCGAGCACCAAGTACCGCGAGGGATTACTTGTCGAGTTACTGAAACAATCATTTAACTGTTGCTTCGTGAACAGAGTCCAGTTTGCTCATCATTTATGACTTACGTTATTCTGTCGCATGGTCAGCTTCACGGCTCAACCTGGTGATACCTCAACACTAAAAATAATTGTGGCATACTTCTCAGGGACCCTGTATCTTTCAGCAGCACAATTATTAGCTCCTCACTTCTTATGGGAATTACTTTGTTAGGGAAAATTGAAAACAGTAAGTTAAAATGCAGTCAACATTCTTAATTGAACTTTCTATTTTCGGTGGCATATTCTACGTTTCAGGAATGTAATCGAGGTCCATAGTCACTCGTAGATTTACTTACACTTTTCATGTAGATGCTTTTTCCACTTCCGTTCGGTCCAGTCAGCAATGTTATCTTATGCTTAGATCCATCAGAGTAGAATGAGTTTTTAATTATGTTGGTAGATACTGTTTGTTGGATAGGATACCATCCTTTATAAATATGTATACAGTTCTCGTTCACTATTTTCGGTCGAGTCCATTCCATATGCTTGGCAGCCATGGCGAAGGCACATAAGCTGAAATAGTAATGCAATACAAGTAATACTACAATTTCAACGATTAAGGGAAATCCACCCTCAGTTATCTATTTAAACAATAAGAGCTCTCCTAGTATAAATATTATTTGTTAGTACATCAACTTACGAGGTCACGGTTGCTTTTGTCGTTTGCTTATTATTGTAACCCTCATGCTTTGCTAGACTGAAGGGAATATCCTCAACTGGTCTGGGCCTCTACTAGTTTTGTATTTTTAAGGTACTCAGCCTAAATAGATCACTTTGGTGATTACAGTGTTCAGCCCATCAAAATATACACATATTGCGTGCAAAGTAGGATTGTAATTCACCAACATAAATCGCCTTAGTGGTTACGGCTATCTCCGGCAAAAGTATTATGCTTTGTGGCTTTACAGAATTTATTATTTAAGTTGTGCTTTCCTATATATGTTGATCATTTAGCTGGGAAGTTGCTTGAATTATAGTGTCTGGTTGTAGGGAAGGTCTCGAAATTATATATATAAACGAAGTATTTATTTCTTGTGTACTATTTAATTAGCAACTTACCAATCTATCTCCGCAACAAATTGGGATGCCTGAAGTATGCTCTGTGTGTGAATTAGTAAGCGATCTTGAAGATGATGCATGATCGTGGTTTCCGCATCTAAAAGTTTTATAAATAGAATTGGCTAAAGATTTATCTAGTTAAATAAGTGGTAATTATTTCTATGACTGTTTGAATGTCGTGGTCGCATCCCATTTTTCTAGTAAAATGTGTCAAAGTAAGACAGCGAATGATTGGCATATTTTTAGGTCAGACTTAGTTACTGTGGTCCAACTAAATTCACTGCATATTGACGGATCCCGTATAGCGTCATGTTTTTTCTCTAGATTGAGTTGAAAACCGAATGACTTGAGCGTCCCAAAAACCGTTCCCACACAATCGCATCACTTGCCAAATGCGGCTGACGTGGTTTTGGTGAGTACACGTGGGTTTCTGTTCCATCCAGTTATTCGAGGAGAGCCATCTTAGTTTAATACTTCCAAACTTGTGTATAGTTATAGGCAGAGATAGATGGTAGTCAGCAGTGGGTTTCTTCGTCCTACTTCAGGCTCTGCGCTTGGGTACACCTGCTTCCCAGGGCTAATGTTCACTCCATGCCTCAGACCCAGTGCAGTTCGCTTTGAACGTCATCGCGTCGTCCATTTTGCTATTGAGTTCAGATAGTCACTCGGTTTTGCAATGCGGTGAGGTTAAGTTCACCTTGTATTGGTTGTTTGAGTCTTCCTGTTGATGCTTAGGACTGCAACTGATCATCCTCTTATTGGTATATGTGCATTCTGTGGGGATTGCCCTAATATTTCCTTAAGTCACAAGCATTATTTGCAAAGATGGACGGTGGTACCAACCATTAAAATGTACTTTCAAGGGCATGGTCGCGTTCATTCCATTTTACCACATAGTCACAGTAAGTTTTACTAATGACAATTACTCCAGGATAGCGCCCTACTAGTAATAGACGTTTCTACGCCAGTGGGTGGATAACGCTCACAATTACCAGGTCCCTTTTAATGTTCCAACTCACCAGGGAGTTTGACGAGTGGTAAAATCCAAAGGGATGATTGGAATTTATAGAGTAATGTCTTCCACTGCTCCGAAGCGATGTACTTAGTTCCGGACGGTCAGCAACTCCATTGATAATGATTGTTAATTAGAAGGACGAGAGCACATTTGCAAAATAGGTTCTTATAACCAATATTAGGTGGACAAGTAGCATATTAAACTGGCTGTAGAAATGCTTAAGGATTAAACCAAATATTAGTTGCAGTGGCATACATGTCGCGTTACATCAAGACATCTTTATTTCTGACGCGTTTTGTTCCCACTAAACATGGATGCGGTCATTTCAAGTGCTGAGTAATCCTACGTATATCACTTCTGTTGTGCCGTCAGACCTGATAAGCGACGAAATAGACGGTGTGCTCAAATAAACTATCGTCGGTCCCGGTTAGAGATGATGGGGAGTGTTCTGCTTCAGTTTGTAATGTTCGTTTGAACTGCAAAATTAGTTTGAACATGTATGTCTGTGACTACCTGATGAGTCGAACATCGAGTGAGTATTTCAGGAAAAGCATGTTAGTTAGTAGGACTATGTAGAGGTCTTTATTCTAGAGTTTCTGTAAGACGGACAAAAAGTGTCGGTGGACATGGACATCTTCAGAGCCAGCATCCCAAAAGTTAATCCGCCGCATTGGATTATATGGGCCTCACCTATTAACTATTAGTGGATTTAATAAACGTCAAGTTAACTCGAAGGTAATCAGAAGTACTGTAGGCTGACACTCAGGCATTGTCAGTGGTTTTAACCCTACACAACTAGTACATAACGTACCGACTGGTAAGTCCTAGAGATAATTGGTACGAAACGATTGATTTTTAGGCTAGCATCTCACAAGGTACCCATGACTCGATAGTCTTGCACACAGGTAAGCCGGACCGCAAATGAATTACCAGCTATGCTCTGAGTGTTCGACAGTCAAGACCATCTATGCTTCGAAATCGGGGTATGTTGATTAGGTTCCAGATAATTTGTCAATCTAGATCGAGTTGGTGTGAGTGCATCTCAACTCCATATTAAATGAGATTGTCGCTTTATTTATGCAGACATCTCTTCAAAAGAGTATACATGCTTCCTATTGTATTGAAAATCAAATCTGCAGTAATGGGTTCATTTTTGTCAATTCACTGCGTTTGTACATCAACTATGACTTAAGTTCTCGAGAGTGAATCAAAAATTAGTAATTACTGTCTGATACTAAATTCACATAATTCTACTTTAAAAACGATGTTGGGAATACGCTCCAAATGTTTCTGTATAGCAGTAATGGTTGAATGTTGCTCGCTTAACCTCGTTTGTGAAGTTTGTCTAAATCCTAAGTTTAGTTGAGTGTGTTCCGTTGTGTTCATGTTACACCACGAAGTGGCTTGGCTCTTATCCATCAGTTGTGTTGCTGGATTCTAACTTTACTGTCATCAAAGAGCGATGATATGCACAGTAGCTCCCAAAATACTAGATAATGAACAACCACAGGAGTAAATCTTAGTTAATTTCACTTCAGATTTTCTTGAGATCTCGAATTAATTCGTCCATACATCAAAATGTCTCAAGAAAGCGGAAGTCGTGACTTTGTTATTATGTAGTTTTCAAACTGTTCATTACTTTGCTGATATAAAGAACTAATACTGTTCATTCGTAAATTTTGATTGTGTTTAAATTATATGGCTTTTCGCACTTACCAACAATGGCATACATTACATCACCATAGCGTTGATCCAGGACTGAAACAAAAAAGTATTTTAATAAGATAGGACAGTACTTACTGCGTGTGGTTTTGTTTCGATAGTATGCCATCTCGTTATCTGTAAACTGATCAAAACAGTTGAAGTTCTGTGTTATTATATGACGAATATACAGGGGTCTTATTCAGTAAAAATAATACTAAGCCTTGACATTTTGAACTTACATTATTTCAATTTTATCTGCGTAGTGGATTCAATTTATAGCTTTTTCAGAATGACTAGTTTTAGTGTTTTCTAAATCTTAAACATTCTATCACTATTCTACCATAAACTCCCCATCTAGAGCTATGGGAACTTCTAAAGATGTCGACAGTAAGGTTTAATAAATACAGAATCTCGACAATTTTGTCGATCGCTTTTTGTAGAAAATCATGCTCAGCTTAATCGACCAGCTTGTTGGTCACCGAAATTACAGACATGAGTTCATTTAACATGTTAGCCCTTGTGCTACTAATCCATCAAATGCTAAATTCAAAATTGAGAAACCGATAAATGTGTCTTTTACCAGTTACGTCAGTAAAATAAAGTTCACAACTTACAGCGAATTCCAACTCGCTTAACTGTATATCGGGAGTTTCTACTTCTACTTTTGGAATTTTCAACAGATAACCCACCTGAATAAATCAAAGGAAGTTTACTTTAATGGTTTCTGCTTAAGTGTCAAAATATGATAATAACCGGCTAATTACTTACTAAAGGGAAGTAAATTAGTCCACACGTTCTTATATTTTCTCGTAATTTCCCAAGTTCGTCTTCTGCCAGCTGTGACAGCAAGTCTGGAAGACAAGCGTATGTTTCATTCCCTAAACATTAAATAGAATATATCACTGAATTTGATGTAGAGAGATGGCATTAACATAGTTACATTGTCAAATTATTTATTACGTTAACGTAAGTGCGACACATCAGTTCGTCCATGTCTTGCAATTAATTTATTTAAACATCTAGTTCCTCATAATCCACCCTGGTACGTAGTAGTTTTCGCGTTCATTTATATTAGTCGAGTTACACAATTTATAACTTCATATCAGGTACGTACACATAATATTCAAAGTTGTAGATAAGCTGTGTAATATTGTTCCGCTTATATAGACGTTGTCCAGTCTAGCCATCCAACAGTGGATACTTTTAAGTTTCACTAAAAGTACATATTAGTGTGAACTTGGTCACTGTTCGTTATTGACAGATACATTTGTTACTAATTCCTACATTTGCTGAATCAGACTGTATTGTGTTTGTAAAAGTAAATCTAACTCGATGTATCATTTTTCCAAGTCGATTCCAGATTTTTTTAGTAACATTCCTTTTGCAGGAACTCTTGGTTTTGTGTTTTTCGATATGATACCTATAACACCTTAATAACTAATGTAAATTTATTCAGGAAATCTGTATTTAGTAGACATAGGTCACTACTTACATTTGTCCAAAGTAGTGTCGACTCCACGTCGAACAACAAATCTTTGTTCTTTTTCCGTCTTCTCCGTGTCAATTACGTGAACTAGCCATGATTTGACGTTTCCTATGATTGCTGAGTCGAAGTTTGTTAGAAGCAATTCTTGGACAGGATATAATTTTTCACAATATGGTTTACACATAGTGATAAGAGCTTCGATTGCATCTAAAGTCTTTGACTCGTCATTACTTTTCACAATATTTGTCTTACATGTATTATTGTTCTCCAGTCACTTGGTATAGCTGAAGATGTTTGCATTCTGAGAATAATTTTCTGAAAATGAATTTTTATTTTATGGGTTGAAAAGTTTTTAAATGTTAAGTTATGCAAACACAGGGTAGATTATAAATTTAAATTTGCTTGGTATTCTAATATAATTTGTAGGTGTTTTTACTACTTGCCGTTTTTGAAGTCGAGCCTAGTAAATGGCAGATCTCATAAATCAGACTGCGTGTTAAAATTTATGACCTAAATAATAGTTTGACGATAACTCGTCAAGGTCTTTCGATTCCTTTTTATGGTGTGTTTGGTTTGTGGATAGCCGAGATAGCAGACTAATATCAGGATTTTGGACGAAGATATTTAGTCCATTTCTGACAAAATTAATCAATTGTTAACGCGAAGTCTCTTGATTTTACTAACAATCTACTAGATGTACTTGTATGTGTGCACTATCTGTAGATGTTTTTATCCTGTTGTCTAAGCAAAGTAGTCCAAATGATATCCAGTGGTTTGACTCAATTTCTAGCGGTTACGTTTTATAACCGTCAAATGATCTTTCACTATTTCTCCACTGAAAAATCGTGCATGTAGGATGCTTATTTTGCGTACCCCAGTGCGTGCTAACATTCCATATTATTAGCTGGTACGGAATTAATAAAACACCGTCATAAAATCTCACAAGGTTTTTTTTTATTGACGAATACACCAACATTACGGATTTCATCAGGATTATAATGTTATGATAATGAAAAATACCTGTATATTTCCAACCTTCTTTAGTAGCGTTCTTATTTCTGACAGTAACTGGGTTCCCTTCCCTCCCAGAAAAAACTCCACTGCATCCAATCTTCCTGTTATTACCTCTTTGCTGCTTATAGGTGATCCCATCCATTTCTGTAGTTCTGTGGCACCTTGGATTGTCAGACAGTGGTTTATTATTTCTAGCACTATATAAGCTTCAACTTACTGAATAATGTAGGGCTGATATTTGCCTCAGAAGGAAGTATTCCTCTGTTTATTTTATATGTTTCATGAAAGTCGATAATTTGTAGATACTTCATCGCAGACTTGTCGACGAATAGCATATCTTGTCTATGTGCATTAACCGTGAATGGTTACTTCGAATACCTTTGTAATAACTGTACGTCAACGATATTCAATACATTCTGATTAAATGCTAAACGTAAATCGTCCGCGTTGCGAGTCAGCTTGTACAGCAAGCCACCCAAAGCTTTAAACTGTTTTAGGGTCAAATCGAACTTAGTGAATTACTACTAATTTTGAATTGTCTGGAAACAGAGACCTAATGAAAGTTTTTCTTCCAAAATCGTCAAGTGTGTTTGGCATAAAAGAAATGCTCATCATTTGGTGAGAATCCAACAAAAATTGTTCACCTTAAGGCAAAATAAGGGTGAAATTCAGGATTACTGTAGTAAGACTGGGGAATTATTTCGGTGTGTAGTCCAGAAGCGATATGGCATTTGTCCGTTCCTGTTATATATCAAGGATATATTACTTACCCACCCATAACCAATGATATAAATTTTAGACTGGGTTCTGTAGTCATGATAACTGTTCGATCATTTCTGAATAAAACTGGGAAATAAATACCTCATACATTACTTTGTTTTAACCACTTATCTTCCAGACTAAACGGTGAATCTGGCATGTAGTGCAAGATGTGCGTACATTGGTTCCAGAGAACTAACCCTATCTTCCCTTGTGCGATGCATACTGAAAAGTAGTGCTATGCACTTCATTAGCTTATAGAAATGACGATACTTGCGGTTCATAACATAACATCGATAATAGGTATGGTGTTTATTTGTCCCACCGTTTCATGTAACGCAAATTTATAGTACATATTGTGTCCAATTTAAATTCTCGATTCTAACGCTTTATGACAAAGTTTTGGTTTGCCTCAGTTGTGACGCTCGTTTAGGTTTATTCAGAACTTAAAAACAAATAGAGGCTAGTAAGCATGTGAAATAAGGTTATGAATGCAATAGAAGTTACTTTTTGATGAACACTAAAGCTTTCTAATAGATTACAAATGGGACAACACCCTGTTTTGATTCCTTGATGAAATTAAATTTCCAATCCATAATAATTGTTGCTCTGGTTTTCGGAAGTGACATTAGTCTCTTGATTGCTCAAAAATATGTCTTCATCATAGGTCTTTTGTTTGAAAATCCTCCAGGTCCCAAGGTTGATTTGAAATAACACTTCAGGTTATCTGTCGCAAGGTTCTTCGCTATGGAATTGAGCTGTTATCCCTATGCTAAATTCTCTTCCTTTAAACGAGCTTCGTACCGACGCGAACCCTGAAATGGCTTTAGAATGTGTTATAGATGAATTAAGATGGAAAAAAATTAACAGAATAAATGGCCCTATCAATATTTAACATATACTAGTGGTTACTGAAAAGTTGAAAAAATCACGAGTATCCGGAGCAACTTATGCTTTACGTAAGCACGTAATCAGTCACAGCTAAAATTGAAATTTGAAACTTTGTAGTTCACGTTGCTTCTTCCACTAAGGTACGTTGATTTTATTACAGACTAAAAGTGGTACATAATTTCTGGTTACAAGAACAATCTTCCACTTCGATAATTAGCTACAACTTATTTTTTGGCAGACTACTTGAAAAGATTTTACTGTGAAAAGTATATACCGATGCTTATTCCAAGCTCCCTGATTAGTGTTCAGGAGAAAATTTCCTGCAGCATTCAAGTTTCTAGAGAGATTTTTTGTTTGATAATTGTGAATGGCGATGACAGGAATCAGTGAGCTCATCTTCGAATTTCAGTAAACAGAAGCATTCCTTTCTCCAGCAATTGTGGAATTGTTAACTTAGTGTAGACTGTAACCAAAAAAAATCTTTTTAGTGAAAGTTGATGGCGGCAGGACCAGAAGTTTCCGAATAAACTGTCAAGGTTCCGTAACTAATATCAATTTGTCTACAGATCGCTCAATTAAATCATAATTTGGCCGTAATGAAATCCATAAATTAGTTAGCTCTAAAAGTATTCCATCATAATGCTTACCTCGTTAACTTTAGTGAATGCATCCCTGACTTAAGGCTTTCAGAAAAACACAAAATAGGTAAGAATTACGTGCGTTGTTCAGTATATGTAGTAGAATAACGAGTCAGCCTTGATCGCATACTCTATGAATCAACCATTTACATAATATATCTTCAAAACCCTTAAATTATTGACTTCTGGTTAGCCTCGCTGTGGCATCCCTGAACTACATAAAATATCTTTGTCAAGCACTGAATATCTGTGACATCTTCGACATGGATGGTGGACGAATTAATTGCCAGTAGTTCCAACACGTGTCTTCAACAACGGGGTGCAGGTTTGAGATTTGGGATTATATTGTATATGGCACAATTCATAATTCAAGTCCTGAAATCTACTTTTAGTTATGACGGTTATCCATAGATCTTATTGATGAACCTTTCTGAAAAACTAAATTACATTGTTCTGCTCGACATGTTCGCTATGATATAGTAGTCGTTCCCTTAATCTGGCATGAGTTTGACTTTGTTTACACGTGGACGAGACTGCTACAGGTTGGTGAACTATGAACAACTATCTTTTACTGCTTGCTTAGACTCCGGAAGTCTTAAAATTCCTCCCATTCTTTTTTCACATGATGTCCACGGTATTTGTCAGCATAAAATAATCCATTTAAATACTCATTTCATCAATTCGACCATACCCCAGCGTTCAACTTCGTACTCTTAGTGCATTACGTTTCACACAGTGCAATTCTTTCATTCATTAAAGTACGTGTAATATCGCATGCATTACTAAACGCACATTTCATAAACTCCTACCTCCAATCAATTTTGATATACGATGTTGAGCTCCATCGGTCGCTGTCTAGTTGATACAAATTGTGTCAAGACCAACGAAAACACCTTATCGCTGTATCACTGCCAAATCATCCCGCTCGGTAACTAAACGCGATGACATATGACTACTGAAACACTGACCAATTCTCATTATAAGACACTAGATTTCCAACCTGTACCTGAATAAAACTTCTCACTGCCTAATATCTAGCTTGCGGATATAGACGAAACCAACCACAAGCTGAGCGCTTCAACATCGTTTATTACTATTTGCGATTCATCCAAAACTGAAACCTTTTTGGATCATCATTAAAGAATTTAGACTGAACTCAAATATCGGTTAACATGTTTGGGGATACCCAATGTGGCCTCATAAACTGTAAGTCTATCTGAATCGCACGATCTAATGACGCTGATCTCGGGTATTCACGCAGACATATGTTTCCTTCTTTAACTAATTACAAACAGTTTGGCTACCTAGTAAAAACGTCCAACACATCTGCACGCAACTATGCAGATCTTGGTAGTTTTTGATGTAAACACCATCCTTTTAACCAATCGCAATTCTTCGTCAGTTCAGTCATACCATAGTAGCTAATCACTTCCTTAATAAACAATAATTACCTAAGCGTATTCTAATACATAAAGCATCTTCAACAGGAGCACTTTCCGATGCCAACAGACCTTCAGTAATTCGGCACCCATCAATCCAGTCGATGAATTTACGACAGTCACGACAACCGTCACTACACAAACCCAAACGTGTGACCCACCGACGACTGCCTAACATCCTACTAGAGATTTCGCCAAGGGAAGTAGTTGATCGGCAACGAAATACAGGAATTTATAAGGTCATTGTGGCGGTAAATAAATCCAAAAATCAATAACTCTGTAATTCTTTGACATTTGATGTTTACGACATTAGTTTTAATGGACTCATCTAGCTGTAGGAGCTTGTTCACACACCTGCTTCAGATCACAAAAAGTGTACGCCACGCTTCACACGACTACAAGCTAGATTAGAATGGTCACTTCCCGACATATCGATTTTCTATCAAACGTATTTTCGATTCTCCACGCTATTGACTTTAGATTCGACTTGGTTAGCACATTTTTACTATAAAAGATGTTATATGCATAGGCGTTGTCAAACTCTGGATACTTATGGCAACTTAAGTGGTGAGCACAACATAATCTCGTGCACCAACTCGTGTGCTGTGAGTCTGTTCCTTTTTGGAACTTTATATTTAAACCTATTAATTTCACTTTTACATATCGTGCTATTTCGTCAATATTTTTGGATTTTTTTTCCCGTTCCTCACTATATTTGCATTTATAATGACCGAACAGACTCCTAAGATCAAAACTCTTTTGTCACCCTCATTTCAGCTAATGACATCCTGGCTCGACAACATAGAAGCCTGGTTACGCTGTGCAGTGGCTGACTTCTACAAACACGACGTGACCGAGTTACATACATAATTACAAGCGATAATGAAGACACTACAAAATTAACAGGTTCGTCACACCTAGTATGTTCACTAGTTATGTTTCAGAACCTAAATAACTAAAAATGGCTATTTTTGAACGTGATTTAAACGATCGACAAAGATTGGATAAACTCCTCAATAACACTGATCTACAACATGGTTCAGCAACAGGCACGCTGTTACGAATGCGAGGTGTCATTGTTAAAGGAGCTCTTGACCAGCGCTTGGTTAAACTACGTTTACTGTCTAACCTTCCTCAACAGGTACACGCGGTGCCTGTTTCATTTCAAAACAACGCTGTGTACGAGCCGACTGCATCTGACTACTGAATTCTGGCAATCACCATAACTTCTAATGCCGAAGTTTTTTAGTTCAAAGAAAGACATCAAACGACATGAAATGACGTTACGGATCCTTGTTATACTCTGACACGTTACCTTGGTATTCGTCATGATCGTAGACTCCTCGAAGGAGTTCTATACGGAAACGATCTGTCTTTAGAATTCAAGTGGCAGATAACCCCGATTTGTGTTGTTATCATAATCAGTAGGCCAAATCTCTAAATTGCAGAAAACTCCACTACTTTCCGAGCTCCAAAAGCAAACTAGTGGCCATCCTGGATCATTCGGGCAGCTACGCAAGTTCAATGGTCGATTCATACATAATTGAGCGTGTTTTATGAGACCTTTATACGAACTTCGTGGAAATGCGAAACTTGATATTTAAACGATATCGTGGTGAAAGCAATCTTCACATTTACGTAACATATAACTAAAGTAACTGTAAAATGTGATCGATAGACGAACCCACCAATAATAAAGGGAAACGCCCACCACCACATTAACTCCTTTTGACCTTGTACGTCTGTATCTCTTTATTAACCAAACACAGTTTAATGTTCATTGTAAAACAATATTTGCTTGTTGACTCATTTTTCCTATTCTCTGGCTACTGTTCGGTATGTTATTTGTCTCTTTTTTTCGCGTATTAATAGACCGTACTGTTTGTTTGTACAATAACGATGTTAATTTATGTTTTAGAAACAGATAAAGTTTATCTAGCGAAATAGCTTGCTTGTTCTGACTTTCGCCAAACCAAGACTCTGTATTCGACGGTCTAGAGAATAGCTCAGAATTAAAACTGTAGGAAATTTTTCCCTACAGTAACGTTGCTCGCACATCAGGACACCGTCGCACCAATTGATACCGCCGCAGACGCATCCGTCTCGCCATCCTTAGGAGTCTTTCAACAATGTGTCATCCATATTCGACAATCTTTGGCATTCTTCTCGAGTCAGTTACTAAACACAGAATCGAGGTACAGCACTTTCGGTAGGAAATTCCTTGTCATGTGTTGTGCCGTACGGCACTTTCAGCACTCTGTAAAAAACTGAGAACTCACTCTATTCAGCGATCACAAACGTCTTACCCAATATCCTAGTTCATCCCCTAGAGAGTCTCTGAAAAAGAACAACATTTCACAGTTTACATCATATATATAACACGCTCCTGTGGCAAACAGTGTAGTTCCAGACATTTTGTTCTCATAAACCTTCCATGAATAGTTCCCAAGGAATGGATCAACTTAAACTACTCCAGGGTTAAAAAGAAGACATTGATCTGTAGCAATGGATAGCCTTGACAACACTGAAAATACGTATTAAACAGTTTACAGGTGCAACTTAACGGCAAATAAATCCCCAAAATAAATAGCTCTGTCAGTTTTCGACATTGGATGCTTTCCACATTAGTTTTAATGGACTCACCTAGCTGAAGGCGCGCGGTCATGTATCCGCACCAGATCATGAGTGAGAACGTCGTGCTCAACATCTACTGCAATCGCTAGCCAGATTAGATCAGACGATCCTCGTTATATTGATAACCTATCAACTATATCTTCGAACCTCCTCGCTTCTGTCTTTTGATTTCACTTGGTGGGTACGATTCATAGTAGAAGATGTTACTGGCTAAAGCGTTGTCAAACGCCGAATACCTGTTGCATCTTCACAACGCACCTAACAAATAACCAATGTGATCGTCCAAATGAGGCGAAACCATATCGAAGCGACGTTAAAATGATTTAAAGAATTCACCTTGAAAATCGATGAACGGAGTAAATAAACAACAAGAGAAAAAAGTGTAAAAATGTCTGAAAATAGGGGGGAGACAATGGGAAACGCACCTAATTGTCTGCTTTTTCCCATTTGAGGGGAACATAATGTGGATTTTCCCCTTTATGACGTCTTACGTTTTAAATGTCTCCGGTTTGTCTACTTTTCGCCTAAATACACACCAATTTGTCCAAATTCGGCCTAACGCCAAACGCATCCTGTCTTCGCCGTTATTTCCATAAAACACCGCACGACAACTGCAATCGACTTTAAAAATGTTCCATGTTTGATGAAATTTATTAGAAAGTACAAACGTCATATTGTACAACATTATGAGCGGTTGACGGATGCTAGATCGATCGTCATTTACTTTAATTTTAATTGCCAAATCTCATTGTAATTCGAAAACATCTACAAAAGAAAGAACATGTGGTTACGTGTTATTAATTAGGCACGTGTACCTAATTACAAGTGCATTTAAAATCAAACAGGCCCAATGAACACTCACTCAAAAGGTTTCTCATGCAAGTTAGAAAATAAGCGCATGTTTAAAAATGTGTTTATTGAAAATGAAGTTGAATATGAAAAATATTCCACTGGTAGTGCCTTTTTGTAACGCCTGTTGGGCTACTGAGAATTAAAGTTATCTTGTGTGTTCTGAAATTTAATGAACACAAGAATTTACAAAGATATCTAATTGCTATTCACTTAAAATTAGTACGTACATGTTCTTGCTTACTTCCATGAAGCTTTTGTGTTTTTTATCTCATGTGATGACAATACCCTTGTGTCGCGATGCAATGCATTTCTTACTTCATATGCAGCAGTGAAACCTCACTTCTGAAGTGCTGTTTTGATGAGGTGCCGACTAGTGTGAAATGGCTGGCAACTTCTGGTGTCATGACGTATGACAAAATATAGAGCAGAGATGTTCTATCTTTATCATTCGCCAGTCATCTGCAGTACAAACAGATTATCCTTCTAATTCTGTTGGCCTACAAATTTGTCTCTTATGTCTTTTTGGTGAAGACAAGTGTCCAACGTTCCCAGTTCCTCTTCAGACAACAAAGGCAGCTGCTGACTTGACAGTCCGTAATCGAACTGCCGCCGATGTTCACGCTCACCAGACTTCAGCAGTAGCTGCCTCATGTTGGCACTCAAGTCTAAAGTAACCAACGGTATTTTCTGCAGTATAGTATACTGTAACGACCGAACTGCTAGCATTCGGTTTGACGAACCAAAATGTATTCGAATAGGCCAGACTACGTTCTTTTGTATAGCTTTCCAAGCGTTTTTGAGACACTCGTATTAAATTATATCAAAACACAAATTTTGTGCTCAATTTAAACGGTTCTAATTTAGAAAAAGGGATAAATTATATCAAAAATACAAAATACCTCAAACGGTACGGCCTGTGCCATACAGTCAGAAGTTTCTCCAACGCAAAGTAACGTGCTAAACAATAAAAGAAACAGTTAATACTAAACGGTTTGATACCCGAGAATCACTAAAAATATTCCCAACAAGTTGGGATCAAATATCTACCTGCAGGGATTCCAACAATCCTCCCAAGCAGACAGTCAATGGTTGAGACTCACATACTGAACCACGCCGTGACCTTTGGCTTAGTCAAAGACGACCTTACTGTCAATAGTCCGGCAACGTGCAACAGAAAATTAGGTAACAAAAGATATGTCTTTAATCAAAATAACATAATAAAGGCTCATACGAGGAAGACTGAAGAACGAAAGGTTAAGTTAAACGAGATCTGAACAAAGGTTAAAATATACGACAGGAAGAAAAAACAGATAAATGACAGTACTGTCCAACATAAAAGTTGCGGAGGGATTTTCGTCGTTCTATTTACGTTACATATACAGTCTATTGAACCTTAAAAACTTAATCGCACACGTGAATTCCTCGGCCGCTAACGCACTGCCTACACGCCCAGATTCGGAACTTGAGGGCGATGTATCCCATTGTCTCGAACAAGTTCATCAACATCTTCAAAGTAAACACGCCTATTTGTCAATCGGTAAGACAATCGTGTCAAACAACGGAAATTTAGGATATTGAACATAGGTGTATCCAGCCAGCATCTCGGCCACATCCATGTCAACGGAATTGTAAAGAAACCCTCTGCAATTATTTGGGAATTTCGTAACATCACTCCTAACCGTTACTTTACAAACACTTATTCTACCGTCAAATCCTACTTCAATACTAAGTTGACAAGATGGAATTCTCCTACTATCCATTTTATTCATACGATTTTTCGCATTTTCATTTTTGCTATATCACTATTATACCAATTGTGACTGGACACTTTACTCTAAATCATTCTGACCTTTATTGAATGACCTCTCTAATTTGCAAATAAAACAATTATGAAGTATATACGTCGTGACAGATACAAACGTTAGCCTCATTTTGACCTTTTTAAAATATCATAATTATGTACTTATAAATGTAGAGCCTGATGATAAAGTTATTGAAAACAATTGTTCGCTCAAATATTCTTCATTTTCGATTATTCTATGGGCATTTTAAAACTTTCTGAATACATATAGAGGGCCTGTATTTTTGTATGGCTAAGGCTTCCATAAACCTTACTATACGCCCTTTTACACCTTTGTACAACACCACAAAAGCCTAGTTCAGATCAATCTTATGAACTGTTTCAATTGTGTTTGGCAAGCGACGACGATGGATGTGTATCATCTACACTTATAGGATCATTTGATTTTATTTGTTTCTGCAACCATTTAAGTACATGTTCATATACCCTAATTTTGAGATCACGATTACTCCTCCTAATGTACATGTAACCACACACACATTTAAATTGGTAAACACAGTAGGTGAACTTCAGATATTAAAATGATTAGAAGGAAAATAAAATAAACGAGCAAAATTTCAAAGGTACTACTTTGCTTTGCAATCAGTTTGACAGTTGGCGAACCTTGTTTGTATAAATCATCGGTAATCACACTGACATTTTGTGGGTGACATAAACCATTTTCGGAAAAGCCATTAAGGAGACGTTTGAACCGAGTTATAGTTTCACTGCAACGAAGGTTTACCGGGAGTCTGTTCCACATGGTTGAATAGCGAATAACGAAATACATTTTGGCGTAAGTTTGTGTAGGTTCTCGGAATCGCTAGGATATTTTTCTTATTGCGTAGGTTGTGGGATAATATAATAGAGTATGAAGGGGTGGATGCCGAAGAGTAAGAAATACCGTTTATAAGCCGGTAGATGAAGACAAGGTTTAATTTGATACGCCTTATCCAGATAGGTTCTACCTTGAGTTGTTGACATCTTTGGTGGCAATACTTGTTGTCATAATATCCTAAAACGTCTTTAGAGAATATTCTTTGAGCACCTTCAGTTTTCATTCAAATCATTATGCCTCCAATTACTGTAAACTAGAACAGTATATTGAAGGATGGGTATGATACATTATTTCACATAATCATAATGTTGATTCGATGTTATTGAAGTTTATCATCATTAATCCGATGAGCTTTCTTGCTTTGGGTACTTAAGTTGTTATAAGCTCGGAAAAGTTTAGACTGTTGCTATATCTCAAGCCTAAGTCACGATCAGTGTTGAGGCGTTTAACTGTGTGTTTGTGTAGGATCAGATTAAGGCTAGGGCTGCTGCCAATGTAAATAAATCCACATTTTTCAATATTCAGTGACAGGTTCCAAGAAACAGTCCATTTGTACAGCTCGTTTATTTCTTCTTGGATTACCGCTAAAATATAGCCTTTGGTGGGAGAAGAGAATGAATAAACCACTTCTAGGTCATCAACAAAAAGGAAAGGTTCACCATACTGAAAGAGGGGACACACGTCATCGATAAAAATGAGAAAGGGTAATGGGCCAGTGACACTTCCTCGTATAACCCCGCTGGCTACATTCACAGGTTCGGAGTAGCAAGATCCAAGGGTAACAACTTGACTACGTTCTACTAAAAAAGATTTCAGCCAAGATAAAAGGGATTCCATATGCCGAATGAAGAAAGTTTTAGAAAAATAAGTTTGCGTGACTGTCGAAGGCCTTACCAAAATTGAAGTTCAGAATTATCACTGACTGACCATCATCTCTTCTCTGGGTAATTTGAACAGAAAATTCCAAGTGTAATGTGGAGCATGAGTGTTTAGTCATAAACCCGTGTTGAGATAGGCTAATCAGACTAGCCGAAAGCAAGAATGACAGTAGCTGTTTGTGGATGTTATTTCTTATGGTTCTAGATAGCACGGATGTCAAGTTAGTGAACCTATACTTAGCAATATCACTGCGTGACCCTGTTTTGAATCTCGGGGTGATGAGCCATGTCTTCCATACAGATGGATAGGCTCCATATTCCACAGATAGGTAGAGCAGTTTTAAACAGAATAATGGAAATATTAAAGTCTGATGTGGTTCTCATTGGAAACAATATTACTCACATACTGATAAGTTTCCTAACTGAACACTTGAATTGATTTCCTAAGTCCTTCGATGACCTCAGGCCAAAGTTAAACGCCGATATGAACACGAGAGAAAAGACTCGAATTGTGGAGAGTACGCTATACACCAAGATTCATCTATGTACAGAAGATCTAGAGTATTTAGTGCATTTCCGATGGCCTCGGGCTTCTGGAACCCTACTAGACATAGTAGCATGATAGATAGTCATCTAATCAGAAATTTGACACGCAGTTACTTACTTCCTAGATGTTTCTGAGAAAATTCCATTCAATTTTGATTGGATAGAATGTTTCCTGATGTTTTCAGGGCCCCTCTGAGCTTTTTTCCAAGAATATCCTTGATCCCTACCCTCGATGCACATGTTTTCCTAATTCATAGTACGAGAACTTCCGAGATTTTAAGAGCATTTGGCGGGACCAGTAGGAAGGCAGTAGTAGTCATTTCTTTCTTGGCAGAAGTATATACACACTAAAAAACGTTTATTGTTTACACGTTCAAGTAGCAACTGATGATTTCTTTGAATCATTTGTTTATATTTTTAACTTTTGATTAAAATATTTTGTATTACTAAGCATCATATACAGGCTACAACGTAAAGGAGCAATCAAGCTATATCATCTTTTTATTCAAACAGTGAGTTTAGAAGTTCCGAGTTATTTTCGATAACTACGAGATTGAACTATGGCAATAGGTAAGGTATGTTTGATAACCATAGACTTAGAATAGAGATCGGTGGTAGAAAAGATTTTTTAAAAAAGCTTTAAGAATAACAAATATTATAAAAAGTCATTTTCTCATTACGTTTCTTCAAAACTTTACAAAAGCAAATGGTAATTTCTGTGCATATGAAAAAGTAATGAACAAAGATACATTTGAAAAGCAACATTTACTATGTAAGTAAATAGTGTTATATACATTTAAAATTAAAATGATGTTTCTTTGAACTGATGAAGGATGAGAATTCCTCTTTATCGCCCATGTCGTTCTCTTCGTTCTTGGTTAGCTCGTGGCTCCAAACTGAATGGTAGTAATGGACTAAAATACACCAAGAAAAACGTTAATGTAATGGTTGAAGTGAAATTTCTACTTTGCACACTCAACTATTCAGAAATAAAGTATATAGTAGAAGATGAAACAGATTCAATAAATTGGAAATGAAAATCGAAAATGATGATGATAAGTCGTGACTAGTTGAGGTTAACAAGGTTAGAGAATGGGAAAGATACCACTAATGCTGCTAGGTGACGATCGTTCAAATAGCGAATTAAAATTTAATAACCAACCGAAAATACTACATAGGAATGTGTAACAGCTTAGGTTGGTTGGTTAAGAGTTGACCCCAAACAACCAAGCATATGCCAAAACAGTATTGTTCAAGTATTCATTCACTTCCTTATTTTGTATAAGCGTTATATTCCCAATTGAGCGATAGAAGATAACTACGAAAAGGACACTGAAGTCAATTAATGAAGCTGCACTACTTCTATGCTACAAAGAACAATAAAATCATAAGCAAAAATTCAAATTATTCATAAAAAAAACCCACTTACATGGATCTAGCACCAACAGACCAATTGGGTAAAAGTGATGTAGTATGCAATGGATTAATAGTCGGGATTTTTATACCAAATGGTACATTCGGCATACTGGATAGATTTACAGTATTATGATTGGAGAAAGCACCACGTACAGTACCAAATCTCGCCCCACGACCTATATAAAACAAAAAAAACTGAGCTATACAATGTATCGTGATATGAATGAAATAAAGAAAGAAAATGCTGCATACACATATTAATAAGTCCTGAAAAAAAGATGATCTAATTATGCGATAAAAAATTATATGAACTCGATTTCCATTATTTTGGAGTCTGTATGAAACTAGAAACAGCCGCAAAAAGAAATACAAATTTAATGTAAATACATTGAATTAATTTCTTAGCACAAAAATATCCTTACCTCTCATTGTTCTATTATCACGATATTGTCTAGCATGAGTTGTTTCCTAAAATAAAATTTTTAGACATAGATGATTGTAGATGATAAATTAAAATAGCATTCGTATACGACAAGAAAAAGTTGTGAAGTAAACAATGAACAACAAAACAGTTACTAACTTCTAGTCTGAGCCATGTTGGTAGGTGTAGACTACTTGTTTGGGGTCCACGTGACTATCGTAACCAATGGTTGGAGACTGTTGGACAAGGATCAGAATCGATCACAATGGCGTCGGTGTATACACTATCTGTCTTCCCTTAAACTAAGAGATTAAAATCACTTCATATCTTTCTTTCTACGAACTAATTCTTTCTTCGTGTACTATGTTCTTATATGCAATCTTTCTTTTATGTATTACCACAACTGAATTGACTACTTTTATGAATCCGGTGTCCATCTTGTTGTGTTAATGTGGCATGACAACTTGGACCGATGCATATATGTGCCTGGTCCTACGTTGTAGCTGACTGACAATGTATGGTTCAAAATGTCAACTATCCAGTGTTTTCTAATCCAAAATTATTATTATTAAGACGAACTGGTTTTTCAACCATACAAAAGAACAAAAAATGTAATACATGATAAAACTATAAAATTCAAACAAGTAGCAGACAAATTGCTTTACTTAATATTCATGTTGCTTTGTTAGCTTATAAATTCTTAGTACTGGGATTGTATCTTAAACAAAAATTCGACAGTAAACATACAAAAACCAGTATCCAGATATACAAAATTAAGTGTGAAAAAGATCTGATCTAAAATATATTTAATATGCCTGAGACTTTATCATAAGTTTAAGATTGTTAGAATATTATGATGATATAAAAGATTTTACATGCGAAATATACACATTTTCAAATTATCTTCTTGCGTAAATTGAACACGGAGGTAAAATGCTTTCTCGAATAAATTTTAAGAATTACACTTTACTCATTTCACTGTATCTCTATTTCATTTTATGTTTTAAAGTTTTAAAAGAATTGAATTACTCCATCAATACAGGATTTAAACTGTTACAAAACACTCAAAATACATTTCTAAAATAGCTATGTTATCAATCAAATACTCTAGGATATAATGTAACCACCAGAACTACTTAGACTTCAAGGGCGTTATAGGTAAGATCTAATAAAATCAAAACAACGCATGCCACATTTTAATGTTAACTTTCTAGCTTTTAACACAAACTACTTTAACTTCAAGAGTTCAGCTTAAAAACGATAAGAAATAGATGAACGAAACTAATTTTGACTAACAAGTAAAAATAATTATAAACAGAGACTATGTTCCAAACAGAAACCCATACTTCAATAATTCCTTCTTCCTTTTCTAATTTTGTAAAATCATCAACGTGTAAACTAGGAGGACGACTTGTATTCAGTGGTCTGGAACGGAACGGATCACCACGAATGCCTGTTAGATTCGAATTGAGCTGTCCAATAGTAGATCCCAAAGCGACAGGAGCGGTATTACTCGATGAAGAATTTGATGGGGTTGCATTGCGTAAGATAAAACCTCGACCACGCATTGGTGCAACTGAAATAATAAAGAACAATAATAAGTCATTCTATTTAATACCATAATTTTTGGTTACAGCAAAGAATCTTTAGCATGGAATATGTATTGTGATAAATTCCTATTTCATGTTTGATGTATACATCTTAATATAATCATCCTTCATTTCCTCAAATACAAATAGGAACGAAAGTATACCGATCACTGTTGTAGTTCTGCTTGATTTTTTGCAGCATTGCTATAAGTTTTATTTTATATGAGAATGCAAATACATCATAAGACTATAATAGAAAAGCAAATTGCAAATAAGTAGAAATGAGAATATTATTTTCAAGATTGTAATATACTATAATTCATTTTATACAACAGCTTAAGCTCAAACATGTTTTCAGATTTTAAAAATACCACTTACCGAATTTTTTAAAAGTTGTCCCAGTTTGTATAATTGAAGACTGACCACGTCTACGTTTCTGATGTCTAATGGCTACTTCACTTGCATCATTTAAATGTCCATATTTGGCTAATTCATCACGAATTCGCATTTTATTACAACCATTTGTTGCAATATCATTTAGATCACAATGTACTAAATCATTTTGATAAGAAATAGATACTGGAATCTATGCAATAAAGTGGATAAAGACGAGAAATTAACGGTATTATTGATTTTCAGATATGTGAAAATTTTCAACTAAATTCAGAAGTACATCAAATAAGTCCCTTTTATATTGTAAAGGGAAAAAAGAAGGTAACAACAGATAGCTAAACAGGATATGATAGAAGCAGAAAGTAATGGAATACACAGAAATCTAAAATAAAGGTGTTAGAGATGCAGAGGAATATACCAATAATTATCGTGTTAAGTCTAATGGTGTCCTTGGACGTTAAATAGACATTTCAATTGGTCGATATTCATTTCACCTGTCAAATATTGTACAAATGTTGTTTTCTATTTTATGGTACGACGTGGTCTGGTTGGTATATAAATAGAGTATGTCTGAAATATAGTGATTCACATCTCAGAGGCTGTGACTTGTGTTCTGGACTCAACTGGCTGGGCTAGACAGCGAAGCAGGGCCAATCGGGACTCTAGGTCGTCCTTACGTGTTTACGTGTCACTGAATCGATCGATAAGTACGCTGCTCCATCTAAACTGCAATCCACACGTTACAACAAAAGGCTATGGTTATGGAATGGAAAACCGTCAGACGAACTACCTTTTCACTCATAGATCTGGCTTAATGGCGCTTATCGCTAATACAAAGATGAGTGAGTACGCCTTTCAGGAAGTTAAGTTTAATTTTATAAATGATCTTAAATGTTGAGTCCGATATTTCATGAACGTAATCAACCATATATTATGGAATGAAAGATTTCATACCTCTGAGTTGTCTTTTATGATGGCGTTTTTACAATGCATTATGTGAAGGAGGATGGATCCAAGTTATTTTACAGTTCACAGGGACAGAGCTATGAACATTCATCATTTGTCCGTTCCATGTAGATTTTCTTTGAATGGACATGTTTACAATACTAACGATTGTCCATAAAACGAGATACAGAACCCGAGATTTTTAAGAGGCAAATTAGGCGGAGTGACATTCATGAAGATTTTTCAGTTAACCAGAGAAATACGCAATCACATATTCTCTATCATATATTTGGCCATGATCATGCAGTATTCGACTCAACCTAATTTAGTGAAAGATTCATGTAAATATCACCTTTACATTCCAGAAGCGTTTTCGATACGCGTCATTAAATAAAATTTATGAGTACAATAACAGTTTGTGAGGTTGCTTTCTTTGTCACGACCCTAGTTAAAAAGACAAATATTAGTTTACATAACGCTGTCGCATTTCACTGTGTGGATTAATTATTATTGGTAGGTTCAATGGTCTAGATTTATGAATATAAACGTTCATGAAAAGAAAACTTCATAAACGGAAGTTTTTAGAGCCGTGAATGTAAAATCAATTTGAAAATCTATCTTATAACAGATGGAGGTCTTGCGTTCAACCTTGAGTGAATCAAATTAAGAAGAAACAATCGTACAATGTCTCGCGCTTCTCACCCAATAGTTTCCAAGATAATTTCGGTTTACGATAAAAATTAATTCCAAGCTATGTCAAGCTTTTAACGAAAACATTAAACGAATCTATTATTTTAACAGAATTTTATCCGTAGAGTATATAAACAATCTACCAACATTGAATACGTACAAATAACTGAAAATTAGATAAACAAATTGTAAGTAACATGATACATAATAGTTACTATTTCATTAAAACATCGAGAGTGCCTAATAACTATAAAGACAACATACCACAATAATAAGAAAAAAAACTATCATTTACCTGATGACCAATATATTTCGACCCACTTAAAGGTAATTCCATATCAATATCTTCCGAAATCTTATCATACGCAGCTGAAAAATTTTCAAACAAACATTTAATTGATTGATTCTGTGTCTTTTTCAAATTTTTACCATCTAAATTTAGTTTGACGAATTTTTTCTGATGATCTCGTATTAATACACTCAATGATCGAGCATTTGGTAGTTTTGATCTTAATTTGTACATATTTAATTCATCTGACAAGGAATCTTCATTTATTTTAATTGTCGCTACCAACCTCGCAGTAGAAGTGGTTAGCTCTTTTAATTCAGGTATATCATATTCATGAGATAATAAGGATAAAAGATTTTTCATGCCACTTCTTAAATATTCCAGTGATGGTTCATCGTCAGCTAACATCTGAGAAAAAAACGAAATAGATATAAATGATACTTTATGTGCTATAGGGAAGAAAGTGAGTTGTATACGATACTTGGTCTATCATACACAGTCACTCAAATCCGATCGTTCGATAGAGAGCCAAATATAGACGAGAACAAAAGTTTATTAACACACACATTATAAAAAACAGTTAGCAAGTGGTAGCAAAAGTAGGATGAACTTTACAAAATAAGATAATCTGTTATATTTAGTATAACTAGATATGCCTGTCTTTCAACGTTGACCAATTGCTGGCCCGTAATAATTATATCATCCATCACCATTGTAAATGGTTTCAAATATTGGACTATGATTTATTTGCATGAGCTTTAATTATATTTTTACTACTACAACCTAACCGTTTTAAACTATGGTAGAAAACTCAGGATTAACGTTAGTGCCCTACTACTAGAAATGTTAAAATCAATTGCTCAGTCAGTTTAGTTAAAATGTATGTTATCTGTAATAAATAATTACATACAAATTTTACTAGAATCCAGTTGAATAGTTTTAGTCACCTTTATCAGTGTAACATTTTATTCAATCCCTGTTATTGTGTGACAATCGGTCAGCACCATTAATAATATATGTTTCGATTCCGACGTGATAGGACTTAACTGGTCACGATTCCCCACTAGAACGTCAGGAGTCGCTCTCAAAGACAGTCCACTAGTGAGTCTCAAAATTCCAGAATGCTAGGATCCTGAACAGGTTGTGAATGAGCAATGCTGAAGTCATGAATTAGAATAAAATAGCTGTAAGGACTTCATCAATCTCTATTTATCAAACTATTGTATTATAAAAGGTTAAACCAATACATGAAAATACCTAAACAATTACGATCTGACGTTTAAAAAGCACCATTCTTTAAATACAACGTCAGGAATATGTGCTAGTGAGTCAAATAAACACCCAATAAATGTACATAGAAATACAATAATTAGCTAAAACGTTATGCAGATGTGTAGAGGTCTAGTCATCTACATTTTGAATCACTACAAAAACGAGAACTCACCAAGAGAAATGTTGAGAACGTGAAAATTGATACCGAAAGTACTAAAAAAAACTAAACTCACTACATGGTGAGTAATTCAAAAGACACATAAAAAATCGTGTAGGTAGAAGAGGCTGATAGTGCAACAAACAAATAAAAGAGAAGTATTGAAGTCAATAAGAGATGAAGTGATTTATTGATGTACTGATGAGTTGTGTAGAAACGTAATAAAAATTTAGAGCAAAGGTTGAAAGCCTCATAATAGGCAGGTATGATACTAACCTCTAATAATGCATGAAGATCTCGAACAGGCTTGCCCTGATCTCCATTTCCAGACCAACCCAATAACTCACGAACACGTTCACCAGAAATATGAAGTTGTCTGGTGAATAAATTACTTGTTTTATTTACATGTTTATCATCTATTTGAACACCTAGTGATGCACTATCGAATTCTTCACATTCATTCCAATTTATGCATTTGGACATAAAAGTTAGCGGTAGTGTACTGTGATCTGTTAATAATGATTGAATCAATCGCAAACAACCAGTCAATGTAGCCTGACAATCTGGATTATCTGCACTAAAACTATCGTTAACACGTTGAACCAAATTAGCAAATAAATGCTGACCATTATTAAATGCAGTAGAGCTATCCAGTGATCTATAAAAATGAATTGTTATATAATAAATAAAAAACATATTATAATTATAATGTAAATAGAATTAGACTGACGTATACAAATAATTTCTGCATCAACCAACGATTGGATAAAATGAAAATTCCTTGTTTAACTGTTTCGATATGCAATTCAATAAGCGGGTGACCATCATGTTATCCGTTTTGAGTTGCACTTTTGTCTGTGAGAGAGGGACGCATAGTGATAATTGGTAGAGTAAAATTCCAAATTGGAGTTTAATGGTTTGAGCTGATACCACCCAACCTAACTTACTTTAGCCAACTGATTAATATGCATCATTATTCCTATGTTAAAAAGCTGAATCGGTCGCGAAATTTCATTATATACTTGGATGATATAAACTGTGAAATACTAGGATAAGTTACATAGCATACGAAACATGGACTTCTTAAGTATATACTGAATGATACATAATGCTAGGAAATAGAGATTGAGTTATGAAATCAGCTATACAATAATGTGTATATACAGACAAAATAATTATATCCCATTGATTGTTTTAAACAAAACCTAGATATATTAACAAATCAATGTTCATGATTCAGAGTTTTGCGATTGCTAAGTGCATACAAAAACTGATTGCTTTATACTGTAGTGGTACTTATACTGTACTCCTAAACAAAGTTATTCTTCTTGAACAGATTTTAAACGAGAAAAACCAGATAAATTATCCGAATTTCATTCATTGACTTGTACATCTTTGTCTATATCCTTATTAAATAGTATTAAACATTCAAATTATTTTTTGTACAGTTAATTATCAGCATTTACTCTTGTATTATTTCATAAATGTTTATCACATATCTATGTTTACCTGAGAATTGTATTGATTTAACTATTGTTTATTCGACCACATAAACTGGGTCACATCTATTTTTTCTATCCATTTAGATTGCATAGTACGTTTCCCCATAAAAATGTTTGAAATACATGAATCCTCAATACTACTTATGTTTTATATCATTCCTGTTATCGTATTCGTTATATAACGGTTAGTAAATACATGAAGTTAATCAGGATCCCTATTTCATTAATGGAGTCAGATGAATTGGTACAATATAATAATCAAACAATAAATAATATGGAAGCTATTTCTTGAGAAAATGATCTCACAAAAAAAGCAAACTGTACGTATAGTTTACATTTTTAGCTCACAAAATATTAGACCTGATAAAAGTAGGGATTGAAATAGGTATGAAGAATGTTTGTTTTTGAAAATACTCAACACCGTTGGTGAATAATGCAGCTTAATATTTAATACTAAACAAAAAAGCGAAAAATAATTATCATTTATAAAAATATAATGAGAGAATTTCTTTTTCTTTTAAATTAAAATTATCTTACTCTTTAACTATAACAAAACCTGGATCATGTTCAGTGATTATGATCAAGGGATCTAGTGCAGATGGTAAAGTAGTCATATCTCTATCAGGATGATTAATATGTTTGATAAGTATAAGGACTAATTCTTTGAGTAAATTTAAATCTGGTAAATTATCTGCCAGAAATTGTGCTTCATCTTCATCACTAGAAGAATCTTCATCTGAACATTTGACATCACTGTTATTAGTGTACTTTGTATTAGTTGTTGATAATTTCACATCAACAAGAAGACTAAGGCATTGCTAAAATAATTAATAAAAATTGATGATATCAGGAAATATTCGTTAAAGAGATTTTTATAAGAAACATTTTACAATCAATCACAAGTAAAAGTGAATTTCGCATATGAATCAACGATAAATGGATAACACCAACAGGCGTATAAGAGTTTATCAGTTGAGTGATACCTAAAATTCAATCGATGAAATTCAACCTTAGACATTTAAAAGCAGTGTGTCGTTATTTCCCGGTTAGAATGATCTACAAGCAACATAAACGAGTTACTTACTGATAAGCATAGAGGAACAGATGTTACGCAAATAGATTTTAAAAAAAACCAATCAACATGATCTCTTGAAGTATACCGTTAAGAATATAATACAGGGGATATCAACACTGAGTTCGAGACTAAGAACAAGTATACAACTTCTGTATAAACAGTGACCAATTATTCACCGTTAAATTTAGAATTACTGATTAAACTTACTATGTAAACTATCATATGAATATTGGTGTAAAAAATAACAAACCTCATAAGAAATAAATTATTGGGCCAATATTATACAACGGAAGTAAAAACAAACATTATACTGATTTTTAAAATATAAACTAAATAATGGAAGTAATGTGAGAATAAAATTGTTACATTACAATAAAGTGTATGCTGATGATGCTGTCTAGAAAGATAATGCAATCTTCATAGCTGAACTCTTCACTGAATAACCAAGTACTAAATTTAAGTAAAAATTAATTTTAAAACACACACAGTGATTTCAGTTGAAGTTTATTCAATGACTTGCAGTGTGTTTTTATTTGACACGACTTATTTAGTGTAGAGTTAATTTATATTATTTCCGATCCATCTTGATTGAGTTAATTAGTGTACTGTGGCCTACAGTTTAAGCGACGATTGCACAGTCGGATAATTTTTGTAATTAATAGTCAATCAATAAGCCATAAATAACTAAATTGACTTAAATGTAATTTAATTCTACATCTCGGTTCCTGACAAATACACTCTCTATCACCCTTATCCATAGTGAGAGGGATTATTGTTAAAGCGTTGTGTATTAGTCGTTCGTATTGTCCAGTACGCATAGATCACGTTCCGTATCACAAGAATCTCTCAAACGCTTGCGATTCAAAATTACATTACCCAATTGCAATCCAAAACATGAGAGGAACTGATATGTACATTGGTACCACACCCACCCTCATGAATAACTGACAAATGTTAATTTTCTACATCAAAAATGGTCGTCTAAAATGCAGTATAAGCGTGAGATTCCTGACTGATCAACTAGAATACAATGGATATTTTAAAAAAAGTGGGTTTTTTTATGCCAATTTAGAAACTTGGAAAGGTCATTCGTTTAGATTAATTACATGAGCATTATATTTGCTATGACATCATGCAATATTCCGAGTTTCACAAAACATCACAATGAATAACTTAAGACGATATATAGTCATTTGTTTATATCACAGGTGACAATCACTATTTTGAAAAGTGTATAATAATTGTCCAATTAAATGCTCGCATAAGAAAGTGAAAATCAACTAGTTGAAATGTAATTCATCATCACTTAACTAATAGTTCCAGGATTGAACAAGTACATGATCAAATTAATCAAAATATTATTAATTCAAAATATTTAATGAATTAAACGTACAAGAAGTTTAATTTGAACACAGATGCATGAAGTCTTATCAGAATAGTCCGATAAAACTGAGTCGACAACATTTAGAAAATTCTGCCGACGAAGATTTACAGATGATGAAGGTTCTGGACTGGAGGCAGCATTCTCGGAATTCTCAGATTGATGATTAACCCTAATGAAGTTGGAAAAAATATAACAAACTTACAGTAACCCTAAAAACAACGGGAATGTCTAACATTACTGTGAGAATTACTGCTAAATATAATTTCACCAAACGATATTTTTTAACAACATAACATAACAGTAGATCCCACTAGGCAATAAAAAAGGAAAATCTAAAATGAAGTGATGGGTAATGTAATTGTGTAGCAAAAATGTTCCCAGAGCGAAACATAAGTAAAAACCTTACCAAAAATTCACTTCAAGTCCTAATTCCAATATTGAAAATGATAAACAAAAAGTCTGATGCGGTCATACGTTCTAATTTCATTATTTTATTTATTTATTTAAGCACATAAACATTGGTACAAGGAAGCACCAAATACATATGCACTATATAAATCTTTTGATTTGTGTGAGGGCCGGGGTACTACTATCCGGGTGCCCAAACCGAAGCAGTTGGTTTTCCTAGGGGGCCACACCCGGAGCCTTTGATCTAAAGGTCTCATCCACAAGGCAGTGGAGCAATATCAGGAGATGGAATCTCATGGTAGCCGGTGACCAACAATTGGTTCATACACAATTTGTCCCCTCAAGATCATGGAGCCCATGTGCACGATTGGTTTAGAATCAGGGTTTTCCAACTCGCCTAGGTGCGTCCTCCGAGTCCACCAACCCGGTTAAATCGAAGAACATTCGCTTTTTGCTCTATCAACTTCGTAAACAACATCACCGTCGCGAAAAGGCAGTGAGTAGAACCACCCTGGCAGTGAATGCATGTGCCTGGCTATCTGAGAGTATTTCGATAGGGAGAGCTGACTCTACTTACCCTCATCATACCAGGCCATTTGGGTGCTAATTTCGCCATAGGTTAGTACCATTTATCCCAATACACAAAAACAAAACTAAAATGCGAACCAAAACAAAGTGGGCGCACATACACCTAAATAAATCAAGATAGCATTCTATTACGATTAAAAGCACTCTGATATCGTCTTATCTTTAATTACAAAACTACCTGTATCGATTTTGATAATGTAGGAAAGCTGCACAAAAAATTGTTATAACGCTCAACTTTCCCTTACACGAATGAGACGTTAATTTGCTTTAGACGAATATCTATACTAGATACCGTTCCAGTGTCTATTCTACAGAACCTCAACATAACTCAGATTAAGAACACGTGACTAGCCTGACTGGAACGTATGTATATTTCCAAACCAAAAGCCGACAACAATCACAATAATGATAAGGGTAGGAAAATATATAACTCATAGAATACCTGTCAGACTATCTACTAGTTTGAATAGGTAAACAACCAATCATTATTTTCCTCGCTCAACCATCGAAACTAAAAGTGTTTTAGTTAAAGAAAATTAAAAATGGTAATCCTTTTTTGATGAAGAATTATCAAATTATTTAGATTTACTGTTTGACTGGATATTTTGCAAATTACCGTAAATACATATGCACTAAATAAATCAAATGATCTGTGTGAGGTATGGGATACTGCTAGGCGCCCAAATTGAAGCAACAACAAAAAATTGAATGGGTTTATAAATGACTATACGTATATTGATTTCATATTGCTTGAAAACAATGTATAAAATATAAGTTGATTATTTTGTACTATTTTACTTCGAAATGTAGGCCATTCCCAAATTTAGGTACAGTATTGTCAGAAAATGTCATCAGATCATACAGTAACGAAGAGTAATTTATTGAAAGATATTTAACTATTTAGAATATCAGTTCAATGAGGAGAATAGGGTTGTAAAGAACTACTCATTTTAAATTTGTAAATGTATTATATACTACTGAATTACTTTGCTAGTAAAATATTACGAATAAAAACTGCAGGATAACCACAGTTTTTTTAACAATAAACATTAGTACTAATGATGACGATAAAAATAACACAATAATTAAAGCCCAGTGATGAGAAATACCAAAACAATAGAAACAACTTACGATTGATGACGTAATGCATCTAATACGGCATATCGATAAAATGGTATTTTAAGCAGAATGAATAGCATAGATAATGCAGCATTCAATTCAGTAGATTCGATTTGTTTTATTGAAAATTTTACTAAATTTGCATTATTACTGCTATAATTATTATTAGTAGTAGTAATGTTCTTTGCATTATTATTGAATTGCGAGTTTATTGTAACAGATGAATCGGTCATAGAATTAGCTTGCCAAGAACTAATTCCTAAATCCTGTTGTGATGTTAATCGTGGATCAAGTATAGGTTGTGGATTTAATAACAATTTTGTACTAGGAGCGTTTAATTCGCCAGCTGAATCATTATTTTTATTCATTGAAGATGATGAAGATAAACTCTCAACTGTTTTTGAACTGAATACCGAAAACAAACAGTTTAATTAGTTAATATAGTAAAATAATGACGAATATCAGGGAAACAGAAACATAGGACCTCGCACAAATGGCTTAAATGTAGGCTTAAAGATAAAGACAATGAAACAAGGATATAGTAGTAACCTATGAATCAATCAACTTTTAATTTAAATTGTGTTCATTGGTGCAAAATTCCAAGTTGACACATCAAAGATTGAAGAAATTAAGTGACACAATTCAAAATTCACCATAGTGGTGGTACAGTTGCATTCATAGTAACTCTTTCATGATATAATTTGTTCAATTCCATTTCACATAGCATATTATTACTTTTGTTTCATTCCTTCTAAACTACGTTTCTAATTTTTAGCTTTCCATTGTAATTTATATGATTAATTCACTCTCTTAAGCTCCTCGAACAGCTGATTGCATCTCTTGTTATAATGGTATAAAGCGTAGCAACTTAGATTAATACATAATCGTGAGAGGTTAGATGTCATCTAGAATTGAAAAGTAAGGAACGATTAAAAGTTTTCACATGCTTCACATCAGCACAATAAAAGAGAAGATTGAGATGAAATAAAGAAAATAACCCGAAAATAACTAACGGAATTAAGCTAAACTTTGACAACACAGGCCAGTAACAAACTGTCGCATCATAAAAGACCTTGTGAATTTTGCTTGACCTCTAATTGAGCTTGAAGATCAACCGGTAGTTCTAAATCATTACTCTACTACTCTGATTACAGTTTAAAAAGAGAGTGAATCTAACCCAATTAGTTATCAACCCGAAGTCTAGGAAGAAATTCGAGGGACTAAGTAAGAGAATAACGACATACTGCATTACAGAATGTATATATATAAGCTAAGAGTAGTTCATTTCATGAAAATGCTAAGTTATAATTAACATTCTTAAGTGTCGACTAAAACCCAAGGGAAAACAAAAAATCATACCACAAATTCTCGATATTATCTCCATCATTTAATGTACCTTCCGTTGATTGTTTTTCTTGTTTTTCAGTTTCATTTAATATTTGATTTCTAATCTTAAAGATAAATAGATAGATAAATATTGCGAGGTGAATGGATGTAATTCTTTTTCAGAAAAAGTAAATTATAATGGACAAAAGTGAGTCAGTCTTAGGAAAAAAGTGAAATAATTAAAATAACATATACTGTGACCATCAGATGGATTCAACAGATTATTTAGGGTAATCTTTAGTTGGCAAACCGATTTGTATCACGGGTGGATGATTTTGGTGAATTTCCGTTTTCTGATCTGTAAGGTTTAATCGTGCTCCTTAATATCTCAATAGCCATTGGCAGGGTAGTCAAAATCAAAACATCCAGCTCAGAGAGTGAAATGCCATCAAAATGATCCTTGTGTATGATACTTGGATCATGAAATGATTCCCATCAACCAATTGACCAATGTTATCCTGAACAATCTAATCACTTGTTAGTTTCTTTCTGAAACAAGAATAAACCAACGAGTAGATAGTGTAGTTGGTTATATAACCAACACTAACTGGTATTGGAGTTCATCAATACACTCGTTGAGAACGAAATCTATATGTATTTACATTTTGATAGCTGTAATCTAGTCTGTAGAATCTCAAGGTGATAACTGGAGATGTGGTGTAAATTCAACCGCATTCCAAATCAAAGTAGACAGAGAGAGTGAAATGGAAAACGCTAACTCAGTAGTTGACAATACACAACTTCAGCAAACATCACAATCCATCACTCTATTCTCTGGATATCATAATATTAAAAAAGAAACTTAACCCAGAAAAAGTGTGATAAGATACTATTATATAGTTATAGAATTTTTAGCCGTTCTTAGAACTACATTAAGTTAGTTCTAATATTCGCTTTTAAGCAATATAAAGGCAGAAGTCGATCACTTTTGAATTTCGCCCGAAAAATTAAGTCACTTTTTTAATTCCCATTTGTTTATTTCTATACAAAATTTTTACCAGCAAGATATTGGACAAACGCTTAATCTTATACAACAGTATAACACAATCTATAACCTAATGAAATGATTAGAAAACCACATATGAGAATATATAAAAAAACTCAACATTAGAAATAGATTAAACATAAATTTAAGAAATAAAAATAATAATAACACCAAGAAAATACTTACATCACCGATACTATCCAAACATGCATTAGCCAATAAACTGGCGAACGGTAAACGACAAATATCAGCTAAACGTTCAACAAATTTGAATAGATTACAGAACAGAAGATTGTTAGGTGATGAAATAGTTGCACTTAATAACTGTATCATTCCAATTAATTCGAAAGATAAAGCCAGAAGATGTGCAGCCCATATATCTCGAGAACTATTTATCTAAACGAATGAAGATCAAGAGAAGAGAAAATAAAGAGGGGGGAAAGAGACAGAAAAAGAAGTAACAACTCTTTAATGCAAATTTAAAACTACTTTAGTTACTATTCACAATAAGTCATTAAAAAAATTGAATTTGTATAATAGCCCACAATAATCTACTAAAAAAAATAAACAAGAAAACTATAATATGACCAATGAATTCGGATATTGATTCCCATATACAGGTATCAGGAGTTATGACATAAGTGCTGCTTAGCAGCACATATGCTTTAAGTTAGTTGTCATCATAAATCTACAAAATCTGATTAGTTAGTCAATAAAACTGAAATTAGAGCTTGTTACAAATATGTATTAACCCAGGTTGCTATACCAAATTAACAAGACGCGATGAAACTGACAAAATGATTGGCAAACGAGCTAAACACAGTGTACTGGTGATGAGAATGAAAAAAACTAACCATTGAAAATATGTTTTGAAAAGACAGAATGGGACCCGAGATCGAAAAGCAAGAAAACGAACGGATACATTTACACAACCGTAATCGCATCCGAGAGATATCATCTAACGTCTGCAAACACCGATCGCGAGTGTCACGTGGACCCCAATCAGATGGTCTGTATTTAACAACATCGACCAGACCAACAGTTGACGACTAATGCCATGTCCAAGTTTGGACAAAACTAAGGAATCATTGGAAACCAAATAGCCCTAAACACCCATTTTGTTATTAAATAACTTTTCATCGGGAAGAACTATACATAGGATCGAGTCCAAGATTCATGGTGAGCACTATAACATTGAATAAGTGAGTTATGAGTTAATGTTCTACATTTTATACTTCAGTCCATATGTGATATAGCCTGAGAATTCTATATTGTACCAAAAAGATAATATTGAATAAAGCCATTAATAATAATAATAATAATAATAATAATAATAATAATAATAATAATAATAATAATAATAATAATAATAATACGCATTCACTTCTACCAATGAGTTATTACCTCATTACAAACTTGATCGACTATTACGCTACAAACGAGGAAAGAATCTGGTGATAAATCTATTGCACGCCTCTTCCACTTCCATGAATCTTTAGCTGATGTCAGTTCGTAATTAAGACTAACCTTAAGTCAAACAGTCTATTCACATTTTCCACCTTAATATTACTGTAGATATTTTCATCCAGTTGAAACAGACGATTCAATAAGAATTTAGTATTTTTGTTTAGCGAAAAAGTACACTTTAAAACAAAGTTAATGAAAAGAGTGAAAACTTTTGATTTATTTACAAACCAGATAACAGTGAATCGTCTATAAAATGTTAAACAACTTCTAAATTTAAAAAGTAAAGACCTTTATGACAAACATTTAGAAAGTAATTTCGCCTTACATCTTGAAAATGTAATGAATTAGTGGGTTATTAAAACTGTAGTAATTCTAATTAAGATATTTCTAAAATTATTATTATTAATTTCGATAGAACAATGAGAAGACGGAGTTGATCTGAAAAATGTGATGTATTTGCGCTGTACATTTCGAACAATCTGGTCACACATATACTTGTCACGGCATTTTATATGAAAATTAATAAAGGTCAATTAAATGAATGTTCAAGTAAAACGGTAATAAACGGGAGAGAAACAATTTTACATAACATAGAAAGAATAAGAAATTGTCGCGCTATCCTAGGCCATAGAATGACTTAAAGATTACCAAGGTAAAACTGTTTCTCTCCTCTTTGTTACTTTTTTTACTTGATCATTCACTTAATTAACCTTTATTAATCTTCAAATAAAATGCCCTGACAAGTATATATGTGACCAGATTGTTCGAAATGTACAGCGAAAATACATCACATTTTCCAGATCAACTCCGTCTTCTCATTGTTTTATTGAAGTTTATAAAAGGGACTGATTGCTTTATATTATTATTAACCGGAATAAAAATAGCGAATATTTATTCACTGAACAAATTAGGTCTCATAATATTGATTGTGTTTAATTTCTTGATCATTATTCAATTCCTGTTGTCAACTGAAATTTCCGGACACTTTATTACGCAATACATTTTTTGTTCTTTAATAGAACATTTTTATTTATTAAATAACCATAAATACAATTACACAACTTGATTGAATGAAATAATTGAGAAAATTCTCATTGACGAATTTTTTGTAATTCCTCTAGAATGAGATAATAGATTTCTTTTACTACTTATCCACTTATTTACACTACATTGGCACGGTCACACAAAAGTGTAATACTAATATATCCATTTACTGAGTACTCGGTAAAGATGGGGAATCGATTGATGAAGCAGTAAATCTTTATCAACTGAGGTGGTTGGGACATGTGTTACGTATGCCCAACAACCGCCTACCTTGACGGGTGATGTTTTCTGGTGCAAGAGTGGGCTGGAAGAAGCATAGGGGGGACCAAACCAAAACATGGCATCAGTCCATGAAGTTACTGAAAATTGGGCTCACCTATGTTAATAGGTATAGATTACCTGGTTGGGGTTCGCATGAATATTGTGACTAACGGTTAGAGACTATGAATGATGTGGTCCAAAATTGTTTGTAGCGGCGCAGATGCATCCATTAACTGTCTTCTATCAAATTCCTAATAACTTTTGTTGTATTTTTGTTTCACTAATTTATTTTTTTTCGAGTCGTAGATTCGATGCCTAATCTTTTCAGTTACCACTTATACTGTTACTATCTCTACTATTCTGGGATTTGGTCTGACAACTTCATCTCTCTGTGTTAATGGGGTATGGCAACTTGAACCGATGTACATATGTACAGGTTCTACTTTATGGCTCACTGACTGGTCAATTTACTAGAAAATTTCAGTACTAATTATCTAGCTTTGTAAGTAGTTGTTACTTGGCGACACAGTGTTACATAAACAAACCGATCACAATCAACCATATAATGATGCAGTTTTTTGTCTATTATAACTAGCCACTTTTTATTGAGCTAAAAAAGAGTAATTACTTTGATGCTCACCTTAGATTCATCATTCGAATCGAAAGATCCTTGAACGGTAACTACTGGCGATGGTAAAGGTAATAAATCTAAGAATATCAGTATGCCCGGTAAAAAGAAGCAAGGTGATGATATAGTAAAATGAACTAATTCTTTTAGCATTAAAACCCAAAATGATTTATTAATCTCTAAAAGAAAGAAATAACGAGGAAAATTAAGGGTAATTATGTTAAACAATGAAGTTCTTATGGTGTTAAAAAAAATCCACAAAATAAACTTTTTTAAATTCACATGGTAGTGTTTAATTGAATCTTCCCATTGATGTTTAGGACTGCAATTGATCAGCCTCTTGCTGGTATATTTGCATACTGTGCGTATTGCCTTAATTCATAAGCATTATAAGCAAAGCAGTGGAATCCAGGACACGCGTTTTTATTTGGGACTTGTCAGCTGGATGTATCTGCATCTCAGAGATGTTCAATATGTGCCTCGAACCCAGTACCGTTCGTTTCAAGAGCCACCTGCGTCATTGTAACTGATTCTTAACTGTGATCCCAGACGTCTGCAACCACCGGTCACACTTATCGCGCTTAACCCCAACCAGGCAATCTATATCTATCAACATAGCTCAGAACAACGGTCAGTGACTTCATGGACTGATACCACGTATTGGTTTGGGCACCCCTAGCTTCTTTTAAACTTACTTCCACGTCAGTAAACATCGTATAGCCAGATAAGCAATGATTATTTAAACGTAACACAGGTCTTAATAATTTCAATCGACGAAAAGTGATAACTTCATCAACCACTTGGTCACTTTTGCTTATTACCCAATGTCTAACATCAAGATTGTTCACTGAGACACTCCACGAAACGCGACCAATGCTTAGATGACACCTGTGATCAAAAATCTCTAGCTTGCCTACGTCTTTCGCTTCATACACCACGTTTAACAGCCACGAAATAATACAGAGAAAACTGTTGCACAGTATACCTATTCTACAAATGACAAAATAATGAAGGCTAACTAAGCTTTTGAACCCAGGCCGAGGTTCCGTCAAGGCTGATGAGACTTCCAGAATAACTGAAGTAGCCAAGACACTGAACTAATCTACTCCATATAATTATCTCAGGCGTTGATGCTAATCCTGAAGTAGCACTTCGCATTTACACGAAGAAAAGTGCATTTCAAAGATGTCAACACTATTTCTCAGAGTAAAGGATTCTGTATTTTGTCAGTATCATTATCAAATAGGATTAGATCATCTGCAAACCTCGTGGTAGGAGATTCATCCCTGAAAATTTAGATGAAGCAAATGATATTTGCAGGAGGATATCTATGACAAAATTTGAAAGATGGAGACAGTAGGTAGCTCTGATGAAAACCATTTGATGTTTACGGTAACTAAACAAATTTCATTAGTTGAATCAACATAAATAGTAAACATATACTTTAGATTTCTTCTGAATTATTACTGATTTGAATCGATCGATAGGCTGGTGGGTCAACCAGTCAGTTACAACATAGGACCAGGCACATATATGCATCGGTCCAAGTTGCTATACCTCACCAACACAACAAGATGAACACCGGATTCATAAAAGTAGTCAATTCAGTTGTGGTAATATATAAAAGAAAGATTGTATATAAGAACATAGTACACGAAGAAAGAATTAGTTCGTAGAAAGAAAGATATGAAGTGATTTTAATCTCTTAGGGAAGATAGATAGTGTATACACCGACGCCATTGTGATCGATTCTGATCCTTGTCCAACAGAGTCTCCAACCATTGCTTAGGATAGTCACGCGGACCCCAAACAAGTAGTCTACACCTACCAACATGGCTCAGACTAGAAGTTAGTGTCTTCAAGCACTGATGCCACGTTTTGGTTTGACCGACCCTAACTTTCTCCCAACCATCTCCGACACCGGTTAGCATTGCACGTCGTGGTAGTCGGTGTTCAGGTAAACCATCTCAGTCGATGAAGATCCACAACCTCATCAACTGATTTACCATCATTCCCTAATACCCTGGGTCTAACCTCACTATTACTTACCCGGTGATCCCAGAAGATGCGAGCAATATTTCTAAGACATCTGTGGTCAAATACTAGTAGCTTACGAGTATCTTCTACTCCCAATGGCCATGTTTCGCGGTCATAAAGTAAAACAGAACGAACTGCCGCACAGTATACTCGTCCTTTTGTTGATAGACGGATATCTCGCCTGCGCCATAGGTGACGTAAGTTGGCAAAAGTCAAGCGAGCTTTTCGAATCCGTGTAGAGATTTCGTCAGACACCAACCCATTAGGGCTGATCAGACTTCCAAGATAAGTGAAGTTGTCAACGCGTTCGACTACTTCATTTCCTATCCTTAGTTCAGGTGTTGACACAGACCAGTTCTGAAGCAACAACTTGCATTTAGGGGGAGAGTAGCGCATTCCAAATATTCTGGCATTGTTGCTTAGTGCTACCAGAAGACTCTGCATTTTATCAGCGTCTTCACCAAACAGGACTATGTCATCTGCGTATTCTAAGTCGATAAGTGGACCTCCTGGAAGGAGCTCAATACGAGAATGTTATTTCCATCAGTAGGTCTATGATGAAGTTGAACAAAAATGAAGAAAGTGGACAGCCTTAACGGACACCACTTAAGGTTGCAAAAACAGCTGGTGGATACATTCAAAATAAGTTGTTTTTTTAGATTTGAGCATCACTAAAAATTATCATCTATTTATCAAAGTTTAGTCAAACAGTTACCTAATTAAATTTTCAACAATGACAGATACCCACACTTCAATTACAAACACTACTACTATGGAGAAATCTACTATGAAGTTATCAATAATCAAGGCATTCTATAAAATGCGAGTAGGTTAACAAAGCAACTTATCAAACTCGTCAGAGGTTTAAAATTTAAAATTAATCATATAAGTTAACCATATGCTTTGTACATTTAAAACCCTATTCATAAAGTAATTTCATATAATAGAGTCAAATAAGCATGGGGTAACGATGGAAATGATAATAGTAGTTATCATCAAACTATACCTTGAACATTTAGTACTCTGTTTAACTCGGAGTGTGTATAAGCCAACAGACCAATTATTATACTATCACGAATCTAAATACATAAAGAGAATGAAATGTATGTTGATTGGGTAAACGAATAAGATATTATTAATATCCATAATTCATGTTGCATTAATGTAGATTTGTTAAGAAACGACTACCTCATTTAGAAATAAATATGACTTGAATTTATATTATCATGGTAAGTAATGAAATAATATAAATTATTTGTTAGAACTCTAGAAGCCATATCCACCGGAAACAATTGGGTTACTTTCACTACCGGATTTCCGATTAGATAAATTTCCTCAAGATACTTTGTCTTTTAGTATAAAAAATTTTACATTGAATGTTTATTGTTTAACATACTAGTAAGGCAATGATGACAATACTATATTATTCCATGTTAAAAATATGAGTAATAAATAAATCTTGTATCGAAATTTTGATAATCCTTTAGTTACTTTCTTCCAGTAGAATTGTATATGAGTTATAATAACCCATTAGTGTATCTGATTTTATAACCCCGTTTTGTTGTAAAACTCCATTTTTATTATGTTTTATTAACTCGCATACATTCATGATGATAAATTATATTTAACATTAGTGTATGATAAATTCCAATGAATCACTAAATCGACAACTTAATGGCTAGGGTTTGAGCGCACATCCAAACTACGCTACATCTGAATTTCGTCTGAGCAGTTGGGTAGTAGGAATTTTCATGTAAAGATTGCGAACAATGGACTAGTACATGAACCCATCTATAATTTACATGAAATCTAACATACAAATTACACCTTTGTAGTTTGGAAGCATTGAACTAAACTTTTAAAGCAAATAAAAATGTGTATATTTACCCTTTCAAGTTGAACAGCTTTGGGTCCAGGTGGACAATAAGTAAAGATTGTGCAAGCATATGCATGAAATAATGGATTTAAAATTCTAGTATCTTGAAAATCAACACCTTGAATTGATATGATAGTACGCAAAACAGCAGAAACAATTTGTGTTAAAGAATCAAACATGGAAAATATTATACTGATATTCGAATTACAAGTACTTATATCGATTAAATCAATTGTATTATTTGCTTGAGATAATGTAGCTTGAAGTTGAATTATGAAGAAATCTGATAACTTCTAAATAAAACAACAACAAATATATTATATTAATAATTAACAATCGAATATATGTAACCGAAAGTATAAATGTTAATAATTAGACAAACAATTAATAATTCTTAAATGATACATAAAAAGAACTATTGTCATAATATCAACTTTGAACGATGATTTTTCATCAGATTTTGAGCAAAAATAAAGAATTTTATTTTATTTATTTATTTGAACACATAAATATTTGTATGAAGGGGCACCGAATGCATATGAGCCACACAAGTCACTTGGTTCGTGTGTGAGCTAGGGTACTGACCGGGTGCCCAGACCGGAGGTGGTTTTCTCAGGGGACCACAGCCGGAGCCTTTGACCTAAAGGTCTGATCCACAAGTCAGTGAAACAACATCATAAGATGCAATCCCATGGTAGTCGGTGACCAACATTGAGTTCATACGCCATTTGTTTCCTCATGATCCTGGAGCCCATGTGCACCATTGGTTTGGAATCAGGGTTTTCCAACTCCCCTAGGTGGACCCTCCGTGTCCGCCAGGCTGGTTAAAGCGCCGGACATTCACTTTTCGTTCTATCCATTTCATAAACAAAACCCCCGCCATGAGAAGGCAGATTTACAGTCCGAATATATAGTATTAATTATTTTTTATATACTGAAATTTTTGAGTACACGATCAAGCTATACTTGGGTTCATGAATTTTGGAAAAATTTGTAGACTAACACACAAACACACGATTGAAGAAATTAAACTACGTGATACACTATCAATATACTATGCTTTCGGTGAGCCTACCCGTTAGTATTTAACTAATTAATAAGTAAAGCTAATTGCTATATTTCTATTTAGAGCTAAAACTTGCAACCGAGCAGTATCATTAGCCCTTGTGCTTTGGATGTGGCTAGAAAGTCAAGTACATAAATCTATGCCTAGTAAATAAGTCAACCAAGAGAAATGCTTCAGTTGATAAACGCAAAGAAGATATTACGACTAACTGTAAATGCCAATAAGAGACTGATTAATTCTAGTTCTGAACGTCAGTGGGAAGATTCAAATAACCAATACAAATGAATTGAGATTGAATGTTTGTACTATGATATTAGGCTAACTAAAACCATTTATTAAGCCATAATTTCAAAAAACTCGGTAAATATTAATACGGTAGACTGAAAAATATCAGAAATAAATAATACTTATTTATCCACAATATATCTTTCGGTACATTGTAACTTGAACTAATCACTTGAATAGTAAAAACTTCTAAAGATGAAAATATTATCAAAATATTTTGGAACGTTTGCCTCCGTATGTCATTGTCATCTATTTCTTTTATCGTATTATTATCATCTCAGCAAGCTAACTATTATTATCTAATAATCACATCAATTATGTTCACTAGATCTGCAAACGTTCACGTTCAAAACTTCTCGTTCTTGTTAAGTCAGCTACCTATATTTTACAAAAAATAATAATAAAAGTAGGGGAGTAGAAATTACTTGAAAAGCATGAACTTACTTGAATTAATGTGATAAATGTATTCAACCCATTCATACTAAAAATTTCAATAAGCACTTGAGTACGGGATAGAATAATTTGTTGCTCTGAATAAGAACTATCTGATAAACGATTAAATGTTGAAGAGTGATTGGAGCCTAGTATGCTTGTACGCAATAAACGTAGTATTAACAAAATACTAGGTGGCATAAATCGACCAGCTGAAAGTTGAGAAGTTAGTTGTCGACGCCCAGAATAATTCATTTGTGATGTGAAAACATTATTTGGAGCTGCAAGAAGATCATCAGCAACTTCAAGACCTAGAATTGTATCTAATGCATCATTAAATTCACTAGTCATTGTTTGTAACTGTTTAATTAACCAGGAACAAGATTCAGGTGAAAGTAGGGAGTCTGATGGTATATTCAAAATACCAGTTACATGAGAACGAGATGGTCCATCACAAAGCCAATGTAAGTAACTACCAACTGTTCGTGTAAATGAAGTCATTTGAGCTAATACATCAATAGGTGGAATATCTTGTATACTTTCAATTTGCTGGGAAGCTAAAAAAAGATTTTTTAAAAACATTAATTACTAATGATGGTACTGGCATTACTTTTACTACTCTGGGATGTGCCTCTCTGTAGTAATGAGGTATGGTAATTTGAACTGATGCAGAAATGTGTCAGATTTTTAGCTGATTATAATGATGAAGTAAGGTATGAAAAATATGAGTAAATAAAGAGTTCACATGGTATTTTACACCAAACTTGAAAAACAATAAGTTAACCATATGTTCGATACATTCCCTAAAGTGTATTGTATATACCAGTGTTTCCAGTTAAAATTATCAGTTGATGCAATACATATTACCAACAAAAATTTAAAGTGTTTTATATTAATATTTTGATTTGCCTATGACTATCATTATACTGTATGATTTCTAGAAATGGATTCCTTAAATAAGGTTAGTAGGTTACTTGGAGCTGGAGTGACAAGCTTTAGTACGTAGTTGTAATTTGGCATTATTATATTTCCTCCCACAAGTAACTAGAAAAAACCCTACGAAATCCTAATTATAATAACTACCGATTGTACAACTGACCATGATTGCTGAGACATTGAACTAATGTAAAGAATCACAAATGATTAAATCAGATAAGATATAAATAAGCACGCAAGTAGATCCATTATTGGTTCCTTGAAATTTCTAAACTCAATTGTCTGATGTAACTTCATAAAATATATTTAAATTAAGTCAATATTATTCGAGTTATCAAGTGAATATCTTAACAAAATTCCCGTCAGATAAGGAACTTACTAGTGAAGAAATGTGCGAATAATTTAATTATGAATTATCTCCTAGAACAATAGGTATACTGAACACTAAACGACAGTGTTATGTCCCGACAAGAATAATGAATGGTAACTTTTGGAATTAATTTAAAGACCAATACTAAACGTATATATCTATTGTATAATTATTAATTAACTAAACTATGCATATTCATATTCCTCTTCTTATAAGCTTTATTTTGACCCAATAAACTATTATTATACGTTTTACCATTCTTGAGCTATACCCAGTATTACTACCTCCCTCATTCACAACCACATCTGGCTAACTCTTGTACAAATGCTCTTTCATATTTTATTGGTACGCTGTGGTCTGTTTGATTGGTATATAAACTCAGTACGTTTGAAATATAATGATTCATATTGCAGAGGCTGAGATTGGCGTTCTGGACTTAACTGGCTGGGCTAGGCGGAAAGCAGGACCAATCAGGACTCCAGGCTGCTCATAAGGGTTTACGCGTCATTGGTCCGATCGATAAGTCACTGCTCCCTAATTGGTGGTCACAAGTTATAACAGACAGATAACTCCCTATTTTTCAGTCAGTTAGAACTAGTTTCACAAAGAGTGCAAAGTCGAGGGCCATAGTGTAAGATAGGTTTAGAGCTATTAGTCGTAAACGTTATTATTACACCCTTTGAAACTAGACAACTATAAAGTAAGCGAACGAACAGATTGAGAAGCTTAGTAAAAAACCAGTGGAAAAATATGTAGCATTCGCTGGGGAAAGTGAAAGTCGAATATTCAACAAATAAAAATCAATAGGCAAACTAATATGGGAAACATTAAACAGATGTACACAAACTCCACATAGACATGCTTCCCTAAACAATCCTGACAGATTTCCGCTGAAGAAATAAGAATAGAATATGAATAGATATTTTGAAAATAAAACAAAACTTCAAAATATTATTAGATGAATAAAGTCAATATGAGATACCTGGCTACCAGCTTAATTGACGTTACGACAGATTGGCAGTTCAAGAGTTTAAAAGATACTGATGACATTGTAAACAATGTAACAAGTGCAAATATGTACATGTATACTAGAATTTGGAGTCACATTAATTTCTGAAGATGAAACACACTGCTTTAACTTCGACTAATGAAAACTGCTTGAACATTAATACGACGTAATATCTCACGACCCTACTTTGATTAAATAAAAGCCCCATGCTCTCATTAAGAGAAATTGAGACCTAGAGGAACTTCGTTCAAGCCCAACTCGATGCATACGAAGTACTAGCGTGGGAAACTTTCTCGTTAAACTGCAGAATGGAAGAATCATATTGTAAGTATAGATATGAAAATAAACACAATGATAAATAACGACCTAGTAGAACAGCTTACGAGTAATCAATTGTGCTAAACGAGGTCCATAACGATCTAAGTAGAACACATTCTCACTATGACGTAATACAGTAATAACCAATGTATTCACTAAACTATTCAAGTGTATTGGTCCAGAGAGAAGATTACGAATTGTTGCTTTTGAGCTTAATACATTTGTCGCTTCGACTTGATCGTTCGTCGGTGACTGTTCAGCATTCGATTGAGCTAGTAACAAAGAATAAAATGTAACGATAAAAAATTTTTGGAAGAAAAAAACAAGACTAAACATGACATATATTAAACCATAAAGCAAAAAAAGCATTGCTAAAATTGGTCATAGATAAAACGAACACTAAGATGAGAATACAAACATATAACTAAGTTCGTTCTAAATATTACACTTCGCACGATTTTCATGTTAATGTGAGACAAGTTTAATAATAATTTATATTATGATTAAAAGGAACAGTTACTTCTAAAGAAATTAGCATCAAAATATAAAATCCCTTGAATAAAGATTAATTAATAACTGTTATTCAAAATGAAAACACTAACTGAATACATTATCATAACCCGTTATATGGAGACATGGTTAAGCCATCCGAATAATAGAAAAGCATTTTCTTTAAAAAGAAAACAAGAATATTCTAACATTCAACAGTGAAATATGATTATATGCATACACAACAATTAACGAGTTAATCAAAAGAAACTTAGAATTAAGCGCATATATACATTGGCACAAGTTGCCATATCACCTTATTAGTACAATATGATGAAATTAGCAAGACAATAGTAAAGTAGTAAAAGTATCAGTGATAGTAAAAATCACTTAGTTATAGACAATATGATTTGGGAGGAAAAAATAAATTTGAAGGAAACAAAAGTATAAGATAATTTTTAATCTACAGATTTAGTGGAATAGATCTGAGATGCTGCAACGAATTCCGAACTGTCAATTATAGCCTTCAATCCTTGGTTAAAATAATTAATGGGATTGACTGAATCAACATAATATTGCGCGGAACATGCTTTAATCTAATCTATATCCCACTAACAAAGATATATGAAGATTATGATAAGTAAACAGTATATAGATCAAAATGAATTTAGATTTGAATGGTAAATAATTAGTTACACAATGAAAGCATACTACTGTATGTAGTGAATTTAAAAACTCACATGCAACTATATGGAAAATAACAAGATTTAATATACTCAATAGGATCCTCATACAGAATGTCAAGTAACTTACTATTAGATTTTATATCATCACTTGAACTTTTCGGTTTTTCATTTTTTGTCATTGATTTATTAACTGTACTGTTTCCTCCACCTTTCGCATCTAAATCTTGCTCAGAGAAAGCTTCAATTATCATTAATAATGGAGCAAAATAATCATCCATAGCGAGCACATCAGCAATCCATATAGGCCCTGCAGTAGTAAGAGTTGTAAGTACATATTCTTTTATATTTTCTACATTAAACAAATGATCATCATCCATGAAACCACCATTGATTGAATCTATATCCATAAAATTAGAAAATTGTCCAATAGAATTCAATGTTAGCCTGGTTAATCCGAATAAAGCATCACGAATATTGATTTCATTGGCTCGGAGATCAGCAGTAATATTAGTCTCTGATTGAAGTTGTGTAATAAAGGAATAAACACCTGTCATACCTCAAGAAAAAATTATATTTGATAATAAAATTTATATTAATATGATAGAAACAAAAAGTACTGAAATGGTTTCAAAAGATGGGGACTGCGATAACCTGGCCTGATAGACAATATACGAAATTCCATGTTACAACGATGTCTACACGTATGCATGCAGGAAAACTATTGCAATTCAAAGACTTAATTTCAATGAGTATAATAACAAAATATAGTTCACAAACGTTTTATGATTTGTAGTCATAACTCTACTAATCCAGATGCAAAATATGATTATGATTGTAGACAAAATTGTAAATGGATATAATAGTGACAGTTCTTTCGAAGTGATGCATATAATCTTTTTAAACAATAATACTCGTCTGCCACGAGAAATATCAACACATCCTTAATCCTAGTCAAAAACAGTCAGTCATATTAATTGTAAAATTTAGTACAAACAGGAATTGATCCAAGTCGACTCAACCAGAACAATAAAAAAGGGAAATCAACGAGATGAGAAATAGAGAATGAAAAATGATCATTTAATCTATAGTAGACAGATAAATACTAGATACGTAGTTAAAAAGAATTAAAGGAGATCGTAAGATGACAACCACCTAAAATACAATAACCTGAAGATTTAATGAAAAATAGAAACTGAATCTGTGATATTGTGACTTTCGAGCCGTATTATTGATTATCTAAAACTATATATTGTGATTACCTAACAGATTTGAACTTGTGATGTTGAACATATCAATAAGATGGTGAAACTCAGTAACTAAATATAACACTTTCTACTCGGATTTATCATGAAAAAATTTTGCTGCAATGATGACACTACTTAACCCCTCAAGCCGAATTGTATATGAGGCAGGACTCAGGCCCGTGACCTGAGAGTTTAGAAATTTTACAACGCTCAACATTAACAGCAGTACGACAGATATATATATATATATATATATATATATATATATATATATATACTAAATAAATACATATAGATTTAATTATACAAATATTTGTTATTATAATAAGTTTAACATAAACAAACCTTTCCTTCTTGTCCAATCAATCAGTAAATCTAAATATCGTAAAGCCTCAATTTTATAAATTAACTCCAAACCGAATATTAAATAATTTGATGCAACTGTTTTACTGTTACTCATGGTATCCTTTAACATGATATTGGAAAATGTTTGTAGACAAGCCTTAATCAGTAGACTAGTTGATTCAGGTCGAAAAGCCAAAAACAACAAACCAGAAGAATGACAACACAAAGTGCATAATAATTCATGAATTGATGCTTGAATTTGAATGACTAAACACGACAGATTTATTTCATGACTATCTAATTCACTTTCTTGTAAGAAATCATCATGGATTTTAGTGAGTTGATTCATTAAACCAGTCAAAGAATTAATCAGATCACTAAAAGAATAAAAATGAGGATATATGAAAATTTAGGAGCAACTATCAACATAAAAACATATATCTCATTACAAATTGCTTTGTTATATATATATATATATATGATGCAACGTACATCTCCTACTACTTATCTCGGACACTGAATCCAAAGAACTCATAACAAAAATATCCTCTAATCCTTTAACAAATGCGAAGAGAAGGAAAACAGAAGGTTTATGGAAGCTCTGATCGACGGTGATACAATATGAAGTATGTACGCATTTGTAGAGTTCGAAACATTCTTGAGAATCAAAAACTGAAAATCAGTTTCAGAATGCCTAATTCAACTTTACGGGCGCAATTAAAAAACAGATTTGAGATAAGGTTATTTATAAGCATTAACCTCTGGTGACGACTTAATCAAAATGACTCCCTCAGCATAACTTGTATTAACCCTTAACTGATTTAGAAAACAAATAATAGAAATTATCGTAGCTGAGTGTTTAAAAAAAATAATACTGGTGGAGAGGATGGCGATTAGTCTTAAATATTAAAAGCTAACCAGCTGAGAACTGTACATTCAGGTTTTATAGTAGTAATTTTATTCTTCTCTAAAGTATATGTGTTCAAGATCGAAGTACCATTTTTGTTACAATCCGAACTTGTATACATTCAGTGCCATAGTTGAAAACTTTATTGCTCATCTACTTGTTTGTAATAATAAGATTGAGATGTTAGTGTTTACTAAATTTTAAGGCTAACAAAGTGAACTGAATTTTGAGCTAGTAACATGAGCTAAATAGTTTAAAATGTTCAGTTAAAAAAAGTATATTAAAAACCCATCTGTTCACTATTTTTGCTCTTATTATTACTATTACACATGATTTTTGCAAGTAAAATAAAAAACGAAAAGCGCTCTTCATGAAACAGTAAACTTGCCAAGAGTCCAGCATGGCACATAAATCTGCGTATGGATTGTGAGAGATACATTTGTTACCATTTAACAATAATGGACATGGGAGAGAATATCTCGGATTTGCCTACAATTAAAATTAAAATATATATGCAGATAATATGTTAGTGTACTGACATGACTACACTTCATTAGAAAAAACCTAATATAATTCACACCAAAAAATATATTCGATCCCATTCAGATAGTAACTGAGAAATCATGACAATCACATATTTAATTTGCACCTATTTTAGTCAAACATTTAAATCAACCACTTTATTTGTCGGTAAATCACAAGCGAACTTGATTCCGAAACAAAGCTGAATCAGTTTAAGCTGCCACATTAAACAAAATCACAGCGACAGGACGTTAGAAGGATGAGAAGCAAAGCAATCTGGTAACAATAATAATAATGATAATAATAATAAGAAGAAGAAGAAGAAGAAGGCCCAAAGGAAAATCCAATATGAGGAGTATGGTTTGAGAAAAACAAATGAAATCAACAACGAACCAATTAGTCATACGCAACGTGAAACCTGCAAGGTTTATTCATCGGTCCACGTTGTCACACCCCATTGGCACAAAGAGATTAAATTGTCGGGGTAAATGCTAAAATAATAGAGATAGTAATAATATGTGCCAAAAGGAAAGATTAGATATCGAAGATATGACTCGAGAACATATAAACTAGTGAAATAAAAAAATTCATAATGCATTTAGGAACTTAGGATCCAAGAGAAAACAAAGCGTGAATTCATCTGCACGATTGAGAACGATTCTAAGCCGTCACATTCAACGTTTCTAACCATTGGTTAGAACAATCATACAAACCCGAATGAAAAAGATGAATATTAGAATTTGAAATTTAGAGATATGACAAATGAATGAATCTGAGTACCATTAGGACGGACCTTCAACCATTTCATCTAAAATTTAATTGTTAGAAAATTTTAATTCTTTTTTTGCTACAGTATTTACACTTTAAGCATATAAGATTACTCAAAAACTACTCAGAAGAGACTGGGCTTATAGATCGCCATCTAACACCTAATTAAAAGAGTTCCCCAATTATAACATTTAATTTTCTCAAAAATTCACTATCCAAAGCAATGAATTCGCAATCATCTATACTGGGACTTTAATATCTCAAAGATTAAGCTTTGCATTACTCAGGTAAAATGCTTACAAACCATTGACCGTAATAATATAACACTAAGAAAGAAAGATAACGAAATGAATAGTTTTATTAATGCTTAATAAATCATAGGACCACAATGTTATACCAATATCATAGTGATAATTATATTTTAAACTAAATAATACTAATAAAATAGTCCTAGGGTAGTTGCACATTAATTCTGTAGTTATTTTTGAGAAATCATAAAAGAGAAATAGTTCAGTATCTGCATCAAAAATTTGTGAAATTTATGTTTTTTTCTAACAACATTACACAAAACTGCCTATTGCTACTTTATTACAAACTTTTACCTAAGTCATACTTTATTGGTTAATTGAAAACGTACTTTCTATTCATCACTGACAATGTAATCAACATATTAAGATGACTGTCATTTTTCAGCCAATTCTTAACGTATTTATCAGTTCAACTATATCACTCAAACTGTTTACGAAATATAGGACTACATACATACAACTATTTGTTACATGGAATCAAGACAGTCTCCTGATTATTATTCAACATTATATGCATCTATCTGATTTGAATCAATGATTTCTTCTTTTCCCTTTACGAGCCATTAATTATCTATTCTTGAAATTTTTTAAAAGTATCACATTACATAGTTTATGGAAAGGATCAAGTTTACCAGTTAAAAAATTTACAACAAATAAAAATGGAAATGATCAAGAATAAAGCTAGATACGTGAAGTTCTGGGAAACTGAAAATAAATTAGCATTGAAGAATGTAGAAATAAAAACCAAACTACCAAACGACTGTTAGTATCTGTATAAACAATGTTAAAACCATAAATTGCATATTCCATAAGACTATATTGAATCAATGATATAACTACAAATACTGATAAAATGGGTAAAATCTACAAGTAGATTGACCAAAAAATTCAGGTGGAGTTTATACTTAGTAAAGGGGATTAATTTTTAACCTACTAGATTATAATTTAAAAAACCAGTCACATTTCGAAAAATCTAGATTGTTAAATAGCGCCATCATCTCTCATGCATAGCATCTGTGGATTATAGTTTAAAATGGGTATCCAGTTATTTGGTTTATATAGTTTGATAAGTATGTTATCAAAGCAGATGTGTATACGACATAAAGTTCAAATAATAATGTTATAGATTCACTTTATCTTAAAATAAATTGACAGAAGAAGGCATAGTACAATGTTCATTAAACATAGTAATAACAGACAAACAGATAGTGATAAAAAATTAATATAATACAATAATGTACAACAATGACTTACTATGATTTGTTCAGCATTTCGAAAAATATGTTTAAGTTTTCCTAGATGGTTGATTAAAGTTTGTTGTAATTCCAAAATTTTAAACAAACTGTCATCATTTCCGGACAATTGTTGTTCAGTAATTTTTTGTAAACTGAAAACATTAAGAATGGGCTTAACTACTTGAATATCAGCGAACAGATATTAAAAGAGATAACAACCAATAACCAGAGTTGTTCCTTTTTTTATCAATGATACATATACAAAATATTTAAAACAAAGCAATGAAACATTAGAAGTCATTTAAAAGGCGACCAAATATAGGACATAGATTTTTCTAAACTATTTATCAGCTAATATGGGCAAAACCTAACCACCAGGTTTATTTATTCCTTATTATGTTGGAATGAGGTTGCAAAATATGGAAGATCAGATTCCAAATTAGTGATCAGATTATATCATTCACCACAAAAGACTTGAAAATTATGATTTGCATTCCATTCGGAGTAGTGAAAACATACCAAATACGAAGTTAAAACTAGGACGAAACAAATTTCAATGCCTCCTGGTCTTGAACGATCGTGTAGTTTTTTCTCAGCCTACGGTGAAAATGATCTTCCATTAAGATAAAAATATATAGAATATATTAGATTGAGTAATTCATGAGTGGGTTCATTACAGCATAACATATCACAATATTTAATTTATCTAGCTTTAACTGACATTGAAACAGTTTTGTTACATTACTGTTCCATGAATATTCAATTAGAATCCTAGAAGACACTGAAAACTCACCGGTTTACTAACTTTGGAAACTCCAGTAAGAGTTCATAAGTATGTACTTTATTTAATAGTCTTTCATATGCAGCAGTTGTACGAGAGTTCTAAAGTAAGAAAATTAACATATTTGAATAAGAGAATAGAATTTATAGAAAAACAATATTGTTAAAACAGTAAGTGAAGATTAAACACTGCTTACTTAGATGATAAAAACGTGACTTAAGAATAGTAAGTACAATTTGTAGTTATAACGATTATGAAAGACCTTATGCTGAAACTTATCACAAATTTTTAATTCATGTACTCGACTTTCCGTCACATTTTATGTGTGTGAGTTAATGATACACTTCTGATGCAGGAACTGAAGAAGGTGGATCGGTATTCCAAACTGTGATCTAGTAGCTGAAGGTCAAACATCATAATCACTGAGCCATCAATCTACGTAAATACACCATCCTTATTTGAAATGTATTAGAATAAGGGGATTAGTTTGAGTAAACTTGAATCGGTGTGACACACATTGGAATAAGATATACAGTGAATCATTTATAACAATCAAGATTATGTCAGTCAGTCATACATTTATAAATCAATCAATCATACAACCTCCACAATAATAAATTGAAATAAGTATAAATATATATAAACCTTACTTTACTACAGCTGACAATAAAAATGAAACGTTGATAAGGTGACTGAATTTTGTTGGATGGTAAATGTCTGTCAAGCATTTCCACATCATCACTGTTATTAATGACATGTTGCTTTTTAATAGACTCATCCCATTTCGTTTGATCACTGAATTGCTCACTATCTTCATCATTTGTTTTAATTGTATAACAGTGACCTACATCATCAGAATTTGTATTGGTTTCAAGGGATTTAAAGTCGGAACTGTCCAAATTTTCTTTAAAATCGCCTTTTCGGTCTGAATTTATTTGTGTTGTCCCCAAAAAGGCATTTAATCCAATGGGCAATCGTGTAGTTTGATCCAAAGCACGACAGATAGTAAGTCTTAATGGTGTTGTAATCAAAGGAGATTCCAAAAGATTTAAGAGTAAATGTTGAACCTGCAATTATGACGATATATATCGAACAGTTCAGTGAACCAACAAAAAACAAATAAAACAAAAAAATATCTGAATATTATTTGATAGTGTTGCTAATTCGACAGTACGTTAAATGGTATAATGTCAGTCAAAATCACAATTAAGAACATTTTCATGCCCTGACAGTCATTTAGTCAATTCGTCTACAATTAAATACTAATTATTTTGATCTTTAAATCACACATGTTCTCAAATTGAAACAATACTTTGCCAGAAATAGAAACAATGATAAAGTACAGAGCTCAAAATTCTGACAAACAAATGGAAGTATAGGAGAAAATAATGAGAAAGAAACCAATCAGCCAACAAGTATTTGATAAAAGTAAAGAGATTGGTACAATAAACTAAAGAGAAGTACACAAAGAACAATCAAGTAAAATAAACATAAGATGATTGTTTGTCGGGATAACAACCCCATTTTTCTCATATTCGGAAAAGATATACATCGTTTAAGTATTTTACTGCATTACTAAAATTTTCTGATGAAGATGGGTGGATATAAAAAGCGATGATATGTCTCCTTTTAATGCACCTGGCAAACTTATTCGTCACCTTAACTTTTGGGAGTTACAGTAGGAGAAGTCCCAAAAGTATCCGTCAAAAAGTCCCTAGAGGTGCATAAACCCCAAGAAACTTGTTATCCAACCAGTACTGAATAGAATCTTCGCAGAAAATAAAAAATCACGCGTCACGGTTTTTATTGGGTAATTACCTATGTGACTAATATAGTATAGTTCCGGAAGATCCTAAAAGCTCATGACTACCTGGAACAGTAAAAATAACCATGGAGTATAGCTTCTATTCGCGCCCTCTTGTCGCGTAGAAGTAGTTGGGGGTTTCAGAACCAACTAGGAAAACGAATCGAGAGTTTATCTAGCAAGACATATTACTTACAAATGTATTTTTTCCCATTGGTTTATTAAAATCAAATATGTATATGGATGGGAATGATAACAGTTACACATAACAATTTAAAATTCATATTAAAATTACTAACTTGTAAATCTTCTATCTGTGCAAAATTTGTGTCATTACCATTTTCTGAAGTAACTGGATAAAGTAATGCATTTGCTATTTCTGAATTAATTGTACTAGTTACAAGACCAGCTAGATTCACACCAGCCATAATATGCTTAACAATGTAGGATGCATTCGGTTGACTTAATGCCAAATCCATATTTAAACCTGTATAAACCCATAACTGAAGCGTTTCAACGACACCTAGTAGAAAAGATAAAGGGAGAAAAGGTATATGCAGACCTATGCAAAATATAATTATAATAATCAGCGATTTTGGAAAGTCTTTTTCTCTAGGCTACAACTAAGCTAGTGAAGTCAGAAAACGTTTCAATTCCCATAATCAATAGGAATTGTTTGGCTGGACAACAGTAGACAACAACGTTGGTTTGATAGTTCGATGAATTACTCTGAAGTTTAGTCATTAATCCATGATTTTTTCACAAAGTTTGAACATATCCGACTATGGTATTACTGCTGCCATTTTTTAAATTCCCAATTACTAAGCAGTGCTTTGTTATTTAGCAGTAAGCAAATCAGATGCAGTAAGAATAACTAAAGCATGATTCTTTTAAATCACGCAAAGAATATATCGATTTGACTTAAAGTACAGCTACGTCATTATGTAAGTTACTGTATAGCGATTGTGGCTATTAAAACTAACAGGAAATTCGGAAATTTCCAAATAATTGAAGTTTTGTCATCATTAAATTATCTAATCAAAATAAAACATACTCTGATACAAATTCCGATCTGTGCAGTACAGAAAAGCTAAACTTTCAGCCAGATGAGTACCAATAGTATCCAAAGCATCAACCCATCTGAAATAAATCGGTTATCAACACAATATTTGTTATCAATTGATATCATATAAGATACTACCTTAACCTAATCTAAAAAAAGCCTACACACACAATAAAACAACTATTAATAAGAGAAACTCAATAACCACAAGTATAAGTTTCTTTACCTGGTTTGCAGTCAAACATTGTATTAGAGATAATAATACTACCAGGTTACCTGAACTAAAGTAGCTGCGAAGACATCCAAACATTTCGCCTAATGGTTGAGAGTTAAGCACATTAACCGGTTTAGTCACAGTTACCACCGACGATTAAGCCAACTAAGACCTAAACATTCCCCCTAGTTGTGCATCATTGACCAAACAAGCGGATGAGCGACAAACTGTGCTACACATAGTATACCTACATTATAAATGTTCTTAAAACGTTGACATATAACAATCCTAACACAGCGTTTAAGTTCATTAAAGATGAAAACGACTGGCAAAAACATTCGTCTTTGTTCTTAAGAAATATCACCTTCATTCGAGAAGGATGCAGAAGAGCAAGTATTTCGAAACTATCATTTGTATCTAATTGCGGAAGCTAAAGCAATTATAAACATCTAAAAAACGCTGGGATTGCAACTTATTGTAATAAAATAACCAAGAAAGCGCAAACCATCAACACACTTATCACGTAGGCATAAACAACTATCTGGAACTTTTATCTGTTCACTAACAATGAGTTTTGATTTGGATGAGTCATTAAAATATAACCAGGCGAAAATGATTTTGTCAAACTAGCTGACCATGACTGTTCTACTACTTTAGCTTACCAGATATAGATTTAGCTCAAACAACTTACAACCCTTATAGGTTCGGAATTATTCAGAATGCAATCAATTGAGCTACTTCATGTAGCTTTGTATTAGGACAGCAAATTAAAAATAAGATTGAGCGGCTTTGAAAAACACTCTCCTAACAAAAGTTCATACACAAGGCTAACATGTTTCATAAAGTGGATGTAGAATAAATTGGATCAACTGATAGATATCCACAAGAGAAATAAATTATATTTAGGTGACGAAGTCTAATTGCACCGTACTGTTTATTATGTAGCAAAAAAACATGAAGACTGTAATACCTCCTATAGTACTAACAATACATTATGAGCAAGAACAAAGATTCTAGCAGAATAACATGAATTCATTTTATTTAGTAGGTTCTCGTCAGCTGCTTACAACCTATAGTATTTAGAAAGATAATAATTACATAATGGGTTTGAATTGCTTACATGAGAGGGTTTATATTTAAGAAATATTCGTAAAGTATGACATGGGTGTAAATGAAATTAATAGGCTGAATATTGTAAATATATACCTAATGTGAAAGAATATTCTAGAGCATTAATTGTGACAACAGTTCAAAGGGGTAGAAACAATTGATTACATAATGAATAAACATTGATAGGAACATAGTGAGTAGAGTTCAGTTGAAAGACTATTAATTTTTAAAGATAGTTGAAAAAATAAAATCAATGACGTGATAAATATAAAAGATAAAATTAAAAATAAAAAAAATTTTAAGCTGCAGCGGAAGAATATTTGTCACCAAGGCAGGGAAAGATTAACAATCATCTCCTTCTGAACACATAAATCAGGTTTTTGGCTCCTGATAGCAACTGCTTCGGCAAACTTCAGAAGACTGGAGTTTGGCTGCTTACTAATAACCTTGAATGATTGTAGGGTGTCAACCTGATGGCCTGTGTCAAGCAGATGTTTAGTGATTGCGCTACTTAGAGTCTTTCTTTCTCTTGTTCTGAGGTTTTTTGGAACATGTTCAAAAAATCTGAGATATGCCCTCCTTTCTGTTCGGTCAATGTAGCTGCTTTGGCAGGTACATGTAAATTTATAAATACAATTGGCGGTAACATGAAAAGGATGCTTATCAACCTTTGATTGAGTTAATGAACATGTTGTTTTATAAAGAATTTGAAGTTTGGCCGCCGGATAGGTTCTGGCTAGCGCAGTATTCAGTCTCCTGTTGATTGTGTTTGCAACCTCGTCACCTTTGAAGTTTAGACTTATAGTTACTGGTTTTTTATTGGCAGTAATTACTTCAGTATTATTTTCTTTACGCTTTTTATATTTTTCAATAAACTTTTGTGGGTAATAGTTGTCTCGTAGGCAATTTTGTACGTTCATCAATTCTTCTTCCAGCTTATCAGTGGTACAAATCTTTTCTGCCCTATAAAATAGTGTTTTAACTAGTGCCTTCTTGTAGCTGAGTGGACAAAAACTATTGAAATTCAGGTAAAGGCCATTCCAAGTACTTTTTCGATAAAGCGAACGTTGGACTGTCCCGTCTCTCCTACGTTTTATAGCAACATCAAGAAAGTGGAACATGTCATTCTATTCGTGTTCCATAGTAAATTGAATGTTAGGATGTGCATTATTGAAGAGTTCTAGCAGGCGGATTTCATGCTGTTTATTGTTGCAGACAATGAACGTGTCATCAACATATCTGGAATATTCCGTCGTTTCGCTAATCGCCTGATTAAGCACCATGTTTTCAAGATACCCCATAAAAATATCTGCCAGAATTGGACCTAGTGGGCTTCCCATTGCTACGCCATCGATTTGACGATATATGGTGTTATTAAACTGGAATTGGACGTCTGTTGTGCACATTAATAGTAGTTTTTTTGAATTCTGGGGCTGGTAAAGGTAGGAGATCATAATTCTGACAAATTATGTCAATAGTTTCAAAAAGTGGTATATTGGTGAACAAGGATGTGACATCAAAAGAAACCATGAACTTATCGGCAACATTCATACAATTTAGTCTATCAGCAAACTGGAATGAATCTTTTAACGTATATGTTGCTAATCTCCGACGAATCGGCTCTAGTTTTACTGCTAACCACCGTGCGACTTTATGATACGGTGAGTTGATCATTGATAGGATAGGTCTAAGGGGAACGTCATGTTTGTGAACTTTTGGTAAACCATACATATGTGGTAGGCGTGAACCACGTGGTCTTAGATCATTGTAAGTAGAAGTATCAATCATTTTCTTTTTTAGGAGTTCTCTAAGCATGCCTGTGACTCGTTTTTCTGTTGAATCAGTCAAATCTTTTTTGGATTTATCTATCTTGAACCTCAGTTGATCGTCGAGGATTGACTTCATCTTAGTGATATAATCAGCTGTATTCATTAGGACGACACCTGAACCTTTATCTGGTCGTAAAACCATCACCTCATTATTTTGTTTGATGTTTCTGAGGGCTATTAGATGTTCTTTGGATAGAATTCAAAAAACTACTATTAATGTGCACAACAGACGTCCAATTCCAGTTTAATAACACCATATATCGTCAAATCGATGGCGTAGCAATGGGAAGCCCACTAGGTCCAATTCTGGCAGATATTTTTATGGGGTATCTTGAAAACATGGTGCTTAATCAGGCGATTAGCGAAACGACGGAATATTCCAGATATGTTGATGACACGTTCATTGTCTGCAACAATAAACAGCATGAAATCCGCCTGCTAGAACTCTTCAATAATGCACATCCTAACATTCAATTTACTATGGAACACGAATAGAATGACATGTTCCACTTTCTTGATGTTGCTATAAAACGTAGGAGAGACGGGACAGTCCAACGTTCGCTTTATCGAAAAAGTACTTGGAATGGCCTTTACCTGAATTTCAATAGTTTTTGTCCACTCAGCTACAAGAAGGCACTAGTTAAAACACTATTTTATAGGGCAGAAAAGATTTGTACCACTGATAAGCTGGAAGAAGAATTGATGAACGTACAAAATTGCCTACGAGACAACTATTACCCACAAAAGTTTATTGAAAAATATAAAAAGCGTAAAGAAAATAATACTGAAGTAATTACTGCCAATAAAAAACCAGTAACTATAAGTCTAAACTTCAAAGGTGACGAGGTTGCAAACACAATCAACAGGAGACTGAATACTGCGCTAGCCAGAACCTATCCGGCGGCCAAACTTCAAATTCTTTATAAAACAACATGTTCATTAACTCAATCAAAGGTTGATAAGCATCCTTTTCATGTTACCGCCAATTGTATTTATAAATTTACATGTACCTGCCAAAGCAGCTACATTGACCGAACAGAAAGGAGGGCATATCTCAGATTTTTTGAACATGTTCCAAAAAACCTCAGAACAAGAGAAAGAAAGACTCTAAGTAGCGCAATCACTAAACATCTGCTTGACACAGGCCATCAGGTTGACACCCTACAATCATTCAAGGTTATTAGTAAGCAGCCAAACTCCAGTCTTCTGAAGTTTGCCGAAGCAGTTGCTATCAGGAGCCAAAAACCTGATTTATGTGTTCAGAAGGAGATGATTGTTAATCTTTCCCTGCCTTGGTGACAAATATTCTTCCGCTGCAGCTTAAAATTTTTTTTATTTTTAATTTTATCTTTTATATTCATCACGTCATTGATTTTATTTTTTCAACTATCTTTAAAAATTAATAGTCTTTCAACTGAACTCTACTCACTATGTTCCTATCAATGTTTATTCATTATGTAATCAATTGTTTCTACCCCTTTGAACTGTTGTCACAATTAATGCTCTAGAATATTCTTTCACATTAGGTATATATTTACAATATTCAGCCTATTAATTTCATTTACACCCATGTCATACTTTACGAATATTTCTTAAATATAAACCCTCTCATGTAAGCAATTCAAACCCATTATGTAATTATTATCTTTCTAAATACTATAGGTTGTAAGCAGCTGACGAGAACCTACTAAATAAAATGAATTCATGTTATTCTGCTAGAATCTTTGTTCTTGCTCTTTTCAAAATGATAAAGGGAACTATGTGTATGAAGTAAATTATGACTCCTACTGTGTTTTCATACATTCGATACACCTTCAATTATAACAGCGAAAATCAAGAATAGTGGTCGGAAGTTTGCTTACGACTTCGACTCATGACTCGCTATGTATGTGAAACGTGAATTCCAACAGAAACTAAATATCAAATGTCACCAGTTAGCTCTGATACTGAGAAACTCCTTACTTTTTTTCAAAATAGACAATACTTTGTGGTATAACACGTATACAAGCACAGAATACAACTCTATAAAATTAAACAGTAAGTGGGAATATACAAATAAATATATAACAAAAGGCAAGAAACCCGGTTAAAATACATCACCTACTCTTCATGAAAGCCTGTAGTTGATCCTGAACAGTATTTTTTCGCCATTTCAACTAGAAATTCCGCAGACTGACTTGCATCAGCCCAATCATCTGGAGGAGGTAGTAAATTTATGTTCGAACCAACTTCATTTTCACTGGAATTCTGATGAAACATTTCATTTTCTGAAAACAACTGATCTTTACCCGATGATCCACGTTCTAATAGCCAGCAGTGTAGCTAGTGAAAACATGTACAATATAAAACTACCTGTTTAGAATGATTTTCTACCATGTTATGAGCAATAATCTGTGCTGATGCGGTATGGCAACCTGGACCGATGCACATATGTGCCTGGTCCTACGTTGTAGCTGACTGACTGACTGACTCATAACAAAATTGTATGAGTCAAAGGAACTTTTTAAAGTACAGTTGTGAGGCACGTGCTATCGCGCAAAACAACTAGCAACCCACTCTAACTTCTAAACAGCACTTCCAGATCATAATATGTTTTAAACGATAAAGTCCTTTTCTCCATTTATGAACAGAAACAAACCAGTTAGCATATCAAGATAATGAGGATACGCTGTTATGAATCATTCGTACTGTATAAACCACGAGGTAACCTATAATAATTGGTTTAACAGAAGTGAACCATAAGTTTATAAACTGGTGGTCAATGAGGTATCTAGGTTAACAAATCAACATTCAAGAAATACTGAAAAAGAATGAAATGGCAGCACAGTACTGTTGTTCACCTGGAATAAGGTTAGTGTTGGATCTGCAATCCGATGGAATTCGCATGAAAATACGGTAGTATACTGGTCGATTAAATCAAATGGATTGAAGCGCCATTGGCATGACGAAATTTGAGATTCAATTTCATTAACTTCTTCAATATCTGACTGTTGATCACCAATCTGAAACAATTTGGTAAACAAATTATATGATCTTAAGATTTGAGAATAAAAGCAAAAATATACCGTTCTAGTATAATCTTGATATATTGTAGGTGTGAAAAATCAGTCACTTATAGTTTGGATTTATCTGCATACCTGGATGTATAAAATGTGACAATAGAAAGGTGTTATCAAGAGTTTACCAAGATCATTAAGGCAACTGTCCCTTAATTTTCAGGAAAATTTAAGAAAGATTATCCTTAAAAGTAATCCCTGTCTTCACTCAACAGGTTAATAATGCTAACTATGGATTTTAATGCAGATAATATTCACTGTTTTCACTGGATTTCACATTTAATACTCTCCACATTTATGGAAGAATGCCAATATCCCTTACTAGAATAACTTTGAAGTAACACCATTTTAACACATTTGTTTTAAGACTTCCGTTAACTAAAAAATACATTTCAATGAAAATATCTCGTTAAAATAAAGGTCTTTTTTAATGAAATTCCATTTTTCACTTCAAAGAATTTTATTATAACCTAAGGTATCTAACAACGAACTCTTAACACTGATTTGAATCAAAAAGTACATAAATATAAGAACCAATACCTCTAAATTCTCACCATCTTCGATTTCGGAAAACACTTCTTCATTTGATGATATTTCCTCATAATCGACATCCTATATATAGAATAAATGAAAGTGTACGTCATAATTTTGGTGGATAATGCTAGTGATGATATACACTAGACAAGGCACAAAAACACTAAATTTATAATGATATTTGCACAGAATATCTATAGTAAGGCTGAAACATAGTGATTAAACTTGATCTAACTACTGTGATCAGAAAACTCAGGTAGCATTTATAGTAAGTGCAATAAACGTATATATATATATATATATATATATATATATATATATATATATATATATATTTTTGTTGCAACTAATTGTTTAGCTATCAGTTCAGATAAGCACTGAATACTGACAAAGTATTACTAAAATGCCCCAGCTTGCAAGGGATAGCTTCCTACAACGGCAAACAGAATAAAGAACGGACCGGAAAGCTTCATAAAGCTTCCTTAAGAGCATGGTATGCTAATAGTTCGAAAGCAACAATTATATCTAATAACAGCTATAATATATTTTGACTGATCCAGATAAAAACATGATTTTTGTGGAAAAAATATGCTAATTTAAACGGGACGCCAACCAGTAACATACAAGGATACATTGAATCTTGAATGAAATATTTTGAAAGATAGTTAGACAGATCATTCGCTACAAAATAGTCAAATATGCCTTTCGACCGTTAACTATCGATCCAACGAAATCTGAAGCATTACAAGCCACTTGGAACTTTCTAAGAATGACAGTGAATCTCCGATTACGAAATTAACAGAACCGTCTAAAACAACAAAAAGAAAACGCCGCTTTAAATGGAACCCCTTCAAGCCCTTACAAAACTCCATGGATTTAAGTAAAGTAGTTATTCCGTACACTCTCCAAAATTAAGCGTTGCTATGAAAACTTCAAAATGATAAGGTTAAATACTGACTTCAAATCAAAAATCAACGTGAAGTCCATGAGAATGATTTTATTACAAAGCTTGAAGGATACAAATTAACCCAATACGTCCCTATATTTGAAATATCCTTGACTTCGACGAGCCTACCGTTTTTGAGGTTTATTTATAGGTTAAATAACTACAAATAGAGGATTTCTAGCAAACGTGTTGGTCAAATGGATTCCCTTAATTTTTTAGGAACGGAACTTGACAGATTAAGCACAAAAAAAGCAGAAATTTCTATTACATAGAGCAACTAACAAGCCGGTAGCCACGAGGACATTCCTTTTATACTGTCTCATTGATGCCCATATATGCTAGGAAGGATTATAATCAAGGAGCGTAAAAGATTCAAATGAATGTTTAGCAACATTCCGAGAAACTAGAATATCGTGCCCAAAACTCTACAGAAGTAATTACTCAAACATATTTTAAAGGGACTTATCTTTCGCACCTAAATACGTTAACTTACTTCCATAAAAGGAAAGGGACATGATGGATGTGTCAAAAGATGAGAGTCAAGAAATGCAAATGAAGTACTGTTTGACTAAAGGACGCAAAATTCAAGACCGACAATTCCGTCTTGCACATCTGTACACTAATATAACTGTTTACCTATCAAACACACTAGATAACATAAAGTACTATTTGGAAATCACCGACTGTCATAAAAGTAACGGTTTACCAAAACTTACTTGTATCTCCCCATCTTCATAAATACCAGCAGGTTCCGTATTCAATGCCTTAGGATCATCTACTTTCTCCTCCAGTTCAGTCTCTGTAACAGGGAGGACAGAAGACTGATCACTTTCAAGTTGTAGTGAACAAACATTTAGGGTCTGAGACTTCATATAACTATCTGCAGATGTTTGGACACTACATTGTTGCCAATTACTTGGAACATCAGGCTAAAAATAAAAAGACCAACTGAATGAAAACAAAACTGAGCTGAAGAATGGAAAAGTGAAATATGTTCAGACGAATTTTACTACCTACAAAGTCCAGAAAGTCTAACAAAAAAGCAGCATAGGATGTGAACAGGAAAATCATGAAAGTCGGGCTAAAAGCTTTGTGTACAAACCCATACTTAAGTCTCACAGTCACCCAACGGCAAAAAGACGCTATACAACGTGGCATTTTTTACTTTAACCTTGGACAGTTAAAAATTCAACCACTACATCGACCAGTATCTATTTAAACCTATAAGAGTCTCCACTTAATAGGCTTGTTTTCGGACTGCTGACAAATCAAGATAAACAACAAATTCACAATAACATTCGAGACTCACCTCTAGCTGGGATTTAGTAGTCTAAATAGTCGAATCTTAGCCCTACGAATCACTATTTACTACCTGAATGAATTTTAACAAGACTTACTACGACTCACTCGTTCAACTTCACATGTGCTACAAGATTTTAAATCTCCTCGAGGGCCACAAAATACTAAGTGCTTATGAGACTTCATAACAGTTGTCACAATAGTCAGTCAGTCAACTACAACGTAGGATCAGGCACATATATGCATCGGTCCAAGTTGCTATACCTCACCAACACAACAAGATGAACACCGGATTCATAAAAGTAGTCAATTCAGTTGTGGTAATATATAAAAGAAAGATTGTATATAAGAACATAGTACACGAAGAAAGAATTAGTTCGTAGAAAGAAAGATATGAAGTGATTTTAATCTCTTAGGGAAGATAGATAGTGTATACACCGACGCCATTGTGATCGATTCTGATCCTTGTCCAACAGAGTCTCCAACCATTGCTTAGGATAGTCACGCGGACCCCAAACAAGTAGTCTACACCTACCAACATGGCTCAGACTAGAAGTTAGTGTCTTCAAGCACTGATGCCACGTTTTGGTTTGACCGACCCTAACTTTCTCCCAACCATCTCCGACACCGGTTAGCATTGCACGTCGTGGTAGTCGGTGTTCAGGCAAACCATCTCAGTCGATGAAGATCCACAACCTCATCAACTGATTTACCATCATTCCCTAATACCCTGGGTCTAACCTCACTATTACTTACCCGGTGATCCCAGAAGATGCGAGCAATATTTCTAAGACATCTGTGGTCAAATACTAGTAGCTTACGAGTATCTTCTACTCCCAATGGCCATGTTTCGCGGTCATAAAGTAAAACAGAACGAACTGCCGCACAGTATACTCGTCCTTTTGTTGATAGACGGATATCTCGCCTGCGCCATAGGTGACATAAGTTGGCAAAAGTCAAGCGAGCTTTTCGAATCCGTGTAGAGATTTCGTCAGACACCAACCCATTAGGGCTGATCAGACTTCCAAGATAAGTGAAGTTGTCAACGCGTTCGACTACTTCATTTCCTATCCTTAGTTCAGGTGTTGACACAGACCAGTTCTGAAGCAACAACTTGCATTTAGGGGGAGAGTAGCGCATTCCAAATATTCTGGCATTGTTGCTTAGTGCTACCAGAAGACTCTGCATTTTATCAGCGTCTTCACCAAACAGGACTATGTCATCTGCGTATTCTAAGTCGATAAGTGGACTTTCTGGAAGGAGGTCAATACCCGAGAATTCAGTCACAATAAGTGAATGAAGGATTATATGAGTAAACCGACACTGTAGTTATACCCTATATGCAGAATATCTTACGAAAGACCACATTTCTGAAAATCTTGAAAATGAGAAACCTGACTGTTTTTCTTAGTATGATGGTTCATTCAGTAAAGCATTTATCTATTTCCGTATGATGTTTATTCGAGGTGATACTCTCTACAATAACTCTATGAAGTTCGTAGCTTCTATTTCAGCAGTAGTCCTATATATTTCTTCTATATGCGATAAATATTGACTAATCATCACTTGTGAGTAAAATCAACAAACAAATGAACGTATTCATTTATCGTTTCGATTTATTCTGACGGTTAAATAAATCAATATTATCAATTTTTCATGTTCTTACTACGTGTTGTCGGACGCAGGGTTTTAGTAACAGTTAATTATTCTCCAGACATAACAAGGATAATAATTAATTGAGTGGTACTAATTTAAAATAGTTTGCAACAAATATGTCTGGGTAAATTTGGAGCAATAGATAAGCTTTTAAGTAATAGAAACTTAAAGTTCAGTCATGTCATGGAAGTCTAGGTAGTTCCATTAAAAATCCTGGGACTTAATAAAGACGACGAAAGTTAAGACAACTAAGTGAAAGATCCTACCATGCGACAGGGAAAGCCATTTAAGTCCCATAAATACGATGTAGGAACTGCTTATGTAGCGCATGAAATGCCTCTTACACAGACATAAAAGACTCGAAGCTAACAGAGAGCAATAACTAACGGTGTATTTCCCCTACTCAGGAGAAAATTTATAACGAAATACCAAGAGAATTAAAAACATACCTTTTGTTCCGTCTGAATTTCAGGAATTTTGTTTGGAGCATAAAACCCAGAGGTAGCTAAAGTTTGAGAGGTTAATTTTCCACATACTTGTCTCCACAGCTCCAATTGTTAAGCCCATTGTAGGCGGGGGTATCGAAAGGTTTGTGGCTGGGGCCAGTGACTGAACAGATAGAGACATAGTAGGCAAGCCGAATAGGGCAATCGTCAGTGTTGAGTACATTCCACGGAAAAGTAAAAAGTTCGACTGAATAGGCTTTTTAAAGTAGATAGTATTGATCCCTGTTTTTTCACTGAAAAAGTACCTGTGAAGACAAATATAAACGAATAAACAAAACTCACTTAGCAACACTTTGTAATACAATACAATTTGTCTGGCTGTTGCTGTAAACCGTTATATCGAAAGATGCGGGATTGGTAGCTCTATTTTGTCAGCTGCAAATTTGAATATCGGAATTACCCCAAAAGCGGTTCATCAGATAAGTTACTCTCGACTACAGAACCGAACGGTAAGATGCATATCTTCACCAACTCAATGCCACTCTTAAACCGGACACAGTCTACACTTTCCTGATAAAAAATAATTTAAATTTTCTCGAGAGAATCACTTGAATCTGTCCATTGTGAGTGAAGGTATCAAAAAAGACTATGTATGGGCTTGAAACCATAGTGTGCTTGAAACAGTGTCGACGAAGCCGAATTGCCGCTTAACATGTGCAATGTACAATGTCCCCAGCCCGAATGCGAAATTATTGCTAAGTAAATGAGACGACTGACCAAAACAGTGCCTAGAACCCCTTGATCTGAAGAGTTGTCAAGTGTGCGTCTTTTGACGACATAAAAATTCCGTAATCTTCATGATCATGATATCTTATCAATTTTTGTTGTGTAACATTGTACACGTAATTATATTTGCATTCACTGTGAGTTATTTGTACACACTAATTGCACGTAACACTCGAAAAATGTTGTAAACTAAAAAATCTTCATCAGTGAGACATAATAAATCTATAGCGGTAAATAAATCCCCAAAATAAACAACTGTCAGTTTTCGACATTGGATGCTTTCCACATTGGTTTTAATGGACTCACCTAGCTGAAGGCGCTCGGCCATGCATCCGCACCAGATCACGAGTAGGAACGTCGTGCTCAACATCTACTGCAATCGCTAGCCAGATTAGATCGGACGATCCTCGTTATATTGATAACCTATCAACTATATCTTCGAACATCCTCGCTTCTGTTTTGCGATTTCACTTGGTGGGTACGATTCATGATAGGTGTTACTGATTAAAAAATTGTCAAACTCCGAACACCTTTGGCGCCATCATTGGTGAGCCCGACGTGATCCGGTACACCAAATTGCAAACTGTGAGTCTGCTCCTTCTCGGGATTTTATATATCATTGCCTTATTTTAATTTTTTGTACATTGTGATATTTTTTCCGTGTTTTGAACGTGTATTTTTTCACTCCTTTATTCTCGTACTTGATATTTCACCACGAATGAACAGACACCCAAGGTACTTAAGTTAAAGACTATATCCTCACCTTAGCACCAACTAATGGTCTTCTGGCCGGACAACATCGGGGCCTGGTTCTGGTACGCAGAAGCCGACTTCTCCGAGCACGGCGTGAATGACTCACGTGCACAATCCCTCGCAGTAGTCAAGGCACTACTGCGCTAAAACAACAGGTACGTAATACCTAGCTTTTTTCTAGTGATGTTTCTGAGCCCTACGAAATACTGAATCGATCTATCCTTAAACGCGGAGGCCTAACCCATCGACAAAGGTTAGACCAACTACTTAATAACATCGACCTGCAACACGGTTCTGCGACGGACATGTTGCAAAAAATGAGAGGTTATCGGCCAAAGAACCTTTGATGGTGGCTTATTCAAACAACATTTCTTATCCGAAATTCCTCAACAGGTGCAAGCTGTGCTCGTATCGTTTCAAAACAACGCCGTAGACGAGCTGGCTGCATCTGCCGACCGCATCTTAGAACTCACGAAATCTTCTAATGCCGAGGTTTTTCCAGTCAAAAGCCCTCAAACGACCCAGAATGACATAACCCCGACTGGTGCTAGTATCATAACCAGTATGGAAAGTCTTCCAGAAATTGCAGAAAACCCTACAATTTTCCCAGCACGAAACCGACTGACTCGAAAAGCAACTCGGGAAACTTCCAAGCCGGCACGCGTTAACGACAACCGTAGCCGGTGAACATAGCCGTCTGTTGTACGTCACAGATGTGACAACGAGAGTTCGCTACCTCGTCGACACTGGAGCAGAAGTTAGCGTTCTCCCAGCGAATCCCAACGACCGGCTTAACGAATCGGTTTCAAATCTATGGGCGGCAAATGGAAAGCCTATTGCCACATACGGTAAAAGGTACGTTTACCTCAACGTGGGTTTACGCAAACCCATACACTGGATCTTCATTGTTGCAGATTTTTCTATGCCAATGATTGGCATAGACCTTCTACAACACCATAATCTACTCATCGATACGCGCAAACGGAGGCTAGTAGACGGAAACACTAATCTATCTGTTTGCGTAACTTCTTTTTCTGGTTGCAGGTTATCTCCAGTCACAATTAAGCACACGATAGACCCTTTCTATCAGCCACTACTCGATAAGTTTCCTGGGAGGCACCAAACGCAACCGAAATTACCATGTGTAACCAGCAATGTTACACATCAAATCACGACTACAGGACCACCTGTATTCTCTAAAACATGACGGCTAGCCCCCGAAAAGCTAAGGTTGGCGAAAAACAAGTTCTACCAAATGATAGACTTAGGAATCATAAGACCATCAAGCAGCCCATGGGCATTTCCGTCGCACATGGTCCCTAAAAAGGACAGCAAAGATCGTCGTCCAACTGGTGACTTTCGGCGATTGAATACGAAAACCATTCCCGATCGTTTCTCATTGCCTCACATTCATGATTTGACAGCTACCTTGAGAGGTACAACTGTCTTTTCGAAAATCGACTTGGTTAAAGCGTCTAACCAGATCCCTATGGCTACTGACGATATTCCTAAAACAGCTATCATTACTCCTTTTGGACTCAATGAATTTTTGCGAATGCCTTTCGGTTCAAGAAACGCTGCCCAAACATTCCAAAGGTTCGTAGACGACGTCTCTCGAGGTCTCAACTTCGTACATGTGTATGTTGGTGACTGTCTAATAGCAAGTCCGGACAGAGAATCGCATCTCCAGCATCTGGATCATGTTTTAAACCGACTAAAAAAACATGGCATTACTGTAAACATTCAGAAATGCCAAATCGGAACTGACTCATTGGACTTCCTAGGACACACCATAGATGACCCCTTAGAACCAAAGTGACGGCCATTCTGGATTACCCAGAACCGACCACCATCAAGCAATTACGCCCGTTCAACGGCCTTGTGAGTTTCTATGGACGATTCATACCGAAATGCGCCTGACAGGATACCTTCATCATTCGTGAAATATGGGAGTAGGGAATTTCCACTATTTCGTTTGAAACTTTTCAATCTATCTAAGGAATATGGGACCTATTCATCTGTATGGAAAACATCACTTATCACCCCTAGATTCAAAACAGGATCAGGTAGTGATATTGTTAACTATTGGTCAATTAATTTGACATCCGTGCTCTCAAGAACCATGGAAAAATCATCCACAAACAGCTATTATCATTTTTACTTTCGGCTAGTCTGATCAGCCCATCCCAACACGGGTTTATGACTAAACACTCATGTTTCACATCGCACCTGGAGTTTTTTGATCAAATTACCCAGAGAAGAGATGTTGGTCAGTCAGTGATAATTCTGCACTTCGATTTTGGTAAGGCTTTCGACAGTGTCTCACACAAACTTCTTTTAAAACTCTTCATTTGGCACACAGAATCCTCTATTATCTTAACTCAAATCTTTTTTAGAAGAACGTAGCCAAATCGTTCGCTTTGGATCTTGCTACTCTAAACCTGTGAATGTAACCAGTGGGGTTATACGTGGAAGTGTGGTTGGTCCATTACTCTTTCTCCTTTTTATCAATGACAAGTGTTCGCTCTTTCAGTATGGTAAACCTTTCCTTTTTGCCGATGACCTGAATGTAGTTCATTCCTTCTCTTCTCCCACGAAAGAAAGCTATATTTCAGCGGTAATCCAAGAAGAAATAAACAAGTTATTCGAATGGACTGTTTCGTGGAATTCGCCACTTAATGTTGACCAAAGTGAATTTGTTCACATTGGCCACTGCCTTAACTTAAATCTGACTATACACAAACATACACTCAAACCTCTCAAAACTGTTCGTGACTTGGGTTTAAGATATAGCAACAGTCTGAACTTTTCTGAGCACATTAGATCTCAAGTATCCAAAGTTAGAAAGCTCATCGGATTGATAGTGATAAACTTTAATAATATCGAATCAAGATTGTTAATATACTGAAAATGTATCTTGCCCATTCTTGAATATGGTAATTTAGTTTACAGTAATAATGACCTGATTGAAATTGAAGGTGTTCAAAGAAAGTTCACCAAAGCTGTTCTGGGGTATTCTGATAACAAACACTATCACCAAAGATGTCAACAACCCAACTTAGAACCTCTTTGGATCAGACGTATCAATTAAATCTTATCTTTATCTACCGGCTTATTAACGGTATTTCCTACTCTTTGGTATCCACCCCTTCATACCTTATGATATCATCCCACAATCTACGCAATAAGAAGAATATTCTAGTGATTCCAAGAACCCACACAAACTTACGTCAGAATTTTTTCCTTATTCGCTACTCAACCATGTGGAACAGACTGCCAGTGAACCTCCGTCACAGCGAAAGTACAACCCGGTTCAGAAGTCTCCTTGATGATTTTCTTTCCGAAAGTGGATTATGTCACCTATTGAATATCAATGTATTCAATAATGATTTATACAAACAAGGTCCGTCATCCATTTAATTGCCTGAAAAGCAAAATGAAACCTTAGAAACTTTTTACGTCTATTTTATTTTATTTTTATTCATCTTAATATATGAAGTCTGCTTATGTTCGTGTTTATCTTTATTACCGTTATTAATATCATTATTAGTTCCCCAACACATTAGATATTCTTTTTATCTCTTCTTATCCTTCTAAACATATTTAATTCCAGATTGTCCTTTGAAATCAATTGTGACTTTCATAGAATCATTCTTAATTATTATTGCACAAATATTTATATTAATATCCGGTTTCACTTTGTATACTATTACACAGATCTAAATGTATTTATCCGAGTGCACTAAAGGATTTTCATTTTATTTTTCTCAATTGCTGGTTTACTCCTGAGGTCGATATTCATTAAACAATTATTATTCTTATCATGGATGAACCTTTTCACTAGGTGTCCACTTCTTTTCTCTCTCTTCTTTCCCTCTAAATAAATATTATTCTTAAGATTACGAAGTTTGTAATTAAAACAATAACTTGTGTTACACTTAAATTAACTTCTCAGACCCGTTTTATCTTCACTATGCATATACGACTCATACATAGTGATATTTCGTTGTCCTTTTCATTTAATTGAGACTTTCATAGCATCACTCCGAACGATAACTGCACAAACATTTATTCTAGTGTCATATCTTACTGCGATAATAAGTTATTTTTTCTTAATTATTTTTGTTACTAATTTGACGATATATACATAGTCGTTTATTCTTGTTCTGTGTTCATAAACATGCCTATTAAACTGTTTGCATATTTCACGTCCTATTTATTTCTATTCCCTTATTTTCTCCATTCCCTTCTCTAAACTCAATTCAATATTCTCAATTACACATACCCGATTTATTATTATTAATGTTCTACTATTATTACTCTTTTTTGATATGGCAAGTTTATGCTAACATTATTGAAAATTGTGTATTATTGCATTTTTTGAAGAAACCCGAAATGGTTTTTTCAGAACACTTATGTACTCATAAGATGTTTGTGAATAATAATAATAATAATAAGACTTATGAAACCTCTTACCGACCAACTTTGTGGAAATGCGAAATCCATCAATCTGGACGACACCGCACGAAAAGCATTCTCCACAGTTAAGGAACTTATCGCTAAAGCAACGATGGTTGCTCATCACAACACTCAAGCACCCATTAGTGTCGCAATAGACACATCCGACGCAGCAATCGGAGGAGTCTTACAACAATGGGTTAACCACTCCTGGCAGCCTTTGGCATTTTTCTCTAGACGGTTGCAAGACACTGAATCGAGGTACAGTATTTTCAATAGGGAACTCCTAGCTATGTGTTGTGTTGTACGGCATTTTCAACATTATATCGAAGGCCGCAAATTTAACATTTTTACTGACCACAAACCTCTTACTTTCTCTTTAAGCTCCTTTTCATACAAGTACTCACCTCTTGAGTCTCGACAACTGGACTGCATTTCGCAGTTTACTTCAGATATTCAACACATTTCTGGAGCAAATAATGTAGTCGCAGACGCTTTGTCTCGAACAACTTCCTTGAACAGTTTCCAAGGAAACGACCTTCTTCAACTCCCCCAGCTTGAAAAAGAAGACACTGATCTTCAGTACAATTTATCGTATACAACCCTCAAACAGATGGAAACAGGTAAGGAAACCTTACTTTGTGACACATCTACAGGTAGGGATCACCCAATTGTGCCGAAACGTTATCAACGCAACGTCCTCAATACGTTGCACAAACTTTCTCATCCAGGTGTTCGTGCAACCATCAAGCAAACGGGTTGGTAGAACGCTTTCACTGGCAACTAAAAGCTTCACCATCGGCTGCAAACACTTCTCAGTGGACTGACGCTCTTCCACTCATGTAATAGGTACTCGATCTTGTGCGAATGAGTTCTTAATAAGGATTTGATTTCTTCTGGCTACATACGTCTGTTAAAATGTCGAGTCGTGTTAATTCGTACTTACAGTTTAGGTGAATAGTGTGGTCGACTGAATTTCGAGTTCGGAACATGTCTAACTAGTAATAATAACTTATTATCTGATAACGATATGTTACACTAGGTACACCAGATTTTAGACAGGTTCGGAATGTTACAAATATTACAACACTTACCGCAATAAGTTACTCAGATTGATATGCAACAAGACGCACGTCATAGAAACAGGAATAAATTTGTGTTCATAAGAAGATGGACAGTGTTAGTAAACCCAGATGTTCAATGTCATTTTCAGCGCACCTCATAGGAGCGGCGTTGCGACGAACAACCGGTGATCGAGAGTTAATGTTTCATGCCATCATCTACCCCTCGTTTTATTCACACAAGACAGACTAGTGATCGAATTGGTTCTTATTCAGATCGTTAGACTGAACACTGTGTGAAAGAGGTTCTCTCTCACAAACACAAAGTTTTCAACATTCAATTACCTAGGAAGCATAAGGAAATAAATAAACACTTGAATTTAATGTGTTAACATTAAAGACATATTTTCGACCAACTCTTAACCAACCAACTTAAGTTATAACAACAGCTTCCTCTTAGAATTCCATTAATTGATGATTCGACGAGAAAGTCAATAGTCAACTGAAGATTAATTTGCTCTGAGCTTGTGAAATTTTTTAGTGCCCTCGTAAGTTCTGTTTTTGAAGTCTAGAAAAGTGAAGACATATCGGATGCAAATTTACCACTAGGTAATTAAAAAATTATGAGAGAGTCACCTCAGGTTTTTCTATATAACAATGGAGATAGGCTTAGGTTAGCTGTTCGAACATCACACGAGAGTTTTGCTATTCCGAAAATCAGCTTAATTGAAGTTCTTTGAATAGTTCCTAACAGTTCACTGTCTCTTTTTAGGTAAGAGCTATCCGCTTGTATTCAGTACTCGAGTTTATGACGAACAAATACTATATGGAAAGTCAAAAAAAGGTTCTAGCATCGACGTATCTAGATGTGCTACACATTGACCATACTGTTCTAAAACCCCTGGCGGCTGTCACACGTCAGTGTGCAGTAACTTTCTAAGTCTTGACTAACGATGACTCCGAAGTCATTGCACGTCCGGACAACAAGCGGCTCGCAGTTATTCACCGTGTATGTATTTGTACCTCGATGTCCAATACGCATCAAAATGCATTTGTAAGCATTTATAGGCTACTGCCAAACTTGGGATTAGTTAGATAATTTTCTAGGTCATTTTGAAGCTCTAAACTACCACCTTTACTTTCCATTGCTCTCCGTATATTGACATTGTCAGCATATAACAAGACCGATGATGATAATAGAGGAGGAACGTCATTTACATACAGGTCGGACACCACTAGCACCAAAATGTACCTTGAGGCACTCCGCTGAACACAGTTTCTCAATCAGAAAAATTTCTGTTCACACACATTCATTGTTGACGCCCAACTAGGAAGTCCTTTATCCACAATAATAAATCGCCTCCAACACCTGTATCACTCAACTTATATAACAGCCGGTTGTATGGAACTTTGTCAAAAGTCTTGCTGAAGTCAACATAGGCCACGTCTATATGTAACTTTTAGTCTTTAAGAGCACAGCAGCTTTATCGGGCTACTAATAGGTTAGTGAGACATGAATAGCCTGTGCTTAAGCCATGCTGCTTTTTCAGGAAACATCCAATTTTCGCCGAGTTACTAAAATAACTTCTTCTGAGAAATCTCTTCTAAAATTCTGACAACCACGCCAGTTGGGCCTAAGAGTCCGTGGTTATCAGGTTTCTGTATCGTATCTGTTTTGAAATTAGGACTTGACATAGTCTTTAATACAGTCATTTTCAAACTGACCTTGGGTTGCTACAGACTTCGCTAATTTCTTTAGTAACCTAAGATGCATTTTATCGGGTCCCATAGATTTCCCTATGTCACATTCACTTAGCAGACCAATGACATCGAGTTCTTTAATGGTCTCAGTGTCCAGTAAGTGTATAGGAGGGGTGTGTTTGAGCTGAAGGAGAGGGCATCTCTACGGCACATACATTGTTAAAGTAATTGGAGAATGTCAAAACTCTACCATAATCGTCCTCCACTAATGATGTAGTACTAGTGTCTCCTCACAATACGGGAATATTTTCTCTTCTTTTACTCTTTCGGTTTGTTGACGAATGCAAGCTTTTAGGGTATTCTATGGATTCCTTAACAAGTCCTTCTTCATATAATCTTCTAGACATTCGGTGGGTCGATACACAAATATTTCATGCTTCCTCATATTGAGATTTCTCCCGTCAGTACTGAGTAAATTGATCAACCCCACATTCCAGAATAGCAAGAACCTCTTTACTGAATCACATTGGGGAGTTTCTTGAATCCCTTGGGATGTGTGATGCAGTGACTTTTATGTAAAAATTCTTAAATACATCCCAATTCGTTTCGGTGGAGGACCCTAGTTCTATGGACCAATCTACTGAGGGCACTAAGTGTATAATATCTTGTGTATTTGCTTTCCAAACGTTTGTTCTGACCTGATCAGACACATCCTTGTTATTGAAGGCTATATAGAAATCAAAAACTGGAATAGTATGGTCAGTTTTACCTAGGGATGACACATAATGGAGCTTTGTCAAGTCATCCTCATGATGAGTCAGTTGGAGATCTGGTGAGGATAATTCTAGTCCGTGTCGTGCCTAGTCACGTCTTTCATATGTTGCACTAGGGCACATGTGATAACCACGTCAAATAGTTTCTTTTCGAAAGAATTTTCTGACAACTCAGTCCTCGGACTTTTCCAGCCTGCCGTATATGCACCAAAGTCCTTTAAAATTTTATCAAATAAAAAAGTGTCAGTTCGATTTCCACGGCCTAATGCAGAATTACTGAAGGAAATGTACAGTTATGAGTTATAAATGTTCTGTTGCATACAAATATTTAGTCTCCAGAAAGTACTGGTGATCCGTGCTGTTATTGAGAGTCCACTTTTTGGATCTATGTTAAATACCCACAAAACTTTTTTTGATGCTTCCAGTTAATTCAACCATTTATTCTTAGATTGGCGGAGGAATTTCCTCAGGCGTAACTTGCTCACATCACTCACCTCAGTCGAAGATTCCCCACCCTCCGGACTTGTGTATCTGTTCGGGTTGTTAAGCAGTGAATCGCTTATGTACTTAGTATGAAGACTAATACAACACTCATACATCAAAAGTAAAAAAATGTGGGTAAAATATCACTGGAAACTACTATTAGTTTGGTACAAGTGTTTTCTTTTTTTTCAAAAAAGGATGAAGCGACACGTAAAAATGTTTAATTTGTTTTCATTGTCTGAATATACAAAAAACTAAAAAAGCAAGATGTTAGTGCATTTAGAGTTACATTTCAAGAATCAGACAAAACTGCTGACATAGCTGGCCGAATAAACGGTTATGCACATCTAACCTTTCAGGTTACCTGTGGAGAATTCTCACTGTTACTTGTAAATCCTGTAATTGTTCTGTCAGATAAGTAATCTAGTAACACATATGTTTGTTTTTGTAGAACGAAATATTTAGGTCTTCTTGAGATGGCTTTGTATGGATCTTCGAATGAAGGACTATGTGATACTTTTGCTTTGTTATATCTTGTACAGACATGCTTTCAAAGGCCTAAATCCTTGAGTATACATATAGCTTGCGACTATTAACGGTTACCAAGCGGTTATATTTGAACAACTGGTCATTTGATTGTTTGACATGGTTTAGTAGGTCAAGATTTTTACTTCCAACACAAGGATTGATAAACTCCCGCTACAATCTTAGACTGATTCTGCTGTCGAACACTGTAAACCAGTTTTGACGGTTGTTCGTAATCCAAATTTAACTGCAGTGGCCTACTTTTATCAAGAGAACGCGATTGGTGTAATGGAAACAATTATGATTATAACCGATTGTACCAGTGATAGTTTTACCGTACTTGTTTGTTTAACTGTGCCAAAATACAAACGTTCTTTCTCTGATTGTGACCTTGCACGAATTCGGTTACGCTCAGTAATTACAATTGTAACCTGTCACGATCTCGGTATTCTTTCGGTACCACGCCATCGTCAACGAATACATCTCTACTACAGCCATCAACTGCCTTTTGATATTTGGTTTACGGGGGATTTTATCGGTTAACTGGCATGTATTCTTTTTTGTAGTGGCGATCATAGTCAACCGCGACTGGACGCCACACTACACAACCAACAACGGGACTTTTGTCTACTGACTAGTGTTTGAGTATGATATTAGGACAGTTTTTAACTGACTGTAGAAAAGCCCCACCATCCCACAAACCTGAGGACGATATTCTGTGCGCCATTAATTGTTGAGGCCTAGAAGTTCAGATAAGTTGTGGGCTCTTTTACCAGTCGTTTGTGTACCACGTGTAACAAAAACGATAATTCAATTCTGAATGAAAACTTTGGCCTTTGTTTCAGTTATGATGCTGATTATCGGTGTGGTTATTATAAAACTCATGAATATATCCATGCGGGCAAATAGATTATTAAAACCACTAGAAGGTGGTAAGGTACCTTTCAGGCCGGTGGTTACCTCTCGTTTTTTTATAGAAGAGACTACACTAGTGGTGAATGGGTCTTTATTTAGAACAGAACAAAACAGTTGAAGCTTAAGGTTTTTTTTTTCAAACACACGATTTTTCATCGTTCAATATGACGTGATAGAAAATGTAATTTGAATACAACATAAGAAAGTGAATGAATACTTGAGCTATATTTTGACATTACTAAGATGTTTCCGACCAACTCTTGGCGAATTCATGGAGGTTGTTACAGACCTGCCGAATCGATATGAATGTGAGTAAAACATGCATCTGGCTGTGAGAACACCGCAATAGATGAACTTGTATGACGTTTAACCACTGATCGTTGACTCATTTCTAACTCATTTGTGTACACCGTTTCGTAAATCTGCCATATATATAACACTAACTAGTTTATAAATATATAATATATTTCTAATATCCCAATGAATAGAAAAATTAGATTTTCTGACATTTCGAGACTTAGTGAAAGTCACTTCACCAGAGAATAAATAAACAATGAATATACTTATTCTCTGAAGAAGTAGCTTCCACTAAGTCACAAAACGTCAGAAAATCTAATTTTTCTACTCATTAGGATATTACAAATATATTATTTATCTATAACAATCCACTCAATGCTCAATTTATTCGAAATTATCAGGTCAAACCTTGGTAATGATATCTACAAACTAATTTGTTTAGTTTGCGCCAGAGTGATGAATCAACCTAGTAGGTGATGGTAACTTTTTCAGTTTGAGACTACAATTTGTTGCCGTAAGTGTGTTTTGAAATTCCTGACTTCTCATCTGATTGTCTCTCAGTGTCTCAAAGCTTACGGTAGATTGTATCGTGTGCATTTCTAGTCGATATAATGGATCTACCACTATATTGGTCTGATCCTTGGCATGTCGGATATCACTGATGAACTGAGATAAGTATTCAAGGTTTTGGACCTCTCGAGGCGATTATTTATCGGCTCTAGCTTATAATGCATTGATCATTGGTACATGATCCTTATAAACTATGAATTCCCAGACCCTCAGCATTTGTAGGGAATACTTACTGATTAGGCAGATTGTTAGTTCTCGTCCTAAGGTAAAATATAATGTCTCTCTTATAGTTAGTCTTTTTGGGGAGACAACCGGTTTACAGACATTTTCAACCAGTCGAGTAAGGATACCGCCGACTGCTTTGTCCGAAGCACTCACCACTTAAATGAGTCGGGAGTGAGAATTCGGATACGTTAACGTAAATACTTGGGCTAGTTATTAGATGGTCTGAACAGCCTCAGAAGTCAGATTAAATTCTCTTAGTTTTACTTTGAGGGAGTCTGTTAAATGTTGCATTAATTATGCTCAACAATGTATGAAACTACGATAAGAGCTAACTAAACCTAGAAAACTTCTAGGTTCTGTGGTGGGCATCGCCTAATGGTGTGAACTTCTTCTTTGGTCGATGTAATTCATTATTGGCTCATTGTGTGTTCGAGAACTTCAAGTGTTTGAACACAGAATACACACATCATTGTGTTTTCATACCATTTTTGTCTAGCCTATTTAACGCTGCCGTCACATGTTGTTCACGTGATTTTAAATCCTGACTGGCAATTAACACATTACCTGTATTTCTATGTGCAAATGCCATATCCTGGGTATGTTGTCCATAAATTTTCGAAATGTTCGTGCGGCATTCATCAGGGCGAATGTCATGCGTATAAAGTCGGATAGTCCAAAAGGTGTGGTAATAATTGTCTTAGGGATATCTGTATAATTATGGTCTACTATGATATAAGTACTGCTCTGATAATAGACCTAATCCTATAAATGTAGATTTTTCATGACATAACTCCCTAATCTATAAGATCTTACGTGGAAGTCACATCATCGTCTACACCAACTCACTACATCGTAGCAATTACCAATACATGGTAGAGAACAAACTTAGGCTAGAGAAAGAACAGTATATTTAATATGAATAAAAGATATAGAGTGGCATTCAGCAGGGACCACGCCTGCATGGCCCAGCCATGCCATCCGATCAACTCCGATTAATTCAATTAATCCTTCCCGCCCTCTTCATCGTTGGGTTTTTCTCCGGGTTAAATGTTGAATGTCTATTTCCACATTGTCCCGTATTATGGCTCAATGCCACTAAATATCTTTATCAGCTACCGGAATATTGTGATATGCCTTGACTAATTCAATTTTAGTGAAAATGTTCATATCCTGTAAGCCGTTGTAAAATCTTGGATAGGAGGTATCGGGTAATAATAATAATATATTTCTGAAATTGCAGGTACACGCCATTTTTACAGGCATGATCTATAAATTACCACATTTATCGTTTCCCTGTATGCATGTTAAATAACTATAGTATATAAAAGTGAATATCAGTTTATTCCTTTAAATATACTGAGTAATCTTCAAAATATTCTCCAAAGTGACATCGCATCCACGTTACACACGAGATCCGGACTATTGTTTTGGGATTTTGGTCCTGAGAAGTACTTATGCAGTGCAACTTTTTTAAGTTTCTGGTTGTTATAAAGTAGACACGTAGAGCGCTTAGTGTGAACTATGACCTTGGAAGAACACGTACGTCACGTTTGTTCCAGATGTAAGAAGTTCCATAGCTGAGCCCTGAGAGCAAGATTATGAACTTGGTGTTGATGTTATTGTGTTCTATCCTAACCGGTTGATGGGTAACAGGTTCCATAGGTGCAAGACCACTGATAGTAGGCAGGCATTTGTGCGGTTCTTTGGTCTTTTTAGGGTAGTACTGGGTGTCTCTTAGCAACCGAGTTTAGTTGAACAGTATCGATAGGTCGAGTGAGTTACCTGTCTACTTCAAGTAAAAAAATTAGTGAGAAAAAAGTATCAAATACAACCACAAAGTAGAAAAATAAGGCAACGCGGTCTATACATGTAGAGAGCTTATAATATCTGAGTGGGACGCAGATGCGTTCGTCTGTGCTAGATCTGTGCAAGTAAGGGCTTGATCAATAAGTCTTACAAACGCATGTAATTCATCTGCCATGCATATTTCAGAGAGAAGACTGTTCCATAATAATGCATACTTAATGAGGAAAACGTTTCCCGAGTTTTGATTTGTATTTCTCAACTTTGACTGTGGACATTTTGTCTCGTACTCATGTGTCTTGGGCAAGAGCTATATTACTTGTGAAACTAGTAAGGTTTTTGAAGAGTTTGAAATAGAGAATCGAAATGGACCTAAACCTTCTTTTCCAAAGAGGTTCTAGTCCTAAGATATGGCATCGGGAACTGTATTCAATGAGTGAGTCGTTCTTAAATATTTTGCGAGTGAAATCTCGTTGTGTTCCTTCCACCTTAAGTATATTGGATAGGCGTGGGTTCAAAAATGAGGACGAACAGTATTCAACGATAGGTCTTACACAGACTTTATAAAGAATGCTTTTAGATTCATTTTGAAGGAAATTAAGAAGAATAAAGCCAAACAACCTCCGCATTTTAGATGCTTTGGCTGATATGTTTTAAGAGAAATTAAGACTGTGTAATTTACCCCTAGGTCAGTTACTGATGCCAGTCTGGGCAGTGTAGTTGTTAAGTGTTAGTTTTATTTTAAGAGACGTGTCTCCTACAAATAACCAGCCGCATTTATCTGTATTGAACTCTAACCTCCAGCGTTTACACCATTTGTCTACCATGTTGAGTTCGTGTTGGATTGTTTGCATAGTACCACACACATCACAAATGTCAGTTTTATAGATGACTCTTAAGTCATCGGCATAGAGATAGGTCTTGCCTGTGCTAAAGCACTTGCATATATTGTTGATGTAGATAATGAAGAGCAATGGACTCAAGACACTACCCTGCACAACACCACTGGTTATTGGTCGAGGTGTAGATGCCGTAGAGTTAATCTTGGTTGTTTGGTATCTGTTTGTGAGAAAAAACGTGATCCAGTGCAAAAGGGGTTTTTTAACTCCAACTGACTGAAGTTTGTTGATTAGGAGGTTATGAGGTACTTTATCAAAGGCTTTCTTAATACCGAAATGTAGTATAACCACTAGTTTCTTTTGGTCACGTATGCAATAACCTCGTTAAGAAGTCTATCAGACATATACTACAGGACCTTGTTCTGATGAAGCCGTGTTGTGACGGATCTATCGGATCTTACTTAAGTGGGTGATCAGATAGTTGATTTTGTATTAATTTTTCCATTATGCGTGGTATGACTGGAGTGATATTTATAGGTCTGTAGTTTTCGACCAGGTTTCTCGGTCATGATTTGTGTTTGGGAAGAAAATACGTTACCTTCCAGGTTTCGAGATATGTACCCGTCCCTAAAGATAATGTGTGTATTTTGACTAATAGCGTCTGTATGTCCGCTCCTGACATTTATATAAGGAGTAATTGTTTTAAGAGCAATTTTAGAGCGAATGGTAGTGTCCAGTACAGATTTGGCGGTAGTATTGAAAAATCCTAATGTTTCTAAGAGGTTATCACTGGTAAAGAAACTGCTCCAGTGAGAATGCTTTATTAGAAATCAAAAGTCCTCCCAGTCAGCGTTTGCGTAGTCTCTATATTGGAAACGCGTATTTAGTGTCTTTAATTTGTTGCACTTAGAAAGAATCGGAAGGGTGCAGAGGAATATGTTATGATTGCTGTTGGGAAACTTTTCGCCAAGCACGATTGACGTTGACGTGACAGTGTAACAGAATATCATGTCAAGAATATTGTGATTTCGTGTGGGCAGGTGTACATGTTGCTGTCAACTGTTTGTCTAAAGACTCAAGTATTCTTTCATAGCACGATGGGCCAGAATGTGTCTTCCAGTTGATGGTTGGAAGGTCGAAATCACCACAAACAATTTTTAGGCGAAATCAAGCAAGGCAGCCTTAGCAAATGACTCACTTATAATAGTGTCGATTGAACTGGGAGTATTAGGAGCTCGATATACTTATCCGATTAGTATTTTACATTCTTGGCTGTGTATGGTAAGCCATATCAAGTCTGGTTGTTTTCTGAGGGTATGGTCGCTATATATTTCCGCCCTCATATTTTTGGATACACATACGAGACAACCACCACTCTTCTTGGTGACTCGGCCGCAGCGGAAGAGCTTAAAAGTGTCTATTTGGAGGTATGAGTCTTTGATAACGAAGGAAGACCAACTTTCAGCTATCAAAACAAGTGTAGGGTTGTTTAAAAGCAACAGGGTAGGTAAGTGAGTCATATTATTTTGCACAGACGGAGCATTGATTACCATAAATGTCAGTGTTCGGTGAGTGTTTGTCTAGTAGAAGGGTGTGATGTAAACCCAATGGACCGTGTGTTTTGCCGTAAGAAGTGGGAGCATAGGCTCCGTATTCATGTTCGTTTGGTTTATTACCAATATTGTTAATGGGAGAAAGGTAGTCGGAAGTTAATTTGGTGAAAGAAATATGTTTACGAGTGATAGGTAGAATCGAGTAAGTTGAATGAATAGGTAGTGTATTTGTAACAGCTCAGGTTGGTTGGTTAAGAGTTGACCCCAAACAACCAAGCTTATGCCGAAACAGTATTGTTCAAGTATTCATTCACTTCCTTATTTTTTATAAGCGTTATATTCCCTATTATCTTGAATGTTGAGAGCCTTTGTTTGTCTGAACAGATAATCCCACGCTCCACTGTGACTGCGCGAAGATCGAAATAAAGACATATTCACTACTTCTCTGGTTTCTTCTATCAATAGCACGAGGGTTACCTTAAGGCACGAAATTGGTGAGCCCTTTTGAACACAAATTTAACCTCATTTCTGTTATTAACATTTTTTTTTACTCAATCGTAAAAGTAGACCTGATTATCCGTAAACTAATTTGAGTATATAACTAGTTTATTCCGTATTATCTTAAGTTATTCGTGTCATAGTAACCACTTTTTGTGCTAACTTTATTGCTATATTTGTCACATACCTCATGTCAGACTCAATAGAAACCCATAATCTGGAGGATTTGTCACCAGTGGAGATAGACACTGTTATGACTACGAAATCCCGACTTCCAGAATTTGATCGTAGTGATCCTGAGTTGTGGTTTGCTCAACTAGAGCATTATTTTACGAGACACAATATCAAATCTGAAGGGATTCGCTATAGAGACTTGTGTTCTATCCTTCCTCCTTCAGTCGCCAAAGAAGTCCGTGACTTGATTTTAAGTCCACCATCACCACAACCATACACCATCTTAAGACGAGAGATAATGAACCGTTTATCATTATCAGATAGTCAAAGAATCCAAAGACTTTTTCAAGGTGAAACACTAGGTGATCGGTCGCCGTCACAGTTTTTACGTCACCTCCAAGTCTTAGTGGGTGATAACACAGTGGGTGAAGCAGTCCTAAAACAAGGATGGATACAAGCTCTCCCATGCTACGTCCAACACTGTTTGGATGCACAAGATCCTGAAACCTCATTATCTCACTTAGCGCGTATAGCCGACAGAATAATGGAAAGAGGTCCTCCAACTGGATCAGGCACAATAAATCACACACAAAAAGTAGAATCAGCAAAAGACCCCGTAATAGAAGGACTCATTGCGAGTGTTAAGAGTCTCACTGAGGCTGTCACCAGAATGCAAATGGGTCATAGAAACAGGAGCAGGTCACCACAACGACCACGATCCAAGTCACAAAACAGGTCACAAATGTCCAGACAATCTGGGCAGTTTTGTTGGTACCACTGGAAGTTTGGTGTCAACTCAACCAAGTGCATGCAACCATGCGCCTGGCCTAAGCATAATTCTAAGGCAGCGGGAAACGAGTAACCCCTCCCCAGGTCGCGACGACTGAGGAGGGGCGCCTAAACAGTCGCTTGTTTTATGTTAGAGACAGAAACTCGGGCTTGAATTTCTTGGTGGATACTGGCGCTGCTCTTAGCATCATCCCTCGAAATAAAACTGAGATTAGTCGAGAAACATCATCAATTACACTTCAAGCTGCAAATAAAACTAAAATTGCGACATTTGGGCAGAAAACTTTAACCCTAGATTTGGGGTTCAGGAGGCAATTCCCTTGGGTTTTCACGGTAGCCGACTTAGATCTGGCAATACTGGGGATGGACTTTCTAGAGAGATACGAATTTCTAGTTGACACCAAGAAACGGCGATTAACACTAAAAGAAACTTCGTATTACACAAAAGGCAAAGAAAGTCACATCAGCTCTCTTAACTTGATTCAAACTCCCCCAGTAACAACAGCGAAATTCCAAGATATACTCGCGGAATTTCCAAACTTAACTAAACCAAACCCACAGCCTTCTAAAGACAAACTAAAAGTAAGTCACACTATCAAAACCGAAGGTGCACCGGTTTTTGCAAAACCCAGGAGACTAGCACCAGATAAGCTCAAAATCGCTAGGGCCGAGTTTGATTATATGCTACAACTGGGTATTATCCGTCCCTCTGATAGTCAATGGGCATCCCCTTTGCATATGGTCCCAAAGAAGAATGAAGGTGACTGGCGACCGTGCGGGGATTACAGAGCCCTAAACCGTCAAACCGTACCTGATAGGTACCCAATACCTCATATCCAAGATTTCACCAACGGTTTACAGGGTATGAACATATTCACTAAAATTGATTTAGTCAGGGCATATCACAATATCCCGGTGGCTGATGAAGATATTCCCAAGACAGCTATTACTACACCCTTTGGCTTATTCGAGTTTGTACGCATGCCATTCGGCCTGAGAAATGCGGCACAGACATTTCAAAGATTCATAGATAACCTACTTCGAGATATGCCATTTGCGCAGGGGTATATAGACGACTTGTTAATTGCCAGCCCCGATTTGCAATCACACGAACAGCATGTACAAGCAGTGTTGAAAAGACTGGATGAACATGGAATAAACATACATCAAAGTAAGTGTGTTTTCGGTGTTCAAACTTTAGAATTTCTCGGTCACACAATAAGCCCAGAAGGGATTAAACCTATAAAAAAAGAAGTGGATACTATCAAACAATACCCCGTACCTAGTTCTCTAACACAACTGAGAAGTTTCCTAGGCCTAATTAACTTTTATCGCAGATTCATACCAGGTTGTGCACAATTAATGCAACCTTTGACAGATTCACTTAAAGGAAAACCAAAAGAATTCAAACTGTCTTCTGACGCCATCGAAGCTATTAAACAGCTTAAAGATAAACTGGCTCAAGCAACTACGTTGATATATCCGAATTCTCTTTCCCCACTTGCTTTGATGGTGGATGCTTCAGATAAAGCAGTAGGCGGTACCCTTAACCAACTGGTTAAAAACGCCTGGAAACCAATTGCTTTCTTCTCGAAAAGACTCGCTCCAGCCGAAACAAGGTATTCTACCTTCGGGCGAGAACTTCTTGCAATCTACCTGACCATTAAACACTTCCGACACATGTTAGAAGGTAGGGAATTTATAGTCTTTACGGATCACAAACCTCTGACGAATGCTTTAAAAGCGAGAGCCGATAAATACTCACCTCGAGAAGTCCGACACCTTGACTATATATCACAGTTCACAAGCGATATCCGACATGTCAAAGGTCAGGACAATCAGGCGGCAGATGCTTTATCCAGACTAGAAATGAACGTGCTACAGCAGTCTACAGTAAACTTCGAGACGTTAAGACACGAACAAGAGCAGGACCTAGAATTGCAAAACCTACTTAAAACAAACAATTCAAGTCTTAATTTAAAACAATTCCCATCACCTATCGATGGTATTCTAATTTATTGTGACACGACCAAGGCAATGCCGCGACCTTTCGTTCCCAAAAATATGCGAAAGTTGATATATAATAACTTTCATTCTTTGTCTCATCCTGGCGCGAAAGCTTCAACAAAACTAATCAATGCCAGATATATATGGCCGAATTTACAGAAGGATGTACACAAATGGGTTAGAGAGTGTTCAGCATGTCAACAATCAAAGATTAATCGTCACACAAATTCACCCATAGGTGTTTTCTCGCAACCAGATGCACGTTTTGCCCATGTGCATATCGACTTGGTAGGTCCTTTACCACGTTCAAACGGTTTCAATTATCTTTTTACATGCATAGATCGATTTACCAGATTCCCTATAGCCATCCCGATAGCGGACATCACAGCGGAAACAGTAGCCAAAGTTTTCATGCAGAACTGGGTAACCATTTTTGGTACACCCATAACAATAACGACGGATAGAGGAGCGCAATTCGAATCCGAACTATTTAATAACTTGGCTAAACTTCTAGGCTCCAATAGGATACGCTGCACTGCATATCATCCTCAGGCTAATGGGATGGTAGAACGTTTTCACCGTCAGCTAAAAACCGCCCTTATATCTCACTCAAACCCCAATCAGTGGACAGAATTCCTACCATTAGTTATGTTGGGAATACGAACATCTGTCAAAACTGACGCACAGTGTTCAGCTGCGGAACTGGTTTTCGGAACAACTCTGAGACTACCAGGTGAATTTATTAACCCTAATACTAACAGTCAAAAACTTAATTTAGAAAATTATGTAGATCAACTACGGGACCACATGTCTAAAATTAAGCCGATTAATACTCGTGAACAATCGCGTGCCGTATATGTACCTAAAGACCTAAGCAATTGCACGCACGTCTGGATAAGATGTGACAAAATAAAAGCACCACTTAGCCCTCCATTTGAAGGTCCTTTCAAAGTCGTCTCAAGAAAATCTAAATATTTCGTGATAGAAAAACACGGAAACATCGACACAGTAAGTATTGATAGGCTAAAGCCGGCTTATCTAGATCATGAACCACCATACGTGTCGTTAGATCGTTTAACTGACAAATCCATTACGGAATCGAAATGCAAAAACGATAAATCTTTACAAATGACTAAAATGGTTCGCTGGGCACATCCGATTAGCCAATCAAGGATGTTGACAGTTTCAGCTGCAGGATAAAATCTAACCACGTAGCTAATCAGACCCTGCATCTACTTAAAAATAACTTTTCTCCTCATTCCGCCTCACCTACAACTCCCCAGACCTTTTGCCTTTGATATATAAGTGTTATGTTAAATTTTTTTTAAATACTGGACACAAGCTAGGTATTCCGAAACGATGGCTGCGGATTTTAATCAAATTCATACAACTAACACTGGCAAATACAACGAATTCAAAAAGCAACCCAGGCGAGTTTTATAATTTCTTTTTCTGGTTAATTAACTATGTTGGCTGTACTTCTTATATATCTATATACATTTTTCACGTAGACTGGCTATACATATATACCATATGAACTAATTCTAAAAGTTTTCGGTCGAAGATGTGTTCAGTAGCTTGATACGCTTAATACTACTATTATTAAGTGGTTTTCTAGACAAAACATTTTGGATTAAACCATGGTCAAATACTTATTAAAGTTCTCATCATTTTTTTCATGTTTAGGAAACTTACATAATGACTTAACCAGTTTTCCTACAGCATGCTTTTTAGTGTGATCATATAACCCATCATTATTGGCAATATTCAAATTTTTTTTTTAAATTTCTGACATTTAAGAATCAATAACCGTGAAGATATAGTACAGTGCGTTATTGTAAGGTTACTATGTTAGCCGCATTGATTCCACATACCTAATTTTAAACACAACTTATAAGGGAACTGTTAAGTAATCACAACATTGAACTAATATGAATATCACAGCTATGCTAATGTTAAACCAATTATTATTAGTGGTCCATACAAAATCCTGGAACTTAACACTAGCGTTATAAAAAAACATGTTATGTCAATAACTTATATATATATATATACCTTTTTTTTCTCGTTGGTTTAATTATAACGTAAAATGGAAATCTACCACACTTGTAGTTTTTTTTTCTATAGCATTATTATTAATAAAAACAAAGAACTTGTACTATTCCAATATGGCACTTTGACATATCAATCCGTCCTCCTGTTATCTTTCTCTCATATCTGAGCAACATATGGCCAACAAACATCGTATTGAAGGGGGTTTTGGTGAGCGAAAACACTAGCCCCACACGCACTCGAACCTCTGCCCTCCTGGATGCCAGACCGTGTGCCTAGCCATTAGACCACATCAAACCACGGGCGAATGACTGCAATCTTTCCTTTTACCGATTAATCATATATAATACTAACGAGTAATAGGACTTACACATTTCTAAGGTGCAGACAAAGTCGTTACTTGGATGAATTGACGAAATATTGTTTCAATATATCATACATACTTAGATCAAACCAGAAAAGAGTATTTGACACAATTGTACTTAATCCTCATAATCTACACAATTTTTCTCCTCCTTAACCGTATATTCTTTTCCGTTTTGTGGAGTACAACTATGCACCCTTGGTTACGTACCTGGTTATAAAAGGCGGTCGTCATAGGCCCAAGGTCATACATTTGATCGGGTTTGACAATGAGTCCAACTTCTAGCAAGTTTACACTTTTACATATATGCATTATAAAAAATTTTTTTTGTGTTCATACCTTTTCGTACATAAGATGGCTACACTATGTCTATTTTCTTCCAGAATACCAATCCTTTCTGGAGACCAATCACTTACGTGGAACCGAACAATTATAAATTATATTTTTGTATTTCCATTTTGTATCTTATTATTTTTATGCAGGCAGTGGAGCAGTTCTTCAGGTGTGATTGGTTTTCACCATTACCTTTGAAGTAGATTCTTCTTTACTTTTTACTTGAGGGCGACTAAAGAGGCAGGTGAGTAAACACCTGATAGCCGGTCTGAGCATGGAAAAATCGTACCTCACCAACATGGTGTTGGGTAGCCCGCTCGCGGCACTTCCTCAGATATTCTTATTCCACATTCTCACACTCTTTCTCTTGAAAGCACGCAGTAAACCGTCAGCGATAGTTGTAGAATAGATCACATGCTACAAAATAAGATGACAAGCTAGTAAATGAGGAGACATCCATGGACTATCGTTGACAGCGTTAGTCGTCACTGATTGTAAGTCAAATAGTGAGCGAGTTGATAATTTTCCCTTGGGATGAGAAATAGAACTAAGGTGTTTTCGATAGATAGGTTAATCGAACCGACGTTCCTACGGAAGTCGATTCTAGGGGGAAGCTAATGTAACAGCTCAGGTTGGTTGGTTAAGAGTTGACCCCAAACAACCAAGCTTATGCCGAAACAGTATTGTTCAAGTATTCATTCACTTCCTTATTTTTTATAAGCGTTATATTCCCTATTATCTTGAATGTTGAGAGCCTTTGTTTGTCTGAACAGATAATCCCACGCTCCACTGTGACTGCGCGAAGATCGAAATAAAGACATATTCACTACTTCTCTGGTTTCTTCTATCAATAGCACGAGGGTTACCTTAAGGCACGAAATATTCAGGGAGTGATCAGGAGGTTCCGTCAAGGATCTTTTGGGGCTAGAGACTGTTATCGATGGTGGGAAAGATATGTCACTCCCCATCAGGTCGGAGTATATAAAAGATGGTGTCAGAATAGTGGGATTGTCGCCCCCAACATTTGGAGACCCCATGCAGCGCTGTCGAGGAGGAGAGAGATAAAAAAGGACGAGGTGGTGTACATGTCGAATTAGGGGAGATCAGAGGGTTGTATAGAGTGGCTTGATTTTGATAGTATCTAGAATCATTAGGTGGTTGCCCAAGTAGGCCAACGTTATAGCTTCCTTGTGTGCGGTGGGCAGTTTTAGTCTTATTATGGGTAGTTGGGGAGGTCGTATAATTCTGGTAAATATTAGTGGACTGCCTCATATTGTTGCCTAGAGAGGTGTTCGTGTTGTGTGTGGTGTACTAGTTCCTTGAGCTTTCACAGTTCACACTATACGGCGTACTGACACCACGTGTAGCTGGGGTTTTTGTCGGGTGTAGCTTCACGTTAGGATGAGTGGGTACTGCCAGTCCATTATGTTTGTTGTAGGGCATTCTACTGCTGCGAAAAGGTGAATGTGGTGGGTTAAGGGTGCTGGAGTGCTTGTGGGTTTCTACAAAGAATTTAGTATATTTCTTATTGAGGTGTCCGAGTGGTTGTAGCTATTAGAGCAATCTTCGGGAGAATTATTTTTTGGATTTTTATCGGAGACACAAGGGCAGTGCTTGGGCACTATTGAGACATAAGTGGATTGGTATTTTGGGGTAGCTGTGTGTTTGGGCTTACAATGAATGGCTTCAGTTGCTTCATGTTCAGATTTGTTCTCAGGACTAATAGCAGTATTCGACGTGTCTCCGTTTTTGTGAGGGGTAGGGAAGTGTGTATTAGGATTTGTGCAATGGCCGACGTAACTGCCGCTACTACGTAGGCTGGGTTGGTTGTTTTGCAATCCATGGAAGATTCGTTGCTGGATAGCAGTCCTGTCATGGATGATTGTAATCTTTCTAAATGTCGGAATACGCCTCAGTAATGAACGACTATTAAGGAGGTGATTTACTTCTGTGATACTACCAAACTGAAATAGAATGGGACAAGAGGGTTCAATCTGTGCGTTACGCAACCTTCGTGTTACATAGCAAGACTGCGACAATCCACATTCTTGTAGTAGAGTATTTTTAGCAAACTTTACGTTCGTACTATCAGGTATATTATACACAAAGATATTGTGCATACACTGTAGTCTTTTCAACACTTCAGATGATATATGGTCAATTAATTTTTCAGTGTTTTTATAATTTCGATATCAGGATTTTCTGGAACACTGATTAAATATTTGTACAGTAATAAGTCTTGAATAGTTTGGGTGAGGTTAAGTTCTATTTAACTGCTTTTAGAACTACCACTGGTGAGAATATTGGGATTTATATCAACATTGTTAGGGACTGTATGGTTGCATACATACTTGTTGCAAGTGTCTACCGGGCGATCACCTTGTGCACACTTAGTTGAGGAATGGAGTGTATATCTGAGTGAGTAGTCGAGATCTACATCATTGGGCTGGCTACTGTAGATAGGCTTACTACTGTTATCAACTTCCGTAACTCAGTCACAACAACTGCAGACATTTTGTTGAAATCAGATGGTCCTATTTTACCAGCATAGACACCAATCAGAAATGCTTCACTGAGATACAGCGCTACACGACGACCTAAGATAAGCTGCAACTGTTATTTATAGCTTCTAGACACTGAAAAGCCATCATAGATGAGCTTTAATTTCAGTTCATTGAAGTTTATCTTGCGTAACGGAAGTTCTGAAACACTCAGAAGATTCGATTACAATGTAGTACACTCCTATGGCCATAAAGTTTGGTTCGATATCATGGTAAGTACACAGCACACTTCTGAAGAACATCAGGAGTTCATCAACAACCATCCGAAAAAGGCCAAGAATTTGATTTGACTTCCTAACATTGATACCTCCACCCCTCATAATAGCAATTACAATTCTATCTAGCTCTTGTTTTATTGACAAATGCACACGTATCAACATCTCTGTCGTCGTACTTTGTAAATATGGTTTGTTTAAACAACACAGACAATACCGGTAGCTGCGGTAGGTATATAAAAACTATAACAGCGCAGGGCAATTGCATGATTCAGAACAATCCTGCAACACGGTTACAAGGCCACGATGTTGCCTTCATTGTTAGGATGTACCCTACTGCAGGTTTGTCTGTTAGTGACCTTGCAGTTCCTCACAAATTCCTCTTTTAACTTCCTCAACCTGTAAAACGTCAACCGATGGTAGCCCATCAAGTTTGGCACTCTGTCGGCTGCTACCTGTCTTTCATATCTTTCACTGCTTTTAGTATTGTCATTTTAAAAGAAACAGCTGCAGTTAGGCTGGACCAAGGGATCAATCGAAGTTTGTTACAACAACAACTCCCCTGCATTGCGTAAGGTTTTTGAAAGAGTGGTGCGGAACAAACGCTACTAAAACAAGGACAAAACATTGGTAATGATGATCATGTAATAAAAACGTATTACTGACAGTAAGTGTAAAATGATTTATATTTAATTGTCGTTTCGGTCGGTTGTGTATTAATGATATATATAAACCTTCGCCTGCATTCTTGAATTCCTATTGAAATCAAGCTATATCACTTGCTTTGTTGGAAAAGTAACACATAACAGTTTACTCAGTCATTATAATAAACAATTTCACCAGTAACAGAATTCGGCACACCATTGAAGTCATCACAGTCAACAATCATTTCAAAAATGTCATACAAGTGCGGATTCAAACGAGTGAAAATATTGAGTAGTGGAGGAAACTCTGAGACTTTTAGGGATGTGCTGTGTATAATTATAAGCCAATAATGAATTACTGTCATGCTTCTCTGTCTGATGTATATGCCTTCCACATGCTGTAATTTCAACATGATTCAGTTGCAAGCTATATCACAGGCTTTTATAAAGCACGAATTGAGCGTTCTCAAACTCGAAACCAAAATAGTTAACAAGTGTTTTATTTTTGGAGCATTGTAATGGGATAGTTCAAGTACTTCATGCCAAATTCCTCAAGCACTCGCTCCAGAGCAAAAATACATCTTGATGGGAAACGAGAATTGATCTTTGCAGCGTAAGAGGTTAAAACTTGTTCTCTCACATCAGTCGATTTTTGGTCATCCCCCTAAATAGTGATGTAAGACGTGGACCACATGTGGACAAAAAACTGTAGTATAAGGATATGTCTAATTTATGCGTATCAGTCAGTGTGGTCTTCCTTAGTTATGCGAAAAGAGCAGTGTAGGATTGCTTGTCAGTTGGGTCTCCATCTTGAGTTTTACCTTGTTTTCTGACTGATTAACGCATTCAGAACCTTAAGTCATCAACTTCAAGTCTGGATTATCATGTTGCCGTAATCTCATACCTAGGTGATTCCTAGCTGTTGTCGACTGCTTTCATTACTTAATATGAGCATATTCCATGTGCTCATTGGTTGGTTTCCCTGCTATTTCTCTCGTTCTTTACGATTCTAGATTCTCCAACATAATGCTTCTCACGATCTCCTGGACACAGAGAACCGACTAAAACAATACATTCCCTAACTCTTAATTTTGAGTCCACATAACCTTTCACAACAACAGTTTTGTAAGCAGATACGCTGAAAGGCCATTTTTTGGCAGTATCTTTGAACGATTTTATATCTTAAGTGATCATTTAACATAACTCAATTTTTGGAAACGAAGTGTTGATATTGAACAAATAGTCTAGCCGCTCTTTCCGATATTCGCGTCACCTGAGTAAGACAACCATACACTCTTAAAGAAATCATGGACGACAAGATCCAACATAAAATGGAAGTCGACTATTCCGTTAGCGTCGATAATTTACTCGTAACAGTGAAGTCTTTATTAGCGGTACGTTTTAAGCCAGATGATGATTCATTACTGGCTGTAAATAGGAATGAAGATGCTTATTTAAAAAAATATAGGCTGGCAATTTTGAGTCTGCTGTCGAACAGTGTGTTTCTCTCGAAAAACAAACAAGAACAGTATGTCCTAATTTGTTTTACCCCAGAATAGGCTTCTGATGCTATATCTACAGGGCGACTGTTGGAAGCAATTGTCGAAATTTTAGCTGAAAATTCTCAGTGGCCACGACTTAATGAGCATCTCATTTTAATGACAAAGAAGCACGGTCAGATGAAGCAGTCCGTATCCAAGATGGTTCAAAAAGCTATGGAATATCTTGATAAAACACCGGGTGAACCGGTTAAACTCGAGTTAATCGAAGCTCTTAGGAATGTCACAGAAGGCAAAGTTAGATATTTTCCTTCATTTCACTTCCCTAGATTTATGTAGAAACCGAGAGAGCACGTTTGACCAAGGAATTGGCACGAATCAAAGAATCCCATGGAGATATTGAAGGGGCTGCTGCCGTATTACAGGATCTCCAAGTACGCTTCACTTCTTAACTGATTGATGTCAGGTTGAAACATTTGGTTCTATGGAAAAGAAGGAAAAAGTGGAATTCATGTTGGAACAGATGAGGCTTTGTTTGGCTAAAAAGGACTTTATCCGCACCCAAATCATAAGCAATAAAATATCAACTAAGTTCTTTGCTGATGCAGAAAACGAGGACTTGAAACTCAAGTTCTACAACTTAATGATTAACTTAAATGCTCATGATTCTCTCTACTTGAATATTAGCAAAAATTATTGGGAGATATACAATTCAAAAAGTGTGCAAGAAGATGAACAAAAGCGGTTGCTAGTATGTTTCAGTTCATTGTACTAAGTTTTTCTTAATAGGTACTCAGGCATGTAATCATATATTTGTTACTTTCTCCTTATGACAACGAACAACATGACTTGATGTGTCGCCGAAAGCTGGTAAAGGATATGGAAAAAATACAAGTTTACTTGTAAGTTGAGCCTTATTGTTATGGTAATACATTTTTCTATGTATGCTTTCTGGCTATGAAAATGAGACCGCTCGTATTTTATCTGGAAACTACACATCATCTCTAGAAGTTTTCCACTACTGTCCAAGATAAATTTCCTACTTTTGAAAGGTCTGAATTCAGACGTGGCTTAACGTAAACGAGATATATACTCATGTCAATGTAAGGTCGTTATATTTTTTAGTGAATCCAGTATTCTGTCCAAAACTTCATAGTTTTAAGCCATGGTTTATTCTCTTTCCTTTGACCCTTACTTTTTAGACATCAGTCTCTTCGTAAAAGTTTACAAAACTGAGCTCAAGTACATTTCTGAGCTGGAGTAAACTAATTAACTTTTCCTTTAATGTTTACTTACTGAGAAGGGTGGTTTGTGCCCATAAAGAAAGTAATGCGTTACAAATAGCGTCGGCGGATAGTATTTGTGCCTAGTTTTCAGCCAGCTAAATTGCTTACAATAGATTGATTATATTGATTATATTTTCAGTAAGTTACCGGCTGTCCTAGTTCCCAGATTGTGCCCACTCAATTATGAATACTTCTGTGATCTAAAGTGCTTGTTTCTATCTACTGATTCTTCAACAGGCTTCATAGAAAAACCTATTTACTCATATGAGTAGCATTTAATATTTATTTTGACTTTTAGGTCATACTTTTACCATAAAAAATAGGGTTATCAATAAACGAGGTTGCAAACTCATGTAGGAAGATTCAGTTCCATGGTAGCCGGTGATCAACAATAGGCTCATACGCAGTTTGTTTTCTTGTAATCCTGGAGTTCATGTGCACCATTGGTTTGGACTCTTCCTACTCTCGACCATACCATGGCATTCGGGGGCAGAGCTTAAGTTTAGCAATCTGGATACTCAAGTTCTAGTAGTTGCATTATAGGTGCTAGTCATACTTCCATTAGCACAATTAATTATCGTCATAAAATAAAGCTAAGGAAACAAACAATGTTTTCAATAGATAAGTAAATTTCCTCCAATTGCTTACAATCTTATTCATGCTGAAAAATGTCATAATACAACAATCTAAATTGATGACTGGATAATTATCTCACATATATGTGTATATTAAACTTATAAACTTAAGTCGTATCTGTGGTCCTAACGTTACAATGCTCAGCCGTTACCTTGGGGTGATAGTTGTGCTTCTTATCGTGACAACTTAGTCGGACCATATTGGCTAAAACACTTGTTTCTTTAGGTTCGACAGTGTCAGACAGGTCGTTCGGAGAGCTTCAAGTATGAAAGTACTAAACCTATGGTCTAAATACGAATTCATACTCCCAAATGTGCTACGGTATGAAAAAATATAACGTGTCCCTCGAACAACCATGATCTGCAACGATACCACTTTAAAACGGGAGAAGGGGCTAGAAGAAGTTGACCACAATAGTTGCACACCTCATCTTGCTCCACAGATTTCCTGTAGTGGTGATAAGCCCTTTAAATTATGCAGTCAGTCCATTAGAAACTATTCATTAAAAAGATTGATCAGCCTCAGGTGGTTGTCTTGGGAGCCTTGCGGTCACACTCTTAGGTCGCCATGGTCACTTCTAATTCAGTCACTTTCCAGCCTCAAGGTGAAGCATCCTTTCATAATGTGAGCAGCGGAGAAGCGACAACTACCCTCATATGTTTTACATCATTCAAGTTAATCTTGTTTACAATCGACTTTCTTCATTTTTTAAGACTTCTATTCTTACTATTAACCCTCTCCTGTACTAATGTTCTAATAACCGGTAGCCTTCTAAAAAACATCTTAGATGTTTCACTTTTATCCTAACCCTCAAGTTTGCTATCACTAATTGAGGATGGTAAATCAATACTTTTCTAACATAATACATCCAAATATTTTTGGCATCACAAGCACTAAATTCCTGAGAAACCAAGCTCCCTGCCTTCAGATTTGTTTCTTAGTAGTATCAAATGTGTAATATTTTTCTTAATCATGTAGTGTGCTTCATAATGCATTGTGCTTGTTTCTAAATATCAATATTTTAAACACTTAAACCGATATCAGTTAGCTGCATGATAGTTACTAACTATCAAAAACGAACAGTATTTTCCGAGCAAGCATATTCTGCTTCTAAGTCCACTCTCACTACTCATTCGCCTGCAGTAATTGGGGTAAACTAGCATTTTTCACTCTGCACCTTGTTTTTTAAAATTTCGATTGGAACCAGCATAGTTTTTAAAATAATTTATCTGATTTCGAAAATAATTTGACGCGACAATATAAAAATGAGCATATATATATATAGTACAATCTAGTCTCAATAATTTTTATTCAGTGATATGCTCAAAGCATTTACAACACAAGAATTATTAAAGTGGGATGAATTCTGTAATCTATACGAGCATGCTTTACGTACAGAAACTGATGTATTTTTAAAGAAAGCCGATGAATCGGAATGCGAAACACGCTGGTGTGATCTACGTTTACGAGTAATTGAGCACAATATTCGTGTAATATCTGAATACTATACAAGAATTCGGCTCCATCGGCTATCTCAGTTGTTAGATTTGGATATCGATGTAAGCGTTTTCCATTCAACTATTTGATTATGATAAATGTCTTCAAAGTTTACTTATTTCTTTTTAGATCCCATTTGTCTCTTTAACTTGTCTATTATGTGATCATCTCTGAACTTATCTCAAAGTCAATAGCAATTGATAAAATATTTTAGTATTATATTTTTTAGTAGCCTAATATGTAAAATTAGTGCCAGTCGTGCAGCATAATTTTTGATATCTTAATGTGTTCCTCTAATCCGTTTATATTTTCGCGAGAGGTTTAAGTTTCAGTCAGTCAGTAACAACGTAGAACTTCGTACGTACGTACATCAGTTCGAGTTGCCATACCATTTTAGCACAAAGATGCAGTTGTCGATTCAAATCCCGTAGTGGTAGAGGTAGTAAGAGTATAGGCAGTGATCGGAAAGATTAGGGTTTGGAGATGTTATTTAAAGAGTATAATCCAGTGAAATAAATTTTACCTTTTGAAATCGTGGATAAAAATTTGACGAAACATACTTATTCAGTATCCTTTTTCACTTAGATTTGATGGATAGGAAATAAATGACTTAATTTAGTAAATAAAGCGAAACATACTAAACTCATTTCTCAAGCGTTTTGTTTAGTGCAAATAATATTCGATTGCTGTAGCCCTTCATTAATACTTTCTGATAAATCGTTTTGGGATTTCACTTTTATTGCCTTAGTTATGTAGATTCCGACTTATATCTTAACAAAACGATTAAGGGATCGGGTTTTGAGTTGGGCTACGGTTAGGTCTACTTATAAATGATTGAGGGTTCCTCTAATACAACACATGGACACAACAAGACTTCAACGTTAATAATGTATACACTAATAAAAATGGAACGTTCATGATAACTTTACGTTGTATACAGAAGTCAAAAATCATGAAGGAACAACGCTTTTTGTGGTAATATGTAGTGACTAGGAGACGTATCATGGTTGACGAGCTAAAACCAATGACAGTCAGTTAACGGGAAGTTTTTAGGGGAATATTAATTAGGAAAATGTCTTCGAGGTCATCCGTTGTAGAAGGAACTTACATGTAATGACAAAAACTAGATAACCTCTTTTTGGCACCAATAAAACAACCTTAGATTTCATCATCGGGTTTACTCGACATATTAATTGTTAAATAATTTAACCCAATGAGGTTTCTATTGTTTAAAACTGCATATCAGTAATTGTGTCGATTTAATTAAGTCTATATCATATTTAAGAATTATTAAGTTACCATGTACTTGCAGCTTCTAAACTTACTTATGTTGTAACTTTAAACACATATTTCATCAGTGTTATAACTGTTACAAAAATAATTAATTGTAAATAGTTTATATGCCGTTAACAGTAATATATTGTAAAACTAGTAACGGTAAACTAGAAATGACTTTTGATATGAAGCTTATTGATTGTAAGGTTGCTGCTTGCTATATATTTATCGGGCTTAATATTTATTGTTTTCTCATTCTGGGATTTACTTCAAGAGGCATCCTGGTCAGCCATTAAAATCCTCTGCCATTTTAAATGTCATTATCTCAGAAACATTTCTTTTTGCCTCTGGCTAAATGTTAGTCAGTCAGCTACAACGTATGATCAGGCACATATATGCATCAGTCCAAGTTGCCATACCGCATTAGCACAGCAAGATGAACATTGGATTCATAGGAGTGGTTAAGTCAATGGTGGTAATATATAAAAGAAAGATTGTATATAAGAACATAGTACACGAAGAAAGAATTAGTTCATAGAAAGAAAGATATGAAGTGATTTGTATCTCTTAGTTTAAGGGAAGACAGAGAGTGTATACACCGACGCCATTGTGATCGATTCTGATCCTTGTCCAACAGAGTCTCCAACCATTGCTTAGGATAGTCACGCGGACCCCAAACAAGTAGTCTACACCTACCAACATGGCTCAGACTAGAAGTTAGTGTCTTCAAGCACTGATGCCACGTTTTGGTTTGACCGACCCTAACTTTCTCCCAACCATCTCCGACACCGGTTAGCATTGCACGTCGTGGTAGTCGGTGTTCAGGCAAACCATCTCAGTCGATGAAGATCCACAACCTCATCAACTGATTTACCATCATTCCCTAATACCCTGGGTCTAACCTCACTATTACTTACCCGGTGATCCCAGAAGATGCGAGCAATATTTCTAAGACATCTGTGGTCAAATACTAGTAGCTTACGAGTATCTTCTACTCCCAATGGCCATGTTTCGCGGTCATAAAGTAAAACAGAACGAACTGCCGCACAGTATACTCGTCCTTTTGTTGATAGACGGATATCTCGCCTGCGCCATAGGTGACATAAGTTGGCAAAAGTCAAGCGAGCTTTTCGAATCCGTGTAGAGATTTCGTCAGACACCAACCCATTAGGGCTGATCAGACTTCCAAGATAAGTGAAGTTGTCAACGCGTTCGACTACTTCATTTCCTATCCTTAGTTCAGGTGTTGACACAGACCAGTTCTGAAGCAACAACTTGCATTTAGGGGGAGAGTAGCGCATTCCAAATATTCTGGCATTGTTGCTTAGTGCTACCAGAAGACTCTGCATTTTATCAGCGTCTTCACCAAACAGGACTATGTCATCTGCGTATTCTAAGTCGATAAGTGGACTTTCTGGAAGGAGGTCAATACCCGATAATTCAGTCGACGAGAATGTTATTCCCATCAGTAGGTCTATGATGAAGTTAAACAAAAATGGAGAAAGTGGACAACCTTAACGGACACCACTTGTTTATTTTGTTTTTATTTGAACACATTAATATTGGTACAAGACGGCACCAAATATGTATGCGCCACACAAATAAATGGAAATGGGAAGACAAAAAAGAAGCTAAGGAGCGTAAAAGAAAGAAAAAAGGAACAATAAGGACCAGATTAGTGTAAGGTAGTATAATAATAATAATGGGGGAAACGGAAAGGTACAACCAGGAAGAATTCTTTCAGCTAAGAAAGATACAACCGCTTTTTATGAAGAAAGTAAAAGAAAGTTACAGCAGGATCGCCACTGGCTTCTATTCTGAGCCATATCTGATAACGTCTCTAGCCACTGTGTTGCACCATCTCTCGGACCCCAGCCAGGGAGACGTGAAGGACCAACACAGGCCAGCCCTTTGCACCTTTCTTTCATACCACGACACCATGTCATACACTGATCACTTCTCCCCTTTTTACAACCAGTCCCAGAGTCGGCAAATAATGCAAGACGTGGAATTCTCTGAGATGGCATTCGTAGAACATGTCCAAGCCACCGAAGTCGATGATCGAACATAGAGAGTCATGTAACATCCTCAACTCGGAGAGGCCAGGTTCCACAAGCATAGAGCAGAACTGCTCTCACCGATGCGTCGTAGATCCGACCTTTTACAGCCGGACTGACGTCACGAAGACGCCAAAGGTGGCCCAGATTGGCATAAACCGCTCTGGCTTTCAGTATACGTGCATTAATCTCATCACTCACAACACCACCAGCACGTATGCAGCTACACATATACACGAACTTCTCGACTACGTCTATCTGCTCACCATCCAGGGTGAGTACAGGATTAGGATCCTGTCAGTCTTGCAGAAGTACTTTGCACTTCGAAGGTGCAAAATACATACTATACATACGGACACTGATTGCCAACTGATTAAGTGCGGATTGCATGGCTTGGGCATTATCGCACAGTAAGACAATATCATCCTCATACTCAAGGTCGAGAAGTCTTTCTCCAGGCAACAGATCCACACCGCCATTACTTACATCCATCAGAGGTGTTTCCAGAATGTCATCGATGGCAAAGTTGAAGAGGAATGGTGAGATTGGGCAACCCTGTTTAACCCCAATGCTCGAATGGAACAATGGAGAGAGGTGGTTTTTTGCCCTCACTCTGCCTGAGTTGTTTGTATATAGGGCTTTTAGGATGTTAATAAACTTCTCAGACACACCCTTCTTCAATAGACAGTCCCAGAGAACAGTTCTATCCAACGAATCGGACGCAGCCCTAATGTCAAGAAACACTACGATTGTTGGCCTGTGATAAGTATGACGGTGTTCTAACATTTGGCGGAGGGTGAAGATATGATCAATGCATCCTCGACCAGAACGAAACCCAGCTTGCTCCTCGCGAGTCAATCTTTCTCGGGTTTTGAACAACCTACGAAGTATGACGGAAGTCAATAGCTTGGACGCAATCGGAAGTAGACTTATCCCCCGATAGTTGTTACAGGAACGAGGTGAACCCTTTTTAAAGATAGGGACAACTATCGACCCAGTCCATAACGTTGGTACCCTCTCTAGTTCCCAGACCTTTGTAAACAACGTCGTCAGTCCCTTAGCCAGAAAGTCACCACCATCTTTAAAAAGAGCCGGAGGTAAGTCATCTGGGCCAGGTGATTTGTAGCACTTCAAGAGTTGGAGTTCCTTGCGGACTTCCGCCTCATTTGGTGGATCAGTCGTCACCGGCCATGGAGGGCAGGACAGTCTGACCGATGTTGCCGGAGCAGCAGGCCAGTTGAACTGCCCTTCGAAAAATTCTGCCCATCGTCGATGGATGTTAGTGATTGGCGTTCCGTCATCTTCGCAGATTGTTTCGCTCACACCAGACTTCTTGCTGTCAGTGGCTCGGATGAGTTGGGAGAACTTCCAGTAGTTACCAGATGCAGCTGCTGCTTCCAACTCATTAGCACGCTTCGACCACCAGGCTTCTCGGTGCTCACGCAAGCTTTGCCCAATCTCATTGCGTAACATCCTTCGTTTGTGGTCAAACTCACGGCCACCCGGAGTAGACCGACGGGCTTCGATGAGTTGTAAGAAGCCTGAGGAAACCCAATGCTTATAAGCGGGACATTTCGCGAACCTACAAGTGACTTTACTCGCCATTTTTATGGCTTGCAATTGCGACCAATGCTCATCTATACTTCTCGGTGGAATGATAGCTAGCCTAGAAGCTAGCTCGATTCGATACTTACTTGCAATAGGAGTTGCAACCAACTTGCTGACATCAATCCTTTGGTGGCGGTCACTTCGTTGTCCACTGAAAGGAAGGTAACATTGGCGCAAACTAGGGCATGGTCAGAGTCCAGATAGGTACTCCAAAAGGAATAGCAGTCTTGTACACAACCACGCCAGCGTTAGCTGATCGCGATGTGATCAATCTGAGTTCAGGCTTGAGATGCCGAGGGAGGACGCCAGGTGGCACATCGGCGATGACTGTGTCGAAAGTTAGTGCAAGCCAGAAACAGGTTGTGGTCTGTGCACAGTTGCAGTAGACGGTCCCCGTTATCTGTCCTGCGACCAACAAGTCCCCATTGGCCACCTAAACGACTCTTCTGTGCGTAGACGCCCGACCTGAGCATTCAAGTCTCCATCTAGTACTACAATTTCTGGAGAAGAACAGTTACCTGGTGGTAGAATTCATCCTTGATTGCATCCGGGCTGCAATCTGTCGTTGCATACTCGGAGATGACGAAAAGACATCGTTTCTCACGCCGATTTCTTCTCACTTTGATGGAACTTCCTAATCTAACAGTACATAACCGACTGTTAATGGGGACCCAATCAATTAGTGCTGCCTCAGCTCTAGCGCTTAGTGCGACACCGACGGCAGCAAGACTAGGCGAAGATGCCACAGGGCCCCCGGATAAGCGCACGTAAAACAAGCTTTTTGAAGCGACAGATGTAAAGCGAATTTGTAGTACTTCAGCAGGGTCTTGAACACGGGTCTCCGATAGACAACAAATGTCGATATTAAGACTTTCCAAAGACATAGCCAACCCTATCTGTTGTCCAACATGCATAAGTGTGCGAACGTTGAAGGCAGCCAGTTTGAATGATGCACGTGGTTTCAGAAAAACTGCTTCAGTACTCGTATTCGGTGGTAGCATACAATTATCAACCAGCCAGTGACTCGAGAACGTTTAGATAGAGCCGAACTTCCACCTTAGGCGAGCTGCTGTATAAGTCGAAAAATAGGTATACACAGAGTGGGAATAGAGGGTGAATAAATGACGTAGTAAATAATAATAATAATAATAATAATAATAATAATAATAATAATAATAATAATGTGAATTGCTTGACTGTAAATCGTAGCGAGAATAGAGCTTTCAGTGAATACCATCATTTTATTTGTGTGTGGGCTGTGATACTGCCCGGGTGCCTAGATAGAAGCAGGTGGTTTTCTTAGGGGGCCACACCACGAGCCTTTGACCTAAAAGTCTGGTCCACAAGGCAGTGGAGCATCGTGAGGAGATGCAGTCCCATGGTAGCCGGCGACCAACGATTGGTTCATACGCCATTTGTTCCCTCAGAATACTGGAACCCATGTGCACCACTTGATGTTGCAAAAGCAGATGACAGTTCGCCATAAGCTCTGACTCTATTAGTAGTATTCGAGTAAAGAGCTTTTTTGCGTCTAGTGAGGCACAATTAGATGCGTGCTCGTATTAGGGCATGGTCGAAGTCCAAACAGGTACTCCAGAATGAGCGACAATCTTCTGTTGAATCTCTCCAACGATGACTGATGGCAATATGGTCTATTTGAGTCCATCGTTGGTTTGGTGTAGGGGGTCGCCATGTTAGATGATGTCTCTCCTTATGCTTAAAATTTGTGTTTGCTAAAAAATAAACGATTGTCTGAGCACAGTTACAGCAGACGATCACCATTATCTGTTCGTTGTGCCGGAATACTAAAATACCCGCTTAAATGCCTTTCTGTTTGGTTTAAACTACCTATGTGGGCATTAAAGTCACCTGCTACGAGTACTATGTCTGAACGTTTAGCTTTCTGAAGAAGTTCAGATAGCTTTCTGTAAAATTCATCTTTCACTTCATCTGAGCTGCAGTCAGTGGGAACGTAGGCAGAAACGACAAAAGACAACGACGTGTGTCCCTATCCTTCCGAGTTCTTACGGAGCTGTTTAGCCGAACAACACATAAACGACTGCTAACGGGGATCCACTCTAACAGTGCTTGTTCCTCCTTCATGCTTAGTGCTATGCCTACACCTGCCAGTCCACGAGGACTGGCCATTGCGTCACCAGATACACGGTGGGTGTATCTCGTCGGCTCTCCGTTTTGCCGAGGTGAGGTCAAGTGAATGACTACACTGAGATCCTGTATGCGTGTTTCGGAGACACAACATACATCAGTGGTACGAGATTCTAGGGTTTTAGCCAAGGAAGCCTGCTGACCGGCTCCAATGTGTAGTTTGGAGCGAGGTTTCAGTAGGCCTGGGACAGTGTTTTGAGCACTAGAATCGTTGGCTATGGTGACACTTGAGGGGGAAGCCGAAAGAGAAAGTTTAGAGGTGAAAGTCGATGTAGGAGGAATAATAGGAATTGATGAGGGAGGTTGATTATGAATACAGTGGTCTTGAGTGCTGTCAGAGGTATGCGGGCGGTTATCACTTCCCGGTTGCCCACACCGTGGAAGGATTTTTCTGGAGGTACCTGAAAAGGAAATTGGATTAGAGGTGGTCTTAGTGACCTGAGAGCGTGATCGCAGTGCCCAACGGACAACTGCTTGAGATCGATCACACACGACCTTTTTATCGGTAATTTTTGTGTTAGCTCCTTACTTGTTGAGACCTTACCGCCGGAGACGGATATCCATGGGATAAGGCGAGGTGTGCATTTTTAGGGTCGACCTTTTCTAACCCCACCCTTGTGGGAAGGCAGCATCGCTGTCATGCTGGTTGTCTGAAGGAAACACCTTACTGCTGTCACACTTCTGTACAGTCAGCAGTACGACTTCGCCTTCGGACTGTTTGTTGCTTTTAGTCTTTCTGCTCTTCAACCGACCTGTCTGACATGGTAGGACCTTGAGGGACGGTTGTTCCAGCCAGTATAGCTCGTTTGTTTCGTCACGATGGGCAAGCCCGACCACCACGTCAAGGTAGCTGAACGGTCGCATGTTATCCCTCTTAGAGTTTTATATCTTTCAGAAACATACCTTCCATTTTAAGCAATCTAACATGGTTTCAAAATCACATCTAAAACGTCCTAGTCGCTATTCAATACCTCCTATATTTAAAAGTATTTCAATATCATCAATTCATGTGATACAAATAAATGTAGTGTTAGGGTTACTCAAATATTTCACCTATCTTCTGAGTGTACGCATAAGTGGGATCTTCGTTGGATAGTGTGCTCCTGATTTTCCTTCCAAAACACTTCTACCAAGATACTTTTTTACTTCAGTGGAATCCATTGCAACTACTTCGATTTCAGGGAATAATGTTGATATTTTTCGGCTATTCGAATCATTTCTCCATTAATACTGTTTTTGCTATACGTTTACTGTCTGTATTTTTCTTTAGAAAACTGAGGAATATCTGTCGAAATTAGTGGTAAATAAAACAATTTATGCTAAAATTGATCGACTTGAAGGAGTGGTACACTTTATAGCCAAAAAAATGCCGACGGAAGCTTTAAATGATTGGTCTTACAATACTAGAAATTTAATGGCATTGATCAATCAAACAACACATTTAATCAACAAAGAACGTATGATCCATGGTGTGTAAAATAAAATTATGAGTCTGGTATTCTTGTTTTATATAAATAAAATTTTTGTTTGAAAAATCATAGTTTTATACTCTATGGGGTTTACGAAAACTACTCCCTCTTACACATCCTTGATTTACTTTTCTTTGATATCGTGTAAGCACGTGTAATGTGGTACGGTACGACATAGATATTGCTGGGAGTAAAATGTTTCCTGTTCACAAACAAATACAAAGTGTATATCAACTCTAAACTCATAATGGTGCTTATCTCAAGTCCGTAACTCATTAATATTGTTACAGTACAGTTAAAAGTACTTGTGTAAAAAGTGTCTATAAGATGTTTATCTCTTAAACATTAATCATATAATCGAGAATGGCATTTATTTTTATATTTAATTTAATAGCTTTACAAAGTATTTACAAAGGCTTGAGAAAAGCTGCCTATAATTAAAATTAAATGACTTTTTTATCATTTAGACTCATGTTTTGAAATTGTGTGTTCTTACTTAACTTTTGAATTTAACTTCACTGATATAATAACTACAAGCTAGTATGTATCAGCTGACCCTCAGATTTTATTATACATGACAATTATAGGATTATTCGTGTTTGCATTCTTTTAACGCCGTTTTTCTTTTAATATGAAGGCGTACGCAATATACTGTTACTATATGGGGTGTATGGAGGTTGAATTTCAAAGTTTACATCGCAGATGAGTGCTGAACCATCTATATCACTGAGCCCAACGTGAGATCAAGAGGCCTCGGGTTCAACCGAGGTAGAATCGTAGATATGCGCTGCCGAGGAGTCCCTCACCAGAACGAAACAACTATCCAGAGCTTCCTGGTTTTCTTCTGCTGTCTAACTAAGATTAGTCTGTGATGTAAATCTTGTAATATATTGTGCTGTTTTCTTGAGTGTATAGTAAGTGGAAATACTTTGGTTGAATTTGTAGTTATACATACTTTATCGCAACTATTGGACAGTTATAAAATTCTCAGAAGATATGAGTACATATTGCTCTTGATTAGGTAGATGAAATTGAGTAATCTATGCAAAATACCATTGAACATAACAGAGAAACAGGAACAAAACCATTGTATGCTCTCGCGTTTTTCCGACCATACCTTCTCTTTACTCAAGTCTACTTCTGTTAAAATAAAAGTACGGGACTGATCATTTAGTAAACCTAGTTATTTACAGATATTTTAACAGTTGATCAAAAAAATCATATTTCTAAACACAGTCCCTACGTTAACTAGCTATGGTCTACAGTAACATACAATCTTTAGCAGATAGCATCCAGAAGTGCGTAATTTGTCCTTATTTTGTAACCTGATTAGTATGAAAAGTAGACAGAAACTTAAAGAGAATTAAACAACAGGGAAATATTGAAGGACAACCAATGTGCTGAAACATTAAATCTCAAAGATGATTTTGTAGTCACTTCAATTATTAAAGTGTGATTTGGTGGGAACATTACCAACTTGACGCTGATACGACTTAAAAATGGGTAAACTTTTAAATAAATCTTTTTTTCAAAACAAGCGTACGTTTGAAACAAAACTCAGTTATCCATTTCAAATTAAACTTAAAACTCTAGACTACTTAATCAGATATATGAGTAGGTTTTTTGTATTGTCCCAAACACTAACTTCAGTTTACGATCTCATTTCGGTACTTTACAGTCATACGTTAGGTGCTTTACTATAATTAGGGTACATATCAATCAGGGAAAGTTGTTAAAGGACAATTTAATGGTACAACAAAATATCACAATTACATTAGCTAAGTATAATTTTCTTCTCGACCTCCTTTTTCTTCTGATATTAGTTTCTCATATAATCACACACATTTATTTTATTTCGTGTCATGTTAAGGGATTACACCAATCACTTCATAATTGCATTACCCTTATATAGATGTGATTACTGGTAACCATGACACTCGCTCTACATTGCATTATTACTTTCCAATATATAAATACGCGTCGATCTTAACTATGTTTGTTCATACACTTGTCCCATTCTCATTATTATTATGATTTTGTTCAAGTCTCGAACATTTATCTAAACTTCACAAACCAATGTACATTATATTGTATATGGAGAATTGTAGCTCAACTCCGCCTGTAGCTCTTCTAGAGTTACTGCCGGTCCCAAGCCCGGGTAAAGGAGGAGGGTTGGGCATGGGGTTAGCGTCCCCATCCCGTAGAAAACTAACTCGCTAAAAAAACGCTTACCAGAAAAAATAATTCAAACCATTTTAACTCTGCCCTGAGAGTTAGAAGGTCTTCATTTAGAAGAATTATGACGCTTCATGGTGAAAGCCGAATTCCTTCGGAAGCCACGAGGCCGATGCCCCTTCTAACAACCAGAGCAAAAATTTTTATAGGTACATGGAACGTTAGAACAATGTGGGAAACCGGGAAGACCAGCCAAATAGCAACGGAAATGAGGAGATACAACTTAGCAGTACTGGGAATCAGCGAAACCCACTGGACCCAAGCTGGACAGAAAAGGCTAGCTACGGGAGAGATGCTGCTATACTCCGGTCACGAAGAGGAAAATGCTCCACACACACAGGGAGTTGCTCTTATGCTGTCCAAAGTAGCACGAAATGCACTTGTAGGATGGGAATCCCACGGATCCAGAATCATCAAAGCATCATTCAAAACAAAGAAGGAGGGGATCTTAATGAATATTATTCATTGTTATGCACCCACCAATGATAGCAACGACGACATTAAAGATCAATTCTACGAGCGGCTGCAGTCAATCATAGAGAAATGCTCAAGAAAGGACCTCACCATTCTGATGGGAGATCTAAATGCCAAGGTCGGAATAGACAACACTGGATATGAAGATATTATGGGACGACATGGACTGGGAGAGAGGAACGAAAATGGAGAAAGATTTGCAAATTTGTGTGCATCCAACAAATTAGTCATAGGAGGCACAATATTTCCACACAAACGTATACACAAGGCTACATGGATCTCACCGGACCACACTACAGAGAACCAGATAGACCATATTTGCATAAAAAAAATTCCGAAGGACAATGGAAGATGTGAGAACCAGGAGAGGAGCTGACGTAGCTTCAGATCACCACCTAGTTGTAGCCAATTTAAAACTGAAGCTAAAAAATAACTGGACAAGTGGACAAACAGCAATACAAAGGTTCAATACAGCCTTCCTTCGAGATACTGACAAACTCAATGAATTCAAGATAGCTCTCAACAACAGATTCCAAGCCGTTCAAGATCTACTGAAGGAAGAAGAAACTACCATGGAGGACAACTGGAAAGGCATCAAAGAAACATTGACTTCAACGTGTCAAGAGGTTCTGGGCCTAAAGAAACACCATCATAAGGAATGGATCTCTATAGAAACACTGGACAAGATCAAAGAAAGGAAGAACAAGAAGACAGCAATTAACAACAGCCGAACACGAGCAGAGAAAGTCCAAGCACAAGCTGAATACATAGAAGCAAACAAACAAGTGAAGAGGAGCATTAGAGCCGACAGGAAGAAATACGTGGAAGAATTAGCAACGACGGCAGAAAAAGCTGCTAGAGAAGGAAATATGAAACAGCTCTACGTTACAACGAAGAAACTATCAGGGAAATACAGTAAACCAGAGAGGCCGGTCAAAGACAAAGAAGGCAAGCCAATCACTGAAATTCAACAACAGCGAAACAGATGGGTAGAATACTTCGAGGAACTCCTGAATAGGCCGGCTCCAATGAATCCACCGAACATCGAAGCAGCACACACAGATCTTCCTATAGATGTCAACCCACCAACGACGGAAGAAATTAGAATGGCCGTCAGACAAATCAAGAACGGGAAAGCAGCGGGACCCGACAACATACCAGCTGAAGCACTGAAATCAGACGTCGAAGTAACCACAAGCATGCTTTACCCTCTATTCAAAAAGATTTGGGAGGAGGAACAAGTGCCAATGGACTGGAAAGAAGGACACCTCATCAAGATTCCAAAGAAAGGAGATCTGAGCAAATGTGAAAACTACAGAGGCATTACACTACTGTCAATACCAGGGAAAGTCTTCAACAGGGTGTTGCTGAACCGGATGAAGGATGCAGTAGATGCCCAACTTCGAGATCAACAAGCTGGATTCCGAAAGGATCGGTCGTGCACAGACCAAATTGCAACACTACGGATCATCGTCGAACAATCAGTTGAGTGGAACTCGTCACTATACATCAACTTCATTGATTATGAAAAGGCATTCGACAGTGTAGATAGGAGGACATTATGGAAACTTGTTCGACACTACGGAGTTCCTGAGAAGATTGTCAATATTATCCGGAACTCATACGACGGACTACAGTGCAAAGTAGTGCATGGAGGACAGCTGACAGATGCATTCCAAGTAAGGACCGGAGTCAGACAAGGCTGTTTACTCTCTCCCTTCCTCTTTCTTCTGGTGGTCGACTGGATTATGAAGACCTCGACATCTGAAGGAAAACACGGAATACAATGGACAGCTCAGAACCAATTAGACGATCTGGACTTCGCAGATGACCTAGCCCTCCTATCACGTACACGTGAACAGATTCAGATAAAGACAGCCAATGTAGCAGGAGTCTCTGCATCAGTAGGCCTCAGCATACACAAAGGGAAAACCAAGGTCCTCAAATTCAAAGCGGAGAACAGCAATCCAATCACCCTTGATGGCGAAACTCTGGAAGATGTAGAATCCTTCACATATCTGGGAAGCATCGTCGATAGACATGGAGGTTCAGATGCAGACGTAAAGGCGAGGATTGGCAAAGCAAGGGCCGCATTCCTACAATTGAAGAACATATGGAACTCAAAACAACTTTCAACCAATATCAAAGTGAGAATCTTCAATACGAACGTCAAGGCAATTCTACTGTATGGAGCTGAAACTTGGAGAACTACAACAACCACAATCAAGAAAGTACAAGTATTTATAAATAGCTGTCTACGCAAGATACTCAACATCCATTGGCCGGATACCATCAGCAATAGCCTTCTGTGGGAGAGAACAAACCAACTTCCAGCTGAAGAGGAAATTAGGAAAAGACGATGGAAATGGATAGGACATACATTACGCAAATCGTCAAACTGCATCACGAGGCAAGCTCTAACTTGGAATCCTGAAGGGAAGCGGAAAAGAGGAAGGCCAAAGAACACATTACGTCGGATAATAGAAGCAGATATGAAAAGGATGAATTACAACTGGAAGGAGCTGGAAAGGATTGCCCATTACAGGGTTGGATGGAGAATGCTGGTGAGCGACCTATGCTCCTTCACGAGGAGTAACAGGTGTAAGTAAGTAAGTAAGTAATTCTAGATTGTATGCAACTAATGGAAATCATGAAATAGTGAGCTAATTTTATCCTCTTAACCTAGTTTTTCTTGCTCTGTTCAAAAACAATAAATCAACGTTGAATGTCATGAGGGTCCAAATCAATAAAGGTGAAAGAACAAAAACTAAAAATTCGTCTAGAAGTGATTTAGTTGGATGTTGAATCCAGTTGTAAGCAATGCAAAATGTAAAGATATTACACTGAATTATAAATGACTGTTATGAAAGTGACTGTATGTAAAATAAATTAATGTCTATTTGTTTTGAAATCGATGTTTTTAGAATTCAAATTGGTGTAAATATATATTAAAGCAATGATCTGCGTCACGGGTTGCATATTGTACTTCGTCGGAATGGAACTAGAATACGTTAAAAATAACCCTAGCGCCGTGCTTTAGTTGTAAATAGCTACACCTTCCGAAAAGCGAGTAATTATTGATAAGATTTGGAGATGTACAGAATAGCATACCGCAAATTGTAGGTAACTGTTATACGAAACAAGTTCTGACAAAGCCATAAGAACACAGTCATGTTCCCGACAAATCACTAGGTATATAGGTAGAAAGTGACCAATAAAATATAAGATTGAGCAGCTTCATCAACAGAAGCAACACGTCAGCTCTTAGCTATAGCATCTGCCCGTTTATTAAATTCAATATCAGCTCAACTTTCATCTGTGATTGTGGTATACAACTTTATCTACTGGGTGTATGAACAGCGAACACCTCATTCAAAACCCTGTTCTCATGAGTTAACCTTTCTCAAAACAATATTTGACGATAAGTCTACCCTAACCACAGAAGTACGTTAATACCAACGTTTATCCAACTTTGAAAACAGATCGATAATTAGACCACAAGTGAAAATTAAACTACATTAAGAGACTTATCATTTTATATTTCAGTAGAAATTTCTTTGAAACAGTGGAGTATTACATAAAGTACACATCAGAAAATCTCTTCCATCTTAGAATATTATCACTTAGTTTAATTCTTTTATCCACAAGCTTTATGTACTAACTTTTAGTGTGCAGCTTCTAGAAACTTAATTTTATTCCTAATGTTAAAGATTCTTAACTAATTCTGTACGTTTTCTCTAACCAGTTACATTGCTGGACCAAGTATACATGACGAAGTAAAATCAGAAAGACAAACTCGAACGTTTTGTGAAAAATTTATTTCAGATAAAGCCATGCAGTCAAACAAAACTTGAAGCTACATGACAAGTAATAAACTTTGGAAGAACTGTGTTGAAAATTCTCAACTAATCAGTAAACATGCAAACAAAAACTCAAATATGTAAAATTTTTAAGACCCTAAGAATACATCCAAGATTGCATTCAATGAAGATATTACAAGTTCATTATTTCTCATTCGATAGTTTTATGATGATACTTTCTCACTAATTGTATCACTAATATAAATCATAATATTAATCATTACTTTATCTGATAACTCATCACTTTCTTACAGTTACGAATTAGTTCTAGAAAATGCTGATTATGAAACAGATTTTCACCATATGTCACTGACCTTGAAGGTCATATACTCTAAATTCCACAGTGTACCAGTTCATACTTCTAAAATGAGTACACGATCCCTAGTAAGTGCTCAAAAATCTTCGACAGATGAAAATTTACATGAAATAATCATTTCATATTTTATTGTCTGACTAAATGTTTTAACAGACTCTATCTACAGCATCATTTTCTATTCCAATCACGATAATATTGAATTATCTATAGCATTGAGGGCTGAAACTATACTTATAAGGAACCTTAGAACAATATAGAAGTAACCTTGAGAAACTACAGCCAATTATTCAGCTCAAAATAGGGGTATGGATTATTGTAGTGAATAATAACTAGGGGCTACAGTTAGCAGCTAATATTAGCTACAGTTATAGTTTTCATCACAAACTGACATAAACTATGATGCGAGACTATTTAGGCAAATGGGTGAATATATTTCTAGCTGAACTTCAGGGTTCGCTATCTAAAACCTGATTATTTCGTTCTTTGGTTAAAATTAATTTACAAACGCGATGGCGTTTGAAGCGAACGATACTGGGTTCGAGTCTCAGAGTGAATATCAACTCTGAAATACAGTTATATCTAGCTGGCGAGTCCCATATAGAGTGGAACTAGCATTCTGGATTCCACTGCTAGCCACCATTCATCTTTGCTTATACTTTGAATATGTTTTTAAGAAACTACAATCCTAATAACCTTTCTAATCTATTCTGAATTATTTCACTTCAGACTAATTATTACATTGATAACCATACAGATAATCTTGAACGGTATTGGTCAAATTAATTTATTTACATATTTGACAACTAACACCCTACCAATAAAAACATAGTTGAAATCGATTTAAGAACAAGTTATTGTGTAAAATGAAATATATGGTTGATTTATTGTGTACTTTGTATTATTGTAAGCGTATGTGAGTGCGAACTGAATGACTGTATGCAATAAGAAAGTTCTATTATTCGGAGAAGCTAGTGAATTAGTTGGCTGCAAAGAAATTACAATACAATTTCCTGTATCGTGTACTAACAAAACATTGAAAGATATCATTATTGAACAATTAGTCAAGTAATTCAAAACAAATGATATTCATTAATCAGATTGGAACCTCTTAAAGATTCGTTAACCGTTGCAATAGATTGGGAGTATACAGATATTAATACAAGCGTAAATCAACTATCCATTGAAGAGATTGAAGAACTTGCTATTTTACCACCGACTAGTGGAGGTTAGAAAAAAAAACCATATCATGGTAAGTACTATCTATTGTTTATGTAAAGAATTCTCAATACTTTATCAAAATATCTATTGAACCAATTGAATATTCCAATGTATTTGATTTAATCAATGATTCTTCAATTGGAGCTGTTTCTACATTTTTCGGTAAGTGATCAACATTATCATTTGACAAAATTCAAAGGGATTACTAGAAAATATGATCAAGAAAGAATTGTACAAGCATTGAAATATGAATGTTATTTGAAAATGACTTATTTAGAAATGGAAAAAATTATTAGAAATTCTTATCAATTATGGCCATCATTAGTACATATAATTGTACTTCATAGATATGGGTAAGAAGTGATTTGATTTCTTTTTTGTTTGTTTGTTTCTTTCTTTCCTTGTGTATTATGCTTTAATGAGAATGGACTAAACATTAAATAGTCTTAAAAAGTTATGAATACTATTTTCATTGATAAAAAGAGAAAGTCAAACTTTGATTAGAAACGGATTAGATGTTTCTTTTGTTAATCAAAAGTAGGACAAAGGTGTACATATCATGTATCTTATTTGCTACAAAGTAACTACAAAATAGACTTTCGTTATTTTGGTCATGCTTTTAATATCGGGGTTTTGTGATTAGAAATATCCAAATGACAAACTCTTAACTTTACTATGATAGAGCATTAAATGATTGACTTGAAAGTAAGTGGTTGTAAGAGATGCTCCAATATTGTATCTATATGATAATGCCTAATGCTATCAAATGCTATCAAAAACATTGCGAAAATGTAGTACATGAAGGAAATAACTTGTTTTCTGTTATGTTTCCTATAGCGACCATGATTTGATATTAATGTTATAACTTGTGAACCTGTGTGCCCTGTTTATTGTATAATGCAACGATACCTCCAATCAGAGAGCAGCGAATTATCGATCGGATCAAGGACGCGTAGAACACGTGCGAGCAGCCTAGAGTGCTGATTGGTCTCGCTTTCCGCCTAGCCCTGCCAGTTAAGTCCAGAACGCCAATCTCAGCCTCTGCAATGTGAATCATTTATTTCAAACATACGGGGTTTATACACCAATCAAACGGACCAAAACGTACCAATAAAATATGAAACAACATTTGTACAAGAGTTAGCCAGATGTGGCTGTGAGTGAGGGAGATAGTAATTAAGAGACAGGCCATAACTCAAGAATAGTAAATCGTATAGTAATAGTCTATGAGTCAAATTAAAGTTTATAACAATAGGGACATGAATATGAACAGTTTAGTTACATAACATTTATACGATTAAAATATACTAATAGTATTGGTCCATAAATGGATCGCAAAAATTACCATTCATAATTCTTATCGGGATATAACAATTAACCGATAATTAGCAAATTTCATACAACTTTTCCCGTTTATAAGTTTGAATAAAGAAATAGCAAATATCCTAGCAGAATAACATGAATTCATTCATTTCGTGGATTCTCTTCAGCTGCTTACAACTTTAAACGATAAACTGTAATCAAAATTCTAGTATTTTAATCCTTACTTCTGAGCTTGATGCAACTAGTCTCTATTACATAATTTATCTTCTGTTTCGAGAAGTAAATACATTTTTTTAAATTTCCATACTCTCCTAGAATATTTATACATTTAACCTATAAATGAGTGAACATTTAAATAATTTTATTTCCTTTGGTATTATAGTTACTTAATATTATTCTATCTCCACATTTGAACTCAATCTGTTCTAGACAATTCTGCTGAAAGATATGTACATTTGTTTTATTCATTGATATTATGGTTTTAAGTTATAAAAAGTTGAGGTGAATCTACGAAATAAATGAATTCTCAATGAGTAGAAAAATTAGATTTTCTGACGTTTCGTGACTTAGTGTAAGCCACTTCTTCAGAAAATCTAATTTTTCTACTCATTGAGATATTACGAATATATATTATTGATTTATAAATGAATTCATGTTATCTTACTATGATATTCGTTATTTCTTTATTTAAGTTGATAATTAACATTTTGAAACTTGTGTACAAATGAAATTTCAGTTAAACTATTTAGTAGTATAAATGACCTCATTTAAAGAAAATATACTCAATACACAGTTGTTTGTTTAAAGAATCAGACATGAAAGAATAATATTAGACCTTGTACAGCATGTATTACACATATCATATTTTGTGGTCATTTATCTCTATAAAGCAGTTAATCAATATGAGAAAGCAACATATATTTTCTGTTCAATAAAATATCATCCTCAATTTTATTAAAATGAATTATAACTAGTATAATCATTTTCAGTAACAGGTTAGTCCTTTTACATCATACATAAATTTACTTACATTGGTGTTTACACTAAGACCCAAATCCAATCCCTTTCGCATTAAACTCTCAATGCATTATCTGTTGAACTAGTAAATTGATGTAGCCACAAACGTATTCAAAATATATTATATTTATATCATTTTTAGTATGAGTTAAAGTTATTTCGTCTTCAATATTTTTGACTCTGTTTTGACCAGTTTGAAGTGAAAAGTACTAAGTTATAGTTCTGAATTGAATATCAACACTAGGGTGCAGGTGCATCAAGGTAACAAATCCCTAAATAGGACGAAACACCACTTCTGATTTGGACTGCTAGCCAGAATTTATGAAATGGCTATTAATAGAGTTCTAGTTTCTGTTTTACACACTGTGGGTGAGTAAATGGTTTTGACGTGAATATCTGGAATAAAACTGACCATGTCATACTGTAGTGTATGCTACTTATGTTAACAGATATAAGTAGTATGTAATATCAATCAGAATGGAATAAATGCTAATGGAAGATTAAGAAGATTCAACTGAAGTGGACGGAAAGAAAAACGAATAGTAATTGTAATAACAACAGAATTGACAATGGCGGGAAGCACGTAAAGGACAACTGATGTAAGATATGCAAATGATGTATTTAATGTACGGTCTTCATGTTTAATGAAAGCACTCTGTAATTTTACACTGAATAACAAATTGGTTCTCCCCATTAAGTCTTCATTCACTATAATACAGTAGAGGTTAACATTCATTTCTCTGATTAAATGAGTTTTCTAACTCTGATTATAAGCATTATATATCTTAACTATACTGTTGTACTATTCTCATATTCACTTTATTTAGAATTGTTCCTGTAGGAGAAATCAGTGTAGCAATAGCTGTCAGTTCACCACATCGTAAAGATAGTCTTGATGCTGTGAAATATTTAATTGAATCAATTAAATCACAATTACCAATTTGGAAAAAGGTAAACTAAATTCTATAAAATAACTATAGAATTATTTCTATCTTTTCGTTGTTAATTAAATAGGAGATTTATGAAGATGGTACATTCAAATGGAAAAGAAATAATGAATGTTTTTGGTTACAAAAAGAGAAATAAGTAAACATCATTAAAATTATTGTAAACAAATGAATTATTTAATAAATCTTCTCTATCAAATTCATATGTTAATTCTATGAATTCATAATTATAATTAAACTTAATGGAGTAAATCAATGCCGAGATCATACATTTATGTTAATATTCATTAACAAATATGCATGTATGTAGAGTATGAAGAACTAAATGTAACTAACATTGATAATATTAATCAATGGTATTTAATGTGACTTTTCGATTCGATACTTGATGGAAAATTTTTTTCTGGAAGTTCATAAATATTTAGACCTTCAGACTAAGTATTGAGAAAAATATATTGATTATAGCTAAGTAATGAGTATATAAATAGAAGTGACAGATTAATTGACCTTTGTATTAGTGAACATAGAACAAATGGAAATGTAGTGATATAGTAGAGAAACTTACTACATTGTTATTTTATGTATATGTTATAATGTTGGCGTCCATGAAGTCACTGACAAGTGGACTGAGCCATGTTGGTAGGTGTAGACTACGTGGTTGAGGACCGAGAGATGATAGCAACCGATGGTTAGAGACCTTGAATGACATGGCTCGAAATCGTTTGCAGTGGCGCAGGTGCATTCACTCTTTGTGTTCTCCCAAATTCTAACTCCTGAATCGTCCTTGTCTCTTTATTTTCTCTTTCCAAGTTTATTTTACTGGATTATACTCCTTGAGTAACATCTTCAAACCTTAATGTTTCCGATTACTGCTTATACTCTTACTACCTCTACCACTACAGGATTTGAATCGACAACTGCATCTCTGTGCTAATGTGGTTTGGCAATTCGAACTGATGTACGTACGTACGAAGTTCTACATTGTACTGACTGACTGGCGTTGATTTAATCACCGGAAACACTCACACTGAATAATCTCAGTCAATGAACAAAACAGATGTTTAATCACAAAGTACAGAGGCCAAAAGTATAATATGCAACAGAAATATATGATGTACGAGTTATTATTGTCTTCACTCCTTGATCGATCACTGCTAACTAGTTGAGCATCTCAATACATAACTCTGATCTAATTTTATGTGATTCCATGTGTTTATTTAATAAGTAGTAAAACTCTGAAAATGTGTTGATTCAAAGAAATAAGAAAGAAGTGGAGATTTTTGTTCTAAAAATACCTTGGAATTAAAAAAAAGAATTTTGATGAAGTTTTGTAAGTTTTGTAGCCAGCATTAAAACCAAGAAGATATTACCACTAATGAAAATTAGTAATGTTTCTAAACGAGTCAGAGCATAACGGTACACCTAAAGTATGCCCCTTTTTGGCTAATCAGAACATAGCGAAAGTGCATGGTTAACTTATGTCGAAATATGAGAGAATTCACTAAGAGAATCTTGACTAATTATTGATGAACAATTCTAACTTGATCATAGGTTTCTACGCGTTAAAGTCAAAAATGAGCATCAAAACTTAGATTTCGGAATTATGGTTTGTTTAGATACATCATCCATACCCTAAAGCCTAATCTTAATTCTAATCCCAACCCCTAACCAAACAATTCATTTCTATCCGTAATCCTAAGCCTAACTCCCAGCCTGAATCTTAATTCTAAACTCTTAAACTGTTTTAATCCCAACTTGAGTCATATCCTCGATCCTAACCAAAAAAACAATGTAGATAAATATCCCACCTATTCACAATCGTTTCAGTCCTCCATTCACAAATAGGTGATCTTTCAGCAGTCCATAGCCTTTTAAATACTAAATGATGTTTTATTCATTAAAATTACATATGAAACAGCTGATATTCAGCATTTTCGTTAGATATTTAGGCTATGATATTGATAAGGTTTCACCGGTTGTGGTTAATTCGTTAGTATACTTTAAGTTTACCAGAAAGTTGTCTCAAAATTGTATAAGCCGCATACTTTTAATCGTGCAACATTTATTATCTTTCTGTGTAACATCATCCCCATGAACCTCAGAACAAAGTGAATTATTAGAACTCTTATCAAGGTATTTATCACTTGCCAAAAATTCTAATAGCTCATTTCATTCAAGAGCTAATGCTGATGATGCTTCATAGAAAGACAATGAAAACTATATATCTTGCTCAAAGAATGGAAATTCAAAAATTGAACATAAATAGTTGCTTTCTTCAAATACTTTTGTTATAAAATGGAAGTTTCTTCAAAGTTTGGATTGTTTTACAAAACAGTTAAACAAATGACATTTTTCCCTTATTAAATTTAAAGAAATTTATTTGAAACATGATTATTCTTTTAAACTAATAACGATTTAAAACATTTTTTTTCGCGCGAACTCATAACTATGATAATCAAACCAAATGACATCATATGATAAAAAATTGGAGTTCATGTTAACTAATTGACAATATTCAATTCTAATTGATTGATTGAGATCATGAACCGATTGATGTTAGACCACCATTGAAAACCTGGAAGCACTGGACGGCCGTTTCGTTCTATCGTGAGACTCCTCATCAGTGCGCATCCACGGTCCCACTCGCGAGATTCGAACCCAGGGTCCTCAGTCTCGCGCGCGAACGCTTAATTAATTGGTTTGATAATATAGTTCGTCAATTATTCATTATCTGTATAATCATGAATAGATCAATGAATAGAGATAGACATATTGAAATTGTGCATATTGATTTATCATGTTAACTGTGAAATTTTCGATATGTTTCTTATTTCATTTAAATAGCGATAATGCAATGAGAAGACGAAGTTTATCAGAATTATGTGATATATTTGCGCAATACATTTCGAACAATCTGATCACACATATACTTGTTAAGAACATTTATATATGAAAATTAAAAGGTCAATTAGACAGGTTAGGGGTATGTCATAAAAAAGGAAAAATAATAAAGTACACAAAAACAAATGTGATTACCACTCTGGATAATAAATCACTATTGTTTTTGAACACATAAAGGGGGTTTCAATTTCCATATATCCAAGGCTTCAATAAACCTTAGTATACGTCTTTGAGAGCTCTTGTATAACGCTACAAATGCTGATTTGATGTCAACCTTATGATCCGTCTCAATCAAATGCTTCGCAATGGAGGATGATGTCTGTCTATCCTGTGATCTTATTTGACCATTGGAATAGCTTTGAATTATACTGACATTGTTTTTGATTACTTGATAGGACAAATATAGTTTGTGAGCAGATAATTCATATCAGATCAACGTTAACATTCACTAAATAAACTTTCTTTTCAATGAAAACTTTTAGATTGTAGTTATTTCTTCAGGATGTACATATCTCAAAAGAGAGCGATAAAATAAATTTTTGAACATCAAAAATTATAAACTTTTTAAAATTATTTTGAAACTAGTTGAACAATTTATGCACTATTTGTCTTCAATAATGCAGTGGATAACGCTTTCTGTGTTGAAAGCGAAAGATACTGAGTCTGATGCTCGGTATGAACGTAAAAACTTTGATTTTGGTCCATCCTACTGGTTGGTTTTAAATAAGAAGAGATGCTCATCTTTTGTTCTACTGTTAGTCACAATTCAGTAATGTTCTCAGACTAAATAAAACAAACTCCATACTGGTAAATGTCATGCGCCCACTACCGCAAGAATTACTGGCTCATGATGATGAGATTCTGCGAGTTCCAGTGAGAGCCCATGACCAATGGAATTCAACCGCGCCTGGTGTGAGGCAGTTATTCACTGAAGACAATGATAGACGGTTGTGCAATATCGTAGATTGGTTGAAGTTAAACAATAACATCGTTCAATGCCGACTCAATGGTCGGGCGCGAGATCGAAGGTACTGAGTTCGAGACCCTCATACGAGATTGTTGAGGAATCCCATACTAGGACGAAACGGCCGCCTAGTGTTTCAAGGTTTTCAATGGTGATCTAACATTGTTCGGTTCAACAATCTTCACAACCTTATACTGCTAAATAAAATAGTTCACCTACTTAAAAAATATTTCTTCAATCTCATTACAATTATTCAAATCACCACTCCATAAATATGATGAATAACCATATTTAATTAATTTCACTGTTAAAATCTGTAAGCAGTTGATATGAACCTATTGAAATAAAATGAATTCATGTCATTCATCTCAATTCTTTGTTCTCACTTTCTTAAAAAGTATAGTTAATAAGTTAATGCAAGTATATTTTGCAATAAAGGAATTCCCCTTTTATAATCCCCTGTAAAATTACCAGCGAAATAAAAAAAAGCTAATATTCTCTTCTTGACACCATGAATTTTACTGAAATATTAGAATAACTTTAAACAAGATGCAATTATTTTTAAACTTATATCCATCTGTTTAAAAATCTCCATAGAATATTCAAAAATGAAGAATATTTGAGCGAACAGTTGTTTTCAACAACTTCATCATTAGGCTCTACAGTTATAAGTCCATAATTATAATATTTTACAAAGGCCAAAATTAAGGCATATATCAATGAATTTGACAATGTTATGTGTTAAAAAAAGGTAAACGTTTGCATCTGTTATGATATATATATACTTCAAAAATTGTAATATTTGCAGATTAGAAAGGTCATTCAATAAAGGTCAGGATGATTTGGAGTAGTGTCCAGTCACTATCAGTAGAACAGTATTATAGCAAAAATGAAAATGCAAAAAAATTTGTGAATAAAATGCACAGTAGGAGAATTTCATCTTGTCAATTGAAATAATAATAATAAGATTATTGTGTGAAGGGTGTTATCAAGGTAATTACGACAAACAAATTGGGAATGATGAATGTGGAAATTAAGATAGAGATAATAAAAAATAATGATAATAAGGAAAAAAATTAAATAAATAAAACTAAAGGAAGGGGTTAAGAGGTTTATAATATTCAGTCTAGGTATTCGGTGATCCAGTCGTAGGTCAAGGTAAACAAAGAGGTTGGATATATTTTTTTCTGGATACATAAATTTAGTTTTCTGGAGTTGATCCAGATGGCTTCGGCTTTGTAAAATATTATAATTATGGACTTATGACTGTAGAGCCTGATGAGGAAGTTAATAAAAACAATTGTTCGCTCAAATATTTTTCCTTTTTTTATATCCATCTGTAACATAAATTGTCTTTTTCAATGGACAATGTTTATTATTTTTTTAAAACAAAAATGAAATAAATCCTACTAAGGAATGTACAAATTCGAAGGAAAATATACAATATCATTTCATTATTATATACTTTAATAAGAATCATTAAATATTATTTAATTACTATGGAAAATTTCAGAGTCTTCTGTATCTGATACATAAAGTTTTTCACCTGTATACCTTTGTGGTTCAACTAATAATGGTTCAGCAGATAAAGCAATTAAATTTCGTGGTTCAAATTGAACTAACCAATCTTTTCTAGGATGTTTATTAAACATAACTGGAAGATATTCATCGATAGCAATTAATTTTTGTAATGGTTTTTGTTTTAATAATTTTTCTGCACCATTTCTATTTAAAATATAACCAAGTGTCCAATAAGTATAATCAGGATAAGTTAAACTAGTTGTATTCGGTACACGTTTCTCTGATTTTGACATTCTTTTACGACCAATATAGAGTAGATCCCAATTAGCAACATTTTCATCTGCTTCTTTAATAACTTTATTTAAATTACGAACAAAAGCAGGAGCAAAACGTAGATCATCTTCAAGAACTAATATACGATTATAACCATTGTTGATCATTTCCTAGAAATAAATTTTAAAAAAGTAATTCAAATATAAATTGACCGAACCTCAAAAATACGAATAGTTTACGAATAAATTTAAGAAATTTCATGTTTTGAAATAATCAAGTTTCTTGATTAGTTCGGACAGATTCTTTTAGTGATATTATTAAGTACATGGCTGAATAATTAGGTTGTCAGTTCACTTCCATGTGAAACGAGCATTGGTAATACTGACCAGAATGATTCTTAATCAAACTATAACAAATGATAGTATAATATACATTTTGGTGGGTAACTACCTCACACCCGATGAGATTGAACTCCATAGGTTACTGGTTCTCACCAGAAGTCCAGGAAATCCATTTTGAAGCCAGTCACTAGTGAGTATATTCATAATTTATTGGTAAATAAATCTAAGGTCTTACACAACTAAATAGCATAAATATTAACAATGTATATGTGAAATTTACTTCGGTTTAGTTTATTTTTAGATGACCATATTAATAAACTCTGTTACCTTGCATCATATGTTATCGACCACTGAACATTTTCCTCTGCTTATCTATTCTTTAACACGAAATGGTACATGTACATCGGAATTACGACATATTAAGTGATATATATAAATTTGTATAAGTAAGTAAGTGAAATATAAATGCTTCACAAAACACTATCCATCAAAGATATGTTGTTTCATATGTTCTGTACTAGGAAATTAACATTTTATTTTAAAGAAAATTGAACCGAGATAACCCAAGTTTATAATTTCAGTACATTTAAAGTTGAGACAATAATCATTAGTTTGTTTCAGTTCCGAAAATATGGTTTATCGATTTGCTAATCCACTTCAAAACTCCCAACACATCAGGAACTACACACTTGAAAAAAAATGAAATTCTTTAGGCTGACCGAAAAATCAAAGGTTGTTGAGATAAATAAACCAAAAGTTACTTAGTAAATCAACTAATGACTTTTGATTTATGTTAGCTTCTAGAAGAAGCTTCAAAGTTAGTAATGGTTTAGAAATCAGGCTGATCAGAATGAGAAAGTGCACAAATACATCAATTTGTGAAATTTAGCTATAACACTTATCGACAATATATATATTGAACATTTCTCAGCTTCTATGAGATTTTTACAAATAATTTTGAATAAGAAATGTTTACGATTTCTACGTTTAAATAGCCCATGAATGCTATGGTATGGCCAAAGGTGGGGAGAGTCAGCTCTCCCTATCGAAATGCTCTCATATAGTCACGTGTATACAACCACTGTCAGGTTAGTCCTATTCATTGCCTTCTCACGGCGGGGGTGTTCTTTGCGAAAATGAGAGGACGAAATGCGCATGTCCGGTGCTTTGACCGGGTTGATGGACACGGAGGACCCACCTAGAGGAGTTAGAAAACCCTGATTCCCAGCCAGTGGTGTACATGGACTCCAGGATCCTAAGGAAACAAGTTGCGTATGAACTTATTGTTGATCACCGGCTACCATGGAACTGCATCTCCCTACGTTGCCCCACTGACTTGTGGATTAGACCTTTAGGTCAATAGATCCGGGAGTGCCCCCCTAAGAAAACCACCTGCTTCTGTTTGGGCATCCGGGTAGTATTCCAGCGTTCACACAAATCAAATGGCGAAGTGAGATGCCCTCTTTTACCAATATTCATGTGTTTAAATAAATAGATGAAACGATTTAATCACTAAAGCTATAGTTTAAAGTATATAAATTTATATGGTATTCCCTAGTCTGGTACTATAAATATACTTATCATGTAAAATCACATGAAGTGGTTATTTTAAATTATTAACTAAATTAATTACAAAAGTTTACAAAATTCAACATACAATCCATATATTATAATGACTTAAAAAGCAACCAATTTCTCCAAATTTCAACGACCGATTATGGTAAGGATCTGTATAACCCGGAAGTTGTTTAATTCCTAATTCATCAAAATATTTCATAGTTAAATCTTTTCCATCAATAGCTGCATAGTGTTTAGCATTTATACCTAATTGATGAAGCATATATTCCATTTTTTGTCGACGATCAGGTCGTCTCAACAAATTAATAAAGTAAATCTCATCAAAATTTAATTTATTTGACTTAGGTAATTGATTTTCAGCAATATTTAATAAACATTCTGAAGGTATAACTCTTTGTTTATCCTCTTGATCAATAATTGCTTGTAAACGTAAATGAACAAATAGATCTTGTTCACGCAAAAGCCATGCATTATTTAAATCTTTTGAATATAATCCAAGATCTTGTTCTTCAACCGGTGATGGAATATATCCATAAAATTGTGTATTATCTAAATAAAAATCAATTTCTGCACGTTGTACTGATCTAGAAAATATTATAATATCGTCAATTGGTCCTGTATAATTTATTGGTGCAGGAGAATAACCAATTTGTTCAGATTGATAAAACTGTAAATTAATTAAAAATATCGAGTGTACCATTGCCACGGGATATACACCTTGTATACGACGTTTTTGTATATCAAAATAATGCTCAGAACGCAGGTAGTAACCTTCTTCAGACATAGCACCCCAAAAGTTGGAATAATGTTCAGATGAGGTACAATTCATCAATGGTGCCAAAATAATGATATTTTCATTAATTTTATGATCTAAATTAGATTTAGATGTAGATACTGTTGAATCAAGCATAACATTTATTAAATGTTCAATAGTCAATGGATTCATAAGAATCACATCAGCGTCAATAGATAAATAAAAATCAGCCCAGATATTACGTGCTTCATCTAATAATTTCTGACGTAAATTTATAACATGTAAATAATGATCTTGAGTCCACGTTTTACTCAAATTTTCATACTCTAACTTAGTTATATTATGATCTTTACCTTCAAAAATTATATTATGATATTTATCTTTGTTACATTGAATCCATTCATTTAATATGATCTCACTTGAATCAATTGTATTGTCAACATAAAAGATTAATGTAATACGTTTAGTTGGATATTGTTGATTTTCTATACCATTTAAAAAATATGGTAATGTATGAGCTTTGTTACGAACTAATACACCAATACATAATGTTGGCATTAAATAATTTGGATTATTCAATAAAGATATTTTCTGACGTAAATCATATTCATCATTTAATTCATGATTGAAATCTTGATTATGGATCTCTTTGTTAGCATTCAATGTTACATATAAAGAATTTGGTAATGTTTCATTGTTACCATTTTCATTATAATTGAATTTATCTTCAAACTTTGTAGATTTTATTAATACAATACATAAATAAAGGAATGATATTAATGAACAAGATAATAGAAACCTTTTATTCATGATATAATGAAATCTTTGAGAGATGACTTGAAATTTTTTCTGTTCGGAATATTTTTGATTTACTTCAGAATTATTTGAATGTTGAACTGTATTTATATTTGAATTGGATTTATGAGATTTACCTTTAGTTAATAATTTTTGAAAGGTAGGTCTCTCCGTATTTTGATGATGACGATGAGTTTTCTTGCTCATATATATATATATGTATATATATGTACTGCTAGAAAGTTATAATGATAGGGTTTTGTTTGGACAGAACAACTTCCTTTTAAAAATCTACCTGAAGTAGAAGTAATCTCTTTTTTTCATACAGTATTTGGGTTCTAGCCTATTAAAGGGAAAAATTATTGATTTTTTGCACAATGTATTAACCAATAAGATTTACGTTCATACAAAAATTTTCTGTGCACTTGGTAAGAATTGAATGAAAACGGCCAATCGTTTGGTAGACAATACATACAAAGGTAACTTATACACATATTTTACTTTTTATCTAGACAAATATAAGAATTACTGAAAAAGTCAGCCGTGACTAATCAACATTATCCAGATAACTCGATTAGTATTGGGAGATATACATCATTTTTTATGAAAAAATTATTCAATAAAGCAAAGAGTCAAATATGACATGCCGGTCAGATTTAGCCTGATATTCTGTGCTGAAAATAACTGGTTAGTCAAAGATTTCCCTGTTCTATTATTAGTTGCATTCAAAATAATTTATAAATTTGTTCATGTCATTGAATATAAATTATATTTTTTTATTTGACTGTTTGGTTTGACCTGAACACATAATAGTTGTGAAGTTGAGATTGACATTAGCACCGTTGGATGCCAGCTCAGTGGTTTAGAGGTTTGGCGTCCGCGCATGAAACCGATAGGTCCTGGGTCCGAGTCTCGCGGGGTGGGATCGTGGGTGCACACTGCCGAGAAGTCCCATACTAAGACGAAACGGCCGTCCCAGGTTCTCGATGGTGGACTAACTTTAATTGACTCATGAATTCAGCTGTTAGGTCGTGAAACTGTCTAATCGAATCATGACAACAGTTAGTGTAAAATGTCTCAGTTAGATTGCATACTTATATAAAATTAACATGTGTGTTTTTAAAAAAAATTGGTTAGAAGCAAATTACTTCCAACTAGCATTCAAGTATATAAATATCAATTCCTGTTAAGCTAAATATCATATTAAATAATAGGAAAGCATTAGAAAAACTTGTCAAAAATAAAACCACGTTTTTTTCGACGCAAATTAATGGGTAAAGTGAACAGGCTAATGTTAGAAACATGAACTCCAAATTTGTGGTGTAACTGTTCTCTAGTTACGGGACGTGAAAGCGTTAGGTTTGGCCCCATATGACATCGTGGATGCCCACCGATGAGGCGTTCGAAATTGAAACGAAATAATTATTTGGTGGTCACTAGTGCTTAATAATCACCTAGCCAGTTTCACTTTTAATGTAAGAGGTTTGTGTAGATTGCTGAACTTTATGGTGTACAATACGAACTGACCTTAGCTACACAATCATTTAATAAGGACGAGGCACTGGACAGTCGTTTCATCCTAGGTTGGGACTCTTCAGATTCATCTACCAATGACCGCATTGGAGATCGAATCCATGACATTCATGTTTCATAGCGAGGACTTAGTTTTTAGACTAGTTAGTTAGCATCCAATAGTTTATATTTCCAACTTCAACGACTTCACTGTATTGGACAACTATCTCCTAATATAATCGTTACCTCACACACGACACGATTTAACTACAACTGATGAAATTAACTCCTGAGGTTAGTCACTAGTGAGCAAGTGATTTATAATATTATTAAAGTAAGGGCTTTCTGCAGATCACCGAATTTCTTTGTCTATATTATGAACTGATTTTAGTTAGTGTGCTGTGTAAATTATTTTCTAGTCTTATTTTATTCATTTGATCAATCGATGATATTCAAACAGCGTTAAAGCATTAACCAACATTAATTGGCGAACCACTGCGAAACAGTAGACTATATTTTTATTTCGATTTACCTAAGATTTTGCTTAATTCATATATAACCAATCTTAAGATCTAACTGGAGAACTTCGTTAAATACAAAGACAGTTCTAGTAAATTAGACCAATGTACACGGATGAATACTAACCTTTTTAGTCTAATACTAATATGGGGATAAGAAGATCTAAGCTGTTTTCAGTTTGATTATAGACGAAATAGAAGGATGATGGTTAAATGTTCAATCTGAAAAAAGAAGACAATCCAACATTCCTTTAGCTTACCTTAATTTTTCGAGCAAAATTATTTTACACTGAAACTCCAATACACATATTTCTTAGTTATATTAAACACTTCGATTTATCAATCTCTTTCCAAAATGCATATTTTAAAGATGAATGAATAAAGGCATACATAGTATTCTTTTAATGATATTTTTAAAAAAGATTTCAAATTAAATGACCAGTAAGTACTTCAAAAGATTACCGTACACAGTAGTTGAAAATGTTGTGTGAAAATCAGTCGCCATAGTAATGATGCATTCACCTATTGTTGACCCGTAAATACTACGTTTTAAAATTATCTTATACTTTACACTCCAAGAATTTATTCTTTTTTCTCGAATCATATTGTTTATAGTTAATCTTTCTTACTACCACTGTAATGAACGAGAACACAAGTGGAGACAAACAAATGTGTTTGAAGAGGATATTACAGAATCACTTAGTAAAATCTGAGATCCATACAGTAAGTACTTCATTTGCAAAATATCAAAAAATCGTCTCAGATTTCACTGTTCCTTCATTTCCACAAAAATCATTCTCTGTTCTCGTTCTCTTTTCTTTGAACTTCTTAACCTTCTGCCGCCAGACATTTTACTTTGGATTGATGATACATACTACATATATCTGTCGACTTCGGTAGCACACACCGCATTATGAATGCAAATATGACAGATTCTACTCTGCTTATGACTGACTTACGTCGAAAAGACTTACACGAAATAAATGAACCAAGTTTTGTTCAATGATCAATGCATATTTATCTCAAAAATGCAACCTATTCAATCGATTACTTCATCTTCAAGTCTTTAAACGTATTTAATGAAAATAAATATTTATTTCTGGTTAATGTATCAGTACAAATAAATGTCTAAGACCTTAAATACTACAGACTAAAATGGTATGAAACTTTATTCAAAGGTTTATTGAATTATCGTATCGATCTCCGCACACATTCTTACAATCACGTCTAATTTTTTTCTACATTAGTCAACATTCTTATGGTGAATGATACAGTGGTGTTGTTTTGACAAACATAAATATAAAAATATATGTCAAAAGATTGGAAAACTAACCATCTAACTGAATTATTGCTAATGAAATAAAATACCTAATAAAAGCAATAAGCACTTATGAATTATTTATCAAGTAACAAATTGTTACTAACACGACTAAATGATTATCATGAAATACCTTAACTTCTCCATATATTGTGTGTAGTCAATGACAATTCAAAAGAAATAAGGAAACACGGCCGAATACGAAGTAGAATTAATAAAAAATAACCATATATTAATGATTATTTTTTATTACAGACCGAAACCAACTGAAGAAACACTGAAAACTATATGGCAATGAAGTTTTTATTTGAGAATCATCAAGACTGGGCAACAGCAACCTCACTTGGAACTCAACCGAATAATTTTGATCTTTAAATGAATATACAATGTTCAAGATATTGAAATGGAGTACAATCATCTACATTGTTTACTTTAACCAGCTTGTAACATGGTAAGAACCTGGTCCAGTTTTATCGGTTAGTAACTATAGCAAAACTGATTATATGGATGACTTTCAGTGAACCAGTCAGCCTTGGGACACTTCTTCGTGAACTTCTGCTCGAAATTCGGAGTGCAGTGAGGGATAGCAAGTATCTTGATAAAAACTATGTAAAAAAATTTTAAGTCTAGTTCCTAAAATGCTTAAAACTGATAGATGTCTTTTATGCAGCCATACAGAGAATGTGACACAGCGAGTAAGCTAAATTACAACAAAACACATTCGTCATCAAAATTATATTTGAGAGAACTTTATGTGAGTCAAGCCGAAATCAGTGGTTTTACGAACAAGATTTACTGTACCACTCTATCTACACTGAGAAATCAAAACTCGTAACCTTAGCACTCCTCGCTCCAACGCTCTTAATCGTAACGCTCTCGAAGCTCAACTTTAACCCTTATTCTTAACTCTAACTCCTAACTTTAAATCGTAGCACTAATCAAACTTCTAATATGTAACCTTAAGATATTTTTGTCTGCTATAATAAATTAACAGTAGGGGCTCATGATTGATGTCAAAACTGTCCATACGCCGTTATTTTATTACTGTATATTATTAAGAGTTCTGTAACTAAATACTGCTTTCTGGTTGGCTGGCAAATCTTCCAAACTCATCAATACAGTTTAATCACTGTAATACGCCGAATATGACACATTATACAGCTCATAAATTTCTAATACAATTTCAATTAATTCATTTCAAATATAGCTACAGCAACTGAGCTTCAGATGGAAGCCTCTACTTCTATAGATGTTACAATGTCGTTGATCCAACAGACGACAAGTACCAACTATCTAACAAACGTCGATTTGGATGCTACGTTAAGTAATGATGAAGATGAAATTGTTTCTATAAACTCAGGAAAATTCAGTGACCGAGACAACGATATTGATGAAGATGCCTACGACAACAGACTGTGATATCTGCAATCTTGCTCAGCCACCCAGTGAAACTGCTGATGAAAGCACTTGGATTTTTTGTCACTGTAGTGCAGTGTTTCATTTGTTATGTGCTTGCGACTTACTACCACAATTACATGGATTCCAATGTCCCATGTGTGGCGCAATTACGGAATCATAGTTATGCCATTGTTTAGGAAAATCTGAAATGTTAAGAAACCGATTAAAGGCCCTATTTAGGGTCATGCATAATTTGATTTAAATTCTTTTGTTTTAATTTGTTAAAAAATGACATCAAACATTTTGAAAATATATTTCTCAGTGAAGTCGTTTAACTGTTTCATCTGATAACTCCTTTCTTGTCTACAAGAAATTCTTTTACGTTTAAGCGTTTACTCAAAATTAATACGAATAAGTTTAGGCTATCATTCACGTTGATTTATTGTACTATAAGTTGGAAATTATGTACGAAGATCACTTCACTGGTAGAACAACATTATTTCAATGGGAAGGATCAACTGATTCAACAATAATGAATTAGAATCAATTCTTAGTGATTAAGCTATATAATCATTTGAGATTAATAATAATAATAATAATAATAATAATAATAATAATAATATGATTATGGCTCACGTATAAGTAATACTTCTTTTACGTTTTATCAAATGTCTATATCATCTAATGAACATTGCACTATCTAACAATAGTACATGTCAAACTGAATAATAATTTTTTCAATGCTTTTTTTACATTGTGTTCAGCTAGACAAATGTAGGGTTAAATTTGTTACAGTGAAATTAAATGATAGTATAGCTAAATATCGATTGATACAGTTGACCTTATTCGTATTTAGCAAGATAATCTACATAAAAATTTATTTTGTCAGACATAGGCCTGTTAATTTAAGCTTAATACAACTAATATTTCAAATGCTTGTCAAAAATGATTATCAGAAGGGGTTTTGTGGAGATTTTAGAAATTTCACTGATTGAAATCATGAGTCAATTAAAGCTAGACCACCATGGAAAACCTGGAAACATTGGACGATCGTTTTGTCCTAGTATGGGACTCCTGAGCAGAGCCTGTCGCGAGACTGGTAGATCCTGGGTTTGAATCTCGCGGGGTGCGGGATCTTGGATGCGCAAATGTAAAAATGCAAAATCTCACATTCAATTAAAGTACTTTATGCTAATTGAATATGAACTAATCAGATCACAAAGATGCACAGTTTACAACCGATTAAAAAAATTATTATAGGTGATAAAATATTTGTGTCATATGAGCACACATATTCAAAAACAGGAATTTCAGTGAATGGATCTCTTTGCAACGAATATATTATCAAGCTGTACAAGCGTATATATATGAAAATTTTATTAAAGTACTAATTCCGTGAGGAAATGTAAACACGAATAACCAAGACGATGTAACAGGAAGATTGTGATGCCAGGTTACGTAATACGAATAATAACAATAGATTTAGTGAATACTATCACCATTGGATACCGGCTCAGTGGTCCAGTACGTTAGGCGTTCGCGCAAGACCGAGGGCCCTGGGTTCGAATCCTGAGAGCGGGATCATGGATGCGCACTGCTGAGGAGTCCCGCAATGAGAACGAAACGGCCTTTCAGTGCTTCCAGGTTTCCAAAGGTGGTCTAACATCAATCGGTTCATGATCTCAATCAAGAACTTAATAATCTCCACAACCCCTGTTCATATATGTTTATTTGAAAGCTGAACAAAAACTTTGTTTTTACTGAATTTTGTTCAAATGTCAGTAGTTTGTTAGTAAATATATTTCAACATAAAGTTTGTTGAAATCATTTTACTTAAATAAAGAAAAATTGTTTATTTCATATAGAATATTATTTTTCTACTTGATGCATATAACCTTTAAATGCTGATGGCTATTTAAACAAATGGATATGAAGTTTGTTAGTATGTAGTAAAGAATTTAAGATTTGATGTTATTTTAACATCAGATAAACAATTCGAAAGTACTTAACTTACATAATATGAATGTTTATGGAATCCAAACTAAGGTCAGTGAATCATACATTTAAAGAAAATGTGAATGTATCTTCCAACTTATATTAAATTATATTTGAAGTCATAAATGTTTTTTTTTAAAAATATGTAAATATCTTACTGGATAATATTACGGGAAAATTCAGCTTGTATCGTTAATAAGTATTTGATCAGTAAGTGAAGTGAATAAACTTTTGATAAGAAATGAATTCTAAAGTGTAGCAATGAGGACAAAAACTAGCATGAGCCAAAACTCATTTAAAATCATTTACATTGAAATATTAAAGATGGACCTTAAGCTAGTCAAATGAATTATACAATATTTGTTAATAGATATTAAAAAAGCGGTCAATAACACCTTTAATCAGATATATTAGAATAGCTTTGATCCAGATGGAAAATCACTCTGTGACTAAGTTGCCAATTTCAGTATTTTACGCTTTATTTTGTCTGAGTAAATAGAATTCAAATATTACAATCCATATAGGGAATTAGGCGACGTAAAACAGAAATATATGTTCTTAGATTTCAGACAAAAACATAGATCCCTTAGTTTCACGATATAGTAATAATAGGTTAGTCTAAGAATTTTTAGTTATCTGAATTTCTTAATAAACGGAATACACCCATTATGACATTAAATAAGAAAGAAAGATTAGTTCAGCGAAGAGTTCTCTTTTCAGCGAATTCATTTTCAAAGCTGTACAATCGCAAATATATATACTTATTTTTACAGGGTGATAATAATACTGATAATAAACTTCTGTTATACATGGTGACAGTGAGGTTAAATAAACAAAGGTATTAGAAAAAAATTTTTTTTAATAAAACAAGGAAAGTTTAATAAAATGTTGAAACAGAGATGAAATGTAATCGGAATGATCGTGAAAATAAAAACAAACCCGTTGGAGGTAGAAGATTTGAAGGGAAGATGGAAGGTGAAGCAGGTGGTTGTAAGGGAACAAGAGTATGAAGAAAGAGAAAAAATTTTCAATACATTAAGACCATGGTAGAAGAAGAGGTTGTACCAGTCTCTTTTGTACACATAATTCTGGTTTTTTCAAAATGTATGGCTATTGCCTCGGCAATGCAAAGAAGATGCGGTCTAATTGTCTTAAGAAGGCTTCTACTTACCTTGTAGATGACTTTGAACGCAGAGTCTGTTTTGATTGAGTGACCTGTGTTCACAAGGTGTTCGATTAAAGAACTTCTTATTGAGCCGTTGCCTCCTCTTTTTAGCCACGCCGGACAATTTTCTTGAATTCTTTTGGATAAAGTACGCATCGAACGACCTATATACCTAGCACAAGAGCAGGTAAATTGGTAAATGCACATTGAGTTGGTCAGATGCGATAATTTATCTTTCAGATTATTGGTGAACAGTGATCGGCTGGAGAATAATATTCGCAATGTTGCTGCGAAGAATGTTCTTTTTAAAGAATCCGAAATTCTCCTCTTTAAGATATATGCGGCTCTGTCACCTTTGAAGTCGATGTTCATGTATAAAATTTTCTTTTCTACTGTAATTGTTTGTGGTTTTGGCATTTTCGGCTTCATGTTCTTATCAATGAATGTAGGAGGATATCCGTTTTTGATAAGAATCTTTTTTAAAAGGCTCAATTCTTCCTCTACGACCTCGTGGCTACAGATTCTTCGTATTCTTGTGGCGAGAGTTATCAAGTTTCTTTTTCGGCTGATGGGAACCCAACTTTGGAAATTTGATAGTTGGCCATTCCACATGGGTTTCCTTTAGATAGCTCTTTTTAAAGTACCATCTTGTTTTCTTGTCATCTCTACATCAAGGAAGTGAATATTTTGTTTGCTTTCACCTTCAAGTGTGAATTTTATTGATGGGTGACAATTATTAAATATCTCTAGGAGATCACTTAAGTTACATTTGTTGTCACAAATGATAAAAATATCATCCACATACCTTTTCATAGAAGTGGAGGTTTTCTATAATTCTTTTGAGTTGGTTGTTTTCTAAACTGGCCATGAAGCAATCTGCCAGTAATGGACCAAGTGGGGATCCCATTGCTATACCATCCTTCTGTCTATGAATTACATCGTTGAATGTGAACTGTAAATTGCAAGTGCAGCGTAGTAATAGTTCCTTCAAATAAACCTCAGGTATCCCAATGTTTATCTCATTATTGTTTATGTACTTACAGATAAAATTAACGGTCTCTGTGAGTGGGACATTAGTGAATAATGATTCCACATCCAGCGATAGCATAATTGATATTTCCACGATCATTCCGATTACATTTCATCTCTGTTTCAACATTTTATTAAACTTTCCTTGTTTTATTAAAAAAAATTTTTTTCTAATACCTTTGTTTATTTAACCTCACTGTCACCATGTATAACAGAAGTTTATTATCAGTATTATTATCACCCTGTAAAAATAAGTATATATATTTGCGATTGTACAGCTTTGAAAATGAATTCGCTGAAAAGAGAACTCTTCGCTGAACTAATCTTTCTTTCTTATTTAATATCTGAATTTCAGCAAAAGATCATATGTCATAAATATCTATTAAAAATAACAATGCGAAATTAACGAACCTGCGTAAAAAGATTCTACGTCTGATCTAGTACATATTGAAAGTCAATAATCACGGACGAAGAATAAAACTACAAGAAAAATATTCGAGCTAAGGTTAATCATTATATCACTCACATTAATAATGGTTTATCAAATTCGGTTATTGTTGAGAACCAAATCGTATAACGCTCTATTTTTCAGGCTCAGATAAATTTTCAGTATAGTTCGTGGAGATTATTAAGTTTTTGATTCAGATCGTGAACCGATTGATGTTAGACTACCATTGCTTCCAGGTTTTCAATGGTGGTCTAACATCAATCGGTTCATGATCTGAATCAGATTTGTTCGTTCGATTGAAATGAACTATTAATTACCTAAACAAAAAATACCAAAAATATTCATTCCTGAACAGCTTCATAGAGCCTGTATGAGACGTGGGTGATTAGTAACCTCAACACGATTGTGAACAATTAATTTTAATTTAAATACGGTATCATACCAATCGTCGCTTAAAGATTACAACGTATTAGCTCCGTTGATCGATTCGCAAACTGAGTGATATGACGGAGTATAAACATAAAATTAATACCCATCGTTCTATGGAAACTAATCCATTCTACAACACTTGGGGATACTAGGTAACATCTGATCTGACACCCGTAATCCGACCAACAATGACATTGTTGGAGGATTAACTTCAAAAGATCCATAGAATCCATTCGTCTGCATAAAAGAATATCTGAAAGGAAATCTTTCAACTTAATTCGTATTTATGTTTTTATTATTGCCTAAAGAGAATAAAGGAAATGAGACAGAGAACTTATGTTCATGATTCTTTCATGACGGAGTCAGATTGCGAGCCTAAAAAACATTCAAAGTCACAAAGCATTTATCAAGTATTTTGAGAGTGAGATTCGATGTACAAAAATATAATGTAGTAGGATATCTACAAATCAATGCTCCGATTATCAGGCTTCGAGTGAAATTTGGTTCAAAACTCAAATATAGTTATTTCCATTTCACGCACACATTTTCTAAAATAAAAACATCAAATAGCGTTTGTTTTTATTAAGTATTTAAAACTTGAATATTACTGTGTAGGAGAAAAATTGTATAGAATTATATTAACCTCTGTCACTGTGACACGATAATCTGGATTGCAGTCTTGAACAGGCTCTACAATACTAATATGCCTGTATTATATCCTCCTATCTTAACATATTTCAGTGAGACCATTAATAGTGCATATTATCAGAACAAATTTTTATAATACTTCATCACTGAATAAACTGCCTTAATTCTCCATTCAACATTTACCTAATGCAGGACAAAATGACGGTAGGAATCAGTATTTTCGTAACTTATTATCAATAACTTACTTAAGTATAGTCAATCCAATCATCGTGAATCCAGATTGTTTTTATCACTTGAAAAGCTGTCACTAAATATTTAGCTCGAAACAACCACTAATGTGTAATCTATTAGTAATCAAGTAAAAAGTAATATAACAAAGTCTAGTTCACAGCATGATTTCTGAGAGGTCACAACAAACTATCTTTAAAACATTTAGTGCTAACAATCACTAGTTTTGAGTATCAGGATGTCAAATAGTACTTCTGAAAAGCGTTTATCAAGGCAAATGAAATTTTTATCACAAAATGATGGCAACAAAACGACAAAGATTGATTTTGCAAAATGAATGAAGTTGGAAAAGTGGTTCATTGTATTCCAATTCAAAGGTGCAAAAATATTGTGCTCTCTGCAAAATCCGAATGTTGTGGATTTTTTACCATGCGCAGATGCGAAAATTTTTAATGAGTCGCTATCCGAGACAAATTCGTTGTCCGGTGGTTGATGGATCTCAATGATTCACAAAGTGGTTTCTGTTCATGACAAAACTAAATTTGGGCTGAAAAATCTTTGAAAACTGTCATCATAAAATAGAATAACATTTATAAATAGTTTTATTAGAATGATTAGTCAGTAGATTAACCGAGTTATTTACTGAAGGAAACATGTCTTGTAGTTTGGTACTAATACTTATTGCAAATTCGACTTTTGGCGGAATTGACACAGGCAGAACTCATGGTGAGTTTTTATCTGACTACTAAAATTTAATTCAGTAGTCATATGTTGGGCACATGTATAAATCCGTCATTAGTCCAAAGAATGTGTTTTTTAGGATTGAAAACGCACTTTAATGGTCTTTGTTGTGTTAGACAAAGAGAAGGGTGTAGGTAAGACAACTCACCAAACAGAACCGGAGACGAGCAATATATTTCGATCTGAAGGCTACATACGTTATTTGTTCGGTATGTACATGAAATGTTAAACGCTTACTTATCCGAGTTGTAAATACAAATTTAGGGAATTATTTAAGATTTCAAGCATAAAGTGGTGTCCTATTCATTTTCTTGTCAATCAAATACAATAGCAGATCTGTTTCTGAAAAACAAGTCAAATATTCTCATCTATAATTTTTAGAGGCTCCTAAAATATAATTTTAAACGTCATCTGAGATTCTGAAGAGTAGACAGGATTAGCTTCATAATCTGAGACAAACTTACTTTTCAAGCATTGTAGATGTTACAATTTGTTTTGCATTGAGAATAACTATAATGTTCAAAATTACATAACTTTTAGTCTCAAACGATATTAATATATTTTTTTACTTCAAAGAAGTGAATTTATATATAGACGGAGCTAAATTACTTATGATGTACACCATGCTCGATGAATAATTAAATCCACTGGATTAATTCAGGAACCATGAAAAGTTTCTCGACTAAGCTGTAAAATAGGAAGTTTGTGTGAGTTAGCGGTGGAATCTGATAGACCAAGTAATAGTGAACAAATGTATATCCGAACTTATGACCCACTTACAGAAATTTATACGTTAATACCATGAATTAACAGTTCGACAATTATGTGAAAATATAATTGTTATGGAGGGCGATTTTATGATTTATAGTGAAGGAAATTTAGGAATTGTTAAATGAATGGATAGATTATAGATGAATAGGTGATGTACAGTGAATATTCACAAGCCCCTAGTACCCGATCATAAGTGTATTTTGGGACCACATAGTAAGCAATTTTGAAGTTAGACGTAAGGTCAAGGAATGAACGGTTGATGACGTAATGAATCTTCATCAATTGAGATCGTTGGGACAAATGTTACATACATCAAACCACTTTTTAACTTGATACACGATGTTGTCTGGTGTAGGGAATAGGCTGAAATAAAGCAAGGGAGATCAACTAAGATATGACACCAGTCCATGAAGTTACTGATAATTGTAATGAGCTATGTTATTATGGGTAAACTTCTTGGTAGGGGTCCGCGCAATTATTGTAACCAGTGGTTAGGGGACTTTGGGTGACGTGACTCAGGTAAGCTCACTCTTTATCTCCTCTTAGAACCTGAGCTCCGAAATCTCCTAACACCTTTTTTTCCTTTTCTCTAGCAAATCTTTCCTAATACAACCACGACTAGGATTTTTCTTGATAATTTTGTCTCACTATAATGATGTGGTATGACAACTTGAACTGGTGTACATATTGAACATAACTTCCTGACTAGAACGTAAAAGTAAACGTGATCAGAAGTCAATTGAAAGATACGAATTTCACAAGTCAACTCAGTCTTAATGAAATTAAAACCTGATTATTAAGCGTAATTCTTATTCAGCTTATCAGCACAATGCAAGATATTTTGACGTTCCACAGATCAGGCAACTTTAAATGGGGAAATACCATTGTTTTGAGTCCTTTTTGAATTTTAACACCTAAAATATTAAAGACAACATGATGTATTGGAAATGTGAACAAGCACCATGATTCTGTTCGATAAATTAAGATAGTATAGAGGAGAAACCGAACTTGTTATATAAAAGACAAGATCTGTTTGATTGTTTTGCATTTCTTTTATTACCCTTGATTCACTAATTTACGGATGTTCGGGCTGGATAAAGGCATGATTTAAAAGCCGTATTTCAGACTGCAAAAATATTTAAAAGATATTAGTCAATTACGCAACGAACGTTTTCAACCGATGACTGCATGTTTCTCTCTGGTGCTCTATACACAATACCAACAATTATTAAAAGCTGAAAGTACTGTCATAGCTTGAGAATTAAGTTCAAGTCCAATGAACTTGATAAAACCATTTGTGAAAAGAAAATGCTGGAAGTGACTAAATCCAAAACACAGTAAATGGTCTAACATGACACCCGAGATTGCTTGCACATTGAAAAATCCATGTAAATTTACTGATAGGTTTCCTGAAATATTTTTAAAACCAACAACCGTACAGATCACAAAATTAACTGTATTACGCGGATGTAACTTATTTTAATCCTGAAAGCATTATTATTAGGCAAATCATATATGAGAATTATTCCATAATTATTTCTAAATCAAACTGATATTTTAAGCCATTTTTCAAATGCAATTTACAAGTTTCAACTTCCTTATTAAGTCTACGTAAAGAACAATGAGAATAGACTGAAAAGTGTATTTTTATATAGTTATTTATATACAAGAAGCTATTTGACAAAAAAGCTATTTCTTTTTAGAAGGGCGTGAACTCATCTTATTCTTTTTTGTTGTTCTGGATATTAACTTATTCTGTTTACTCTTTTTAGTACTTTGAACAACTTGACTCAGTGGAATTCTTTTCTTAGATCGTTTTCTATAATGAAACAGATGTTAGGCAGAATACAAAATAAACTTACTCAACTTTCTTAGAAAGTTTTCGGCTATCCACTGGAGCAGAAAAACGACCCATTGATGCATCAGAGTTTTGAGCAATTGCGAAAGCACGTGACAGTTCAGTTTTAGACGACTGTGATTCCGTTAAAACGCCAATAGGAGGAGCTGGTAAAATAAGGTTACTGTTTTTTAATCCTTAAGTCTTATAGCAGTATATATATATATATATATATATATATATATATATATATATATTCTAAACCAGCATTCAATCTACTGGTAGGAGATGAATGTCTGAAAACTCAGATGAAACCATTAACTTTAAAGGGATATCTATGACGAAGTTGAATCAAAGATGGGGAAAGTGAACAGTCCTGATAGACCACTAATAAAAACTCCCAATTCTGACGACAATTCATCATAAGACCTAACACGACTATTGGTATTCGGGTAGAGATTTGAGATGCCTTTCAAAAACAGATTGTCGTAAAACGTGCTGACTAACGGGATTGAAAGCTGCCTTAAGACCAAGAAATACAATTGCAGATGTGAATTAGCAGGTATGTCTATGTTTTATGATCTAAGGGTGAATATTTGATCAATATATTTACGCCTAGGTCTGCGACCAGCCTAGCTTATCCTTGTCTGCTTTTTACGAACTCTAGTAAGGCATCAGATGACTATAGAGCATAATATTCAAGACATTATATTACCAAAATTGATTTTTTTGCGGTTATTTTAAGAGCCCCTTAGTCTTCTGACACAAACCGGGATGATCAGAAGTCAACACCAATTAGATAGGATTACGGCTAGCTCACAAACTCTGGCTAGTATCTCAGTCAGATTAACTACTAAAACTAGACTATCATCTTAGAAATCTAGAAGGTCAACTTATTGGGTTCTGCTGCATTTTCGTTTCAAGTTAGATGGAGTGCATTAGCAATGGAGAACAACACCAGTGAGTTAGTCAATATGACAGAAACAACTTCCAAATACAAAAGCGCAGCTTGACTGTGAGGATTGATCCAGTACAAAAAAGTGCATAGTTAATATATACGCGCACTTTAAAAAACACTCATTGTGAAAACAGACGTACTCGGTCTTTACATTTCCCTAAATCTTAGCATGTTTTATTATGAATTTATCTACTTTAATAAATATCTATTTAGTTTTATACTACCATTACTATTATTTTTAATGCTTTTATATACTGTTTTGTTGATTTCTAGTTAGTGTTGAATGGTATGATGACTTAAATTAATACATATGTGTATGATATCTTGGGTTGTTTACGTTTCAAATTAGTTGAGATAGGTTCGTCTGAAATAACTGCAAGTAGAAATATGGTATCTCCAGAGGTCAATTCAGAGTACACCTTTGGACTTACAGCTTACCATGCGCTTTTAATGTAGGAAATCTTGAACAAAGATAGCATTTGGGAAATATTTTCCAAGGCATATTATTGAGTATAAACCTTACTTAATTTGATGAAAGTCAATAATTATGTGAATAGTTTGGTAGCAAACGGACATGTTCAAACAATCTCGCTGGAAAAAGCAGTTGATGACTTACCTTGTCCCGCTTTGACAGTTCGGGCAATATTGCGGAGACGCTGGAGCTCGTTTTTGGCTCTACGTTCCTTTTTAGCTTGTGATAATTTGGCAAACTGGTCCTCATAGGGATCTAGTAAGGCAAATTTTAAACCGATAACGTATTTTACCTGCGTTATCCGGAACTTCAAGTACCCATTTGTCTTTAAAATCATCGATCCGGTCTTTACCCCACCTTGGTTTCCATGATTCAGACACAGGATCCCAAACTTTGCGGGACTTCTTACGATTCTGGATTCCCTTTAAGCGTGCAAATCTGTCCCATCTAGTAAGTTCTTTGGTTGAGGGGATCTAGATGGTATATTACAGGACAAAGGAAGCGCCAACCTTTTTCTCTCTGGGGAGACGAAAAGTAGGTTTTGGGAGCTGTAAAAAACATTGAAAGTATGGTCCATATATAGACTTTGGAGAGTAATGAAACTCTTAAATTACGGAATTTAAAAATCTTTTTGTTGACAGATGTTCATTACAGGAGTCGAAGTTAGTCGCAACATGTGGGTCATCAAATCTGAAGCCTTGAATAAGAACTAGAAAATCGACCCGTGTATCAGGAGAGAAGGGGAGTCAGTTCCGGAAGCCATACTCATCCATCTATACTCTGGACAATCTGGAAAAAAAAACATCCATCCCTGAACAAACCAGATGTGACGTTTACTAAGGTAGAAGACGCTGCGACGTCGTCATCAGTTTTGGTGCAACAAATGCTGTGAAACATTACAGGTCGATTTGAAATAAGTGCATGAACACAATTCATACAATTCGGCTGAAATATGAGAATCAATTGGCACAAACATCAATCAAGTAGCCAAAGCAACTGTTCCCATATATCAATTACTGAATGACAACACCCATAGATCACCAGTTTAATCAAGGAAAAAAGTGCATTTAGAATGATACAAGAGCACTAGGACTAAGCAGAAGTTATGAACGATTACTTCAGGACAGTCTACACCCATGAGCCTTCTCTCGACCAAAGACTAGATCAAAAAACAGTGTCAATAAGTCAGCTAATAACTGTGGACTTCAATCAAGACGGTGTACTGAAGAAATCAAGCTCTTCAGACACGAAAAATCAACAGGATGAGCTACATTTTAGAATTGCACTATACATACCTGTTTCATTCACAACGACATTCAGTTTATCACGCAACCAGAGGGAGCTACCTACGGAATGGAAGGATGAGACTGTCACTCCGATTTAAGAAACAGGATTAAGACAACTTTCATCAGACTGCAGACCTGTTAGCCTAACCAGTTTCATACTTAAAATACTAGAAAGAATGAACAAAAAGGCCATTATAACGCTTATGGAAACCAACTTGTTAGACAATGAACAACATCGTTTCAGGAAAAGGTTATCGTGGCGAGAAGTAATGAGGGGCAATGTGTACATTTCAGGCCGACCTAGACATTCTGGTTACCTGGTCTAGATTGTGGTTGGTGCCTATCAACGAACTCAAGTGTGTCAATATGCACATTTGAAATATAACGTTAATAACTTCACTTTCAAGGAAGCGTCAATGCCTTTAGTGTCGTCTCACAATGATTTAGAGGTAGAAGTGAGCCACGACACACCAGCGTGCGGTTGCAGCTAAGGGGTTCAAAATCCTATGGGCGTTAAGACGGACGTCTATGAATTTGGATACACATGTTTTTCAACATAATATACACAACCATAGTGAGATCTAAACTTGAAAACGACTTTAAGATTTGGATACTTCGTGAAAAGTACAGAGAACAGCTACCCATGCAACTTCTAAATATCGAGGCTTATCACACAGTGTAGCTTGACAAGTTGGACTTTTTTCCTAAGAGTTGATCTGTCTTGACTGCACAGAATGCCAGTAAACGAATTTAGGGCTAAAACACCCTCTCGATTGTACCAGAAAAAGAAAACTCGGGAGACTTGATAGGTGAGTTCAAAAGCCAATGAGCAAAATACATGTGGGATACAAGTTTCCTCACAGAGTCATAGACTCTTGGAACTTAATATATGGAGTAGTGCTCACACCCATGGCTTGTTCGAGAGCAAACAAAGAACTTACGGGGGCTAACTAGGAAAAGACTGATACAGACCGTCGGCTTTCTCGCCTCAATACACAAATCAGAATCTGAGTCTAAGTAGAACGGCAAAAAGTGAACCAGATTTGTTAGTCATTGGTTGAAAATAAGCACCGAACATGATTTTTTGTGATAATTGAGAAAAATCAGTAACTAGAAACTAATAATAACTGAAAATGGGATGACATTTCCTAACTTGATGACAATAAGACAACAATAAGAGGTATAAATATCACTCACAATGGAAACAGACACAGAATCATTTGATTCCGTCGGTAGCTGAAATAAACCGTGAAAGTACAATACAATTACTTCGAAAAATAGCTTGAAAAAATGATGAGTGCAATCGAGAGAAATCGTTCTATAGTGATCATCATCTAAAGACGAAACTGCCATGTTGGTGGTATGACTTAATATTATGTGACATACCTTCATTAAACTGGTTCAAAGGACACTTATCTTCAATAAGCAGATTTCCTAAATCTACTTCTGCAAGTTGAGATCTGTAAGACATTACGGTGGCGTACAAAGTGAAACGTGGCGCTAAAAACTCAATCAAATGGTACAAATGGTTGTGGACGGAATAGAAAAAGCTTTCGCTTAACAGGCTTCCGTGTCTAGTAGCAGGGGATCACCAGAACCTTCAGGCGGGAATCTAGGTATGTTAACAAAAAAAGAGGAAAAGAAATTGGTAAATCATAGTGTGATGCTGTCCTTGGTCCTGTTGATGTCACAGGTATTCAGTGTTTGACAACGCTTCCACCAGTAACACCTTCTAATATATTTCGTTCCCACCAAGAGAAATCAAAAGACAGAGTCGAGGAGATCGGAAGAGTATATTTGGCGATGACCAATATATCGGAATTCTCTGATCTAATCTGGCTAGCGATTGCGGTTGATGTTGAGCATGGCGTTACCACACGTGATCTGGTGCGGATGCCTGACCGAGCGCCTTCAGCTAGATGAGTCCACTAAAACATATGGTCAGCATCCAATGTCGAAAACTTAATGCTATTTATTTTGGGGATTTATTTACCGCTACAGATCACTCCCCCCCTAGTGGGGCAGTGACGACCCTAAGACGTGGCCAGCCAGAAGTTTAAACCCAACGAGTTTGTCGTTGGTAAACACTCTTCTGATAGCTTACTAAATTTAGCAGCGTCTGGTCGTCTTTCCTTACTATATGGGACGGAGGTACAACATAGTAAAAGAAGAAAATGTACAATGAAAATTTCGGATCCTCATAAACGTCATCGTTCTTTTCCAGCCGTCCTGGAAAAGAAAAAAGAAAATGTAAGTGCATGTCGAAAATACACTCGTATGTGCGTAAAAGCACAATGTCGGCGGAAAAAAATGGAAAATAAACTCATGAACACGTAATAGCATTAAAAAAATTGTTTTGTTTTGTTTTTTTTTTAAATAGAAATAAAAATATATAAGCATATTAAAATTGTTTTTTTTTTAAAAATAATATAAAATGTCGAGAAGTGCCTTACGTGCAATAGTCGTTTAAATGTTCTGGAAATCTCACCCTTCTTCCAGAACGCGTCGTTTTAAGTTTATTTTCGGATACTGTCGAAGTATCATCGTGTGTGTTGGTTGTCGGATGAGGTATTGTAAGTGTCGGAGTCGTGTCGTTCGATTGTACCGAAGGAAAATCGACGTGGATAGGATTTCCTTCTAAATACGCTGCTTTTAAGCGATCGATGCTGATGCTATCGTTTGTTCCGTTCTTATCGACTATATAGTACTTAGATTCACGTTGAAGAACTTTGAAGGGTCCTTCGTATGCTGATTCGAATGGTCGTCGATGCGAGTCTCGACGAATGAAAACGTGTGTACTATATCGTAAGCCAGGTTGAACGAAAACATCAGTTGATTGAGGTCGAGTGGAAGCAGGTTTAACTGAACGCATTGCGTTTGTAAGCTTGTTCGTGTAGGAGGTTAGATCCATGTTCATTGAAGAGGATGAAGGATCCACGAATTCTCCTGGAAGTCGAAGTGTCGTTCCATAAACGAGTTGAGCCGCAGTGTATCCAATGTCAGCTTTCACTGCATTGCGGATACCTAGTAAGACGAGTGGAAGAGCGTCGGTCCATTGTGAAACGTTTGCAGCTGATAGCGAAGCTTTCAGTTGTCGGTGAAAACGTTCTACCAACCCGTTTGCTTGTGGATGGTAGGCGGTCGTTCGGAAGCGAGTGATTCCTAAAAGTGTGGTCAGACGACGGAAAAGATCAGATTCAAACTGACGTCCGCGGTCTGTAGTGATGGTTGAAGGGCAACCGAAGTTTGCTACCCATCGTTCGACGAATGTGCGGGCCACTGTTTCAGCAGTGCTGTCCTTGATAGGTACTGCTTCTGGCCATCGAGTGAAACGGTCAACGCAGGTTAAGAGATAAGAGTATCCATTTGAATCTGGTAAAGGTCCTACCAAATCCAGATGAACATGGTCGAAACGGGCATCGGGAGTTTTAAACGAGCCTAAGGGACATTTATTGTGTCTGATAACCTTAGATTTTTGGCAGCTTACACAGGAGCGTGCCCACTCCCTCACGTCTTTATTCATTCCAGGCCAGCAAAACCTTTCTGCTATAAGCTTGATGGTTGCACGAACACCTGGATGCGAAAGTTTGTGCAATGTGTTGAAGACATTGCGTCGATAATGTTTCGGCACGATTGGGCGATCCCTACCTGTAGATGTGTCACAAAGTAAGGTTTCTTTACCTGTTCCCATCTGTTTGATGCGTAGTTTAAGGGTTGTAGACGATAACTCGTGCTGAAGATCACTGTCTTCTTTTGAAGCTCGGCGAGTTTAAGAAGGTCGATTCCTTGGAAACTGTTCAAGGAAGTTATACGAGATAAAGCGTCTGCAACTACGTTGTTTGCTCCAGAGATGTGTTGAATATCTGAAGTAAACTGCGAAATGTAGTCCAGTTGTCGAGACTCACGGGAGAGTACTTGTCAGAAGGAGAGCTTAACGAGAAAGTGAGCGGTTTATGGTCCGTGAAAAGAGTGAATTCACGACCTTCGATGTAGTGTTGGAAATGCCGTACAGCACAATACATAGCTAGGAGTTCCCTACCGAATGTGCTGTACCTCGATTCGGTGTCTAGCAACCTTCTAGAGAAAATGCCAAGGGTTGCCAGGAGTTGTTAACCCATTGTTGTAAGACTCCTCCGATTGCTGAGTCGGATGCGTCTACTGCGATGCTAATGGGTGCTCGGGTGTCCTGATGTGCGAGCATTGTTGCTTTAGCGATCCGTTCCTTAACTGTGGAGAATGCTTTTCGTGCGGTGTCGTCCAAATTAATGGATTTCGCATTTCCACGAAGTTGGTCGGTCAGAGGTTTCATAAGTAATGCGCATTTGGGTATGAAACGTCTATAGAAACTTACCAGGCCGTTGAACGTGCGTAATTGCTTGACGGTGGTCGGTTCTGGGTAATCCAGAATGGCCGCCACTTTGGTCCTAAGAGGTCGAATGCCTTGAGCATCGATAGTGTGTCCCAGAAAGTCTAACGAGTCGGTTCCGAATTGGCATTTCTGAACGTTTACAGTAATGCCATGTTTTTGAAGTCGTTCGAAAACAAGATCCAGATGCTTGAGATGTGTTTCTCTGTCCGGACTTGCGATTAGACAGTCATCAACATACGCGTGTACGAAGTTGAGACCTCGAAAAACGTCGTCTATGAATCTTTGGAATGTTTGAGCAGCATTCCTTAGACCGAAAGGCATTCGCAAAAATTCATAGAGTCCGAAAGGAGTTATGATAGCTGTTTTCGGTATGTCGTCAGTAGCCATAGGGATTTGGTTATACGCTTTAACCAAGTCGATTTTCGAAAAGACAGTTGTACCTTTCAAGGTAGCTGTCAAATCGTGAATGTGAGGCAACGGGTAACGATCGGGAATGGTTTTCGCGTTCAATCGCCGATAGTCACCAGTTGGACGCCAATCGTTGCTGTCCTTTTTAGGGACCATGTGCAACGGAGATGCATATGGGCTACTTGACGGTCGTATGATTCCTAAGTCCATCATGTGATCGAATTCGTTTTTCGCTAACCTTAGCTTTTCAGGAGCTAGTCGTCGTGCTTTAGAGAATACAGGTGGTCCTGTAGTCGTGATGTGATGTGTAACGTTGCTGGTTACACACGGTAGTTTCGGTTGAGTTTGTTGTATCCAAGGGTACTTATCGAGTAGTGGTTGATAGAGTGGGTCTATCATATGTTTAACTGTGACTGGGGATACTCTACAACCAGTAAAAGAAGTTACGCAAACGGACAAATTAGTGTTCCCGTCTACTAGCCTCCGTTTGCGCGTATCGATGATCAGATTGTGGTGTTGTAGAAGGTCCATACCAATGATTGGCATAGAAACATCTGCAACAACGAAAATCCAGTGTATGGGTTTGCGTAAACCCACGTTAAGGTAAACGTACCTTTTGCCATATGTAGCGATCGGTTTTCCGTTTGCCGCCTGTAAGTTTAGGGTCGATTCGTGTAGTCGGTCGTTAGGATTTGCTGGGAGAACGCTAACTTCTGCGCCAGTGTCGACGAGGTAGCGAACTCTCGTTGTCACATCTGTGACGAATAACAGACGGCTTTGTTCGCCGGCTACGGTTGCCGTTAACGCGTGCCGGCTTGGAAGTTTCCCGAATTGTTTTCGAATCAGTCGGTTTCGTGTTGGGAAAATTGCAGGGTTTTCTGCAATTTCTGGAAAGCTTTCCATACTGGTTATGATACCAGCACCAGTCGGGGTTATCTGTCTCTCGTGGTCTAGAGACAGATCGCTTACGAAAATGCTTCTACGTGGTGTGCGCGATCTCTTACGGTCGGTACGAAGACTAAGATAACGCGTGAGTGTGTGACATAAGTCGGTTATATCATTCTGAGTCGTGTGAGGCCTTTCTTTGACTGAAAATACCTCGGTAGTAGAAGGTTTCGTAATTTCTAGAATGCGGTCGGCAGATGCAGCTAGCTCGTCTAAGCTGTTGTTCTGGAACGAGACCAGAACTGCTTGCACCTGTTGGGGAAGTTTTGACAAGAAGAGTTGTTTGAATAGACCTTCGTCGAAAGTTCTTAGGCCTATAACCTCTCTCAGCCGTTGCAACATGTCTGTCGCAGAACCGTGTTGCAGGTCGATGTTATTGAAGAGTTGATCTAACCTTTGTCGATCGGTTAGATCTCCTCGTTTAAGAATCGAGCGTTTTAAGATTTCGTAAGGATCGGAAACATCACTAGTAAACATACTAGGTGTTACGTACCTGTTGAATTCTCGCGGTAGTGCCTTGACTACTGCGAGGAATTGTGCACGTGTGTCGATCACGCCGTGCTCAGAGAAGTCGGCTTCTGCGTAGCAAAACCAGGCTTCGATGTTGTCGGGCCAGAAAGGCATCAGTTGAAACGAAGGTGGGGACAAAGTCTTAAGCTTGAGTACTTTAGGTGTCTGTTCAGTCATGATGAAGTATGAAGTACGATAATGAACGAGGGAAAATATATATATATCCAAGAAAAAACACGAAAAAAATCACAATGTTTAAAAAAAATAAAAAATAAGGCAATGATATATAAAAATCCCAAAAAAGAACAGACTCACAGTTGCAATAAGGTGTACCAGATCACGACGGTCTCACCAATGTTGATGTCACAGGTATTCAGTGTTTGACAACGCTTCTACCAGTAACACCTTCTAATATATTTCGTTCCCACCAAGAGAAATCAAAAGACAGAGTCGAGGAGATCGGAAGAGTATATTTGGCGATGACCAATATATCGGAATTCTCTGATCTAATCTGGCTAGCGATTGCGGTTGATGTTGAGCACGGCGTTACCACACGTGATCTGGTGCAGATGCCTGACCGAGCGCCTTCAGCTAGATGAGTCCACTAAAACATATGGTCAGCATCCAATGTCGAAAACTTAATGCTATTTATTTTGGGGATTTATTTACCGCTACAGTCCTTAAGAATAGGTCAAGTTGCCTCTTGAAGGACTCCTGAGAAGTTGCTTGGACTAGCTCGGCCGGCAGCGAATTCCAGCATTTGACAACTCTTAAGGAGTAGAAATTGTGTCTACATTCCGTCTTGCTATGTTGTATTTCCAGTTTCTGGATGTTACCCCTTAGGTTATTATTCGAACTAAGCTTAAGTAGGTGTTTAAGAGTGTAGCGGTAAATAAATCCCCAAAATAAATAGCACTAAGTTTTCGACATTGGATGCTGACCATATGTTTTAGTGGACTCATCTAGCTGAAGGCGCTCGGTCAGGCATCCGCACCAGATCACGTGTGGTAACGCCGTGCTCAACATCAACCGCAATCGCTAGCCAGATTAGATCAGAGAATTCCGATATATTGGTCATCGCCAAATATACTCTTCCGATCTCCTCGACTCTGTCTTTTGATTTCTCTTGGTGGGAACGAAATATATTAGAAGGTGTTACTGGTAGAAGCGTTGTCAAACACTGAATACCTGTGACATCAACATTGGTGAGACCGTCGTGATCTGGTACACCTTATTGCAACTGTGAGTCTGTTCTTTTTTGGGATTTTTATATATCATTGCCTTATTTTTTACTTTTTTTAAACATTGTGATTTTTTTTCGTGTTTTTTCTTGGATATATATATATTTTCCCTCGTTCATTATCGTACTTCATACTTCATCATGACTGAACAGACACCTAAAGTACTCAAGCTTAAGACTTTGTCCCCACCTTCGTTTCAACTGATGCCTTTCTGGCCCGACAACATCGAAGCCTGGTTTTGCTACGCAGAAGCCGACTTCTCTGAGCACGGCGTGATCGACACACGTGCACAATTCCTCGCAGTAGTCAAGGCACTACCGCGAGAATTCAACAGGTACGTAACACCTAGTATGTTTACTAGTGATGTTTCCGATCCTTACGAAATCTTAAAACGCTCGATTCTTAAACGAGGAGATCTAACCGATCGACAAAGGTTAGATCAACTCTTCAATAACATCGACCTGCAACACGGTTCTGCGACAGACATGTTGCAACGGCTGAGAGAGGTTATAGGCCTAAGAACTTTCGACGAAGGTCTATTCAAACAACTCTTCTTGTCAAAACTTCCCCAACAGGTGCAAGCAGTTCTGGTCTCGTTCCAGAACAACAGCTTAGACGAGCTAGCTGCATCTGCCGACCGCATTCTAGAAATTACGAAACCTTCTACTACCGAGGTATTTTCAGTCAAAGAAAGGCCTCACACGACTCAGAATGATATAACCGACTTATGTCACACACTCACGCGTTATCTTAGTCTTCGTACCGACCGTAAGAGATCGCGCACACCACGTAGAAGCATTTCTCGTAAGCGATCTGTCTCTAGACCACGAGAGACAGATAACCCCGACTGGTGCTGGTATCATAACCAGTATGGAAAGCTTTCCAGAAATTGCAGAAAACCCTGCAATTTTCCCAACACGAAACCGACTGATTCGAAAAACAATTCGGGAAACTTCCAAGCCGGCACGCGTTAACGGCAACCGTAGCCGGCGAACAAAGCCGTCTGTTATTCGTCACAGATGTGACAACGAGAGTTCGCTACCTCGTCGACACTGGCGCAGAAGTTAGCGTTCTCCCAGCAAATCCTAACGACCGACTACACGAATCGACCCTAAACTTACAGGCGGCAAACGGAAAACCGATCGCTACATATGGCAAAAGGTACGTTTACCTTAACGTGGGTTTACGCAAACCCATACACTGGATTTTCGTTGTTGCAGATGTTTCTATGCCAATCATTGGTATGGACCTTCTACAACACCACAATCTGATCATCGATACGCGCAAACGGAGGCTAGTAGACGGGAACACTAATTTGTCCGTTTGCGTAACTTCTTTTACTGGTTGTAGAGTATCCCCAGTCACAGTTAAACATATGATAGACCCACTCTATCAACCACTACTCGATAAGTACCCTTGGATACAACAAACTCAACCGAAACTACCGTGTGTAACCAGCAACGTTACACATCACATCACGACTACAGGACCACCTGTATTCTCTAAAGCACGACGACTAGCTCCTGAAAAGCTAAGGTTAGCGAAAAACGAATTCGATCACATGATGGACTTAGGAATCATACGACCGTCAAGTAGCCCATATGCATCTCCGTTGCACATGGTCCCTAAAAAGGACAGCAACGATTGGCGTCCAACTGGTGACTATCGGCGATTGAACGCGAAAACCATTCCCGATCGTTACCCGTTGCCTCACATTCACGATTTGACAGCTACCTTGAAAGGTACAACTGTCTTTTCGAAAATCGACTTGGTTAAAGCGTATAACCAAATCCCTATGGCTACTGACGACATACCGAAAACAGCTATCATAACTCCTTTCGGACTCTATGAATTTTTGCGAATGCCTTTCGGTCTAAGGAATGCTGCTCAAACATTCCAAAGATTCATAGACGACGTTTTTCGAGGTCTCAACTTCGTACACGCGTATGTTGATGACTGTCTAATCGCAAGTCCGGACAGAGAAACACATCTCAAGCATCTGGATCTTGTTTTCGAACGACTTCAAAAACATGGCATTACTGCAAACGTTCAGAAATGCCAATTCGGAACCGACTCGTTAGACTTTCTGGGACACACTATCGATGCTCAAGGCATTCGACCTCTTAGGACCAAAGTGGCGGCCATTCTGGATTACCCAGAACCGACCACCGTCAAGCAATTACGCACGTTCAACGGCCTGGTAAGTTTCTATAGACGTTTCATACCCAAATGCGCATTACTTATGAAACCTCTGACCGACCAACTTCGTGGAAATGCGAAATCCATTAATTTGGACGACACCGCACGAAAAGCATTCTCCACAGTTAAGGAACGGATCGCTAAAGCAACAATGCTCGCACATCAGGACACCCGAGCACCCATTAGCATCGCAGTAGACGCATCCGACTCAGCAATCGGAGGAGTCTTACAACAATGGGTTAACAACTCCTGGCAACCCTTGGCATTTTTCTCTAGAAGGTTGCTAGACACCGAATCGAGGTACAGCACATTCGGTAGGGAACTCCTAGCTATGTATTGTGCTGTACGGCATTTCCAACACTACATCGAAGGTCGTGAATTCACTCTTTTCACGGACCATAAACCGCTCACTTTCTCGTTAAGCTCTCCTTCTGACAAGTACTCTCCCGTGAGTCTCGACAACTGGACTACATTTCGCAGTTTACTTCAGATATTCAACACATCTCTGGAGCAAACAATGTAGTTGCAGACGCTTTATCTCGTATAACTTCCTTGAACAGTTTCCAAGGAATCGACCTTCTTAAACTCGCCGAGCTTCAAAAAGAAGACAGTGATCTTCAGCACGAGTTATCGTCTACAACCCTTAAACTACGCATCAAACAGATGGGAACAGGTAAAGAAACCTTACTTTGTGACACATCTACAGGTAGGGATCGCCCAATCGTGCCGAAACATTATCGACGCAATGTCTTCAACACATTGCACAAACTTTCGCATCCAGGTGTTCGTGCAACCATCAAGCTTATAGCAGAAAGGTTTTGCTGGCCTGGAATGAATAAAGACGTGAGGGAGTGGGCACGCTCCTGTGTAAGCTGCCAAAAATCTAAGGTTATCAGACACAATAAATGTCCCTTAGGCTCGTTTAAAACTCCCGATGCCCGTTTCGACCATGTTCATCTGGATTTGGTAGGACCTTTACCAGATTCAAATGGATACTCTTATCTCTTAACCTGCGTTGACCGTTTCACTCGATGGCCAGAAGCAGTACCTATCAAGGACAGCACTGCTGAAACAGTGGCCCGCACATTCGTCGAACGATGGGTAGCAAACTTCGGTTGCCCTTCAACCATCACTACAGACCGCGGACGTCAGTTTGAATCTGATCTTTTCCGTCGTCTGACCACACTTTTAGGAATCACTCGCTTCCGAACGACCGCCTACCATCCACAAGCAAACGGGTTGGTAGAACGTTTTCACCGACAACTGAAAGCTTCGCTATCAGCTGCAAACGTTTCACAATGGACCGACGCTCTTCCACTCGTCTTACTAGGTATCCGCAATGCAGTGAAAGCTGACATTGGATACACTGCGGCTCAACTCGTTTATGGAACGACACTTCGACTTCCAGGAGAATTCGTGGATCCTTCATCCTCTTCAATGAACATGGATCTAACCTCCTACACGAACAAGCTTACAAACGCAATGCGTTCAGTTAAACCTGCTTCCACTCGACCTCAATCAACTGATGTTTTCGTTCAACCTGGCTTACGATATAGTACACACGTTTTCATTCGTCGAGACTCGCATCGACGACCATTCGAATCAGCATACGAAGGACCCTTCAAAGTTCTTCAACGTGAATCTAAGTACTATATAGTCGATAAGAACGGAACAAACGATAGCATCAGCATCGATCGCTTAAAAGCAGCGTATTTAGAAGGAAATCCTATCCACGTCGATTTTCCTTCGGTACAATCGAACGACACGACTCCGACACTTACAATACCTCATCCGACAACCAACACACACGATGATACTTCGACAGTATCCGAAAATAAACTTAAAACGACGCGTTCTGGAAGAAGGGTGAGATTTCCAGAACATTTAAACGACTATTGCACGTAAGGCACTTCTCGACATTTTATATTATTTTTAAAAAAACAATTTTAATATGCTTATATATTTTTATTTCTATTTAAAAAAACAAAACAAAAAAACAATTTTTTTAATGCTATTACGTGTTCATGAGTTTATTTTCCATTTTTTCCGCCGACATTGTGCTTTTACGCACATACGAGTGTATTTTCGACATGCACTTACATTTTCTTTTTTCTTTTCCAGGACGGCTGGAAAAGAACGATGACGTTTATGAGGATCCGAAATTTTCATTGTACATTTTCTTCTTTTACTATGTTGTACCTCCGTCCCATATAGTAAGGAAAGACGACCAGACGCTGCTAAATTTAGTAAGCTATCAGAAGAGTGTTTACCAACGACAAACTCGTTGGGTTTAAACTTCTGGCTGGCCACGTCTTAGGGTCGTCACTGCCCCACTAGGGGGAGTGATCTGTAGCGGTAAATAAATCCCCAAAATAAATAGCATTAAGTTTTCGACATTGGATGCTGACCATATGTTTTAGTGGACTCATCTAGCTGAAGGCGCTCGGTCAGGCATCTGCACCAGATCACGTGTGGTAACGCCGTGCTCAACATCAACCGCAATCGCTAGCCAGATTAGATCAGAGAATTCCGATATATTGGTCATCGCCAAATATACTCTTCCGGTCTCCTCGACTCTGTCTTTTGATTTCTCTTGGTGGGAACGAAATATATTAGAAGGTGTTACTGGTAGAAGCGTTGTCAAACACTGAATACCTGTGACATCAACAAGAGGATGTCCAGAAGTGTTAAGAATACTATGAGCCATTAATAAATCACCTCTATGACGCCCATACTCTAATGGGTAAAGGTCTAGTGAATGGAGGCGCTCTTCGTATGGTTAAGATTTGAGTCCTCGAACTGATTTCGTGGCTCGCCGTTGGATACGCTCCAAAGTGACCTTGTCCTTTTGGAGTGAGGGAGGGAGTACTATGTTTCCGTACTCTAAATGGGGACGGATGAAGCTATTGAAGATTGTATGGAAAGTTCGTCCGTCAAACTGTCCAAAAATGCGCTTCAACGTTACCAGTGCAAGGTTGGCTCGGAAGGCATTTTTGTCACAGTTAGCGTAAGACTTTAAATCATGGGGCACCAGGACTCCTAGATCTTTTTCGACTTGGGATACTACTAGAGAGGAGTTTCCTAAGTTGTAACTGTAGTTTGCAACATGTTGCAGATGGACTACTTTACACTTTGAAGTGTTAAAGGTAAGTCCGTTATCGTCTGCCCAACTTTGAAGTTGAGTCAGATCCTCCTGAAGTGCCTGTATGTCGTCTTGGTTGAGTATCTCTCTCCAAAGTTTCACGTCGTCGGCAAAAAGTAATAAGTCTGACGTTACCTGTTGAGGAAGATCATTTATGTAGATCAAGAAGAGAAGAAGCCCTAGTACTGAGCCCTGGGGGACCTTACTAGGACATTCCATAGCCTGAGATAAAGTGAAATTAACCCTAACCTTAAAGTGTCGATTTTTTAGGTATGAAGTAAGCCAATCGATTAGGGGTGGTTTGATACCTAGTCGTTTGAGCTTATTCGTAAGACACAAGTGGTTAACCTTATCAAAAGCTTTTGAGAAATCAAGGTAAATGATACCAACCTTTCCCTTGCGATCGAGGATGCTTGTCCATCTGTCAACCGCAGTCAGCAGGTTGGTTATACAAGAGTAACCCTTCCTGAAACCATGCTGTTGGGGTGAGAAGAAATTTAAGGACAGTAGATAGTCGTTTAAACCGTCGCATATCAGGGACTCCATGAGTTTTGAAGGTAATGACAGAAGAGCCACCGGCCGATAACTTGAAGGTCCATTACGTCGACCTCCTTTGAAAATTGGTGTGATGTGAGCCAACTTCCAATTTTCCGGTAATTTGCCTCGGCTTAGCGAGTGTGAAAACATCACGCTAAGCGGCGTTGCCAGGATTGAGGCTGCCTCCCTCAGTATGGCAGGATGAACCATATCCGGGCCAGAAGTATCTAATCTTAAGTGCTGCAATTTCCGGAACACCAAGTCAGCGCTTAGGTCTACTTCGGAAAGTCCTGTGGAATTGCAGGTGAAACTGTCGTCAGTAAAGTTGATGTCAGCCGGTTGAAATGTTTGAGAGTAATGTGCCGCCAGAAGGTCAGCGGCGTTGCCATCGTTGTTGGTCGGGCCGTTAAGACCTAGCAGTTGAGAAACTCCCGTTTTGGCTTGACGAAGAGAGGCTGCATAGCGGAATAGGCTTCTAGGGTTAGAGGCAAATTTGTCCATAAGCTTTGTCTGGTACTGAAGCCTGTCTTCTCTTATAGCCTTCGTGCATATGTTCCTTATATGTTTATATTGCCTATACGCTCCGTCGTTATCAGTTCGTTTGTATTCTGCCCAACAGTGCCTTTTGCGGCTTAGCAGGCGAAGGGTACGGTTCTTGATTACTGTATGTGGCTTGCAGCTTTTGGGAACCGTTTGAGGAACTGAATGGTTTGTAGCACATAGGAGCGTGTGCAGTAGGAAGTCCCAATGACCGTCCACATCGAGTTGAGGGTGAACATCCCAAACCACCTGTTGTAGATAGTCATGTAGAGCTGGCACATTCAACCGTTTAAAATTCCAACGCAAATTATCGTTGGGATACCTTAGCTTAGTTTTGATGACAAAACTGAAGGCTATGACGGCATGATCGCTCTTTCCCGGAGGAGCCAGGATTGAGAGGTTGTCAACTAGGAATTCTTCGTTTGTGAATACACAGTCTAAGCGCGATGGTGCCTGACTGTTTCTCTAACGAGTTACCGACCTCACATTTTCACATAAGCCCAAGTCATCGATGAGGTTAAAGAACCGAGCTTCAATTGAGTTGTCGCCTCCAGTGTACGTGTGTTCCGCGAAGTTGACTCTAGGGAGATTAAAGTCCCCTAGAATCAGAATGTGTGTGAAACCGAGACGGGTAGAGCAGGATAGTCCTTCCAGCATACGACTATCGTACTCGATGTCGGCAGTTGGCTTCCTGTAAATGACTCCGACTAGACACCTCGAAGTACTGGACAGTCTTACAGAGCACCATATGGATTCCTCAAGATTGTTAAACTCGAGGTTGTGAACTTGGTGCACCTCCAAGCAAGAGCTTATGTATATGGCTACTCCGCCCCCAATTCCTATTTTTCTGTCGTTGCGGAACAAAGTCATCCCAGGTCATGCTAACTCTTGGTCCGAGAACTGAGAAGATATCCAGGTTTCAGATATTCCTATCAGATGGGCCTCATTAGCGTTGCTAAGTTCACGTAATTCATCCAGTTTGTTTGGTAGACTCGCGGCGTTCATGTATAAGCAGTTTATGCTTTCAATTTGGAACGCGTGAGCTTCGTCCTGTTTTTCTGTATGAGCCTTGTGTGGATGGACAGGTAGCCCACCTATATGAGGTTTGCCGAGGTGGTAGGCCCTGTCCTTTACACGTTTTTTATCATTTAGACAGTCCACAAGTGGAATGGTCAGCTCTAACTTGCCTTTGTGCTTGGTCCTAGCTTCATATGGCCTATCCGGGTACATGTGGATTCCAGGTGGCAATCGATGTCTGTTGGCACGAAATGCTTCCAGAACTGCAGCTGCCATGTGGGAAGAGGGGAAGGTTATCTTCATTAGACGGGGTCTAAGATCACCGTCCTTCTTGTCTAGTCTCGTCACATGCTGAGTCAGTATGTGTTTGAGCCTCAAGGACTGTTTGATGAATTTCCATTCCCTGATGTCAGAATTTGATTGAGTAGGGTCTGCATTTTCCGGTATAGCTTGCACAATTATGTTTCTTCCGCGGAAAAACTTCCCGCGAGTTTCTTTGGGGATGTTCCGTATGATATTGCGCTCAGAGTACGGTGTGTCGGGCAATATCCTTACGTTACCATCGGATTTCAACAAGTGACTTGCTAGCAAGACGTCCCCAACGTCGGCAGCATTCTTAAGTGTTACTCGGAGAAGCCTCGGGTGATTTAGATGCTTAGAATCCTTTCCTCGAGTGAGCCGGGTGACCGTCAAAGGCCCTATTCTAGGAAGTTCGAGCTTCTTGTTCAATTCACCCCAGAGCATCCTGTCGTTTTTGTCCTGCAGACTGAGAGGAAGATCAGGATTGTCAACGAGGTTCATGATAATGAGAGAATCGTCACGAACTGTTGTTAATTTACCAGGTTTCACGATGGGTTCAGGTTTAATAACTTGTCGCTTGGAGGTCAGTGGACGTTTTTGAGTCTTGGGCTCTTTGTTGACCGGACGAACAGTCTTGGGGGTATACTGTGCGACCAAATCACCAGTTATTTTCCGTACAGCAACACTTGGGTTGCTCGGCTTAGGCAGTGATGTCTGGTTCTTTTGGGCTCTCTTAACATGGGTCGAATCACCTACAGGGTTTTTGGGAACCACTGTTGTGTTCAGGGACCCTGAGCTGGGAGACCCGAGTTTGCTTAAGGAGTCTAGTACCGTCGACGTAATGATGGTGCTGAGCCTCGACACGTCATCATTAGTGTTGATGGATGCTCCATCAATGGTATACCTGTCGACACCCCTATTTTTGTATCCGTCGCACGCTCTTGTTTGTCTACCGGTTTTTTTACTATCGTTATCCAAGTTAACTGACGACTTATTCCGAAGACCTGTCAGTAGGACAATGATGTTACTCAGCAAGACTACGGAGTCTGTGTTGCACGTGACACACACCCACTTTTGCTCTGACTTGCTGAGTCTGTTGTAAGCAGTTGCTGTCAGATCTGTGCATGCTTCGTGGAACCAACCTTTGCAGTTGTCGCACTGCATGCCAGTTGTTGTAGTGTGATACTATCCTTAGTCCCTAAGAATAGATCAAGTTGCCTGTTAAAGGACTCCTGGGAAGTCGCTTGGACTAGCTCGGCCGGCAGCAAATTCCAGCATTTGACAACTCTTAAGGAGTAGAAGTTGTGTCTACGTTCCGTTTAGTGCCATAGAAATATTTGTTATTTCGGTATTTCAAAACGTCGCATCTTATACGAAGTTTTTAACTCTGGTTACAACTTTTTCTTTCGAATCGCTTTTTCTTTTGGTTTCTGCTAGCGTTTTCAGGTTAAGGCCGCTGGGCACAAGATAAATTATCCGATAGTCGGGTCACTGGATATTCAGCAGATCACTGATCTTCACCAACGTCAAGGACAACCAAGTAAGACAGTTAATTAAAAACCATAGACTGGCCCATACAGCGGTGGTGGCATTCTTTTTTTATACTTTAGCGACAAATAAATCCCCAAAATCAGTAGCTCTGCAAGTTTTCGACATTAGATGCTGACCACATTAGTTTTAATGGACTCACCTAGCTGAAGGCGCTCGGTCACGCATCCGCGCCACATCACGCGTGGGAACGCCGTGCTAAACACCTCCTGCAATCGCTAATCAGTCTAGATCAGTCGATCATCGATATATTGATAACCTATCAAATATATCTTCGAACCTCCTCGCTTCTGTCTTTTGTTTTCACTTAGTGGGTACGATTCATAGTAGAAGACGTTACTGGTTAAAGCGTCGTCAAACTCCAAACACCTGTGGCATCTTCAGTACTTACTCCCACTAATATACTTCTGTAACAAGGTCGTTTGTGTTATGTAGTTATCAAAGAGTCTTAGAACCTGGATACAGAGGAAAGGGTTGGGACTATAATTTATGGACGATCTTTGAGCGACGCTTAAAAGATCTTGGAAATTTCCACCTACCTACTACGCCTAAATGAGTGTCATAAACCACTGTGAGGAATTAGAATTATGATTCGCTGTCGATAGTTAGGGCTAGGAATTAGATTTAGGGCTTTCATCACAAACTGATATCAGCTATAATGCCGAAACGATATTAAGCCAAATAAATGGAATTATTTTGCGCCAACATCCAAGACCTGTTATCGTAAGTCTGATCAGTTCATCCATAAATCATAGTTTCGTCACTGGAATAGGGTCCGAATCATTCTATACATATCACATACGTTAGAGACCTACACCCTATATAGACTTACGTGCTATGCGTGATAAAATACCAATGGTTTCTGTTTTCACCAATTTTTCGCAGATATCAGAATTCAAAGTGAGCTGTTTGATCTGAAACAAATATCACTGCGATTTAGGATTTGAAAGTTTTCGTTGCTAAATGTTACAAATGAAGTAGTCGAAAAATATGACTGCAAATAATGTTGGAAATGTTCTGATCTTTGACGTGTTCATGCATGTTTTGAAACTCATTTGGTTGTTGTTGCAAATACCAACAAATTATTTAAAAGGATTGTGAAACCCATAATTCTTACAACCCGGAACCTAATTTGAGATCTCCACGATCTATTCCAGAGAGTTCGCTCGCAAATACAGATTTTTTAAATTTCTGGTTGGCTTCAACGTACTACCCGCTGAACGAAGATAAATTATATAAGGAAAACACAGAGTCCTGTTATCTGTTTGCCGCGCGTTTTTGTTGTTTTATGCATAAACTGGAGCTCTAGAGCCAGTGCAAAGAGCAGTCTTTTACCTATATGTTACTAAACCAGTTAACACGTGAGCCAAAATTTTCTCCCGACCACTGACCAAATGATTTCTGATTTTTGAGTTCCACTACTAAACAATGAAGATAATATTCCAGGAACTGGAATCTAATCTACACAGTTTTGGCAGTCTTAAGCTCATTTCACATTGTTTGTATGATGAGAGTCATGTGTTTATCTGAACTCTTGGATTTTTGCTGAATCAACTGAGCGACAAAGTCAACAGCATTATGCACATCCAGAAATTAGTTTTAATACTATGTAATTAATCTTGTTCCTTTTGGGTCTGTATTATTTGTCACAGCTGGTTTTTTATACGTCATATCTATTGGGTGATCTAAATTTCGAAAATAATCCAGGTGATTTTAACTATTTTTCCAAATGATCTATGTTTTTCATACTTCTTAGCATATATGTATTTGCACTTGGACTAGCTGTGAATATTCTATATCAACCGCTCCCAAACCCGTCCGTTGGTTGTCTTGAATTACGACATACTACCATGGGAAAGTGTGCTGTTTTCTATGTTTAGACAAGTCGATTTTACTGAAGCATGTAAGTGCTACTAAAGTTTGTTAATGAACACTTGTGGCTAATCATAAATAAGAATCAATCGAGCTAGTAAGCTTTGAGTAGCAAACAATACTACAATACGATAATACACGTGAGTAATAATCAACAGACTAATGGAAAATCGGGTCAACATAAGTGAGAATTAACTGATGAAGATAAAGTGAATATGATAATCTATAACTACTGCGTTTCTTGAGTCGGGCTCACCCATGTATAAATATGGTTTACTCCAGTTTTAGTACTTCCATAATGGTATACCTAATCCCAAAGTTTTAGATTTGTCATTATGCGAATACCTTTCTACAATATCCCACGTGAAAGATACATAATACTCAACAATGGCTCGTCCTATAATGACGATCAGTAACATGACGTCTAGCACTTCTGAAGGACAAATTTGAGCTTGGAAGTGTACATTATATTTGCTGAAACAAGAGTAAGAGGTTATGCTGATGGCACCTGCATGACCGAGCCGTACCATTCCAGACATTGGTTTCCACGTTCACTACCTCTGACCTTCGCTGAGTGTCACACGTCCAATAAAAATTTTCCCAATAATTATATACTCGGCCTCGATGATCATGTGAATAATAACTAGTACCACTACACAACTCCCTGAACAAATGGGTGTGGAAGACATAAATGTAATAGACGCAAAGAATAAAACAAAGCAATTAAAATCCAGTATATATTGTAGTCAAATGCGTACACTTATTGCAGTCGGAGGCACAATGTTCCTTTAGGCTGCTTGACCAAATTTACTAGACTTTCAATCGTAGGAGAAAACAAGATCTCACAATCAGTTTTTTGTGCAGTATAGTTGAAGTCCTGTAGAACTATGGTCTACTATGATATTAGTACTGCTCCAGTAATAGACCTAATCCTAAAATTGTAGATTTGTCATGATATAACTGCCTAATCTATAATATCTTACGTGGAAGTCACACCATCGACTACGCCAACTCACTGTATCGTATCAATTACCAATACATGATGTAGAACAACGTTAAGCTAGAGAAGGAACAATATATTTAATACGAATAGAAGATATAAGATAACATTCAGATGGACCACGCCTGCATGGCCGAGCCATGCCATCTGATCAACTCCAGTCCATTCAATTCATTGTTCGCGCCTTCTCCATCGTTAGGTATTTATCCGCGTTAAATACTGAATATCTATTTTCTGAGTAGTCTCGCGTTCAGCTTTGTGGATTGTGCGGTTATTGTCCAATGCCACTACAGTCCTATAGGTGATATAAAATACGGTACTTCCATGCAAGCACATTCTCTCTCTGCATCTAGATTTCCCAGACCCTACAAACTCACTGCATTTTATCCCTACTTGTTAAAATGGTTAATTTACTTCTTACTTTGCTCCAGAAGTTGAGTTTAGAGTGCCGGAAAAGGTTTATATTGGGATGCTCTAGCTCACCCATCCCTAGACCATGGGAAAAGAAACGGAAGACCTCGTCCTTTTAACAACAGAATTAACACAATGACTTCAGTGCTTCCGTTAAGTTTGGCTGAAGACACTGTAAGAAGCGCCACTGACATGGTTGATAGTGTGCTAATTTGAGTGAGAGTTTTTCAAATTTCTACCAACTTTCATCTTGGAAACCAATCAGATCCTCACGAAATTAGCGAAATATGAGCCATTTTCAGCTTCCCTGTATGACAGTATGGATGCCGAATTTCGTACATTTATTCTTCTTAACATCGTTACATTTTTATTACAAAATACCCCCCAGTCTAGGCTACGGCGAAGCCGAGTATATTTGACAGAAGGTTGTTCATATTGTTAGGTCATTTTGTCTAGTATCCATGCGCCCTATAGCTAACTAAACAATACGTATCTCTTATATTTTTAAATAACCCTAGAAACATGAAGCTAACCTGCGGACTGCTATGGTGGACTTCTTTAGTCTGCAACTAAATGACCCAACATAGCACAAAATAACTTCAAACATGTAATGTAGCGCTGTCAAACATAAAAAATCAGAAATTAGCAAACATTGCAACGTCGCAGGATAAGTTGTATACTTTAGTGAGAATACTTATTTAAAACAACTTCTCTAGCCAGTGAGTGAACAGAAAAATGAATCATGTGGTTCATAACGTTTAAATGACGACATGAGATATACTTCCACTTTGCCAATTCAGACGACATAAATCTAAAGGTAAGTTAAAGTATTACTCTTTCTGATCAACTTTTGATGTATCATAATGAAATAATACATCAGAATGACTAACGTTTATTCAAGATTACATGCACTCATACTGGCTTATTTGTGTATGTAATTATTTTAACTTGCACCTGCGATTGCATTTACAGTCTTTTTCACCAGCCTATCCGTTGGACTACCACCAGATCATTGAAATCGGACCCCAGTCAACCCCGATATAAAAACATGGAATACAGTTCACCCCAAAGGTGAGACATATCATGAATTATCCAACTCAGTATTATTGTGTCACAGAACAAGTTATAATTTTAAATTTACACACATCTTATCAATAAATATGTCACATAAATCGTTTTTCAGCTAAATATGGTGATGCTACGCGTGTGACCGTATTTTATGAGGATTCAAAGCTGTCTCAAAAATACCATCTTCTCGTTGACGAGTGGGATGTCAGTGTTCAAGTGGCGTTGTCATGAAATCAGTCTAACTCTCACGGGTTCTACTTCAGTGTGAAGGACTCTAAAGGGATTTCAGGTTGGCTGGATATATTTCACTTTAGCACAATTCGTGTTCTATTTCGTCGTCATAAAGAAGCTTGACGTCAATGATTACGACATAGTAATACTATTTATATCTTTCTTACTCTTACAGAATAAGTTTAAAAGAAGGGAAAAGGTATGTGAATATTTTACAGAAACTACCTAGATCATCTGGGATAATGTCGGTCTCAAGCACGAGTGAAGAGGAAGTGTTGCGTGTAAGGTCGACAACTGCACCCGAACCCAGTCCTAGGAAATGAAACGTCCTTAGATTGAAGAGTTGAAACGCGTCGTAGTAAGCTTTCAGATTTTTCGGAGGTAAAGATGTCAACACTCCTTTTGACAACCACAGTAGCAAGTCGTACAGGAATGAGAAAGCACAGCCTGAATCCGTTTATAATAAGTGAAACGCGCTGAACTCAGCATTGAAAAATAGATCAACATCAGCAAGTCCCTTGATTTACTCGAAATATGATGAGGGAAATGATCTGCATATATAAGGATTTGCACTGAGTGTGTCGAGCGGGGCAATTTGACAGCTTGCGGGACGAAATTAATTAGGCTTCAGAATAATGAAGGCATCCTTTGAAATGTAGAGGAAGTGTACTGCGTTAGATCTAATTCAGATATGTTTTGTGACATGCTGTTGTAAATCCCAGGGAAACTCCTAGAAAGTACTCGACTATTATGATGGAGGACGTAAACACCTAGGTCCACATGGAAAGCAAAATATATGAAGGCACCACCAGACGACACAGACTGCCAGAAAAGAGCGAGAATGATGTGTGACTTGTAGATGTATGTGCTTTCAATAGCATGGTTAAAGGTAACAACATATTCTCCCACAAATACGTTCATTATCATTATTATTCACAAAAATCTTATGAGTACATAAGTGTTGTGAAGGAACCATTTCGGGTTTCTTCAAAAACGCAATAATACACAAGTTTCAACAATGTAAGCATTATATTTTCCATATTTGAAAAAGCGAAGAAAAAAATAGTAATGATAATAGAATAATATTAATAAATCAGGTTCGTTATGACTGAGAAGAATATTGAGTTGACTTCAAAGAAAGAAAGGCAGAAAATAAGGGAATAGGGATGAAGGAGACGCGAAGTGCGTAAGTAGTTTAATAAGCGTGTTTGAGAATACGGAACAAGAATAAACGACTATGTATGTATCACCAGAAAAAATAAGATAAAACAAAATAAATAAAAAATAACTTACTATAACAGTAAGATACGACGTTAGAATAAGTGTTTGTGCAGTCATAGTTTGGATTGATGATATGAAAGTCCCACTTAATCGCAAAGGGTAATCAAATATCAATATGTATGAGCCATATATAAACAAATTAACTTCCCGAATTCACTTTATCTTCATTATATATATATATATAATGAAGATAAAGTGAATTCGGGAAGTTAATTTGTTTAAGTGTAACCCAAGTTATTGTCTTAAGTGCAAAATTCGGGATCTTAAGAATAATATTTACTTGGAAGCATAAAAGAGAGAGAAGAGAAATGAACACCTAGTGAAAGGGTTCAACCATGATAATAAGAGTATAGTGAATATCGATCTCCGAAGCAAACCATTTATTTTTTTATTTTTTTAGTGCACTCTGGTGAATGCATGTAAAGTTATGTGATAATATACAGAGTGAAACCGGGTATTAGTATAAACATTTGTGCAATAATAATTTAGAATGATGCTATGAAAGTCACAATTAATTGCAAAGGATAGTCAAATATAAATTTCTATGTGTTATATTTATGTGGTGAAGATAAAACGAATTTGAGTTAATTTATTTATGTGTAACATAAGATAATTTGTTATTATAAACTTTGGATGTTTAAAATAAAATATGTTTAGAAGGAATAGAAGAGATTAAAATAATATCTAATGTGTTGAGAGTCTAATAATGATATTATTAGCAGTAGTAATTACAAATACGAACATAAGCAGACTTCATACAATTAGATGGATGAAAATAAAATAGACGTTGAAAGTTTCAGATGTTACGCTTTACTTTTCTGTCAATTAACAATAATACTTCATTGTCAAATAATAGTTTGTTACATGAGGCATGTCAGTTTACAGGCAAGGTCAAATTTTTACAAAAGATACAATTTTTATTGTAGTAAGGTAATCGGACGGACCTTGTTCACATAAATCATTATTAAACACATTGATATTCAATAGGTGACACAATCCACTTTCGGAAAGAAAATCACCAAGGAGACTTCTGAACCGGGTTGTAGTTTTGCTGCAACGGAGGTTCACAGTCAGTCTGTTCCACATGGTTGAGTAGCGAATAACAAAAACATTCTGGCGTAAGTTTGTGTATGTTAGAATATCTTCCTTATTGAGTACGTTGTGGGATGATATCATAGCGTATGAAGGTGTGGATACCGAAGAGTAGGAAATACCATCAATAAGCCGGTAGATAAAGACAAGGTTTAATTTGATACACCTGATCCCGAAAGGTTCTAATTTGAGTTTTTCACAGCTTTGGTGATGACACATGTTGCCGGAATACCCCAAAACAGCTTTGGTGAACCTTCTTTGAACACCTTCAATTTTAATCAGTTCACTATACCTGCAACTACTGTAAACTAAAATACCATATTCAAGAATGGGTATGATACATTTTCTGCACAGTAATAATAATTTCGATTCCATATTATTGGAGTTTGTCATTATGAATCCAATGAGCTTTCTTGCTTTGGATACTTGAGTTGTTATAAGCTCGGAAAAGTTTAGACTGTTGCTATATCTCAAACCCAAGTCACGATCAGTGCCGAAGCGTTTCATTATGTGTTTGTGTAGGACCAGATTAAGGTTAGGGCTGCTGCCAATGTAAATAAATCCACATTTTTCAATACTCAGTGGCAGATTCAACGAAACAGCCCATTCGTACAACTTGTATATTTCTTCCTGGATTACCACTAAAATATAGCCTTCTTTGGTGAGAGAAGAGAATGAATAAACCAGTTCTAGGTCATCAACAAAAAGGAAATGTTTACCATACTGAAAGAGGGAACACATGTCATCGATAAAAATGAGAAAGAGTAATGGGCCAGTGACACTTCCTCGTATAACCCCGCTGGCTACATTCACGGGTTTAGAGTAGCAAGATCCAAGGGGGACAATTTGACTACGTTCTACTAAAAAAGACTTCAGCCAAGATAAAAAGGGATTCCGTATGCCGAATGAAGAAAGTTTTAGAAAAAGAAGTTTGCGTGACTGTCGAAGGTCTTACCGAAATCGAAGTACAGAATTATCACTAACTGACCATCATCTCTTCTCTGGGTAATTTGAACAGAAAATTCCAAGTGTAATGTGGAGCATGAGCGTTTAGTCATCAATCTACGTTGAGACGGGCTAGTCAGACTAGCCAAAGGCAAGAATGATTATAGCTGTTTGTGGATGGTTTTCTCCATGGCTATTGATAGCACGGATGTCAAGTTAGTGGGAATATAGTTAGCAATATCATTATGTGATCTGATTTCGAATCTTGGGATGATAAGATATGTTTTCCATACAGATGGATATCCATATGGAAATTCTCTACTACCATATTTCAAAAATGATGAAGGAATTCCGTCAGGTCCGCCGTCATAAGACTTATTCATGGCACCTATGACCTGTTTGATGTTGGATGGTATGAAATCAGTTTTGGATAGGCGTCTGTATGTCTGCTCTGGTACATTACCGCAGACTTAAAGTTAAATTGTAAAATGTTTAAAGAATGAATAATATTCAATACAACTCTGTGATCACTCATAAAGAACTCATGACTGGTGTGCACTGAGAGAGAGTCTCTGTTGAATAAAAAATAATAATAATTTGTTCTCAAATAACAGTTTGTTACATGAGGCACGCCAGTTTACAGGCAAGACCAAATCGTTACAAATGATACAATAGCCACTGTAGTAAAGTACTCAGCAGGGTTGATAACTTATAAGATATGAAATGTAAATGGTTGTAGTCAGTATGACAGTTGGCGCGCTTCATGAAAGTCGCATCGCGAATGTGCAACTGATGGTCAAGGATAGATCCATTAAAGGTGGGAGCTTCCAGGAATCGCAACTTTATGTCCCTTTGGAATATCTGAGGCTTTAAGGATGGTGCAGGATGAAGTCACCCGTTCCATATCTCAAAGGGGCTGAAAGAGGGAGCAAGTAAAAGAAAGGACGAGAGGCAGAGTAGCCAATATTCATGAAGGAATGTTTAAGGTATGATTACTCAGTTTAATTTCCTTTTGTTAAGGTATTTGTTGAGCAAGAGCATTTTGATAGGTTAAAGAAAATGAGTGTAAACAAGGTGTGAGTGGACATACAACTGACAAATGGAGGCGATTCAGAAAGGAGCTGAGACTATGGGATTATGTGTGGTTATAAAATATAGTGCGAAAAACAGTACTGTGATATACAGTTGACTATCTTCCTTTTTTATCGAAGCTATTGGGGCCCTTTTCATCTTTTTTTGTATGATTATTATTATTTTTTAGGTATCATAGGGTCTTGAGTAGGCTTCGCATATTAGTGAATTGTCTCGTTCGCTTGTAATAGGATTACTGGGTAGGAAGTGAAAACAATCCAACGTTCTATACACGATTCAATGAGGTATTTTGTATGATAAATCAGCATCAATACCATAGGTTCATGACATCCCACTAAACCATAAGGAGCCGTAATTAAACAAATTGTTCTGCCCTACAGACATGGGTGGATTGATGTTATCTCCCCACCATCATGTTTGCTGATCAGTAACGCAACCCTCCCTCCTTTTGTGATGTTAGGCTCTCTTACGTTTGGGGTAAGTATGAATACTGCTTTAATCAGATTCCATGGTTGGAATACACTGTCTCTACTAGTCCCATGTTACAAGCAAATCAGATGGTCAAAGAAATTGTATTATGGGTTAGATGTCCATTTAGTTTATCACACTGCTATGAAGGTAACTAATGGTTTAAAGAAGTAAGGACTAATAGCACATCAAAGGATATGAAAGAGTATATAATTGTGAAAAAAATTTTTAGGGTAAGAAAAATAAAACATTGAGCAACTCACAAGACTATATGACAGATTTTGAGCTTTGTATGTTCGGCCTTAGTAGATCAGCATCCATAAGATTAGTGAGTTATCTGTCTACTTGCAATAGAAAGAAAAAAGGCATGACACTTTGGAAGAATAATGTATATTTAACCTGTAGAGATTTGGGAACTGAAAGTGAGGGTTAGGAGCATAAGGCCATGATTAATAAACAATCAATAATAGGAAGGGATAAGTCATATGTTCTGTAATTCAGTTATATTCATATTAATAATCGTCGGGCTCGTTATATTCTTGTTCTTTCTAGATATTAGACAGTCCATAATGAAGTACCTCATCGGTGTGTGGTAATTCAAGGAAAGGTTAAAGCTCTTTAGAGTCTAGATACAGGGTCACAGTTACGGATAGTCATTGACAGTCTGTTCCACAATAAACTATATCGCACTATAAAAAAATCACAACTCAGTTGTTTTTAGCGTTTTGCGATAAGTAGTGTATATGCGTTGTTCCTTAGTCTGTAGGCTGGGTCGTGGGTCATAGTCGGACAGGAGGTTAGAAATAAGAGTCCATATATTGGTTTTTAGAGAAATATTAGGTTGTACCTTAGCCTACGACGCCATAAAGGTTCTAAAGAGAGGAGCTTACAACTATCTGTGTAATCGAGATTCGAGTTACATCCCTGCAGTTGGCGAGTGAAGCGTCTTTGAACGTCTTCTACTCTTATCTTGTCTGTGATATTCATGTTAGAGGAGACAAAAGAGCAGTAATCAAGGGTAAGTCGTACACATATTTTGTAGAGAGTAAGCTTAACCTCTGTTGTGAAGAAATTTTTCGTTATGAAACCAATTAGCCGTCTAGATTAAGAGATGATAGAAGAAGCATGTTCTTCAAAGTCCAAGCTTCCTGTGTAATTAATTCCTAGATCGTGTACTGATTTCAGTGTTTGGACTCTACTTTTATTTAAGTGAAGTTGCAGATTATAGGGGTGTTTTCCAAAGTACAAGGTCCCGCACTTGTTGGAGTTAAATGATATATATAATATTCCTCCTAGACGGTTTTCCGACTTGTTGGACCCATTCACAAAGTTCTAGTGTTTCAACTAACCTGTTGAACCCTATGTAATTTTCGGTGGATTAAAATCACCTCCGATGATTTTAAACGTATGCGGTTGGCGCGAAGCGGTGGAAAATATGTTTTTCAGTAGCTTATCAAAGTATCATCATGAGGTGGTCTGTATATATATCCCACTAGTAGATAATTTTGCGATCCACAGTTCAAAGTAACCTAGGCGGAGTTGTCTTAATCATCGAGTAATTTATCCTCGAATTTGCACGCCTGAATGTTCGAACGGACAAAGATAATTGTACCGCCTCCTATTTCATGACATCTATCGATTCGAAAGAAAACCTAGTTATCTACATGCAAGGAGTGGTCGGACACAGATGATTTGCATCAAGTTCCCGTTATTAGTACAATGGTTGGATTTATAAAGAATAAGAGGGTTTTAAGACGAATAATTTTGTTGGAAAGAGAGCGGGTATTGAACAAAGAATAAGAACCCGAGAGTTATCATGGTGAAGCAGGTTAGAGTATAAATCACAACTGGTAGTTCCATGAATAGTCATAGGATCAGCTAAGGTAAGTGTTGTGTTGCGAGGGAAAATAGATTCAACAACTTTGTCGTTCGTAATATATTTACCGTTGCCGGCAGAAGAGCCAGCGAAATTGCAAAAAAGTCTTCTCATTGCTAATGAATATAACATCTGATGTCTGCACTGTGTACATATTGGTAGCCGGACCAAGAAGACAATCAGATCTATTTGCGCAACTAAGTGGCCATTTACAATCCGGATTACTTTTTGTACCTGACGTATGGATAACATGTTCCAAATGTTTATTTCCAAGGTTCGTGGTTTATTTTAGTCCCTTCGTAGTTTAGGGAGTATCGAGTGTTGGTAAATATACTTGAAAGGTTCAAATATATCGACATAATTGTGTTGTCACTTATATACATGTCATGACTAGTTTTCCCGTTATCCGTTGTACAGTTACTGTAGCTGGGTATTGCTCTGACAGGGGTTTGGACTGTATCATCCCATTCGTTATCAGCGCAACTACTTAGAGTTAGATACAAGTCAACATTCTCAAGAGGATGGATACCGCCTACATCAGGATTGTTTTCTTCTAGGTTTTGAACTTCAGGGGATTCAGGAGAGTTTATCAGTGGTAGCATATTTGTAATATTAGATTTCGTTTTAGAATCGAACTTAATTTTACGACCATTAGGATTATGATGCGTATGGGAGTTTGACGCTCGTGGTCTGTAAACATCTTTTCCTGCGTTTCGCAGACATACGTCCATGGAGTTCCATCGGTTACGCTAGGCTACACTACGGAACACCAGATCCATCACACCTGGATGAATAAAATATTCAGAAGGTCCATAAAAGGCGCAAGATGAAGAGAAGACTGGATTTCGTAAAACAATCTTTTGGAGTGGCTAGTCAAGAACAAGAGGGGTGAACCGATCGATGAGATCCAATGGAAAAGAGACAAGTGGGCAAAACGCTTCGAAAAGTTCTTGAATGGACCAGCCATATTGAGCACACTGGATTCCAAAGAGGCATACACAAACCTCCCTGTAGACGTTACTTAATTGAGTTAGCAGGACTATCGTACCAACCAGGAATGTCAAAACGAGAGGATCCAACAGCATTTCAGTCGAAGCTTCAGAGTTAGTTACACATGTAGTTTCAAAGATTCATCACATTCACTCCATAAAGACTTGCCGTAAGAATGGTGCCGACAGACAGATAATGACACTTCATCAAGATTCTGAGGAGGAGAGATCTTAGTAAGTATGAGGGCCACAGAGGCACAATACTACAGTCAGTGCAACAGTAAGCTTCCAACAGTGTCAACAAATGGAACCAAAGATTCAGTATACGTCCAACCTTTTGAGTAGTAAGTGAGCTTTCGTAAAACAAGCAACATTATTGGATGCTGGGGACGAGACTGATGAAACCCTTCGCAATATGTGTGGTAAAAAAACCAACAGTCACTACAATCAATCCTATGCAAACCGAAGGAAATTCGAGCACTTAACTTCCACCTGAAGTTTGTGCCTATGATGTCGTTCAGAAGAACGATGAAAGCTCCACTAACAAATCATCAAGCTCGGAGAACAAAACTCCACCAAAGATGAATCTGTTCGAATGCATGGAGCAGAAACTTGTATGCCTACCACAATTATCGTCGAAATTCCCAGGTATTTGTAAACGGCTATCTACGAAAATTACGTCAAATCCATTGAGCAGAGACGATCGATATTAACTCGCAGACGAGGACAATCCAACTGCCAATGTACGAGGTTAGGAAAAGACTCTGTATGTGGACAGGTCACATTTTGCTCAAACCATTAACTCATCACAAAGCAAGTAGTGACTCAATCCCCACGGCATTAATAAACCAGGCAGATCACGAAGCACATGATACCGAGAATCAGAGACTAAGATTGAGGCCACAAATACCACTTGTAAACAAGTAGGAAGGAGAACACAACACAGAGTTGGTGTTAGAACTTTGGTCGTCGGTCTACGCTCTAATATAAGTAATAGCCTGGGGTTCACGTGATCCAGTGCTACAGGTCAAGGAGGCTCGTTGGTCAAAATCTGCTTCAATTCCGTTCACAATCATTTGGAACACTTGAAGACCGGCTCAGCGATGTTTTGTCGCGCCTTATTCAAATCTCCCAAATCATTGTTTACGATTGGATGTACTGTGATGGTACGTTGTGGTCTCTCTAATTTCTTCCTTAAGTCTTCATCCCACAAGTCTTGGAATTCAATATATGAATTCACTGTTAAAGATATCAATGGTGTGGATGTCTCCTTAGAGAAATACCGGTTTGTTCGATATTCTTCTATATAGGATGATAATTATTCGTTGTTTAGTGGTCACGTTTGTCTAATTGTTAACGTCGCTTGTAAGTGAGGCGCAACGGACAAGAACTATCGCCAACTCCAGGAGATGCACACTCGACTGGTTGGCAAAGGCCTCCGTATATTAGCGTTCCCCTGCAACCAATTCGGCGGACAGGTATGTAACACTTAAACCAATGCTATTTGCAGGAACCCTGGGCGGAAGCGGAGATTAAGAAGTTTGTGACTGAAAAGTATGGCGTCCAATTCGATATGTTTTCCAAGATAAAAGTCAATGGGTCTGACGCTGATGATCTCTATAAATTTCTTAAAAGTAGACTACATGGTACCCTAACAAAGTAATTGTTTTTTTTCTTTATTAATGTCGTAGTGATATTAAGTGGAACTTCTCTAAATTCCTTATAGATCGTCAAGGCCAACCGGTTAAAAGATATTCTCCTACAACTGCCCCAAATGTGAGTCGCTGAATTTTCATTATTTCTATTTTGTTATCAGTTCTGACTGTCTAAATAGATAGACGTAACTTAAGATAAATTGACAAAATAAGCAATCCACCCTACACATTTCGATTTTTTCTTGATTGCTTAAGTATTTTGTTGTGTTGTTTCTTAAGTATTTAACTTTCAGTCACTTAATGGGTGCGTTAACTTCCTCCCGTCTAATGACATGCAGACGTAAAACATGGCTCATAAACAAATCACTTAAGGTCACCATATAATGCACTTCACAAGAAATTGGTGTTAAAACAAACATTAGTAATATATGCTAACATCAGAAATTGAGGAGCGAAGTATTCCGCCTGGTTGATCGCGAGTAATGTCGTTACGTTACGTCACGTAACCTATAGTTCCTGTGGATTTGAAGCTGCCATTAAGAAATTTTACTCATTTGAATATTTAGCAGGTTAGTGACCTCGCTGAACATTAGTTGTTTAGATGATTTCATCAATTCGTTTCCAAACTAGTCTGACCTCAATAGTGGTTATACGTCAAAGAAACCAATCTGGACACAGCATATTACCTCACAGCCGGTACATGTTGATAAAGTTACCGGTTAATTGTCATGAATGACAAAATGAAACACCAACTTTAGTTACTTGTTAGTTTTATGGTACGTGAAATATAGTCCATCGCTACTTAGTTACTTCAGTTATTGGTCATGTCAAACTTCATAAATGAAATTCGAGTTTAAGTTAACTATCTTACATTGCACTATATGACGTCATAGACCAAACGATTTTCCGACTCAGTTCTGAAATAGTTATCTGTACCGAAGAAACTAGAACTTCAGGAACGAACCTTCGTGTCTTTACTGAGTAACCTTACTTCACAATATTGTCATTTCGGTTTTGTATGTCTTGGTCTCCAATGTGACAGTCATTTTCGTCAATAACACTATTGGGTTAATAGACGTCCACACTCGTGACTGTTTGGATTGAACTTAGTTAAATGCTATGTCTATATAATTAGTTCTCCTAAAGTTTGATTTTTCTCAAAAAGCTTGTACATCGCCTTGTAATAGTCCGCAAGCCTGCAATCAGTTGTACATCAGTGTACTACAAGCACTAGGTATGATAATTACGGTTTGCGTGGGAGCGTACAAAACTTCTGTATGGCAGTCTTCATCTTTCCATTTCCTGGTTGTGACACCGGTTAGCGCGTTTAGCACTTGGATGTGTAGCGGTTATTGAACCATATATCAATCCAAGCACAGTTTGTGTCAAGCAATAGTGGAATCCTCGACTACTGCAGGGTTCAAGGGCTAGGAATATCTAATTTCCTCACACTACGTAATTCATATATATTGCAGATCTAACTTATTACAAGTGATTTTTTCTCTTCATTTACCTGCCCTGCGTCTGTTGGGGCAGACTTACTGATTGATATTGGCGAGATAATCGCAAGCTATGATTACGTGGAGTAACCCACTTCTTGTCTGGCACCCGTAAATGATCTTTCTCCGATCTCACCTTTTCTATTTGTAATACATTTTTAATGTACTGTACTTCACATAGCGTTGATTCTGTAGTTTGTAATACTGATATGGAGTGTGGGAAATTGAACTAGTGTATGTCCATACCAAACAATTCCTTGATTTTGACCGTCTACCGTATTAGGTGGTTAGTCTCAGGTATGATGCTTAATGTCTAATAGTGACAAAATTCATGAAACTGTCACAGTTTTATCGATAAGTAATCACCTTTTAGTTTTAGGATTTCTGACCAAACTTTTAATTTTTGTAGGATATTGTAGGAGATATCATGGAGCTTTTGGAAAAGAAGTGATCAATGGAACTTTTGAGCTTTGAACAAATTCTCGCTATATGACGATGGCAATCTCAAATGTTCACTGATTACCATTTGATGAAATCAGTTTTGTGTGCACCTGATTGCAGAATTTTGTTTACCTTGCTCATATTTTTCATTGAAACTACTTCTCAGAATAAATGTGTTATCTATAATTGAATGACTTGTACTTCACTGGACTTACTTACGAGTTAACTGAAATACTTCTCATCGCACTTACCAAGCAATTCTATTTCAGAAGTAAACAATAGCGGTTGGGCTGTTAAAGAAGCCGGTGCATGTTTGCGTTGTTTTCTTCTAAGCCCTTATTATTAATAAGAAATATCAGCCCTGTGGTATGACAAAGTAGTCTAGTCAATCTACCCATCTGATCTTAGTGTAAGCTCTTTTTCTGAATGGGTCTTTAAACTGGCCTAACAATCTAAGGGTTCGTGCAAAGTATCTGAGAGATATACTTCCGTTTGTAATGTTAGATGCGGATATCCGTCCTAACAATTGGTCTGAAACTTTATTTTACTACTTTTATTTAACCGCATATCAAAAGACGTTGATTACACCAAGAGAAATGAATTTCGAATATCACTAAGAACTCCACCGTCTAACTGTGCGTTGAAGGGCAGGCTACCCAAATATTGTCCGATTTAAGGCCGTGAACATGATACGATCTTTGTACTATCAAAGTGGTTGTTATCGTTATTACGAAGAAGACAAAAGCCTGTATCTACATAGGTGTTAGTTTTGGGAATGGTGATATGACACGAAACCGACTTCGGGACGGCAAATGTTCAGGTTGTATTAATTTACAGCACAGTTGTGGAGTCAGCGCAGTCGCCGAATTGAAGATTTTCGACAGCCATGTCGGCGAGACTCTAATTTAGGGACGAGCCAATCAGAAGCGTTTGAGCAATTTCAAGGTCACGGAGTCAAGTTCAACACGCGCTGCTAACACACGATCGGTTCACAGCGGATTTTAGAGAGTAGGTGATTAATGAGAGGTTACAACAGATAGGACGGCGAGACTCTAATTTAGGGACGAGCCAATCAGAAGCGTTTGAGCAATTTCAATTATTAGTCAATCAGAAGACAGCATAAAGTAAAAATATATTAAAAGAAAGTAATAAATTACAGTGGACATTCTTCTTTGACATGATTTAAAAACTCGTATGTTAGCATCCTAACCCTAACCTTAACCCTCACTTGACTCTAAACCTTAACCCTCAACTAACCCTAACCTTACCCGTAAACCTAACTCTAACCCAATAGACGAGTTTCTATTCCATATGCATTGTGAATTCTGAACCTCTGAACCTTAATCAAACCTTAACAAGTTTTTAAATCATGTAAAAGGAGAATATCCACTGTAATTCATTACTTTCATATAATATATTTTCACTTTATACTAACTTTCTTCTGATTGGCTAATAATTGTCAAGGTCACTTAAGATTCGTTCAAAGGTCGTCCTTAAATTAGAGTCTCGCCGCCATGTCCATTTATTGTTGTTTCTGAATGACTGCTTGGATTCGACAGCATTGCAGTCTGAGCAACCAAATGCCTGGGAACATGGTACTGCGCACTATATGTGATCTGTTATTAGTCGGAACACTCGTGTCTCTGGATGGTGGGTGAATTAGTGCCGACGGTGACATGGCTGATAAGGTCGACTTGTGTGTATATTGAATGTCAGATCGGTTTGTGTCAACCTATGGCACAGGCGCCCTCATGATGTTAGTCTGGTTGTAAAATGTCGGGTTCAAAACATCGATGGGATCAGTCTCGATGTATGATTTCTAAGCCTGACCCCTCCGATTTGGTATCAGATAACTCTGTATGCGGTCATAGTTGTCTGATGGATTGCTGACACTCAGTAGCAATACCATGTCGGTGATGTGGAGGTTCGACGAAGTCTAACTGGGTACCCGGTTACATAATTCAGTCGGAGTCACCATGTAGAGGAAAAGGTTCCGATAGCTCGGACATGTGCTACAAATGCTGTCTCAGCTATTTCCATATTGTGCTTTATTTTCTGAGGCTGAGACCTATTAGAAAAGCGGATATGGAGCCCGGCTATGAAAGAAAGATGTATAAGACTGGCATCTGCTGATCCATTCACAAATTCCTGGTTGGGATTCCTGATGTGATACAACTCTGGCTTGAGGTGCTGTCAGACATGACAACCACTTCTGCTGATGAGGTCAATAGAAGTTATCAATGCACAATTATGGTTAAATTGGGCTATTACGTTCCCTGGACTTCACTTATCAGCAGCACTTAATTCAAATAAGGCGACATTTCTAAAGGGTTCAAAACCACAGGTTGTTGTTTAGGTGTCAATGTCAAGGTTGGACTTGATAGTTTCAAGTAAATACAGCATTGAGTAGAAAGTTAGTAATAAATATGTTTTTTTGTTACTTCCAAATGAGTAGAAAACTGTATTTCCGACGTTTCGTGACTCAATATTAATCCACTTTTTCAGAGTAAATAACCAACCGAAAAAGATTAACACAACTTTAAATAATACAAAGGAAATAACCCCACGTACTGTTTAAACTTGTGTTAATTACATTTCGGTTATTTATTTACTGTGAAGAAGTGGCTTACATTAGATCACGAAACGTCAAAAATAGAATTCTCTACTCATTGAGATATTCACAAGAAATATACCTATTATCCATAGGTTATATTTTTGTTTGAGTAATTCTTTTTGTATTTCAGAGAATAATTTTCTTAGTTATTCTTGGACGTATTAATAATAAATTGAAGTACATATTATTTTATCTGCATGCTCCGATGACCTCGCCTTTTCATTGTGTAAAAAAAGAAAACAAACTAACTATGTGTACTTATATTTACAGAGTAAACACAAGTCTTAATTATTGATTTGTTAAGTATAAATATCATGTACTTTTTAATTAGATAAAACTATTTTTATGCACATTAATTGCTCTTATAATTTACATGTTAGAACACACACACACACACACTGTCATTAATTATCTGCGTTATTTAATGCATTTTAACAAGTGCAAAATATATTGAGATAAAATGAGATAATCATCATATTCATAATCAATCAATCCATAATCAAATTGTTGTTATGATCAGTCATTCAAAAGAAGTCCACATTGTATTTTATTTGAAGAAAAACAAAACAACTATACAAACCCGACAATATCATGTTGGTATATGTTTGTTAATAAATCTGAAAAAAGACAGAAAAAGAAGTATTTTGATGAAGATTGAATTTTATCTAGTATAAAATAATTATCATTATTAATTCACTTTACCAAGAATATGTTCTATGTACTTTATTATAAGCTACAATTTGTGCATGTGTTCACACATACAACAGGGTAGTAACACTTACTAACTGACTACTTAAACCATAGTAGGCTGAGAAGAGTCATTCAAACCCATGGCTTTTAATGATTAGAAGTTAGATTATTTAACCTTTAAGTCATTGATTTAATTGTAAATTCTAATCAAAGTAACGGTTTATTGTTTATATTAAATATTGTTTAAATCTATGTTGATTCAGCAATATACTAAGATTAGTAAACCAGGTATATTTCATGTGTTAAATGTGTCTTGATTGTGGTGACTAGCACATGATTTTGAATTTCAAACATTTTAATATTCCTTGGTTAAATATATATCTGAAACAATGTGTATAGGTGATTAGATCACGTGGATACTAAGTTAGAAGATATCACAAAATTGGCAAGCTTAGGAGTTCCTCAAACAGTAATGAGAGTTTTGTAATCATCATCATATCAGATTAAAAAACAATAAGCACCAAATTAAGTAAAATTTTTCTACTTCTGGAAAATAGTTAATGCTGCTGGACTTCTGTACATACCGTCCGCGGTTAGATTTCTAAGATTTATATCGAATCTCACAATATGAATTGGTGGTGTTTTACAACAGACAAAGTGGTATTTACAATCTTGTACAAATCTCTTGAGAATATGTGTTTCACATGAAACACTGATGGAAAAACGTGACTTTAATCGATAGTTAACATCTACCATTTTGTTTCAATTGTCATAACGTCAATAATATCTATATTTACGCTAATTATGACTATAACAACAGGATACAAACTGACTGCTGAAATTTATAATACACAAATGAGCTGAGAGTATTTCAGGGCTTATGAACTATATAACTTTATTCCTCGATTGTTTATGGTCATTTATTTTCAGATGAGTAATATTAAGTTAAGTCATGGATGTTCTTAACTACTCTACTAAATCAAAAACACTACGCATTTTCGCAATTCAAATACACATACACACCAGGAAATAACGACGCTGATCAAGTGGTAACAGATGGATTATTTTTGCTTTGAGTTATGCGCAAATTCGTACAGATATTTGCAGATTTATACCAAGGACTGGCTTTATCTAAACAACCAATGAAAACAAGGGAACTAGGAACAACTATTTTGTCCTATTGTGGGACTCATCGACCGTATCTATCTTATCTCCCACCCCACTCACAACTATATCGGGTGTGAGACAGATATCACCAGTGAGAATGGGTGATGGCCATGCAATATCTCAAAATATGGATGTAAATTACGAAGTAGAAACTCAGTGGTTTGAACATTAAGCGATCGCTGCTAACCTTGACGATCACGGGTTCGCACCCTGAGGGATCGCGGATACAAACTACTGGCGAGTCCCTTACCCGAACGAAATACCTTCCAATTGCTTCCTGGTCATCAATGGTCATCCAACTGAAGTCGGTTCATGACAAAAAATTAGAATTTTCAGTGTTCTCTAAAACTCTTATACAATCGTGAACATTTAATTCACTAATATTAAAGATGATGTTATACGGTACAGGAATGGAGTCTGACTGATTGCCTAGTGACCATCAGTTTCATGTCGTTTTATTTGATTGTCGATCACAATAATAATAGTTTGAACTCCCCAATATGCATTTACATGATCGTTCAGTAATATTATTTCAAAACTTATGCGGTGTAAATTTGATGATAAGTCAATTGTCCGGTCACCTCGGTTATAATTAGTAATGGTGGCAATCAACATAGTCGTTATGGCAGAAGACAGTGGCTTGAGAGTGTACGAGTAAAAGCAGGTTACATTGCATTTTAATTGTCAATTCCACTTGCATCTTTTACCTCTATTTCCTTCTCATCCTGTTCGTTTTGTGTAGCACATCATGTTACTCACTAATATTCAGAAGCTAATGGCATTTTCAATCAATTTTGTACATAAGAAGCATAATATCCCTTCGTCGTTGAGTTGAATTTATGGATATGTTACATAAACTTGTGACTTTCAGTCAACTTATTGTTACAATTGTGACAGTTACTTCGATCTCTTGTTTAGTCATCAAAAATTTGTTACGGCATGATAGTTTTAGTATTTTGTGTTATTAGTACTCGTTTCGATTGTTGGTTGCACTGTGGTATTGACAAAACTACTGGCTATCAAGTAGATTATCGTATATTTTGGTAAATAATCCCCATACAGCTATTCCAAGAACCTCTTCATCTCTGAATGCATATGCACGCGGTAAGCACCATAGAAACCTCATGTACTGAGGCTTGTAAATATATTTCTTATATTGTCATTATTAATACTACCGTATTTTACAAAGAGCTACTGTTTTCGTTCCGCGATTTCGACACATCACTTAGTCGTTTGGTCGGAAACACCAAACGAAATTAACCGTAATATTTTCGATTAAATAAAAATTGAGAACAGTTACGTCACATTAACTTCACTTACTGTTCTGAAAATGATCAAATAAATATTTCAAGTTATACAACGCATGCTTTTCTGGCGTCAGATATAAATTAAATCTTGAACCCAAAGACATGATGTTACGCTTTAGTATGCAAATTGCTTGGCTGTAAAAAGCAAGATGAGATTACAAGGGAATATTTAAATACAATAGTGAGTGTACGTGGTTGTTCCATATCTTAATTAAATCTACAAAGTTTAACTCTGTACATAGGCAAACAGTATTAATCGACATTACGAAAGTAATAGAGCAAGAATAAATGTTACTTCCACATAATTCTATGAAGGATTTGACAGAAAACTCGATCACTAGTTCCTTATCGCTCTGTAAACACGATGCTATTGAGTAACTAGGTCGAAATCCAATGGCCTACATAACCACTTTAAGTCAATCCTAAAGCGAGAAAGCCCAAACTTTATCCAATTTCATCGGTAGATTGTCGCCTTACTCTTAATCTGGTTGACTCGCGCGTGTACCATAGAAAGTACACAATGATAAGTTTTCGATAGAACAATGAGAAGATGGAGTTGATCTGAGAAAGGCGATGTATTTGCAATCTACATTTCGAACAATCTAGTCACACATATACTTGTCAGAGCATTTTATATTATTATTAATATGCCTTGACAAGTATCTGTGTGACCAGATTGTTCGAAATGTATAGTGCAAATACATCGCCTTTCTCAGATCAACTCCGTCTTCTCATTGTTCTATCGAAATTTACAAAAGGGACCAATTGCTTTAGATAAGATTTTCCTTTGAAACTATGATGAAGCGACTATCCAGTGCTCAATTGTTTATCATGGTTTCCTCAATAATGTTGCGTCATGATGGAGATCACTCTCGAACTAATCTTATGCTGTGTGTAATCAGTAATAAAAGGATAAGACAAACATGATACTAGTCACCAATCAATTGTTAGTATTTCAGTTCTACAATGGAGTAGTTGCAACCCAAATAGCTTAGTGGCAACGTTTCGAACGATCAAGTTGGGTGACACTTGTTTGGATACTGAAGGAGGCATCAGTTCTTTCGCGATTGGAGATCTACCATGTTGACGAGCACCAACTATCAGGAAACCTAGTTAGACGGTTTCCTGTCGACTATCTTCAACCACCTAACTTCTCGAAATAACATTTACTTATTAAAAGTACAATTGGTCCCATACTTAACAAGTCCTATATTTATTCTAAAATAATTCCTTAATACTACATTGTTCAAATACTAAAAATTTGTAATAAAAATAAAGTTAATACTTACCAACGATCTGATTGAGAAATATCACGAGTGGAAATATCCAACAGTTTTAACTTGGGATAAATTTCAACAAAATCTCTAGGATAAATTATTGGTTGGTCAAGAATTGCAGTGATCAAAGTAAACAAATGCATGGTATAAGCAAAGCATGTGGGCGATGTAAATGTTTCAATTCCATAGTTTATATAATGAATTGGATTATTATTATTATTATCATTAGACAATTCTATGCCATCAAATGGAACTGAAAAATGCTCATTTATATGAACGTAATCATTGGAAAACTTATCCATGAATTTATCATTCTTTGCTGTTACTGAATTCTGGAACAAGGTAAAACACAGATCAGAAACAAATTAATCGCTGATTGGGTCATTTACTTTATCCATTTATCAAATATCAACTAACAATAATTGACTAGTAAGGACTGTGCAATTGGAAGACTATATTGTGCCAGAAACTAATAATTAAAAGTCAAACAACACAAATCTTGATCTTTGATTTTATACAATTGATTTTAAATTTAACAATAGTTAAATAATAAATCCATTAGAAATTGGATATTTATGTTTTGTCATTTTGTTTCCAATATTTGTTGCCCTTTGTAAATATCATTTAAAATTTATGTGGAAAGAGAACAGTTTGATATAACTTTTTGTATAGGAAAAGGTACTAAAACTCCCTTTACTAGTGAGTACACCAAGTTGGTACACTAAAATTTTAAACAAATGTGCTTTCAATTGATTGGTCGCTGAGTATTAATAAATGTGATGTTTATCTAGTCGTTGTAGTGATCAGTACTCAATGATCAATCAGTTGTAACTATTTTAGTCCCACTGGAGGTCAGTCGCAGTCCAAATGACTCAGTAGTAACATCTCAGATCATGAAGCCGAGTGACATGTGATTGAATCATCAAGAGAGTATTAATTCCATCAAGATCGCAGACATACCTTGCTGAAGAGTGCCGAAAAGCACGAAATCCAGGTCTAGGATATCCTAACGACTGTATCCAACCACTTAACAAGTATATACTTCGTAAATATACGCATTAATGTACATATATTCTTTTATTCCAAGACTTCGTGATTATTGGGTTTCGTTAGGACGGAATATAAACGCAAGATTACTTTTCAGATTAGTGTGAATTTTGTTCAGTATGAAGTTCGTTTTATTTCACTGTAAGATTTTGTTCAACATATTATTCAATTTATAACAGTTTAGGAAGTATGCATTAGTAGTACGATCTTTCCGAGCAACAGTAATACTACTAGCTAAAAATACTTTTCTTATCTAATAAAATAAAATATTCATATGCTGTTTTATCCCGATAAGAATAATGAATAGTAATTTTTGGGATCCATTTGTAGTGACCTACTTTTACCAAGAGAACGGGATTGATTTAATTGAAACAATTATTATTATAACCAATTGTACCAGTGATTGTTTTACTGTGCTCGTTTGTTTAACTGTGCTAAAGACAGCCATATTACTACTCCATTGATTGCGACCTTGCACGGGTTCGGTTACGCTCGATAACCACGCTTGTACTCCTTTGGCACGATCTCGGTATCCTTTCGACACCACGAGATCGCCAACAAATACATCTTGACTACAGCCATCAACTGCCTTTTGATATTTGGCTTACGGGGATTCTATCAGTTAACTGGCACGTAGTCTTCTTGTAGTGGTGTTCATAGTCAACCGCGACTCGACTCCACGCTTCACATTTATGGGCCAATACTATGAGTATATTTTTATCGTGTAATTGTTATGTAACCAAACTGTTCATATTCATGACCCTCTTATTATGAGTTTTATTTCGACCTATGAACTGTTGTTATACGATTTACCATTCTTGAGTTATGGTCTGTCTGTTAATCACCACCTCCCTCATTTACAGCCACTTCTGGCTAAATATTGTACAAATGTTATTTTCTATTTTATGGTACGTTGTGGTCTGTTTGATTGGTGTATAAACCCTGTATGTTTGAAATAAATGATTTATATTGAAAAAGTTGAGATTTTTGTTCTGTACTCAACTGGCTGGGCTAGGCGGAAAGCGAGACCAATAAGGACTCCAGGTTGCTCGTACGTGTTTTGTACGTCACTGGTTCGATCGATAATTCGTTGCACTCTGATTGGCGGTATCGTTGCGATATACAATAAACGGGGCACACAGGTCCACAAGTTATAACATATGCTAAATACTAAACACAGAAATTAACATGGTTATAAGTTAGTTAAAACGTGGGTGAATGTTAGATTCGAATTTCGTAGGTCGATTAACAAGTGTTAATAAACTAAAAGCTGACTATCAAGCTAAATTCGTGACCCCAGATATATCAAAGTTGTCTTTCAGTCATATTTTTAAATATTAGAACAAATGCATTTCGCCCAAGTTTTTAAACAATTATTTTGTCGAAGTGATTCTTAAAGATATATTTTTCTCTACATTTCTTTTAAGTCATATTGTATGATAGTAGGAGTTTCAATTGGTGGAATGGTGTTATGAAAACTTTTAATTATTTGTTAAGTAGTTTGTTACTTGTTGAAGTGGAGAATCTTATATATGCGTAAGCAAATTTTCCATGAACTTGTGTCGTCTGCTTAGTTGTATCGTTTATCCAACAACCATTATGTTGAACAGTCTAGTTGACTAGGAATACTCTTCTTATGATAAAGAAATAAGATACACGTGGCTAGAGGCAATGGTAAAATATTTTATGATTTCTTTAACTAATCACCTAATGGTTTATTTACACCGGTTTCAAGAGTAGTTTCTATTTCATTAAACTCATTTACCATGTATACGGATTTGTACACCAGGGTTCGAGCCACATTATATGTATAAGAGCTAGTTATATTACTCGGTCCCTCAAACAGGATTAGTTGGGGCGGAGTTCGCACCTGAGATTTAGTGACTAGAAGTCAAACCCCTTAACATTTGCATCACTACACCACCTTCAGAAGTAAAAGATGGAATAAATTACCTAAGAATCAATAGTCTCAATTCCGATTTATATAAGTGTGTTTTTCATAACATATCCAGTTTATTTTTTAAGATGGTCATTCGTGACTGCTGAAAAGCTATATTAGAGGACAATAAACAAAATTACCAACTAAGCACAAACTATGTGGTATCAGCGAGATGTGAGAAACCTCATCAATGAATCAGTATGGCTATTACCAGTTCACTAAGATAAACGTTACATTTGTTGAAAGTAGACATAAGAATACTAAACAAATTTGATCGAAGGAGTTTGTCAGATGCTTTTCTTAGAAATGTGAGGGAATATTGTGGTGTTTGAATGAACTAATGATACATTTGTACTTGTTGGATGCTTGATTTCGAATTCTAAATACAGTACATTCGTTTGTGGTTATATAGTACTTCTTGATCCAATTACGTTATTTCTGGGATTCTTAGTTCATACTATAATTCAAATACTTCTAATTATCATATTGGCGTCACGATTGAACCTGTGATCGAACAGTTGGACATATATCCAAATTTTAGTGCTTTCCAGGACTACTTTGAAAGGTTCGAAATCTGGGCTTTGACTAGGGAAGGTGATGAGGATATTAATATTGTAGCACATTTCCTCACATTCATCGGAAAAGAAGCTTACAGCTTATTAAAACTCTGGTTTTACCGGAAAAGCCCATTTCGCTTCCTTATACAACTCTCAAGGAACTACTGCTAGACTATGTTCAGTATACAAAGTTCGAATGTGGTAAAGGGGGAAGATCTCGTAAAACGATTCATGAGGATATAAAAAATTCCACTACATTACGTCACTCCAACCCAGTGCATACTCAAGGTTATGCAGATAATTCATTGAGGAGTTGCATTGCATTTCACGAATATGGGCACAAGTTTGGTCATTGTTTGTCTGTGGCACGTTCCACTCTTTTAATTCACGTAAATTTCGTAATTCTGAGTGCTTTAAATGTTGTAATACTGGACATATTCAATCAGTTTGTAATACTACCGTACATCCTGATGAAACTAATATTAAGTCTTGTAATTCTGATTCTGTTAAGTCCAGTGTTCCTAATGATCATTCATCCTTATCAACGATTTCAAAAGACAGTGTAGAGTCATGTCGCATTTCGGAATTAAGTGAAACTCAGAATCCTTGTGAGACAACAGTTTCTAATCAATCAACATGTCATATTTCTCATGTTACTGTGCCAGATATGGTTTTTCCAAATGACTCACTTATTTCTGACGAAATTCCTTGCAAATCTGAGGAAAATATGTTGAATGAACCTAGTCATGATCGAAAACCTTTACTCTGCAATGACATTCTTGATGAATTCGAGGAAACTATTTCAGAGGAATCAAGTCTCGACGTCATACCAAATATTATTTGTTTTCATAATGCATGTGTTTCTTGTAGAAACTTGTTCAATGCGAAGCACAAGTACCAAATGACCTCGATTTTGATTACAATTCGGATAACTTCATATCAACTGCTGTTTATCCTTACCACGAAGTCACTTCTAATGTTTACTCTGTAGTGACTCACATTCATCACGAGAACACGACTGGTTTAATAAAAACAATTATTATTATAACCAACTGTACCAGTGTTTGTTTTAACGTGCTTTTGTTTGACTGTGCTAATGACAGCTATTTTGTGCTTCCATTCTTATACTTACACTTTGATTGTAACTTCGCGCGGATTCGGTTACGTTCTGTAACCAAGCTTGTATCCTGGCACGATCTCGATATCCTTTCGATGCCACGAGATCGCCAGCAAATAAACATCGACTTGGTCCATTAATTGCCTTCTGATATTTGGCTTCTCGGGGATTTCATGGGTTTCTTTGGTTACGTTCAACCTTCGCCTTCTGATTTATTTGGCACGTGATTCTTGGTAGCGGTGTTCATAGTTAATCTCAACTCGACGCCACGCTACAACTCTAGCTAATGGGAGAAATATGTTTTAAGTGGAGCCAAATCATTCATGAATTGAGGATATAAAGATCCAACATTATTTCGTGGTGGAGGATAGTGTTGGGAGATCTGTGCTTTACATTCTAGGTAGTGGTTTCGGTACACAACCGACACGGTGATTGTATACGATTCCAGGAACCAAGTGTCTGTTCCGATTTCGGTTGTTAATTCCAATACTAATGAGTGCATTCTAGATAATAAAGTTTTTATCCAATACAATGTCGGACAGACACAAGATGAACTAAAGAAGAAGACGTACCATTGATTACAGACACTTAGACTCCAATTTAAGCTGTGGCGGATGTGGTGTTTGAATGAACTAATGATACATTTGTATTTGTTGAATGCTTGGTTTCGAATTCTAAATACAATACATTCGTTCGTGCTTATCAAGTACTTCTTGATCCAGTTGTGTTATTTCTGGGATTCTTAGTTCATACTATAATTCAAGTACTCCTAATCATCATAATTAGGTATATCTGTAGTGGCATACCTCCAAAATATATTAAGAAAAACGTTGCCTTGATACATAAATCCCTTTTCTTAGTGGAAATTATTACTTCTCATTTTTATTAATGTAACTTTCATTAAGTCATGAGCGGATGCCTTTTTAGTGTAACTGTCCAGTTTAGCTTGTGATAAGATTTCTCGTTAGGAAGCGAAACCACTTCAAGACCACAAACTTGAGTCAAATAGATATTTGGCACGGGAAAGTAATATGAATACCATTGATTAGTTACATCCCCCAAGACCATAAGGAGCTTTAAGAAAAGAGAATGTTCTGCCGTACATACATGGGTGGATTGAGGTTGTCTCTTTACCATCATGTTTGCTGACCAAAAAAAGTCACCCTCCCTCCTTTCGTGATGTTAGGCCTTCTTATGTTTATGGTATGTATGAATATTGCTTCAAACTAAGCTCTGTGCTTCATATCTTGTTGGAATACGCTGTCTATCCTAGTTGTATGTTACGAGCGAATCAAACGGCTGAGGCTTCTATATTATTGGTTGGATATCCACTTTTTATATCACACTGCTATGAAGCTAAATTGTGTTATAAATTATAGCATACTATCCGGATGATATGTATCTTAGAAGATAGGAATAGATAGCTGACCATAAAATATAAACAAAAACGAGTAAAGAGCTGCAAAATCTACGAGAAGAACGACAGTCAAGTGGGAAAACAAAACATATGTATGCTTATAAATTAAAGCTAGTAGTTTTTTCAAGATAATAGAACGTGAACTAGGAGGAACTCACAATATTTTAGGGTATTAAGATTTTCTTGTAATCAACCACAGTTGAGCAGCGTCCACGAGATTAGAAAGTTATCTGTTTACTTGATTTAGAAATTAGGAAAAAGACATGGTCTTTTGAACAAGGTGATTTTGTCACAGTTACAGATAGGTAATGGCAACCTGTTTCACAGTAAAATACACTACAAAGTAAAAGGACACACAACGCATTGTTTTTTGTTGTTTTACAGTTAGTGATGTATATATGTTGTTTATGAGTTTGTAGGAAGGATCGTGGATCATGATTTGGTGGGAGGTTAGAAATGGGAGTCTATATATTACTCTGTTGAAAAATGTTAGATTGTTCGTTAGTCAACGATACCATAAAGGTTCTAAGGAGAGGTGCTTACATCTGTCTATGTACTCGAGAGGGGAGTCGCATCCTTATAGTCGATATGTAAAGCGTTTTTGAATATCTATACTTATATTGTCTGTGGCATTCGTGTTTGGTGAGATAAATTAGCAGCACTCAAAGGAAGTTCGTATATATATTTTGAAAAAGGTGACCTTAGCCTCTGTTATGAAGAAACATTTTATTATGAAGTCCGTCAGTTGTCTAGATGTTGAGATGGCAGATGAGTCATATTCTTGCAATTTTAGGCTTCCTATGTAATTAATTCCTAGATCGTGAATTGGTTTGAGTGTCTAAATTGTAAATTTATTTTAGTGAAGTATTAGTTCATAAGGGGGTTTTCTCGAAATGCATGGTTGCACATTTGTTGTATTTAAATTGTAATCGGAATTTTACATTTCAGGTTGTTAGGTTGTTGGGGTCACATCGAATCTGGTACACACTTTCACTTAGGGCTTCAAACTCAAAGCTGTATACTATTTTCAGGTCAACAGCGTATATGTATGGTCTCTCAAATTTTATGATGTTACATATATCGTTTATATACATGAGAAACAAGGATGGAACTAATACACTTCCCTGGATAACTCCACTAGTTATTGATCTTCTTAATGAGAGTCATACACATAGTTCCATTTATTATTTTAAAGAGAGTAAGAACAAAGGTTGGTGCAGAATAATATGAATTCATTTTATTTCGTTAGGTTCTCATCAGCTGCTTACAACCTAAAATATTTGAAATTCAACGTTATTATAGATATTGATATACTTATACAACAGGGGGCGGTGAAGGATGAATATATGTAACATAATGTGGTAAAGATTTCGTTAGAGTTAATGAGGTTATAAAATTTTTGTTTCGAATATATAGAGTTTGGGAGGGGAGGTTCCAGAAAATTGAAATAGTGATTAGAAATCATGGAATTAAAACACATTAGACGATTATGTAATGAAGTAACTGAAAATAGATTAATGTTAATAAAGAGAGATAGGAATTGAAATTGGTCAGTTATGAGTGATGTAATTATAAAATTCAGGAAGAGTTGAAATGACGTAATAAAAATAAATAAAATAAAAGGGGGTGGGGTGAATGTTACTAGGGCAAAGAAAGATTTATTACCGTTTCTTTTTGTATACAAAGATCTGGTTTTAAACGTTTGATTGTTATTGCTTCCGCGAATTTCAAAAGGTTTGAATTTGATTGTTTGTTGATCACCTTGAAGGACTTCAGTATATCGACTTCGTGTCCTGTGTCAAGGAGATGTCTTGCGACAGCGCTGCTAAATGCTTTTAGTCCGTTTGATCTCAAACTGTTCGGAATATGTTCTTTGAATCGGACGTAGGCTCTCCTTTCTGTTCTACCAATGTAACTGCTTTGGCAGATACATGTAAATTTGTATACACAGTTGGTGGTAACATGAAAGAGATACCTGTCGACCTTTGATTGTGTCAAAGAACATGTCGTTTTGGACAGGACAATCAATTTAGCTGCAGGATATGTTTTTGTCAATGCAGTTTTTAGTCTCATATTGATTGACCCTGTGACATTATCGCCTTTGAACTTGAGTTGAATAAAAACAGTTTTTTATTTACTGTAGTTTCTTTGGGTATTTTATCTTCACGTTTTCCATATTTCTCAATGAATTTCAATGGGTATCCGTTATTTCTTAAACACTTTTTAACATTCATAATTTCCTCTTCTATTGTATAGGCAGTGCATATTCTTTCTGTTCTATGAAACAGTGTTTTGACAAGCGCCTTTTTATAATTGATTGGACAAAAGCTGTCGAAATTGAGATAACTACCATTCCATGTGTCTTTCTCATAAACTGAGCGTTGAACTGTGCCATCCTTTCTTCGTTTTATCGCTATATCGAGGAAATGGAACATGTTTTCTTTTTCATGTTCCATAGTGAAATGAATATTTGGATGAGCTTCATTGAAAAACTTTAACAGATTTGTTGCATGTTTTTGATTATTACATAAGATGAATGTATCATCAACATACCTCGAATAATACATCATTTCATCAATCGCTCCTTTGAGCTTGGTTCTTTCGAGGTTAGCCATGAAAATGTCTGCTAGGACGGGGCCTAACGGACTTCCCATTGCTACACCATCGGTTTGTCGGTATATAGTATTGTTGAACTGGAACTGAACATCTTTTGTACACAAGAGTAATAGACGTTTGAATTCTGTTGCTGGTAGAGGTAGGATATCAGGATGTTGACAAATTATGTCTATGGTTTCAAGAAGTGGTATTTTTGTAAACAATGATGTCACATCAGACGAAACCATAAACTTACCAGCAATATTCATGTGATTCATGCTATCAGCAAATACAAATGAATCCTTCAGTGTATAAGTGGCTAATCGTTGACGAAGTGGTTCTAATTTATCTGCCAGCCATCTTGCAACTTTGTGGTATGGTGAATTGACCATTGACATAATAGGTCTAAGAGGATTATCTTGTTTATGTATTTTCGGTAGACCATACATGTGGGGCAAACGAGACCCACGAGGTCGTAGGTTATTGTAAGTAGAATTGTCGATCATCTTCTTTTTCAGCAGGTCTCTGAGTACTTTCGTGATTCTTTTCTCGGTGGAGTCAGTTAAGTCTTTGTTACTTTTTTCCAACTTGAATCTCGTGTGGTCACTCAAAATGGAATTCATCTTAGAGACATAATCTGTTGTGTTCATTAGGACAACACTTGAACCTTTATCTGACCGTAATATTAAACGAAATGATGATATAATGATATTGCGGTCAGATAAAGGTTCAAGTGTTGCCCTAATGAACACAACAGATTATGTCTCTAAGATGTTATCGACTAAAATACCATTTTTCTATTTCTTTAGGTTCCCGGCGCAAACAATTTCTAGTACTAAACGAAGACGAAGTGAAACCAATAATATTCAGGTCAAAGATATAAATAAACAATTTCAGGAATTGTGTAAAAGAAATACATCAGAAATCACAATGAAACAGCATTAAGTAGAACGTTTTTGATCACTTAAATTTCTTCACTTCTCCTGTAACAGTAGGGTAACATGCTGTGGAGAGTAATATTGCAAGTAGTTTAGGAAGTATAACACAGATCACTAGTTCCATTTTTAGCATGATGCCCGAAATATCATCTGGTTTCTCATTGTAGGAGTTTTTCAGTGTGCACACTGAAGTTCATCTAAGCGATTTCACACGAAGGTATTAAGGTAGGCTCTGTTTTGTATGGTGGTTTTTCGTTCTCTACTGAGACTCAAAATTGTTCGCTAAACAGTTCCATGATATATAATTACGTTGCTTTACATGTGTAATCGGTTATCAAAGAGTTGAAACTTCAACAACAATTACGTACGAAGCCATCACAACAATGATAAACAAAACTACTAGTACTGTTATTACTGCTGTTCAGTGATGCGAAGGTTTTTTTGATTTCTAACATAATCTAATGATTTTCAACTTACACAGATAGACTAAACATTATGAATTTGTACAGCCAATACACAAATCGAAATATATTTGATCTGGTTAAAATCATGTTAGCAATGATATTCATGATGGAGTTTTGTTCTCTAAGCTGGACGGTCTAGTCGTTCTTCTGAATGACATCATCAGCACAAACTTCGGGTAGAAGTTAAGTGTTCGCATTTCTTCACACATATTTCACTGCTTGTCCTGTAGACCTCGATGTTGATTGGTTCTTGTCATTCTTTACTTCTTTGTTTTGGTTGTATCTCCCACTGGTTTGATTTTTATTCCTAAGTTTGTGCATAATTTTCCTGATTGGCTGATAAATTGAGTTGAATTCAGTGCTCGTTAATTGCTGATTGACTTGAGTGCCAAACTTCTAAAAATCTTCTAGCGTTTTGGAACTGCCCCTATAAAAAACCTCCACATTTTTCCAGTCAAATGTATGTCCGCAGTTGTCCAAGTGCATTGATATAAGTGAGGATGTAGAACTATGGTCTACTATGATATTAGTACTGCTCCAATAATAGACCTAATCCTAAAATTGTAGATTTGTCATGATATAACTGCCTAATCTATAATATCTTACGTGGAAGTCACACCATCGACTACGCCAACTCACTGTATCGTATCAATTACCAATACACGATGTAGAACAAGGTTAGGCTAGAGAAAGGACAATATATTTAATATGAATAGAAGATATAAGGTAACATTCAGCAGGGACCACGCCTGCATGGCCCAGCCATGCCATTCGATCTACTCCAATTCATTCAATCCATTGTTCGCGCCTTCTCCATCTTCAGGTATTTCTCCGCGCTAAATATTGTCTATCTGTTTTCCGAGTTGTCTTGTGTTCAGCTTTGAAAATTGTGTGGTTACGGTCCAATGCCACTACAAGGACATGTCATGGTGCTTGACTGCTAATTGATGTTTATGCAGGCGAAGATAATGCGGGCGTCCGCTATGTCCGATGTAGTGTTTTTCGCAGTTGGTACAATTTATTTTGTAGATGATGGTTGTTTTGTCTTCTTTTGCCATTTCATCCTTTGGTTTGCATAGGACTGATTGTAGGGGTCTTGTTGGTTTGTGCACAAGAAGTATTCCGAAGGTTTTCAGCAGTCTTGTTGTCGTTTCTGATATACCTTTTATGTATGGTAGGGTGGTCCTTTTGTTGATTTCTGTGCTTGCATTTGGTTTCTGTTGATGTGCGCGGCTGGTATTTTTTGATGAAGTTGCTTGGGTAGCCGTTCTTTTAAAGGATGATCTTCGAGCATTTTCCCTCATTTTTTCGTGCTGTAATTGTGTTGCAGTGTGCCCTCGCCCCTTGAACAAGGTTTATACGAAGTTGGATTTGTGAGCTCTTGGTTTGTTGCTATTATAGTTGAGGGTTTGATCTATATGGGTCGGTTTCCTATACACTTGAGTCTCCAGTTAGCTTGTGTTGGTTCTAGTGAATAATATGTCCAAGAATGATAGTTTGTCGTTTGACTCCTGTTGTATTGTGAAATTAATGTCGTTGAAGGCGTTGTTCATCAGCCTGTAGGTGTTTTTCAGCTCCTTTATGACGATGACGAATGTGTCGTCCACATAACGAATCCAAATTTCTGCCTTGATCACTGGTGATATCGCGGCTTTTAGTCCCTGCATCACTGCTTCTGCAATAAGTCCCGATATTCGTGATCCCATCGGTGTCTCTTTTGTCTTTTCGTAGATTTTGTTATTGAATTGAAAGTATGTCGGTAAAAATAAATCGATGAGTTTTGGTAAACTTTGAATTTGAAGCTTCGTTTACTTTGCTAGATTTACGTCGTTAGTGAGAAGCAAAGATAGGGTTTCTTTTGCTAACCTTGGCTTAATTGAGGTGAATAGCGTTGTTACACCAAAGGCCATATCCACATCGATATTTGTCCATGTATAATAACTAGAGACGGTAATTTGTACTGGAACACAATGATAATATATCACATTTCAAAATCAATCCCACCACGCGCTGTTGTCTTTCTTGTGGTGAAAAAATACACAGACACATAGATTCTTGTATATGAGACATACTATCCATCATCTTTTCACAATATCTCTGTCTGATTTCTCATTAGTTAATTAAGGTTGCTGGTTTCCCTTTATTAGGTTAAGTTCCTCAGTTGGTTATGTGAATTTTTGTAAGAATTATGACTTTTTATCAGGTAAAAACAAGGAACATGGAACGTCCAAGTTTACTGGTTCTCGATTAGTAACTTATAAACTTGGATATCTGTAAAGGCCGCTGAAATTAGTGAAGCTAGTGAAAATTTACTTCACTGGTTTTCTTATGCTTTAAAATGACATACTATGTGCCTAGAATCGTAAGTTTCAGATGGCTTTTAGTCTTCAGTATTTGTCCACAACATAGTAGGTCGTTTGACATGTGTTAATTTCTGTAGCATTTTCACTGAAAGTCAAACTTCTCCCTGGAAATGTTTACTGATGAGGTAGATACCGCTTGTTCGGATGTGGCGTTTCAGTCATTAACCACTCGATAAGAAAAACGAAATCCCAACTCAAGTTTGTTTGAATTAGGGTTTCAGAAACTGAATAGGGCAGAAGATATGGATTGGCTATATCCAGAATATCATTTAAGATACGGAATGCCGATATAATATCAACCTGCGTTGTACAATAAGATAATAGGAATAGGTCTAAACGTTTGGAGCACATATCATAGTAGAGTTTCGAAAAAATAGTGGCCAACTAAGTTCTCACAACCTGATCATCAAACTTCTGTCGGCAGCCGCATAAGCTACTAGTTTTATCAAGGCTATATCCTGAGGACAAAAATGAGCGCTTTCTAAAGAATCCAGTCGATAAAATTCCAATGGAGTCATTAATAATAAATAATAAAACTACCTACATTGACCTCTTCGCATACTACCGTTTTCTAGAATTTCGCACCTGAAATGAGATACAAAAATAACTTTCATATGGTAGATACCGACTTGGTCTAGCGATATTAACTGTTGAGACAGAAATCCGAACTTGGACGCTACGTTTCAAGGTCTGAAGCTATGATGTATTGGTGGTGATTACCATGTCTTCTGTCATCGTACGGTTTTTAATCGCATTATAATGACGTATTTTAGTTGCGGCTGAGGCATCTCCGAGCTGTATATGGACGAAATTTTAGTGTTTCTGACGAAGAGTCCAGTGAAACTGTAGGAGTGACTTTTGCCCTAAGTTCCGTTAATCAAGATAACATTGGATGTAAGGTATTTTTCTAAAAGGAATCTTATTTGCAGACTACTACGTCAGTAATGTTGCCTGTGATCTCAAAGTAGCGTATCTTTTCTCAGCAACATTTTTTTCAGAATCCAGAATGGGATCCCGTTGAAATTCATAATCTTCCTAAACAATACTTATCATCCAAAGGTTTGGAATTGATTTCTGAAATATCAGTACCAGCCGTCTTGTTTACTTTTTTTCTATCACATAGAGAAAGCAACTCAATTCTGTTTGAGATTGTAGTACATTTTTCCGGCCTCGTTCCTACAAACTTAGAAGTACGCAATAATTTATCTAATTGTTTTTTAGATGCGTGAAAATATGTGTGTCTCTGACTCAACAGATCAGGTTTACTTCCAAATGGGAAGACATATTTATTCTTCCCGCAAACACTTCGACCCAGGCATAATTTGTCCTAATCTGGTAGCATCGTTATTAAATAATTGGTTTCTAGTGGCCTAAAGGTAAATCCCTTCCTGCCTCCAAGTTATCTTACGACCTTACCACGCTTCAAAGGTAATTTTTTGGTCGTAAATGCTAATAATGATTTCAGGTTTTTAGCGAACAAGGAGGCTTCTAAGGTTCAGTTAGAACGTATCAGATACATGCAAAATCTTGCTGGTGGTTTGAAATCTTCACTACATAATTTATTTAGTCAAGTAAGTGTTTTTGTTTTTGTAGCGATCTAGTTCATCGATGAGTCAGATTTTTGGAAGTAGTTTGGCCCCACCTAGCAATTTCGTGTTGTGCCTAAAATTCGGCTTGTTTCTAATTAGGATTGGAATGCTGTTATCATCGAATTGCCTTTGTACTAATTTTATACATTTAGATTCAACCATGTTCTGCACATTTGCCTTTCTAAAATGTGATTTTTTTATTTTCAACATCCTTATAGATAAGTTGGTTCCAACCACCGTAGTCCAATAGCTCAGTGAAGAATGTTTTCTACAAAACAATTTGAAAGTGACTAGAATTCACTTACTATTAATAATTTCTATATTTCGGGAATCATTTATGCAGTTATTGAGTGTACGCTTGCTATTAATGCATTAAATTTCAGATGAATAATTTTCTTAACGTAGAGCCTATTTTTCAATACAGTTGGCTGTGTAACTAATATCAGATCCAAGCGACGTATGTACAAATTAAATAAATATCCATTTATGCCAAATTAGCTAAACAAATATGCGTTTACTTTTGGAAATTAGTTTCCGACTCTTGTAAGTTGCGTTATTTTGTCAAGCAAAAAAAGAGTAAAAATATATTATCAATAATTGAAATTAGTGGTTCTTCATAACTATCAAAGTTCAACTTAGTGACTTAGGTGTATTAATAAAAGGCTCTACGAAATATGTTGCTGGTTTTCATTTTTCGGAGAATGGTGGTGGGAATAGCCTAAGTCACGTGGTTTGAATGGAGTCTCTTATCACTGCCTAGCTCCCAGTGGTCATCAAAATCACCTGTTTGTCATGAAAATCACCTTCGAAATGTTAAGTAAAAAACAAGGCAAATACATATCAGATCCCATTTATTTCTCGGGATTAGAAGTGTTAATAAACCAACGTCATTTAACTGTTACTGGTTTTTATTTCTATCCCTCACAGCATTACGCTGTCCCCAATTAGTTCTGTATAGATTGAAATTTATGGTCAAAATTGTGGTAAAGCATTAATCTTCTTAACCAGTTTCTACCGGTTTATTCGAAATTTTAAGGGTGTAGCTACTGAAAGATTAGCTATTGCAATCGACTCTGTCAAGCAACGCACAGAAACACTCAAATACTCAATATCATTAGCACGAAATAAACTACACGCACTGGAGAGCAGAAAAGTTTCTCTAGGCAAGTTTTAACTATTAACATTTTCTCAGTTTTTAAAATTTCACATTGTTATTTTTTTAAAGGGATGCATGTTTTTTTACCACTCAACCACATTGTTTCCTTGAAAAGATCAGTATAATTTTAAACTCTAGAATAAATGGTTCAAAACCGGCCAAACCATTTAAAAGTTGGTTTTAACACGTATATGTATGTTGTCATCAAATAGTAGTATCTAGACATAGTAATGTAAGATCTGTCGCGTTTTTTATCGCTTCAAGTGACTTCAACTCGAGCAAGAACAAAAAGTGTCAAGAGTAAAGGTAATAAAGGATATTAAAAATACAGTATCAGTAAAGACCTAAGAGAATGGAAACAGTTTTAGACCTCTGTTTCAATTGATATCAAATTCTTTTCTTTGCTTCTCTTTCTTGGGATACTGATAAAATGGGCCTATTCAGATTGGTTGAATTTATTATTGATCCTACTTTTGTGGCTAACGTAAGAATTGAAGGTCATAAGAAACTGATGTCCAGGACTTCCAAAAAGTATGATACCATTTACATATTGGAACGACGTGTTGGAAAATATATCTTCCACCACGATGATTTAGTTTAAATATTGGAGTAGTTAGCTTTTCAGTAAGTCTTTATAAAAATCATGAACATAAACAATTAGCCAGTCAAAACAAATATAAGAAAAGAAGGTTCATGGAAATTCTTGGAAATCGGTGACAGAAGTTTAAACAGGTCTCGTCTTTATCGTAACAATTGATTGGAGACGTTGGGTGACCTAGCTCAGATGCACTCACTAATTATCTTCTTTTAGTTCCTGAATCCCAAAATAACTTCACATATTTTTACCCTAACAAAATTTTTATTTTCACGTCATACTCTCTATCCCTAATCTTTTTTTAATCTATGGTGCTTCTACTCTTACTTAGGTTTGCATCTTGATAATTTCACTTTACTGCAATAATATGTCGCGACTTGGATCGTTGCATTAATATGATAGGTTCTACGTTGCTGTGATAGCCTTATAATGAAGCATTTGTGCAACAATTGCTGCTTATACATTTAGTGTGGTGGTCTGTTTTTCATTTCATCACAATTTTAAGTACGTATGACAGCTTCACTATGAAGTCCATTTTCATCACTGTTAACGTGTTATTCCAATTAAATAAGTGAATAGGTGGAAATCAATGAAACGTTTAACCATCATATGCTTAAACTATGATCAGTTTAAAGCAATTAGTCCCTTTTATAAATTTCGATAGAACAGTGAGAAGACGGAGTTGATCTGAAAAATGTGATGTATTTGCGCTATACATTTCGAACAATCTGGTCACACATATACTTGTCAAGGCATTTTTATATGAAAATTAATAAAGGTCAATAAAGGTCAAACAAACAAATAAAAGTACAACTAAAATAACTAAGGGGGGAGAAAGAATAAGAAATTGTTTGTTTGACCTTTATTGACCTTTATTAATTTTCATATAAAAATGCCTTGACAAGTATATGTGTGACCAGATTGTTCGAAATGTATAGCGCAAATACATCACATTTTTCAGATCAACTCCGTCTTCTCATTGTTCTATGATCAGTTTATTAAAATGTTTAAAATGATAAATATTGAGTCTCTGACTACCATGAATGTTGTTGTATTCATTGTCTATTCACAGATCTTATGCAACAAAATTTGCTGCACAATCGAAAATGCGACTTTTACGCAACGTATATGGTCTTTTATGGGCTTATTTAAAAAAACCACTTTATTTTTCTATATTAGTATTTGCCTACTTTCTCTCAATAAAGTAGTAGTAGAGCTCACAACACAGAATAGCACCCATCATTATAAGAAACTTTTTCCAAAGACTAAAATTTGTTTTCATTGACATTTCGCTTTTTAGTGCTGATAATTTTATTAACGTAACGGTGAACCAGAACTTACAAGATAATCAGCTTATGTTTGATAACTCAATCAAAGTTCTTCTAGATAAGTTAATTTCGAGATGTCGAGTTAATAAATTGATAACAATAACAGACAGGTGTAGATTGTCACATTTGATAATAGTTTGAATCGTAAAAATAACGTGTTTTTATGATAAACAACTTTTATTGTCAAGTTTGTGTTGACAGTGTTAGTTCGAGGAAGGGTGGTGCTGTTGGAACCAAGCAAAATTTGTCTCCGCCCCTCATTTTTGCTATGAGATATTCTTTGTGATCTTAAAAGTCTTTCTAAATAATTTCAAAATTATCAGAGTCAATTTTGTGGCTTAATATTATAGTGACTAGACCTACGTCTGAAAATCTTCCAAATTTTCTAAGCTGTATCGAATTTCTTAGTAGTTGAACAGAATCTGTGCGATGCTCATTTCTCCTGACTTTGATTTCCATAAAATGTTGTTCGATTTATATTCCGTAACAATGTGGGTATTTTATCTTGTAGACACAAATAGATTTTGAATCCTTCAGTATTTTATCCTTTATATAAACTAAGTTTCTTTGTAGTGTTTCAGAGATTCCAGATAATAATCTGATATTGTATTTGTTGAATACTCTTTTAATCTCATCTGATATATGTAATCCATAAAGAGTCACGATTATTGTAGTCCATGATTTTGGAGTGCTTTTTCGGTCACGTTAAATATTATTCTCTATTTTGTGGACAAAATTTCTCGGTTAGGTATTTCTGTTTTTAAAAATTATAGTTATGTTCCCCTTTCTTCTTCGTTTGTTATCGATGTGCGAGCTCTTCTCAAAATACTGACGACAGCTAATACCGTTGCACTGCTGATGGAGTGTGAGAAATTAAAATCTAAATATTTAATCGAATGTGTTGTCCTCCTGAAAATAGTCATATCAAAATATTCATTTTCTTTCCAACTAAGTAGACAGTCTAGAAAAATTAATATATCTCAGTCTGCTTCTAAAGTAAATTTAATACTGGGTGACTCATTGTTTAGTTTCTCCGAAAATGAGTAGTATATTTCACGTCTTAATACCACGAATATATCATCAACGTATTCTCGCCAAATTTTTATTTGAGTACGTTTAAGAAGATATTTTCGCAGCTGTTCATGGACAGATTTGCTTGTTTTCGATTTTCATTTTCCTCATCCCGTTTCGTCAAATTCATATTATCTTGTGGCTATGAATTGTGATAATTTAGATTAATGCTCAGTTAATTTGTATCTTTATCTACTCTCGATGATACATAATTGATTGTCAAGTTAATATATAACTTACAGTATTTTAACAGAGTAACTCTACATACTTTTAAGATCTTATTTGATCGAGAAATGAAGATATTATTATCTTCTGAGTAATATGTAACTTGTTAATATTTGTTTACAGAACAGGAATTCCTAAACATAAATGGGAATAAAGCAGCAATCAATAGCCGGTTGAAAGTTTTAAAACAATCTTTAAACGATGGATAGTAAGTATTATCATTATTATTGGCGTGTCCACTTATTTACGTCGTTGTATTTGTTTAATCATTCTGTCATCTTTTTTGTATAAATTATTTTACCGAGAAATTTAGAAATATTGTAAATCTTAGTATTAAGCCTCACAGAAAATTTCACATAAAACTCTGGATCTTGAACCTTTACTACCTAATTCTCAACAGCAGCTTTCAATTACAGTTCACTCAAATAAAGGAGTCTCTGTCTAAACTCCTGACTACAGTTCCTATGAAGTAAAAGATGGGTTTTACAGAAAATTCTTTGCTCTCCTTTCAAACGTCGAATGGTCAGATATTATTGTAGCGGTGTATTGAAATACCCAAATATGTAGTGTAGACCAAAATGAAAGACTTGTGCTAATCTTAGTGTCTCAGCTCTCCGATAACTACTCTCAGATAATGGCTTATTCTTAGTAAGCATCAACTTCTTGAAATGTGTATCCTATCCACTTCAAGCGTTCTCTCCCACAGTAGGCTGTTGCTGATGGTATCCGGCCAACGGAAATTCATTATCCTCCCTAGACAATTGTTTAGAAATGCTTGTATCTTTTTTATGGCGGTTGTGGAAGTTCTCCAAGTTTCGACTCCGTACAGTAAAACTGTGTTGACGTTTGTATTGAAGATTTTGACCTTGATATTGGTTGACAGTTGTTTTGAGTTCCATATGTTCTTCAACAATAGGAACACGACCCTTGTTTTTCCGATTTTTACCTTTACGTCTGCATCAGATCCTCCTTGTTTATCAATGATAATTCTCAGGTACGTGGAAGCTTCCATTTTCATAAAGTAAGATGGATTGGTGTTCTCGGTGTTGTATTTGAGGATCTTGATTTTTCCCATGTGTATGTTGAAGCCTACTGCCGCTACACTAGTTGTCTTCATCTGCATTTGGTGGTGTGTATGGAATAGAAGAGCTGGGTCATCTGCGCAGTCGGGATCGTCTAGCTTCATCTAAGTTGTTCATTGTATTCCGTGCTTCCCCGTAGATATGGAGGTCTTCATAATCCAATCGACCACCAGGAGAAATAGAAAGAGAGAAGGCAAGCAGCCTTGTCTGACATCGCTTGCAATGCAACTGTCAGTTGTTCTCCATGCACCACTTTGCAGTGTAGTCCGTCGTATGAATTCTGGTTGATGTTGACAATTTTCTCAGGTACTCCATAGTGTCGAAGAAGTTTCCATAATGTTCTATCCACATTGTCAAACGCTTTCTCATAGTCAAGGATGTTGATGTATAATGACGAGTTGCATTCAGTTGATTGCTCAACAATGATCCGTAGTGTTACTATCCGGTCTGTGCACCCCACCTGTAGCTCTTCTAGGTTTACTACCAGTATCCAGGCCGGATGAATGAGGAGGGTTTTGTATCAAATCGGCAACCCTATCCCACTGAAAACAATCTTGCTAACCAGAGAAAACAATTTAAACTCTACCCTTGGAGTCGACTGATCTTTATTTAGAAAAATTATGATGCCTCATGGTGAAAGCCGAGATTTTTTAGAAGTCGTAAGGCCGATTCCTTTCTAACAACCAGAGCAACAATTAATACAGGTACACGGAATGTCCGTAAAATGCGGGTGACCAGGTGGACCAATCTTATATATGTATATACCTGTTTTTCATTTTAAAAGATTGATCCGTTGAAATAAAATTGCTAAATCCATGTGCTTGCCGTCAATAAAAATGAAAGAATTGCAACAATTTGCATGTCAGTTGTGTAAGTTTAGTCAATAAGATATTTCAATGAATGAGTTTATTGGTGAAGAAAAAAATATTATAAGCTGAAAAATTTATTCAATCTTTAGTTCAAAAATTTAGCGTTCTAAAACGCTCTATTTCTCAGAAATATGATTTAATTCAATCTAAATGAGTGCTTTTTTAATTGCCATTTTAAATTATTAAATGGCTCACGTGTAGTTGAATTTGACACTCCAAGGCTATTGACACTAACGTATATTTCTCAAGTATGTGTCAGAAACTTTTATAGATATCCACATTTTCTTCACTTTATCGTTGTTGGTTGGATTGGTAATGAAACTTCTGCTTTCTTTGGTGGACTCAAGGTTTAGGCCTGGGTCAAAGAAATATTTAGGGTATAATGTAGGCATCTTTATTTGTAATGTAAATATTTCGAGCAATAATACTCGGTCAGATATATTAATTTCATAAGTAAAATGTGTAAGTTCAATTCTAAAAATACAAAAAAGGTATATAAAGTTTAACAATAAACTTACCAAATACTAATCAGCGATGATAAGCCAGTTTTCAAGTCAAAATCAACCCGTAAGTTGTTTAATATGCTTAAAAAATGTAGCATTACATTATTGTTGAGCATACCTGTTACCACTTTAATATGTATAAATAAACTGAAATACTGATTTAAATTTTTAGTTTATGGAAACTAAAGAAGATCATGAAATTGTTTCCTGACCTTGATTCTGCTTGAGTTTCTTTTCATTTGTGTACTGGATATAAATAGACACTGAAATCTAAATATTTGATCATCTGTTGAATTACCTGTACAGATTATAGAGAATATCTTGTTGGGAGTATATTTTTTGGTTTAGAATGTAACGTTTTTAGAAACCAATCAACAATAGTCGTGGGTAGTCAGATCATTAAAATTATCTATAGGATTTATTATCTTTAAGTTGTAAATTAGCTTACTACCCAACTAAATTTTCACACTGTGTCTTTCATTTTTACCGATACTAAATATTTCCTCTGTTTATTGGTTTCCTGATGTTTTAATATTTTACTTTGTTGACCTGGGGGGGATCGTAAATATATTTATAAACAACGGCTACTTCTCCTAATCAAATTTTCGCTGAATCCAACATATATCTTGCAGTCGGAAATTGACTTTCCTTATGTTTTAGGTAAAGGTGAAAAGTAGGAGAAATGATTGACTTTATCTATTACCAAAGTAGTCAATGCTGGTAATAGTTTTTCCAAACTATCAAAACAAATAATCAGGGACACTTTTAAGTCTATACAACACTTTGAAGTTGCTTTTTGTTGTTCTATTCACAGGATTTCTTAAATGTCATTGTCATAGTAATTTATTTATTGTTAATACTACTGATTTTTAAGGTCAGCTAAACCAGTCGTACTTACTTACTTACGCCTGTTACTCCCAATGGAGCATAGGCCGCCGACTAGCATTCTCCAAATCACTCTTTCCTGGGTCATCTTTTATAGTTCCATTCAATTCTTGTTCGTTTTTCTCGTATCTATCTCCATTTCTCGGCGTAATGTGTTCTTTGGCCTTCCTCTTTTCCTTTGACCTTCAGGATTCCATGTGAGGGCTTGTCTTGTGACGCAGTTGGGTGTTTTCCTCAATGTGTGTCCTATCCACTTCCAGCGCTTCTTCCTGATTTCTTCCTCCGCTGGGATCTGGTTTGTTCTTTCCCACAGTACGTTGTTGCTAATAGTGTCCGGCCAATGGATCTGAAGTATTTTGCGTAGACAATTGTTAATAAACACCTGTATTTTCTGGATGATGGCTTTCGTAGTTCTCCAGGTTTCTGTCCCATACAGTAGAACTGTCTTGACATTTGTATTGAAAATCCTGACCTTGATGTTGGTTGACAGTTGCTCTGAGTTCCAGATGTTCCTCAGTTGTAAATATGCTGCTCTTGCTTTGCCAATCCGCGCCTTCACATCTGCATCAGATCCATCGTGTTTATCAATGGTGCTGCCCAAATATGTAAAGGCTTCTACATCTTCCAAATCTTCTCCGTCAATTGTGATTGGATTGGTACATTCTGTGTTGTATCGGAGAATCCTGCTTTTCCCTTTGTGTATATTGAGACCTATTGCTGCTGAGGCTGCCGCCACACTGTTCGTCTTCTGCATCTGTTGTTGGGTTTGGGATAGAAGGGCCAGATCGTCTGCGAAGTCTAGATCATCCAACTGCATCTTAGATATCCATTGTATCCCGCGCTTCCCTTCAGACGTTGACGTCTTCATGATCCAGTCGATCACCAGGAGAAAGAGGAAGGGTGAGAGTAAGCAACCTTGCCTAACACCGGTCTTCACTTCGAACGACTTTGTCAACTGTCCTCCATGCACAATTTTGCAGTGTAATCCATCATATGAGTTCTGTATGATATTGACTATCTTCTGAGGCACGCCGTAGTGTCGAAGAAGTTTCCATAGTGTTGTTCTGTCCACGCTATCAAATGCCTTTTCGTAATCAATGACGTTGATGTAGAGCGATGAATTCCATTCAATTGATTGTTCCACAATGATCCATAGAGTTGCGATTTGGTCTGTACACGATCTATCCTTACGGAATCCCGCCTGTTGGTCACGAAGTTGGGCGTCTACGCAGTCCTTCATCCTGTTTAACAATACCCTGTTGAAGACTTTTCCCGGTATTGAGAGAAGAGTGATGCCCCTGTAGTTATCACACTTGCTGAGATTGCCTTTCTTTAGTATATTTATCAGATGTCCCTTCCAGTCTGTTGGTACTCGTTCTTCACCCTAAATCTTGCTAAAGAGAATGTGGAGTATCCTTGCAGTCACTGCTACATCTGCTTTCAGTGCATCTACAGGAATGTTGTCTGGTCCTGCTGCTTTGCCACTCTTGATTTGTCTGATGGCCATGCTGATTTCTTCAATTGTTGGTGGGCCAACATCGATTGGGAGGTCCGTGGCTGCCGCCTCGATGTCGAGCGGATTCAGTAAAGCTGGTCGATTCAAGAGTTCTTTGAAGTGTTCTACCCAGCTGTTTTGTTGCTCTTCAATGTTGGTGATTATCTCGCCTTCCTTGCTTTTCACTGGTCGTTCTGGTTTGCGGCGATTTCCAGAGAGTTTCTTTGTCGTGTCATACAGTTGTCTCATGTTTCCTTCTCTTGCAGCCTTTTCCTCCATCGTTGCTAGATCTTCCACACATTTACGTTTGCCGGTTCTGGTGCTCCTCTTCAATTACTTGTTTACTTCTGTGTATTCAGCTCATGCCTTGGCTTTTTCTGCTCTTGTTCGACTGATATTGATTGCTGCTTTCTTGTTCCTCCTTTCTTGAATCTTATCCAGTGTATCAACAGTGATCCATTCCTTGTGATGGTGCTTCTTGTGACACAGGACCTCGTGACGTGTTGAAGTGATTGCCTCTTTGATCCCCTTCCAGTTGCTCTCCATAGTAGTTCCTTCTCCATTGAGTAGACCATGAAAGGCCTGGAACTTATAACTGAGGACTATCTTGAATTTGTTGAGTTTGTCAGTATCCTGAAGAAAGGCCGTATTGAAATTTTGTGATATTGTCCGCCCCGTTGTCCAGTGCTTCTTGAGCTTCAATTTCATCTTGGCAACCAGCAAGTGATGATCTGAGACTATATAAGCTCCTCTCTTGGTTCTCACGTCCTCCATCGTCCTCCTGAACTTTCTGTTGGTGCAGATATGGTCGATTTGGTTTCGAGTAGTGTGATTCGGTCAAGTGCATGTGGTTTTGTGTATGCGTTTAGGTGGGAATATAGTGTCGCCAGTGACCAGTTTATTAAAAGCACATAGGTTTGTAAATCTCTCACCATTATCGTCCCTTTCTCCTAATCCATATCGTCCCATGATGTCTTCATATCCAGTGTTTTCCGTTCCAACCTTGGCATTTAAATCTCCCATCAGAATGGTCAGGTCCTTTGTTGGGCACTTCTCGATGATTGACTGCAGCCTATCGTAGAATTGATCTTTAACGTCTTTATTGTAGTCGTTGGTAGGCGCATAGCATTGGGTGAATTTCATTGAAATGCCCTCTTTCTTTGTTTTGAAGGAGGCTTTGATGATCCTTGGTCCATGAGATTCCCATCCTACAAGTGCATTTTGCGCTTGTTTGGACAGCATCAATGCAACTCCTTGTGTATGTGGTGCATTTTCTTCTTCATGGCCGGAGTATAACAGGAACTCTCCTGTAGTTAGTCGTTGTTGTCCAACTTGTGTCCAATGTGTTTCACTGATCCCAAGTACCTTTAGGTTGTATCTTCTCATTTCTGCAGCAATTTGGAAGGCTCTCCCGGTGTCCCACATTGTACGAACATTTCATGTACCTAAATAAATGTTCGCTCTGGTTGTCAGAAGGGGCATCGGCCTCGTAAATTCCGAAGGAATTCGGCTTTCATCATGAAGCGTCATAATTCTTCTAAATGAAGACCTTCTGACTCCCAGGGTAGAGTTTAAAAGGTTTGAATAATTTTTTCTGGTTAGCGTGTTTTTAGCGAGTTAGTTTTCTACGGGATGGGGACGCTAACCCTATGCCCAACCCTCCTCCTTTATCCGGGCTTGGGACCGGCAGTAGCCCCCGGAGGGACTCCAGGCGGAGTTAAACCAGTCGTACTGAAAGTAAAACCTGGAGTATTTGTGTATCGGTTTAAGTTGCCACACTATATCAGCATAGCCAGAAAGCAGAGTAGTATAAGTAATCACAGTATTAGTGGTAGTAACTAAGAGTGGACATAAATGATATTATTTGAGAAAATAAGAATTCATGAAATAAAAAGTATAAGATCTAATGGAATAAACAATCAAGATCGACTTCTACAGGACAAGCGGTGAGTCATATACGGAGAAATTCAAACACTTCACTTCTGCCTGAAGCTTGTGCTGATGATGTCGTTCAGAATAACGATAGAAGCTCCACGACCAGCTCAGAGAACAAAACCCCACAAAAAACTAATGGGATACAAAAAATCAATACATCTGCAGCATTGTGACCTGTTCTGAACTATGTCATCCAACATCTTCAATCATTAATCCCAACAACTACAAAGATCCCAATCAGGTAGTCTGCATCTACTAACGCGTGCTCATTTCAACTGACAATAACATCATGGACTGATATCACTTCTTTAACTAACCTCCCTGGATTTCTAAGATATTTATTTATATACTATTATCGATTTGTTTTCCTTGACGCGTGTCTCTCTTTTTTCACAGTAATGACCTCAGCAAAACACGTTACGCACTGTTGACTCGTATTCTTCATTTATTAAATGAAGTTTATGGTCTTTTTACCAATGATTTAATAAATCCAATGTGCAACATTGGTGAAGAAATTAACTCAAACGGTATTATAGTAAGCCATAATAATTATTATTATTATTGTCATTGTGTCATATGAAATGAACGTAAGTTATCAGAGTCTATGATTCAGTTTATTATACCATGTGAACACTTTAGGCACTACTTACATACAACACATGTGTAGTTCAATAATAAATATGGATATATGCAGCATATTCCAATTATCGTTCAGTGAACCTATTTACATAATCTCATCAACAAAATCGCCTACCTTTGCCTGTTTAAAGCTTTAAGCCCTGCATAAAAACTCTTCACTAAGATATTCCCTCGCATTTCTAAGAAAAGCATCTGACAAACTCCTTCGATCAAATTTGTTTAGTATTCTTATGTCTACTTTCAACAAATGTAACGTTTATCTTAGTGAACTGGTAATAGCCATACTGATTCATTGATGAGGTTTCTCACATCTCGCTGATACCACATAGTTTGTGCTTAGTTGGTAATTTTGTTTATTGTCCTCTAATATAGCTTTTCAGCAGTCACGAATGACCATCTTAAAAAATAAACTGGATATGTTATGAAAAACACACTTATATAAATCGGAATTGAGACTATTGATTCTTAGGTAATTTATTCCATCTTTTACTTCTGAAGGTGGTGTAGTGATGCAAATGTTAAGGGGTTTGACTTCTAGTCACTAAATCTCAGGTGCGAACTCCGCCCCAACTAATCCTGTTTGAGGGACCGAGTAATATAACTAGCTCTTATACATATAATGTGGCTCGAACCCTGGTGTACAAATCCGTATACATGGTAAATGAGTTTAATGAAATAGAAACTACTCTTGAAACCGGTGTAAATAAACCATTAGGTGATTAGTTAAAGAAATCATAAAATATTTTACCATTGCCTCTAGCCACGTGTATCTTATTTCTTTATCATAAGAAGAGTATTCCTAGTCAACTAGACTGTTCAACATAATGGTTGTTGGATAAACGATACAACTAAGCAGACGACACAAGTTCATGGAAAATTTGCTTACGCATATATAAGATTCTCCACTTCAACAAGTAACAAACTACTTAACAAATAATTAAAAGTTTTCATAACACCATTCCACCAATTGAAACTCCTACTATCATACAATATGACTTAAAAGAAATGTAGAGAAAAATATATCTTTAAGAATCACTTCGACAAAATAATTGTTTAAAAACTTGGGCGAAATGCATTTGTTCTAATATTTAAAAATATGACTGAAAGACAACTTTGATATATCTGGGGTCACGAATTTAGCTTGATAGTCAGCTTTTAGTTTATTAACACTTGTTAATCGACCTACGAAATTCGAATCTAACATTCACCCACGTTTTAACTAACTTATAACCATGTTAATTTCTGTGTTTAGTATTTAGCATATGTTATAACTTGTGGACCTGTGTGCCCCGTTTATTGTATATCGCAACGATACCGCCAATCAGAGTGCAACGAATTATCGATCGAACCAGTGACGTACAAAACACGTACGAGCAACCTGGAGTCCTTATTGGTCTCGCTTTCCGCCTAGCCCAGCCAGTTGAGTACAGAACAAAAATCTCAACTTTTTCAATATAAATCATTTATTTCAAACATACAGGGTTTATACACCAATCAAACAGACCACAACGTACCATAAAATAGAAAATAACATTTGTACAATATTTAGCCAGAAGTGGCTGTAAATGAGGGAGGTGGTGATTAACAGACAGACCATAACTCAAGAATGGTAAATCGTATAACAACAGTTCATAGGTCGAAATAAAACTCATAATAAGAGGGTCATGAATATGAACAGTTTGGTTACATAACAATTACACGATAAAAATATACTCATAGTATTGGCCCATAAATGTGAAGCGTGGAGTCGAGTCGCGGTTGACTATGAACACCACTACAAGAAGACTACGTGCCAGTTAACTGATAGAATCCCCGTAAGCCAAATATCAAAAGGCAGTTGATGGCTGTAGTCAAGATGTATTTGTTGGCGATCTCGTGGTGTCGAAAGGATACCGAGATCGTGCCAAAGGAGTACAAGCGTGGTTATCGAGCGTAACCGAACCCGTGCAAGGTCGCAATCAATGGAGTAGTAATATGGCTGTCTTTAGCACAGTTAAACAAACGAGCACAGTAAAACAATCACTGGTACAATTGGTTATAATAATAATTGTTTCAATTAAATCAATCCCGTTCTCTTGGTAAAAGTAGGTCACTACAAATGGATCCCAAAATTACTATTCATTATTCTTATCGGGATAAAACAGCATATGAATATTTTATTTTATTAGATAAGAAAAGTATTTTTTAGCTAGTAGTATTACTGTTGCTCGGAAAGATCGTACTACTAATGCATACTTCCTAAACTGTTATAAATTGAATAATATGTTGAACAAAATCTTACAGTGAAATAAAACGAACTTCATACTGAACAAAATTCACACTAATCTGAAAAGTAATCTTGCGTTTATATTCCGTCCTAACGAAACCCAATAATCACGAAGTCTTGGAATAAAAGAATATATGTACATTAATGCGTATATTTACGAAGTATATACTTGTTAAGTGGTTGGATACAGTCGTTAGGATATCCTAGACCTGGATTTCGTGCTTTTCGGCACTCTTCAGCAAGGTATGTCTGCGATCTTGATGGAATTAATACTCTCTTGATGATTCAATCACATGTCACTCGGCTTCATGATCTGAGATGTTACTACTGAGTCATTTGGACTGCGACTGACCTCCAGTGGGACTAAAATAGTTACAACTGATTGATCATTGAGTACTGATCACTACAACGACTAGATAAACATCACATTTATTAATACTCAGCGACCAATCAATTGAAAGCACATTTGTTTAAAATTTTAGTGTACCAACTTGGTGTACTCACTAGTAAAGGGAGTTTTAGTACCTTTTTCCTATACAAAAAGTTATATCAAACTGTTCTCTTTCCACATAAATTTTAAATGATATTTACAAAGGGCAACAAATATTGGAAACAAAATGACAAAACATAAATATCCAATTTCTAATGGATTTATTATTTAACTATTGTTAAATTTAAAATCAATTGTATAAAATCAAAGATCAAGATTTGTGTTGTTTGACTTTTAATTATTAGTTTCTGGCACAATATAGTCTTCCAATTGCACAGTCCTTACTAGTCAATTATTGTTAGTTGATATTTGATAAATGGATAAAGTAAATGACCCAATCAGCGATTAATTTGTTTCTGATCTGTGTTTTACCTTGTCCCAGAATTCAGTAACAGCAAAGAATGATAAATTCATGGATAAGTTTTCCAATGATTACGTTCATATAAATGAGCATTTTTCAGTTCCATTTGATGGCATAGAATTGTCTAATGATAATAATAATAATAATCCAATTCATTATATAAACTATGGAATTGAAACATTTACATCGCCCACATGCTTTGCTTATACCATGCATTTGTTTACTTTGATCACTGCAATTCTTGACCAACCAATAATTTATCCTAGAGATTTTGTTGAAATTTATCCCAAGTTAAAACTGTTGGATATTTCCACTCGTGATATTTCTCAATCAGATCGTTGGTAAGTATTAACTTTATTTTTATTACAAATTTTTAGTATTTGAACAATGTAGTATTAAGGAATTATTTTAGAATAAATATAGGACTTGTTAAGTATGGGACCAATTGTACTTTTAATAAGTAAATGTTATTTCGAGAAGTTAGGTGGTTGAAGATAGTCGACAGGAAACCGTCTAACTAGGTTTCCTGATAGTTGGTGCTCGTCAACATGGTAGATCTCCAATCGCGAAAGAACTGATGCCTCCTTCAGTATCCAAACAAGTGTCACCCAACTTGATCGTTCGAAACGTTGCCACTAAGCTATTTGGGTTGCAACTACTCCATTGTAGAACTGAAATACTAACAATTGATTGGTGACTAGTATCATGTTTGTCTTATCCTTTTATTACTGATTACACACAGCATAAGATTAGTTCGAGAGTGATCTCCATCATGACGCAACATTATTGAGGAAACCATGATAAACAATTGAGCACTGGATAGTCGCTTCATCATAGTTTCAAAGGAAAATCTTATCTAAAGCAATTGGTCCCTTTTGTAAATTTCGATAGAACAATGAGAAGACGGAGTTGATCTGAGAAAGGCGATGTATTTGCACTATACATTTCGAACAATCTGGTCACACAGATACTTGTCAAGGCATATTAATAATAATATAAAATGCTCTGACAAGTATATGTGTGACTAGATTGTTCGAAATGTAGATTGCAAATACATCGCCTTTCTCAGATCAACTCCATCTTCTCATTGTTCTATCGAAAACTTATCATTGTGTACTTTCTATGGTACACGCGCGAGTCAACCAGATTAAGAGTAAGGCGACAATCTACCGATGAAATTGGATAAAGTTTGGGCTTTCTCGCTTTAGGATTGACTTAAAGTGGTTATGTAGGCCATTGGATTTCGACCTAGTTACTCAATAGCATCGTGTTTACAGAGCGATAAGGAACTAGTGATCGAGTTTTCTGTCAAATCCTTCATAGAATTATGTGGAAGTAACATTTATTCTTGCTCTATTACTTTCGTAATGTCGATTAATACTGTTTGCCTATGTACAGAGTTAAACTTTGTAGATTTAATTAAGATATGGAACAACCACGTACACTCACTATTGTATTTAAATATTCCCTTGTAATCTCATCTTGCTTTTTACAGCCAAGCAATTTGCATACTAAAGCGTAACATCATGTCTTTGGGTTCAAGATTTAATTTATATCTGACGCCAGAAAAGCATGCGTTGTATAACTTGAAATATTTATTTGATCATTTTCAGAACAGTAAGTGAAGTTAATGTGACGTAACTGTTCTCAATTTTTATTTAATCGAAAATATTACGGTTAATTTCGTTTGGTGTTTCCGACCAAACGACTAAGTGATGTGTCGAAATCGCGGAACGAAAACAGTAGCTCTTTGTAAAATACGGTAGTATTAATAATGACAATATAAGAAATATATTTACAAGCCTCAGTACATGAGGTTTCTATGGTGCTTACCGCGTGCATATGCATTCAGAGATGAAGAGGTTCTTGGAATAGCTGTATGGGGATTATTTACCAAAATATACGATAATCTACTTGATAGCCAGTAGTTTTGTCAATACCACAGTGCAACCAACAATCGAAACGAGTACTAATAACACAAAATACTAAAACTATCATGCCGTAACAAATTTTTGATGACTAAACAAGAGATCGAAGTAACTGTCACAATTGTAACAATAAGTTGACTGAAAGTCACAAGTTTATGTAACATATCCATAAATTCAACTCAACGACGAAGGGATATTATGCTTCTTATGTACAAAATTGATTGAAAATGCCATTAGCTTCTGAATATTAGTGAGTAACATGATGTGCTACACAAAACGAACAGGATGAGAAGGAAATAGAGGTAAAAGATGCAAGTGGAATTGACAATTAAAATGCAATGTAACCTGCTTTTACTCGTACACTCTCAAGCCACTGTCTTCTGCCATAACGACTATGTTGATTGCCACCATTACTAATTATAACCGAGGTGACCGGACAATTGACTTATCATCAAATTTACACCGCATAAGTTTTGAAATAATATTACTGAACGATCATGTAAATGCATATTGGGGAGTTCAAACTATTATTATTGTGATCGACAATCAAATAAAACGACATGAAACTGATGGTCACTAGGCAATCAGTCAGACTCCATTCCTGTACCGTATAACATCATCTTTAATATTAGTGAATTAAATGTTCACGATTGTATAAGAGTTTTAGAGAACATTGAAAATTCTAATTTTTTGTCATGAACCGACTTCAGTTGGATGACCATTGATGACCAGGAAGCAATTGGAAGGTATTTCGTTCGGGTAAGGGACTCGCCAGTAGTTTGTATCCGCGATCCCTCAGGGTGCGAACCCGTGATCGTCAAGGTTAGCAGCGATCGCTTAATGTTCAAACCACTGAGTTTCTACTTCGTAATTTACATCCATATTTTGAGATATTGCATGGCCATCACCCATTCTCACTGGTGATATCTGTCTCACACCCGATATAGTTGTGAGTGGGGTGGGAGATAAGATAGATACGGTCGATGAGTCCCACAATAGGACAAAATAGTTGTTCCTAGTTCCCTTGTTTTCATTGGTTGTTTAGATAAAGCCAGTCCTTGGTATAAATCTGCAAATATCTGTACGAATTTGCGCATAACTCAAAGCAAAAATAATCCATCTGTTACCACTTGATCAGCGTCGTTATTTCCTGGTGTGTATGTGTATTTGAATTGCGAAAATGCGTAGTGTTTTTGATTTAGTAGAGTAGTTAAGAACATCCATGACTTAACTTAATATTACTCATCTGAAAATAAATGACCATAAACAATCGAGGAATAAAGTTATATAGTTCATAAGCCCTGAAATACTCTCAGCTCATTTGTGTATTATAAATTTCAGCAGTCAGTTTGTATCCTGTTGTTATAGTCATAATTAGCGTAAATATAGATATTATTGACGTTATGACAATTGAAACAAAATGGTAGATGTTAACTATCGATTAAAGTCACGTTTTTCCATCAGTGTTTCATGTGAAACACATATTCTCAAGAGATTTGTACAAGATTGTAAATACCACTTTGTCTGTTGTAAAACACCACCAATTCATATTGTGAGATTCGATATAAATCTTAGAAATCTAACCGCGGACGGTATGTACAGAAGTCCAGCAGCATTAACTATTTTCCAGAAGTAGAAAAATTTTACTTAATTTGGTGCTTATTGTTTTTTAATCTGATATGATGATGATTACAAAACTCTCATTACTGTTTGAGGAACTCCTAAGCTTGCCAATTTTGTGATATCTTCTAACTTAGTATCCACGTGATCTAATCACCTATACACATTGTTTCAGATATATATTTAACCAAGGAATATTAAAATGTTTGAAATTCAAAATCATGTGCTAGTCACCACAATCAAGACACATTTAACACATGAAATATACCTGGTTTACTAATCTTAGTATATTGCTGAATCAACATAGATTTAAACAATATTTAATATAAACAATAAACCGTTACTTTGATTAGAATTTACAATTAAATCAATGACTTAAAGGTTAAATAATCTAACTTCTAATCATTAAAAGCCATGGGTTTGAATGACTCTTCTCAGCCTACTATGGTTTAAGTAGTCAGTTAGTAAGTGTTACTACCCTGTTGTATGTGTGAACACATGCACAAATTGTAGCTTATAATAAAGTACATAGAACATATTCTTGGTAAAGTGAATTAATAATGATAATTATTTTATACTAGATAAAATTCAATCTTCATCAAAATACTTCTTTTTCTGTCTTTTTTTCAGATTTATTAACAAACATATACCAACATGATATTGTCGGGTTTGTATAGTTGTTTTGTTTTTCTTCAAATAAAATACAATGTGGACTTCTTTTGAATGACTGATCATAACAACAATTTGATTATGGATTGATTGATTATGAATATGATGATTATCTCATTTTATCTCAATATATTTTGCACTTGTTAAAATGCATTAAATAACGCAGATAATTAATGACAGTGTGTGTGTGTGTGTGTTCTAACATGTAAATTATAAGAGCAATTAATGTGCATAAAAATAGTTTTATCTAATTAAAAAGTACATGATATTTATACTTAACAAATCAATAATTAAGACTTGTGTTTACTCTGTAAATATAAGTACACATAGTTAGTTTGTTTTCTTTTTTTACACAATGAAAAGGCGAGGTCATCGGAGCATGCAGATAAAATAATATGTACTTCAATTTATTATTAATACGTCCAAGAATAACTAAGAAAATTATTCTCTGAAATACAAAAAGAATTACTCAAACAAAAATATAACCTATGGATAATAGGTATATTTCTTGTGAATATCTCAATGAGTAGAGAATTCTATTTTTGACGTTTCGTGATCTAATGTAAGCCACTTCTTCACAGTAAATAAATAACCGAAATGTAATTAACACAAGTTTAAACAGTACGTGGGGTTATTTCCTTTGTATTATTTAAAGTTGTGTTAATCTTTTTTCGGTTGGTTATTTACTCTGAAAAAGTGGATTAATATTGAGTCACGAAACGTCGGAAATACAGTTTTCTACTCATTTGGAAGTAACAAAAAAACATATTTATTACTAACTTTCTACTCAATGCTGTATTTACTTGAAACTATCAAGTCCAACCTTGACATTGACACCTAAACAACAACCTGTGGTTTTGAACCCTTTAGAAATGTCGCCTTATTTGAATTAAGTGCTGCTGATAAGTGAAGTCCAGGGAACGTAATAGCCCAATTTAACCATAATTGTGCATTGATAACTTCTATTGACCTCATCAGCAGAAGTGGTTGTCATGTCTGACAGCACCTCAAGCCAGAGTTGTATCACATCAGGAATCCCAACCAGGAATTTGTGAATGGATCAGCAGATGCCAGTCTTATACATCTTTCTTTCATAGCCGGGCTCCATATCCGCTTTTCTAATAGGTCTCAGCCTCAGAAAATAAAGCACAATATGGAAATAGCTGAGACAGCATTTGTAGCACATGTCCGAGCTATCGGAACCTTTTCCTCTACATGGTGACTCCGACTGAATTATGTAACCGGGTACCCAGTTAGACTTCGTCGAACCTCCACATCACCGACATGGTATTGCTACTGAGTGTCAGCAATCCATCAGACAACTATGACCGCATACAGAGTTATCTGATACCAAATCGGAGGGGTCAGGCTTAGAAATCATACATCGAGACTGATCCCATCGATGTTTTGAACCCGACATTTTACAACCAGACTAACATCATGAGGGCGCCTGTGCCATAGGTTGACACAAACCGATCTGACATTCAATATACACACAAGTCGACCTTATCAGCCATGTCACCGTCGGCACTAATTCACCCACCATCCAGAGACACGAGTGTTCCGACTAATAACAGATCACATATAGTGCGCAGTACCATGTTCCCAGGCATTTGGTTGCTCAGACTGCAATGCTGTCGAATCCAAGCAGTCATTCAGAAACAACAATAAATGGACATGGCGGCGAGACTCTAATTTAAGGACGACCTTTGAACGAATCTTAAGTGACCTTGACAATTATTAGCCAATCAGAAGAAAGTTAGTATAAAGTGAAAATATATTATATGAAAGTAATGAATTACAGTGGATATTCCCCTTTCACATGATTTAAAAACTTGTTAAGGTTTGATTAAGGTTCAGAGGTTCAGAATTCACAATGCATATGGAATAGAAACTCGTCTATTGGGTTAGAGTTAGGTTTACGGGTAAGGTTAGGGTTAGTTGAGGGTTAAGGTTTAGGGTTAGAGTCAAGTGAGGGTTAAGGTTAGGGTTAGGATGCTAACATACGAGTTTTTAAATCATGTCAAAGAAGAATGTCCACTGTAATTTATTACTTTCTTTTAATATATTTTTACTTTATGCTGTCTTCTGATTGACTAATAATTGAAATTGCTCAAACGCTTCTGATTGGCTCGTCCCTAAATTAGAGTCTCGCCGTCCTATCTGTCGTAACCTCTCATTAATCACCTACTCTCTAAAATCCGCTGTGAACCGATCGTGTGTTAGCAGCGCGTGTTGAACTTGACTCCGTGACCTTGAAATTGCTCAAACGCTTCTGATTGGCTCGTCCCTAAATTAGAGTCTCGCCGACATGGCTGTCGAAAATCTTCAATTCGGCGACTGCGCTGACTCCACAACTGTGCTGTAAATTAATACAACCTGAACATTTGCCGTCCCGAAGTCGGTTTCGTGTCATATCACCATTCCCAAAACTAACACCTATGTAGATACAGGCTTTTGTCTTCTTCGTAATAACGATAACAACCACTTTGATAGTACAAAGATCGTATCATGTTCACGGCCTTAAATCGGACAATATTTGGGTAGCCTGCCCTTCAACGCACAGTTAGACGGTGGAGTTCTTAGTGATATTCGAAATTCATTTCTCTTGGTGTAATCAACGTCTTTTGATATGCGGTTAAATAAAAGTAGTAAAATAAAGTTTCAGACCAATTGTTAGGACGGATATCCGCATCTAACATTACAAACGGAAGTATATCTCTCAGATACTTTGCACGAACCCTTAGATTGTTAGGCCAGTTTAAAGACCCATTCAGAAAAAGAGCTTACACTAAGATCAGATGGGTAGATTGACTAGACTACTTTGTCATACCACAGGGCTGATATTTCTTATTAATAATAAGGGCTTAGAAGAAAACAACGCAAACATGCACCGGCTTCTTTAACAGCCCAACCGCTATTGTTTACTTCTGAAATAGAATTGCTTGGTAAGTGCGATGAGAAGTATTTCAGTTAACTCGTAAGTAAGTCCAGTGAAGTACAAGTCATTCAATTATAGATAACACATTTATTCTGAGAAGTAGTTTCAATGAAAAATATGAGCAAGGTAAACAAAATTCTGCAATCAGGTGCACACAAAACTGATTTCATCAAATGGTAATCAGTGAACATTTGAGATTGCCATCGTCATATAGCGAGAATTTGTTCAAAGCTCAAAAGTTCCATTGATCACTTCTTTTCCAAAAGCTCCATGATATCTCCTACAATATCCTACAAAAATTAAAAGTTTGGTCAGAAATCCTAAAACTAAAAGGTGATTACTTATCGATAAAACTGTGACAGTTTCATGAATTTTGTCACTATTAGACATTAAGCATCATACCTGAGACTAACCACCTAATACGGTAGACGGTCAAAATCAAGGAATTGTTTGGTATGGACATACACTAGTTCAATTTCCCACACTCCATATCAGTATTACAAACTACAGAATCAACGCTATGTGAAGTACAGTACATTAAAAATGTATTACAAATAGAAAAGGTGAGATCGGAGAAAGATCATTTACGGGTGCCAGACAAGAAGTGGGTTACTCCACGTAATCATAGCTTGCGATTATCTCGCCAATATCAATCAGTAAGTCTGCCCCAACAGACGCAGGGCAGGTAAATGAAGAGAAAAAATCACTTGTAATAAGTTAGATCTGCAATATATATGAATTACGTAGTGTGAGGAAATTAGATATTCCTAGCCCTTGAACCCTGCAGTAGTCGAGGATTCCACTATTGCTTGACACAAACTGTGCTTGGATTGATATATGGTTCAATAACCGCTACACATCCAAGTGCTAAACGCGCTAACCGGTGTCACAACCAGGAAATGGAAAGATGAAGACTGCCATACAGAAGTTTTGTACGCTCCCACGCAAACCGTAATTATCATACCTAGTGCTTGTAGTACACTGATGTACAACTGATTGCAGGCTTGCGGACTATTACAAGGCGATGTACAAGCTTTTGAGAAAAATCAAACTTTAGGAGAACTAATTATATAGACATAGCATTTAACTAAGTTCAATCCAAACAGTCACGAGTGTGGACGTCTATTAACCCAATAGTGTTATTGACGAAAATGACTGTCACATTGGAGACCAAGACATACAAAACCGAAATGACAATATTGTGAAGTAAGGTTACTCAGTAAAGACACGAAGGTTCGTTCCTGAAGTTCTAGTTTCTTCGGTACAGATAACTATTTCAGAACTGAGTCGGAAAATCGTTTGGTCTATGACGTCATATAGTGCAATGTAAGATAGTTAACTTAAACTCGAATTTCATTTATGAAGTTTGACATGACCAATAACTGAAGTAACTAAGTAGCGATGGACTATATTTCACGTACCATAAAACTAACAAGTAACTAAAGTTGGTGTTTCATTTTGTCACTCATGACAATTAACCGGTAACTTTATCAACATGTACCGGCTGTGAGGTAATATGCTGTGTCCAGATTGGTTTCTTTGACGTATAACCACTATTGAGGTCAGACTAGTTTGGAAACGAATTGATGAAATCATCTAAACAACTAATGTTCAGCGAGGTCACTAACCTGCTAAATATTCAAATGAGTAAAATTTCTCAATGGCAGCTTCAAATCTACAGAAACCATAGGTTACGGGAGGAAGTTAACGCACCCATTAAGTGACTGAAAGTTAAATACTTAAGAAACAACACAACAAAATACTTAAGCAATCAAGAAAAAATCGAAATGTGTAGGGTGGATTGCTTATTTTGTCAATTTATCTTAAGTTACGTCTATCTATTTAGACAGTCAGAACTGATAACAAAATAGAAATATTGAAAATTCAGCAACTCACATTTGGGGCAGTTGTAGGAGAATATCTTTTAACCGGTTGGCCTTGACGATCTATAAGGAATTTAGAGAAGTTCCACTTAATATCACTACGACATTAATAAAGAAAAAAAACAATTACTTCGTTAGGGTACCATGTAGTCTACTTTTAAGAAATTTATAGAGATCATCAGCGTCAGACCCATTGACTTTTATCTTGGAAAACATATCGAATTGGACGCCATACTTTTCAGTCACAAACTTCTTAATCTCCGCTTCCGCCCAGGGTTCCTGCAAATAGCATTGGTTTAAGTGTTACATACCTGTCCGCCGAATTGGTTGCAGGGGAACGCTAATATACGGAGGCCTTTGCCAACCAGTCGAGTGTGCATCTCCTGGAGTTGGCGATAGTTCTTGTCCGTTGCGCCTCACTTACAAGCGACGTTAACAATTAGACAAACGTGACCACTAAACAACGAATAATTATCATCCTATATAGAAGAATATCGAACAAACCGGTATTTCTCTAAGGAGACATCCACACCATTGATATCTTTAACAGTGAATTCATATATTGAATTCCAAGACTTGTGGGATGAAGACTTAAGGAAGAAATTAGAGAGACCACAACGTACCATCACAGTACATCCAATCGTAAACAATGATTTGGGAGATTTGAATAAGGCGCGACAAAACATCGCTGAGCCGGTCTTCAAGTGTTCCAAATGATTGTGAACGGAATTGAAGCAGATTTTGACCAACGAGCCTCCTTGACCTGTAGCACTGGATCACGTTTACCACCAGGTAAGCATGTAGATGTGTGACAAAGTCATAAGAGAATCCTTAGTGTATTACAATGGTTAGTAAGACTTATGAATATGGACAACCAAACTGGTTGTTCCCCGTTGAGGAAGGAGTGCGGTGCGATGAGTGTAAAAAGTGGTACCATAGGATGTGTACACATCTAGGTTCTACGGCATACAAAAGAAGTGAGAAAAAAAAGCTGTAGGCAAAACACTACTGGTTAGCAAGACATTGGAGACGGTATCAGAAACGAAAACTCCACTGCGTGTCAAGACAGATCTCTCTGAGAGGTCAGTCATTTTTCATAAGTTAAGAGAATCTTTGGATAAGGAATCAAGGGCTAGATCTGAACACGACCTCATTCATATTTATTCCTTAATAAGCAAACTATTCCCAGATACAATTTTAGAAGTTAGTATTTGTAAGTTTTATAGAATAGGACAAAAGGAGGATTCTGAAAGTTCTCAGAAGAACTGACTCTTGAAGGTTAAGTTTATCACGCTTGAAGATAGGAACTTGACTCCAGGTAACTCACGTAAACTGATTGGATCCGGAATATACATCCGTGAGGGTCTCAGCCTAGCTGATCGTATTAAGAGACGAGCTGCAAAAGTGGAAATAAATGAGCGTCGCCGAAACGGTGAAAGAAACCTCGTTCTTAAGGGTTTTCAAATTGTGAAAGTTCGGAGCAAAACGATCCCTAAACCACTCTGGGTGGTAAGGGAAAGATCTCCACAGACTTAAAGGTATGCTACTGCAGTCCAGAATGTGTAGCAGATGATTTTCTCCTAAGTAAACTTAAGTCCTGGTGTAACAACGGTAAAAGCCTTGTAGTAGACGACTTTAATGCACCATATATAAACTGGGTTAACTTAGAAGTAGGGTCATCGATATCGTCGTTTGACTGCAAACTATTAGAAACCTCGGCTGGACAGTTGCGCCGGCCCGTCCTAACATATGGAAGGCAGATATGTAAGCAATTAACTCCGCAGCATCGGCTGAGAACTGGGAAATTGACTCAAAGGCATCCGTACAAGAGGCATGGACTCTATTCAGGCAGTTATACATTCGGGTAACTCAACCATACATACCCTGGGCTGTCCCAACGAAAAAGAAGCACGGACATCCCTGGATAGGCCGCTTACTAAGACAAAAGAAGAAATGCTGGGATGTTGCCATCCGCCTTGGCACAACAGGTACGATGGAACGCTACAGATCGATAAGAAACGAGTGTATAACAAAAATTCGGGAAGCTCAAAGAAAATATGAAACGCAGTTGGCACAATCTGCACTCAAGCAGCCCAAGAGAATATTCTCGTACATAAACTACAGAACAAGGATGCATCATTGGATTCCCAACCTAATTAAAGTAGAAAGTGAATCTGAAATGATAGAGGAATATCAGGAAAAAGCTGAGGTTATGGCTGACTATTTTGGGGCAGTTTTCACTCAGGAACCTTCTCTAGACAAAGAACCAGACCAAAATAAAGAGTCAACAAACCACCTACTCACCATGGACTTCGACCAATACGATGTGCTTAAGGCTCTCAACACCCTAAACATGGAAAAGTCAAAAGGACCAGATGAATTACATCCCAAAATCTTGAGACAAATTGCCCAATATATCGCGGCCCCACTGACTGTGATATTCAATATGTCACTTGACCAAGGTGTGTTACCTATGGACTGGAAGGATGAAACTGTCACTCCCACACATAAAACAGGACCAAGACAAGTTCATTCGAACTACAGACCTGTAGGCCTCACCAGTGTTGTAGTTAAAATATTGGAAAGAATAGTCAAACGGACCATAATGGCATCTATGGGAACCAATAACTTGCTAAACATAGAACAACATGGTTTTAGAAAGGGTCTATCCTGTACAACGAACCTCCTTATAGCAAGGGAGTTCTGGATTAATGCGCTAGACAACGGAAACTCAGTGGATGTTGTCTACATAGATTTCAGTAAGGCTTTTGACAAGGTGCCAACTAATAGACTGCTATTGAAGTTGGAAAACCTTGGTATTGCCGGACCCCTTTTAAAATGGATTAAGGATTTCCTAGTAGGTCGTAGACAAAAAGTAAGAATAGATTCCAAGTGCTCCATCTGGAGACCAGTACTTAGTGGAGTACCCCAAGGTTCCGTCTTAGGTCCTTTACTTTTTATAATGTACGTTAATGATCTTACAAGTATAGTACAGTCTCCAATGTTATTATACGCTGACGATGTAAAAATTTTGCGGGTAACAACTGGAGACAAAGACGCATTTACTCTTCAGGCAGACTTAAATAATATGATAAACTGGTCTAAAGAGTGGCTAATGCCTATCAACTCGGAAAAGTGTGTCTACATGCACTTGGGGGATTCAAAGGTTAATACGTACAACATAGGGGATGTGTCATTACCCGTAGTCCGGTCTCATAAGGACCTAGGGGTGACAGTGAGCAATGATCTTAAGACGACGGCCGATTGCCGGGAGGTCGCAACCAAGGTGTTTCGAACCCTCTGGGCTTTTAAAAAGGACATTCACTAAGTAAGATACTACTACGTTCACCACAGTATACACATCCTTAGTGAGAACCAAGCTTGAGAACTGCGTTCAGGCTGCAAGCCCATGTTTAAAAGGTAACTCGGATATCCTAGAAAAAGTACAGAGGGCAGCTACCCGTGCAGTTCCAGAACTCCGGGGTTTACCATACAAAGAGCGGCTTGTGAAGCTGGACCTTTTTACTCTTTCCTATCGCAGATTAAGGGGAGATCTAATTTTAATGTACAGAATACTGAGAAATGATTTTGGACCCAACTTATTCTCTCTTTTTCTTCTCACTTGATCGGGACATCTCAAAGGACATAGCAGGCGAGTAGAAAAGCCAAGAACGAACACAATACCTGTGGCATACAGGTTTTTACACCGAGTCATCAATACTGGGAACGTGCTGCCCGAAGCAGTGGTGTCCGCACCTTCAACAGACTCTTTCAAGAGAAGAGAAGTCTTAACAAATTAATACGAAACGCTTTCCCGATTCCTGATGTATAGACCAAGTGTCTTCGAAAAGAGATTACAGGAAATTTATTGAACTACGCCACCTGTCATTGAATCCCAGCATTTGTCTACTCGTAATTAGTAGAAGGTGTGACTATAGTTCATTATGTTATGTTGCGATTCTACTTCCTGGCTATTCCTCCTGGATTTATAATTGAGCGTAAATAGGTATTTCAGTGGATGTTTAGGAGTGCTTAGGTTGCTGTATGCATATATGACTCATACATATTGATGTTTCATTATCCTTTTCACTCAATTGAGACCTTCATCGCATCACTCCAAACTATGACTGCACAAACATTTATTCTAGCGTCATATCTTACTACAATAATAAGTTGTTTTTTCTTAATTATTTTTTGTTACTAATTTGACGATATATACATAGTCGTTTGTTCTTGTTTTATGTTCGTAAGCACGCCAATTAAACTGTTTGCGTACTTCACGTCTCCTTTATTTCTATTCCCTTATTTTCTCCATTTCCTTCTTTAAACTCAATTCAATATTCTTCTCAATTACACAGAACCGATTTATTATTATTAATATTCTACTATTATTACTCTAAATTTTTTTTAAATATGGCAAGTATAATGCTAACATTACTGAAAATTGTGTATTATTGCGTTTTTTGAAGAAACGCGAAATGGTTTCATCACAACACTTATGTACCCATAAGATGTTTGTGAATAATAATAATAAGGGTCGCCTTTGAGTTGTTTGTACTCCGTCGAGTGAAGATTCAGTGATTCAGGACGTTCTTTATAAGGGTTTAATTTGAGTCTCTTAACTGATACCGTTGACCGACCTGACATGAATTCTGTAGTATTCCTCAATTTTATATTTGAGGAAAAGCCATTGCTTTTCCATATTCTAAACGGGGCCGGACCGGACTGCTAGTAACCAGTTGATGGAACTTGCTACTAGACTGTCCATTTAAAGGCCTTAGCTTACTTAAGGCTGTTACCTATATTAGAGCATAGACCGCCGATCAGAGTTCTAACACCAACTCTGTGCTGTGTTCTCCTTCCTACTTGTTTACAAGTGGTATTTGTGGCCTCAATCTTAGTCTCTGATTCTCGGTATCATGTGCTTCGTGATCAGCCTGGTTTATTAATACCGTGGGGATTGAGTCACTTCTTGCTTTGTGATGAGTTAATGGTTTGAGCAAAATGTGACCTGTCCACATACAGAGTCTTTTCCTAACCTCGTACATTGGCAGTTGGATTGTCCTCGTCTGCGAGTTAATATCGATCGTCCCTACTAAATGGATTTTGCGTAATGTGCCTAGGCAGCCGTCTATAAATACCTGGACATTTTGACGATAATTATGGTAGGCATACAAGTTTCTGTCCCGTTCAACCGAACAGCTTCAACATCTGCATTGTCAGCTGCGATTCTGATCTCCAGTGACAGCTGGTTAATTTTTCAGATATTCTCCCTTTTTGCTTTGCCAAATTTTACATTCGGATCTTCATTGGATCCCTTTTGTTTATCAGCGATTCTGACTGTGTGTCAAGGCTTCCATGACTTCCAAATCTTCCTCATCAAATGTGACGTGGTTGGTGATTACTGTGTTTTATTTCGGGATCCCGATTTCCTCTTGTAAATGTTGAGTTCACTGAAGGAGAATCCGTAACTGTGGTTACTCGAAACTTCACTTTTTACCCATCATTAAATTACCAATTTCAAACATATGTTGCAATTTATCTTACTCCTGAACCCTTTCAGTACAAACATGGGATAATGTTTGAAACTATAAGAGTCAGTACCTTGCCATTTGCTAGCTATATTTATGATCTTGGTTTGCCACACTGACATTTTGGGGTGCAAATGAAAATTTTTCGGACGAATTCTAATAAGTTTCGAGCAAATACCAGATCCTAGCAAGTGATTTGACAAACAGCTCCATTTGTTAGTACTGCAGTGTATGCTATTTATGTTGACAGATATAAGTAATATGTAACGCCAATCGAAAGTAAAAAGTTTGATAGCAGAGGGTTGAGATCAAACATAAGAGAATAGAGACGGACAGTAATGGGTGTGGAATTGAAGGAACAATAAAGTATGAGACTATTAACGGATGTTTTGCAAATGAAGGATTGAACGTATGGTTTATACATTTTACCAAATAACTGTAAATTTTTGTTTAAATACATTAGCTTGTCCCCAATGTGCTCTCTTTTACTACAGTCTGGCATGACTAAATTTGGTCTAAGGGTAATTGAGTTGTTGATATGATGAAGATGAATAATTTTCATTCCGGGTTGGTATATTTAGTCGTCAGCTCTGTAATGAACTAATACTGAAATCTGATCTAGGTAAAAACGGTGAACATATAGATCACAGTCTATTTGTACAAGCCGTTCGGAGGTTTCGCTTTTTTTACTTAGTCCTACTCAGGGTCTACAACTATACATCCAAATTAGTAATCCAAAAAATGGCCAGGTTTAAGGCAACATACATCAATTAAAATCATAGCATATGAACCTAGGATTGCTTGTGATATATAACAAAATAAAATCCTTAATACTTAGACGATTAATATGAGGTATGTGGTTGAATAAGTTTTCACGTTAAATGGAATTGTGAGACACATGATAAGTATAAATATGGTGATCATTGGGTGAGAGAGATCCTAATGTAATTACATATAGGAAAGCAAGTAATGTGTAGAACAGCCTTAACTAGGTAGAAATCAGTAAACATGGGCGTATGTTGGATAAATGTCTCTAAACATTGTCTAATATTACAATAATTCCAACCTTCGATCAAGAACTTGAACTATCCAAATAAAATCCAGTAGATTGCTACTATCAGATTAAGAACAGCAGATATATCTACAGAAGCATCTCAACTAAAAGCACAGGGAGACCGTAGTGGCATTAAGCCCTAACATGAGACAATATAAGAAATATACATTCAACATTTAACACGGGGAAAAACCCAACGATTATGAGGGCGGGAAGAGTAAGCTGAATTAATTGGAGTTGATCAGATGGCATGGCTTGGCCATGCAGGCGTGGTCCCTGCTGAATGTTATCTTATATCTTTTATTCATATTAAATATATTGTTCTATCTCTAGCCTAAGGTTGTTCTACATCATGTATTGGTAATTGATACGATACAGTAAGTCGGTGTAGATGACGATGTGACTTCCACGTAAGATCTTATAGATTAGGCAGTTATATCATGACAAATCTACAATTTTAGGATTAGGTCCATCATTAGAGCAGTATTAATATTATAGTAGACCATAATTCTACATTGGTGGACCCGACTAAAGAAACGAAACCTATTACTGTTTACCATCCTGTAAAGACTTATTTTAATCCAGTATTCTATTGGTCCTCTGATTAATGCTCACATGTATTGTCGTAATGTTATATTCATTATTACTCATAACATAATAACTCAATGGAGACCAATAATCGGTTATCTATATCATTTAGCTTTGATGGTTCACTAACAAGCTTTAATAGCAATTACGTGCTTCTGCAGAATAAACTTGTTCAAACATCAAGCTCCATCGAGTATGATCTATAAATGACCTAAATATGTATTGACTAACAACGTAAGCAAGGACTAAATAGTTATCTTGATCTAATTTTTAGCGTTTTTTCACTTAACACATTCTGTTTCAAACTGTGCACTATCGTGTAATACCTTTTCTACCGACCACTGCACGCCTAATTTCCTATCTTCGAGTTACATTGCCAAGCAACAAGGTGATACTACTCCAAAAACATACAGTGAGTTTAGGCTATAAATTGTCTGCAATCAAAAAGTTATTTCAGATGGCTCGTTCAATGACAACTACACAATTATCTGGATTCAATCAATTGTTCTGATTTGAGCGAGTGACAAAAACGTCATCAGCACCAAGCACTCTGGAATAAATTGCCATACTGCGTGTTTTATTCTGGATGCTTTTGGATCTCTACTACTCCTCACGAATGGCGTTATATATGTCGTCTACCGAATAATCTAATCATTGAAAATATTCCAGGCGAGTTTCATGTCGTCTCTTTCCTGGTTAATTTACTATGTTTTTAGCACTTCTTAACTTACATAGATTTGTTTGTTAGTCCGTTTGTATATAGTTAATCCGAGTCACTCAAGATTTTTTTAGAAATATTTAATTCTTTTATACTACCACATACTATTAAGAAAGTGTGTTATTTAAAAACATTTCTTATTTATAGTTGCCTATGCTACACATTTATACATATCACTAGGTTGACGACAGCAGTTTATTGAAGGTTCATAACTCGTCATATTCCCAACTGAAATTCCATAAGTCATCTGAACTTCAAAAATACAAATGCCTCACTCAAGGAGGCTAAAGAATCCATCTGTGAACAACTTAGAGAACAAGAAATAGGTACTAAAATCCCTGTGGACATCATTAAAAAATTATAACCAAAATGTACCGTGAACGTAAACTTCAAATTCAGTGGGGAAATATGCATACAAATAGATGGTTTAGCGATGGATTCACCACTAGGTCGCATTGTAGCTTATATTTTTCCTACTAGACTAGAAAGTGGTCCACTGGCACAAGTTGACAAGTTTTCATTTTACTGACGATATACAGACGATGCGTTTATCTTTCTTAACGACTATACTGACCTAACCTAAACGTTCGGACGATTTAATGAAGTTCATACATATATCAAAATTGATATGTGAGGAAGAAAATAGAAGTGGAAAGGGCTTTCTAGATTTTCTACTGATAAGGAAAAGAGATGGGTCTTTAGAAAGAAGCTTCAACAGCAAAATTACCTGGACTGGTCACTGTAAACATTTCCATTTTTTGGTTCCTTTACAATATAAAAGGGACCTGATTAAGACACTGCATTAAAAAATCAAGATCGTGTGCTCTCTAGGTGCGGTCGACGAAGAAACAAAGGCATTGCATGCTACCCGAAAAGAAAGCAGATATCCAAAGCATTGTATCAGAGAACATTGACCCAAGAAACGGGCTCATAAGAAAGGTCCAACTATGACCAAAAACTCCCTGTATATACGCTTACAATTTGCAGATGATCCACCCAGCAGGATTATAATACCGAAGTTGCATAGAGTGCTCCAAAGAACCTTTAATGTAGGTATACTGCAATTATTGTTTTCTACACAGATAAATTACCTAGACTAGTCATATTGGCATGTGTTCCAGGAATTTGTATTTTCCGACTCTCGAGCACCTCCAGTTACGGTTGAGCATAGTTATAGTCAAAACTGTTGACAGCCCGATTCAGTACAAACAGGCCATCCAGTCAACATGGAGCAACCATTCAGAGTAATACATCGTGTTGATAACAGTGTCTAAACTCGTCAGACTGAGAATCCTCCGGACGGCTGGAGCAGTAGCTGTTCGAATCTAAAAGCCGAAGATTTGTGCCCAGAAGAAATATGTTCATCCTCTTCTTTCACCTTGGCCAGCTCATGATCTAATTAGGTAGTGATCGTTTTTATGAAATGGTGACGTAATTCGACCGATGTTTATTTTCGTACTTTGAAATTATTTATAGCAACTCTCCTTCAATCAATTGCGATTACGGTTAAATTTTGTTAAGCCCTTTATTTAAGTTACTTAACAGACAATTTATTAGAACATTAACAATTCGCATATCTCTTTATACTATTGTGTTCACTACCATAGCTGTACAAACGTATGCTCTTGATCACATGAGACTCTAGCTAACATGTTGATGACTTATATATTGCTCGATGATTCATTCTCATCCCCATGTACATATATACTGATCCTATTATTAACCTTTGCCTTACCTAGCTGCGCCTTATTCGTTTTGACTACAAATTTGCCTCAGTATTTGCTAGCCCATACATATTCGCCTCTCTGCTTCAAATTCGCTCGACGAGCTTATAGCTTTGTTATCCATGTATTCTCTGATAAACTGTAGTTGCTGCTTCTGATATCAAATATCTTTGAGATTTCTACAATAACGGTTACAAAGGTGACTGATTAACGAAGCTAAGTCACTACATAAACAGTGACCCCAGTATGCGAACACGAAATAATTGTCGCAGATACAATTTAATTTGGAAAATTCATCGCACTTGGTCTCGATTCGGCTTATTATCTGGATTACAATCATAGCTGAGGATTTATTATATCATTATTATAATCACACGTACATTATCTCACAAATATTATTGAACGAGACGATATACTCATAATGATTAACGAAACAATTAATATACTGGTGCAACTTAATAGGACCGTTCTGTTTCATAAATTGTACCATTTATTATTATTATCATTGTTTTTACCGATTCATTTCTCCTTATGACATTTACATTATTATATTCATGTACCATTTATAATTTTATAAACATGCCTTATGAAAATACTGCGTCAAGTTTACCAAAAACGCCACTCATGAATGCTGTTTATCTTCTTATTCTCCCTTTTAAAGCCATTGATACACAGCTGTGGCTTATTAGACTCGAAAATTGTTTTTTGGCTAACCACATTAACTTACAAAGAGATGAATTCATCCACGCAAGCACACTTGATCTAGACGAAGTAGCGGATAGCGTACAAGAAGCGCTAGCTAAACCGGACCCTGAATAGCCACTACTTACTTGCTTACGCCTGTCACTCCCGATGGAGCATAGACCGCCGACTAGCATTCTCCAAATCACTCTTTCCTGGGCCATCTTTTATAGTTCCATTCAATTCTTGTTCGTTTTTCTCGTATCTATCTCCATTTCTCGGCGTAATGTGTTCTTTGGCCTTCCTCTTTTCCTTTGACCTTCAGGATTCCATGTGAGGGCTTGTCTTGTGACGCAGTTGGGTGCTTTCCTCAATGTGTGTCCTATCCACTTCCAGCGCTTCTCTCTGATTTCTTCCCCAACTGGGATGTGGTTTGTTCTCCCCTACAATAGAATGTTGCTGAAAATGTCTGACCAACAGGTTCGAAGTATTTTGCGTAGACAACTATTAATAAACACTTGCATCTTCTGGATGATGGCTTTCGTAGTTCTCCAAGTTTCCGCACCATAAAGTAGAACTGCCTTGACATTTGTATTGAAAATCCTGACCTTTGTGTTGTTTATCAGAGAGTTGTTTTGAGTTCCAGATGTTCTTCAGTTGCAAATATGCTGCTCTTGCTTTGCCGATCCACGCCTTCTCGTCTGCATCAGATCCACCGTGTTCATCAATGATGCTGCCCAGATATGTAAACGTTTTTACATCTTCCAAATCTTCTCCGTCAAGTGTCATCCGATTGTTACGTGCGGTGTTGTATCGGAGAATCTTGCTTTTCCCTTTGTGTATGTTGAAATCTACGGCTGCTGAGGCTGCTGCTAAACTGGTCGTCTTCTCCTGCATTTGTTGTTGTGTTTGCGGTGGAGAGCCAGATTATCTGCAAAAACTAGTTCTTTCAGCTGCATTTCAGCTGTCCACTGTATCTCATACTTCTCCCCAAATGTTTGTTGTCTTTATGATCCAGTCAATCACCAGGAGAAAGGGAAAGGGTGAGAGTAAGCAACATTACCTGACACCGATCTTTTTTTGAACGAGTCTGTGAGTAGTCCTCCATTCCCGACTTTGCAGTTCAATCCACCACAGGAATTCTGTATGATATTGAATATATATTCTCAGGTACGCCGTTGTGTCGAAGAGGCTTCCATAGTCTTGTCCTTTCCACGCTATCAAGTGCTTTCTGGTAGTCAATGAAGTTGATGTAGAGTTGTTCTACAATAATCCCTAGTGTTGAGATTTGGTTCTCACACTTGCTGAGATTGCCTTTCTTTAGTATATTTATCAGATGTCCCTTCCAGTCTGTTGGTACTCGTTCTTCACCCTAAATCTTGCTAAAGAGAATGTGGAGTATCCTTGCAGTCACTGCTACATCTGCTTTCAGTGCATCTGCAGGAATGTTGTCTGGTCCTGCTGCTTTGCCACTCTTGATTTGTCTGATGGCCATGCTGATTTCTTCAATTGTTGGTGGGCCAACATCGATTGGGAGGTCCGTGGCTGCCGCCTCGATGTCGAGCGGATTCAGTAAAGCTGGTCGATTCAAGAGTTCTTTGAAGTGTTCTACCCAGCTGTTTTGTTGCTCTTCAATGTTGGTGATTATCTCGCCTTCCTTGCTTTTCACTGGTCGTTCTGGTTTGCGGCGATTTCCAGAGAGTTTCTTTGTCGTGTCATACAGTTGTCTCATGTTTCCTTCTCTTGCAGCCTTTTCCTCCATCGTTGCTAGATCTTCCACACATTTACGTTTGCCGGTTCTGGTGCTCCTCTTCAATTACTTGTTTACTTCTGTGTATTCAGCTCATGCCTTGGCTTTTTCTGCTCTTGTTCGACTGATATTGATTGCTGCTTTCTTGTTCCTCCTTTCTTGAATCTTATCCAGTGTATCAACAGTGATCCATTCCTTGTGATGGTGCTTCTTGTGACACAGGACCTCGTGACGTGTTGAAGTGATTGCCTCTTTGATCCCCTTCCAGTTGCTCTCCATAGTAGTTCCTTCTCCATTGAGTAGACCATGAAAGGCCTGGAACTTATAACTGAGGACTATCTTGAATTTGTTGAGTTTGTCAGTATCCTGAAGAAAGGCCGTATTGAAATTTTGTGATATTGTCCGCCCCGTTGTCCAGTGCTTCTTGAGCTTCAATTTCATCTTGGCAACCAGCAAGTGATGATCTGAGACTATATAAGCTCCTCTCTTGGTTCTCACGTCCTCCATCGTCCTCCTGAACTTTCTGTTGGTGCAGATATGGTCGATTTGGTTTCGAGTAGTGTGATTCGGTCAAGTGCATGTGGTTTTGTGTATGCGTTTAGGTGGGAATATAGTGTCGCCAGTGACCAGTTTATTAAAAGCACATAGGTTTGTAAATCTCTCACCATTATCGTCCCTTTCTCCTAATCCATATCGTCCCATGATGTCTTCATATCCAGTGTTTTCCGTTCCAACCTTGGCATTTAAATCTCCCATCAGAATGGTCAGGTCCTTTGTTGGGCACTTCTCGATGATTGACTGCAGCCTATCGTAGAATTGATCTTTAACGTCTTTATTGTAGTCGTTGGTAGGCGCATAGCATTGGGTGAATTTCATTGAAATGCCCTCTTTCTTTGTTTTGAAGGAGGCTTTGATGATCCTTGGTCCATGAGATTCCCATCTTATAAGTGTATTTTGTGCTTGTCTGGACAGCATCAATGTAAATCCTTGTGTACGAGGGGCATTTTCTTCGTGGCCGGAGTATAACAGAAGCTCCTGTGAAGCTAGCCGTTGTCCAACTTGCATGCAATGTGTTTCACTGATTCCAAGAACCTCCAGGTTGTATCTCTTCACTTCTGGAGCAATCTGGGAGACTCTTCCGTCTCCCACATTGTACGAGCATTCCATGTACCTAAATAAATGGTTGTTTTGGTTGTCAGAAGAGGCATCAGCCTCGTGACTTCCAAAGGAAATCGGTTGTCACCACGAGGCGTCATAACTCTTCTAAATGAAGACCTGACTCCCAGGGTAGAGTTTGAAAGGTTTGAATAATTTTTTTCTGGTAAGCGTTTTTTAGCGAGTTGGTTTTCTACGGGATGGGATCGCTAACCCCGGGCCCAACCCTCCTCGTTTATCCGGGCTTGGGACCGGCAGTAGCCCCTAGAGGGGCTCCAGGAGGCGTTCCTGAACGGCCATACGACGTATTAAAGCAAACTGTAATTAAAACACACTCTCTATGTACATCACGTCTCTTTCGTCAATCTCTATGCGATCGATCCAATACTATTTTCACATTTTAATAGTTCACTTCCTTAACTATTCGTTGTCAGAGGGTTTAGAGACTGAAGACACGCTTGACCCGAAAACAACGTCTTGCTTGGTAGCGGTACCACCAATAATTGACTTCAAAAAACATTCGAAAGTGGAAATAGTGAGGATCTAAACAAACTGAGTGTAAGAATTTCAATAGTAATGATGTAGATTCTGAAAATGAACATGAATTTCGTTCTATTTCACAGACATTTTCGATTTGATGTGTTTAATCTATGACATGGATATTCTTTATTATTAGAACTGGTTTTATTTTTGTATGGCCATTCAATCAAACCAGTCTCATTCAGTGAACTATGTACTGTTACATGATTTGAAACAATGTAGTAACCATACACAGTGAATTCTTAAACGATACAGTAGATAATAGTTTACCCATAAATTCATGGTTTTTATGCCACTTAATAGCAGTTAGAATCTCACATATATGAGGCAGATTTAATAAAGTATTAGTTTGCTAAAACCTAGAAACATGCTCATTTAAGTGCGGGAATTGTATCCCATACAGCTTAGAAGTGAAATGGGGGATCTGGTCATGAAATATCAGACAACCCATAGGCCTTTAACTAGATTCCAAATAATAACTAAGCGTGAGGTTGGAAGTCCACGATTAAAAACTGAACTATGTAGTGCAATGCTTTTAAAAACCTTGAAAATTTCATGAATATACCTTAATTATGATAACTAAAGTACAAATATGAGGCAAACAAAGCAAACAGAAAATATAGCTAGCTCATTTCTTGGGAAGACAGCGTCGGACTTGAAACAGAATTACCAAGGGATTTTGCAATACTACAGTTTCACCATCATTACGCTGCTCGGGAGTTTGACGGGGTCGCTGAAATAACACTGAGTCCTACCCAGTTTGTTCTGCTGAGTGAATTTAAAAATCTGAATACCTGTCACTAGATGTCTTATTTTCGATAGAACCCTCAGAGTCAAGCATAGATGACATAGAATAACCAATCGACATCATTCAGCAGATGGGTGGGGTAGCATGAATACACTAACGATATAAACGTCACTTCTAAATATTCATCCTTTAGGTGAGATTTCTCCTGTCCTCTATGTGTACTTAGAAACCAGAGTTGCCTGGTCACTTGATTGAGGCGGATGAAGTTGTGGAGCCATTAGCTGATATAGTTTTGACGCACAACTGCGTAAATTTACTTATCACATTGTTCGACCTGAACCCAATGCACTACGTCTACCAACCAATCAACATGAGCACACCTAATTGAAAATAGTCTATCACCAACAAATTTTACATTGAGATACCAAGACAATAAACTGGAAAATATGTAGTAGTATGATCGCCAGGCAAAATAACATCAGACGAACTAATAATATTAAAACAATATACAAAGAGGACTATAATATACTTCTATGGTTGGAGAATAGGTCATCAGTCTATTTCGGGTAGTCAGGACGTTTGTCAAGCTCTCTCTTGTGTGAGATACTTCTCTCGCAAGGATTATGCGGCAATGTTTTTTATTTTAACTGCAGAACACTCAAGCCCTAGTATAGGCTCGCGGAAAATTCTAAGCGACTGTCAAACGCAACCGTTTCTAGCGGGAAAATGATTGAATATTGTGACTTTCAACGTCCCTAGAGTTGCAGAATGATATGTTGTGTAGTCTGAGATCTCGGTAGTGATGCACATACGGATTAAACTGGACAAAATAAGGTAGTCCGGCGACAATAGCGATGTTAGTTTAACGTCAAAATACGTGGTAATATTGAAGAATATACACAATACCTGAAAAATTTAGTGGCTTGCGTGAAACAATTCATGAGTATCAACAAACTCAATCCAGTCAAACATAAGATATCACTTATATAAAATGTTGGGCAATATAAAAATAATTGCTTCTGAAACAGTAAAGGTTGTCCTGAAAGGCATAGAACACAGTACTATTCTCAGGTGATAACCCAAAAATAGACAATTAAAAGCTATGGAATAAACTATGCACGAAATTTTATACATTGCAAAAGGTAACTACATAGCAACAATGATAGAGGCTACAGTCAGCTGGCAAGTATTTTGTTTAATAATTTGAGGATGCACTATTCTGGTGAAAACTAATGGAGACAATCGATTACACTTTGAGTAAATATGGGAGCAACCAGAATACATTGACCCAGTTCCAACCAATCCTTCGATAGTTTTGTAGCGACTCACTTTTTTCAAGAGAACGAGATTAGTGCAATGGAAGCGATTATTATTATAACCAATTGTACCAGGGATTGTTTTGCCGTACTTGTTTGTTTAACTGTACCAAAACACATACATTCTTCCGTTGCTTGTGACCTTGCGCGAATTCGGTCACGCTCAGTAACCACACTTGTAACCTGGCACGGTCTCGGTGTTCTTTCGGTACCACGATATCGCCAACAAATACATCTCGACTAGAGCTATCAACTGCTTTTTGATATTTGGCCTACGGGGGATCTTATCGGTTAACTGGCACGTGGTCTTCCTGTAGTGGCGATCATGGTCAAACGTGACTCGACGCCAGACTACAGTTTTTTGTCATTCTCCACTCATTCTACGAGTCATAGGCAGGGGGTAAAGTATCAGAATCAATATTAATATTAATATTAAGCTCCCCATCTTCGTCAAACCTTCGGCAGTGTTAAATGTTTTCATAGCCATATTTTCCAGAATGAGTCGGCAAGATAGTTGAACTACCTTCATAGTTTGCAGTGGTCGTTACTGAGACCGCTTTCTGCTGTAGTTCCACAACTTTCTTTTAACGATAAAAGACAGTTTGAGTGAAGGCCGAGTCTATCAATGACATCTTGTGTTGCAGGGAATGTTGAGCAATCATTTAGTACTATTTCCGTGATCACAAAACAAACAAATGGAGCTATTTCATGCAGTCTTTGCTCCACAATGATTGTCGCCAACAGCTGGCATATTAACCGAGTCCTTCCTTCCTGTGCCTCTCCTAAACTGGACTGTTGGGGGACTAAAGAGCCAGTGAGTCTGTTTACAGCCTGATCTATTGTTTGTTTTTCAGATTTCCTCGGCTCCAGTGTACCGAGTTATGTAAAACTTCGTTTGCTTTTGAGGAAAGGGATATTTTGCGACAAGCTTACGGATAACTCAGAGTCCATCACCCCAGATTGAAGGCATACGAAAACCACTTGACTACATGTGGCCTTCGTCCTTAAAACATAAAAACATCAACATTTCGTGACGTCTTATAAAATAAAAACACAGTGACAGACTATGTGAAGTTCATTTGTGACATAAACCTTTAGGAGAACATTAGAATTCCGAAGCATGTTGGACTGAATTGTTAGTACAATCCCTACCCCCTGAAACAGTCGTCTTTGGATTGTAGAAACGTACTCGATCTCAACATTAGCAAACGTAATATGCTGATGTTTAAGAGCAGTGATACTGCACCCCCCTATTTTCTGTGTAATACTAGTGTTATACTCTTCATCATAGGTTAGGACACAATCACTAATTTTTGTGGCAGTGTAGGTGTCTCTTCCTATCGACATTCTAAACCAACAAAGTACACCCTGTCCTAAGGTTTCTTTCCAGAATATTAGGTACCCTGAATCCAGGAATACGTAAAATATCTTCAATATATACTTAAGAAAAACCGTGTATTATGTTCCCTTATCTTGATGAGGACAGTGGTCCGTAGGAACTTGTTCAGAAAAGAGGAAATAAAAAGTTTGGTGGCTAAAACACAAGCTCCACTCAGTTCTTTTGGAAGCCTAAAAGTGTGACGTATGCAGCTCAGAAGGATTGATGTATCGTATCATTCATAATCCTCATTTGAATAAATCATTAATTTGTTCTGGTACTAATTTACAGCTAAGAAGGATAGAACCCGGAAGATCTCTTATAAACGTCTATGCAAACCTTTTCGTGGCTAGAATCAATAAACTGTGAAACTTTACTCGAAGATACAGTGACTGCACCATTCATGGAGTCTTTCAGAGGAAGATTTGATGCTTACTTCAGTTCGTAGGTAGAGATCAAGATCACTCTAAGTATTACTCCATAATGCCTTCCACCATTGACGATTACCTTGTTTTACGCTTCAGCTTCGGAAAATAGATAACGGCGACTATGCCGTTCCAGCTTCCTTAAAGTCCTTTGAGCAGAACCGTTGGAATTCTCGGCATTGACTTACCAATTCCCATTCAAACTTCGTTTTTCACCTGAAGTTATTATTTATTGAATGCTTCAATGTTGATGAACATCATCCGATGGTGAATACTGTCTAATTTATTAATTTGAATGGAAGAGGATCTTCGTAAAACATATCACCACTGTAAATAGTCAAAACTCGCTTTGTAACGGATTTTCATATTTCGTTCGTTATTACATCGCACCCCAATTTTACATGCGTGTTTTATTTGGTCAGTTGTTTGGCGCTCTAAGAAGGTCACTGTGAAGGTTCCGTTACACGCGGCGTGAGTTATCCCATATTTCTGGTAGGCTTGGCTTTTTATACTGACTATATGTTAGGATTGTATTATGAATGATGATAAGCGGATAGTTCCTTGGGTTGATGCTAGTGAATTCAGTGACGTTGCTAGGAATGTATCTTCATGCGAGACATATAAACTTCGTCTAGCCTGGGAGACCATAAAAATATGGTTGTGTCGTATGCCTGTATCCAAAATACCACGGTCTATAATTTGCACTTATGAACTTCTAAATGCTTACTTTGAAAATTCAAGCCAAAGTATGGCACTGGCCCTCATGAGGTTTGTCTCGTTGCTATCTAGTGAGTCCCAAGACCGCGAGAGACCGAATTTTGCACTGCCCATTTTGTCTCTTGCTCGTGTAGCAGGCTTACCTAGCTGGCTGGCTGATCTGCGCAATGACATAGCACATGGAATAATACCGTCAACGGACACACTAGAAAGCGCTTTTCGCTGGTCATTAAAATATCTGAGTGAATTTTGGGCGTCCAACGTAAACTATAACGAAGAACAGTTTATCGAATTAGATGGGTTGTTGAAGTGTCAAAGTTTGGCTTTAACTAAATACGTCGAAAATTTACTGCAAGAAGAAAAGACAACTCAACTTGATGTAAAAGAAGTGTTCAGGAACCGTTCAACATATGCTTGCTTTCCGTTGATAGTAAATACAATATGTAGTTATGGCTGTGCTATGTTCGTTGGCGGAAGTCCTCCATGCAACATTGTTCAGAACCAGGCTATCAAACTAAAGCCTCTCTTTAGCACGATGCTATATCACAAGCTTGTTGGTGAGCTTGTTTTACAGTTCATTCTAGGGTTGAGAGATGATCACACCGTAGACGACGACATTCGACTAGAATGGTGCATTGCCTGGATTAAGGCAATCAAATGTCGTGGGTCTGAAAAATCGATCCTACGTGACTACGTAGATGGCTTGTCATTAGACTGGAGAAAAGCACTTAATCATATTTTGAAACACATGTGTAATAAGTATCGTGATTTATTCATGAGATTGTTGATTATTCGGGATCCACCGATACCGCAAGACAAGTTTGAAGTGATCATGAGCCATATAGATGTGTTTTGCGGCTTCGATGTACCTAACACTCATGAGCTTCAGACACAAGTGCGCCGGGAACATCGCTGGGAGCTTGCTGACTCTTTGTTATGGGCAGAGAAGCCGCTTGGAGCAATAATTCGTTCATGTAAAAACACTTTTTTTAACTCTAATTTTAGCCTGCCATGCCTCGACAAGTAGACAACATAAAGGAGTTCCTACATATGACACAAAGGGCAGACGCGAAGTGTGAGTTATTCCGAAACTAGAGTGATTTTTTTAGCTGTTAAGATTAAAGAAAACAAAGACAATGTCAAGTTTAAAATCAGATGCAGTCGATTTCTATATACGCTTGTAGTCGTGGAGAAAGAAAAAGTTGGAAAAATCAAGCGTTCACTCCCACCAAGTATTAACACATAATTATCAACTAATTCTGCTTCTTTATAGATCTTACTGTGAAGGAACTGTAATATGTTACTTATAATAAAGGTTCCTATATATTGCATCTTTTTTGGTAATATCTGGGAGTCAGGGAAAGCCCAAATACATAATACGAACCAAACACGGCGCTGAACAGAGATGATCGCGTTGAGCAGAAAGAAATTAGGTATAAGACACTTTTAACCGGACAGTATCAGGAACCAAGTGCACAAATTAGAAGTAAAACGGTCAAAACCTACCGTTTCCAATTGACGCTAGCATAAGGCATTGAAAAACACTATAATTTGAGAGCATAGCAGTAAACAAAGCAATTACGATCATCTGCGTATATGACAGAAGGTTTAACGACCACATGAAATATCGAGAAATATGCGCTAGATATAAGTTGCAACTATCATAAAAAACACGAAGAGAAACATAACACATAGCAGGTACGTAGTCTCCTTGAGCGCGAGACAAGGTAATAAGATGCCATGTTGAGAAAAGTGATGAATGTAGTGTTTGAAATTATAATAACCTAGAAACTGTGTCGATCGATCTGTTCCTAGATAAACATTAGTTTGTGCGATGTACTAGAATGTATGGATCAAATGAGAAGCAGATGAAAAACACGAATTAATTGTAATTTAGTCCATCGATCTGTTCCTGGATAAACACATTAGATTGCGCGATTTACTGGAATGTATGGATCAAATGCGTAGCAGAAAAATAACACGAATTCATTTTATTCAGCAAAGCTTGTTGTTCTTGCTCTGTTTAATTGTATCAAGGGATCTGGTTGTATGACATTTAGTGTTTGCTTAGGCTTTTGTGTATGGGAAAGAAGTTGTGATTAACGATTATGGATATGTGGGACTCCTAGATCGTGTGTTTTGTGACTTGGCTTAATTTGTAGTTCTATGTAAATCGGCATCTAAGTATGTGATACGCTAGCTAACATAGCCTACAGTGGTTGTAGAGATGGGAATACGTGCGAGTGGGATAGGGTGTAGCTGAGGAATTTCCCAGGGGTCGTTTTGTTTTCAGGGATGCTTGACGCATTGTCTGCAAGCCTACAGGTGAATTTGGCGACCGTGTGCGTAGTGTGTAGTGTCTTGGCCGACCGATGGTGATGGGTTTTTTGCGGAATCGCTGAGTTTTTGTGGTAAGTCGATGATAATTGTACTTATGTATTGATTGAAATAGGTTTCCTGTGTTCACGATGGTGATCAGTCGTATTTGTTATCAGGAGGTTTTGGTCAGTGTTCGTGGATATTGGTGCGGAAATTCCAGGTTAGTTAGTTAGTTAGTTAGTTAGACGGTAAACTCTATTACTGAGTCAGTTCCTAATATTATTGTTGAGTATTTTCATGTTTCCCAGTAATGGTTATATGATGAGTGTATGACACCTCTTATGAATTGTTGATTCGTCTTTCACACTGATCACTATTTTATGCAGTGATTTTTTCTGTTAGTTTCAGATATTCGTGCCGGTTCGTTGGTAAGTGCATACATTTGAACTCCTCCTGATGATGAACTAATTGCGTGTCATATGAATTAAAATTGATCGTATTATTAGTCTGATAAAAGTCCGCTTATATATTTATTGTTCTGTTCAGAATGCATAGAATTATTGTTAAAGTATATTGAGTTTTAATTTGTATTGTTTCCTATTTCAATTGCGACAGGTTATTTCGAATTGGTTGTTTTCAGCATTCGATTGGCGAATGTTGATGGATGTGGTTTTCCATTTGGTGGTTTGTAAACTGGGATGTGTCCTACGAGTTCATAGTGCCACTCCATTCTGGCTGTCTGTAAAGAGTGTGATAAGAAGAGAATTGTAAGAATGTAAAAGGCAATATGTAATACATTTTTACAAGAAACTAAGTCAGTTCTGAATTGTCTTTACTGACTGTGGGGTTAGTTACAGGGGTTCGTGTCTTCAGACACTCGCATAAATTTGTGAATAAATAGATGTGAATTCAGTTAGTACTGATTGGAACGTAGTGTTTATTCGAAGTGTTGGGGAATTTAGGCGAGAAAGACACACGGATGAGTTTGTGGTCGAGATGTATGACTGAGGAGATAGAGAGACTCAGTGAATTTGGTATGGCTTCCGTCAGGTGTTTGAAATGTTACATGTACAATGTCAACAGTTTTACTGTAGATTGGTTGGGGTTCTAGGCGTAGGTTTTTGCTTTACGTGACCAAGATGTGTATTAATACGTTTTCTCTTATGTGATTTGATCTGCTCTATTGGACTTGTGGGGGTATGGATATCTGTTAGTTTTTACTGCTGCTAAAATGCTTATAGTTGGATACTAGCTGACGAACATCTGTCACTTGATGGAAGTCTCCTGGGAATTATGCAGTTTGCTTAGGGAGGTGATAACATAAGTGGATGTTTTGTTGAGACGAGGGATAGTTGGAGTGTTTGATTCCATAATAACCAAGAGACTCGTCGATGGATTTTTCTTGGGTAGAGAAACACCTTAGTTTGTGCGATGTATGAGTTTGTGTATTTAGTGTTCCAACAGAGCATGAAGAACACGGTTTGTAGAGTAGAATGAATTCATTCTATTCAACGGCTTCTCATCAGCTGCATACAAATTAGAATTACAATTCTCAATGTAATTATCAACAATTGTTTAGCATACTTTATTTTGTAAAGTTTAGATAAATGTCCGAAACGTAACCGAAATCATAATAGTACGAAGAATAGGTATACAAAATACCAAGTATTTTGTTATATCATTCCATGATAGATCAACACCCTTCCGACGTCACCTCAAATCGCATCTATGAATTTATATTTACTTGCGGTAGCATGTATACAGGAATGATAGATAGAAGGGTGTGTATTAGGTTTCTGAACACATTCCTAGGATCGTACGACTGAAAGGGAGTAAAGTGTTTACAAGTGCTATTGTCAGACACCTTTTGGACAGTGGACACGAGGTGAATGTAAGTAATGCATTCAAAATAATTAACAGACAACAAACACCAAGGTTATTGCGTTTGGCGGAGGTGATCGACATCAAACGTTTCCGACCTGACCTATGTATACAGAAGGGAAGTGTGACTAACCTTCATTTGACATGATGGTCGGATGTTTATCTAATGACGTTTATTAGTTTTGATTTTTAAATTTTCCTTCCAACTCTGTCCCCAACTTCCTTAGCTTTATTATTCTTGTTGGTGTCCACATATTTGTTTTCTTTTATCATGTTGAGTGATTACGCGACCAATTATTAATTTCATTACCTTTACATAGCCTCTTTTACCTTGGTTATGATTACTGGTAATTATAATGCCTACCTTACTCTGAATTATTACAGTCCAACATGTAAATACACATCGATCTTAACTATGTTTATTCATAAATTTTGTATCCGTATTCTTCTTACTATTATGATTTCGGTTACGTTTCGAATATTTGTCTAAACTTCACAAACTAAAGTATTATAAACAAATGTTAATAATTACATTGAGAATTGTAATTCTAATTTGTATGCAGCTGACGAAAAGCCGTTGAATAGAATGAATTCATTTTATCCTGCAAAGCTTGTTGTTCTTGCTCTGTTTAATTGTATCAAGGGATCTGGTTGTATGACATTTAGTGTTTGCTTAGGCTTTTGTGTATGGGAAAGAAGTTGTGATTAACGATTATGGATATGTGGGACTCCTAGATCGTGTGTTTTGTGACTTGGCTTAATTTGTAGTTCTATGTAAATCGGCATCTAAGTATGTGATACGCTAGCTAACATAGCCTACAGTGGTTGTAGAGATGGGAATACGTGCGAGTGGGATAGGGTGTAGCTGAGGAATTTCCCAAGGGTCGTTTTGTTTTCAGGGATGCTTGACGCATTGTCTGCAAGCCTACAGGTGAATTTGGCGACCGTGTGCGTAGTGTGTAGTGTCTTGGCCGACCGATGGTGATGGGTTTTGCGGAATCGCTGAGTTTTTGTGGTAAGTCGATGATAATTGTACTTATGTATTGATTGAAATAGGTTTCCTGTGTTCACGATGGTGATCAGTCGTATTTGTTATCAGGAGGTTTTGGTCAGTGTTCGTGGATATTGGTGCGGAAATTCCAGGTTAGTTAGTTAGTTAGACGGTAAACTCTATTACTGAGTCAGTTCCTAATATTATTGTTGAGTATTTTCATGTTTCCCAGTAATGGTTATATGATGAGTGTATGACACCTCTTATGAATTGTTGATTCGTCTTTCACACTGATCACTATTTTATGCAGTGATTTTTTCTGTTAGTTTCAGATATTCGTGCCGGTTCGTTGGTAAGTGTATACATTTGAACTCCTCCTGATGATGAACTAATTGCGTGTCATATGAATTAAAATTGATCGTATTATTAGTCTGATAAAAGTCCGCTTATATATTTATTGTTCTGTTCAGAATGCATAGAATTATTGTTAAAGTATATTGAGTTTTAATTTGTATTGTTTCCTATTTCAATTGCGACAGGTTATTTCGAATTGGTTGTTTTCAGCATTCGATTGGCGAATGTTGATGGATGTGGTTTTCCATTTGGTGGTTTGTAAACTGGGATGTGTCCTACGAGTTCATAGTGCCACTCCATTCTGGCTGTCTGTAAAGAGTGTGATAAGAAGAGAATTGTAAGAATGTAAAAGGCAATATGTAATACATTTTTACAAGAAACTAAGTCAGTTCTGAATTGTCTTTACTGACTGTGGGGTTAGTTACAGGGGTTCGTGTCTTCAGACACTCGCATAAATTTGTGAATAAATAGATGTGAATTCAGTTAGTACTGATTGGAACGTAGTGTTTATTCGAAGTGTTGGGGAATTTAGGCGAGAAAGACACACGGATGAGTTTGTGGTCGAGATGTATGACTGAGGAGATAGAGAGACTCAGTGAATTTGGTATGGCTTCCGTCAGGTGTTTGAAATGTTACATGTACAATGTCAACAGTTTTACTGTAGATTGGTTGGGGTTCTAGGCGTAGGTTTTTGCTTTACGTGACCAAGATGTGTATTAATACGTTTTCTCTTATGTGATTTGATCTGCTCTATTGGACTTGTGGGGGTATGGATATCTGTTAGTTTTTACTGCTGCTAAAATGCTTATAGTTGGATACTAGCTGACGAACATCTGTCACTTGATGGAAGTCTCCTGGGAATTATGCAGTTTGCTTAGGGAGGTGATAACATAAGTGGATGTTTTGTTGAGACGAGGGATAGTTGGAGTGTTTGATTCCATAATAACCAAGAGACTCGTCGATGGATTTTTCTTGGGTAGAGAAACACCTTAGTTTGTGCGATGTATGAGTTTGTGTATTTAGTGTTCCAACAGAGCATGAAGAACACGGTTTGTAGAGTAGAATGAATTCATTCTATTCAACGGCTTCTCATCAGCTGCATACAAATTAGAATTACAATTCTCAATGTAATTATCAACAATTGTTTAGCATACTTTATTTTGTAAAGTTTAGATAAATGTCCGAAACGTAACCGAAATCATAATAGTACGAAGAATAGGTATACAAAATACCAAGTATTTTGTTATATCATTCCATGATAGATCAACACCCTTCCGACGTCACCTCAAATCGCATCTATGAATTTATATTTACTTGCGGTAGCATGTATACAGGAATGATAGATAGAAGGGTGTGTATTAGGTTTCTGAACACATTCCTAGGATCGTACGACTGAAAGGGAGTAAAGTGTTTACAAGTGCTATTGTCAGACACCTTTTGGACAGTGGACACGAGGTGAATGTAAGTAATGCATTCAAAATAATTAACAGACAACAAACACCAAGGTTATTGCGTTTGGCGGAGGTGATCGACATCAAACGTTTCCGACCTGACCTATGTATACAGAAGGGAAGTGTGACTAACCTTCATTTGACATGATGGTCGGATGTTTATCTAATGACGTTTATTAGTTTTGATTTTTAAATTTTCCTTCCAACTCTGTCCCCAACTTCCTTAGCTTTATTATTCTTGTTGGTGTCCACATATTTGTTTTCTTTTATCATGTTGAGTGATTACGCGACCAATTATTAATTTCATTACCTTTACATAGCCTCTTTTACCTTGGTTATGATTACTGGTAATTATAATGCCTACCTTACTCTGAATTATTACAGTCCAACATGTAAATACACATCGATCTTAACTATGTTTATTCATAAATTTTGTATCCGTATTCTTCTTACTATTATGATTTCGGTTACGTTTCGAATATTTGTCTAAACTTCACAAACTAAAGTATTATAAACAAATGTTAATAATTACATTGAGAATTGTAATTCTAATTTGTATGCAGCTGACGAAAAGCCGTTGAATAGAATGAATTCATTTTATCCTGCAAAGCTTGTTGTTCTTGCTCTGTTTAATTGTATCAAGGGATCTGGTTGTATGACATTTAGTGTTTGCTTAGGCTTTTGTGTATGGGAAAGAAGTTGTGATTAACGATTATGGATATGTGGGACTCCTAGATCGTGTGTTTTGTGACTTGGCTTAATTTGTAGTTCTATGTAAATCGGCATCTAAGTATGTGATACGCTAGCTAACATAGCCTACAGTGGTTGTAGAGATGGGAATACGTGCGAGTGGGATAGGGTGTAGCTGAGGAATTTCCCAGGGTCGTTTTGTTTTCAGGGATGCTTGACGCATTGTCTGCAAGCCTACAGGTGAATTTGGCGACCGTGTGCGTAGTGTGTAGTGTCTTGGCCGACCGATGGTGATGGGTTTTTGCGGAATCGCTGAGTTTTTGTGGTAAGTCGATGATAATTGTACTTATGTATTGATTGAAATAGGTTTCCTGTGTTCACGATGGTGATCAGTCGTATTTGTTATCAGGAGGTTTTGGTCAGTGTTCGTGGATATTGGTGCGGAAATTCCAGGTTAGTTAGTTAGTTAGTTAGTTAGACGGTAAACTCTATTACTGAGTCAGTTCCTAATATTATTGTTGAGTATTTTCATGTTTCCCAGTAATGGTTATATGATGAGTGTATGACACCTCTTATGAATTGTTGATTCGTCTTTCACACTGATCACTATTTTATGCAGTGATTTTTTCTGTTAGTTTCAGATATTCGTGCCGGTTCGTTGGTAAGTGTATACATTTGAACTCCTCCTGATGATGAACTAATTGCGTGTCATATGAATTAAAATTGATCGTATTATTAGTCTGATAAAAGTCCGCTTATATATTTATTGTTCTGTTCAGAATGCATAGAATTATTGTTAAAGTATATTGAGTTTTAATTTGTATTGTTTCCTATTTCAATTGCGACAGGTTATTTCGAATTGGTTGTTTTCAGCATTCGATTGGCGAATGTTGATGGATGTGGTTTTCCATTTGGTGGTTTGTAAACTGGGATGTGTCCTACGAGTTCATAGTGCCACTCCATTCTGGCTGTCTGTAAAGAGTGTGATAAGAAGAGAATTGTAAGAATGTAAAAGGCAATATGTAATACATTTTTACAAGAAACTAAGTCAGTTCTGAATTGTCTTTACTGACTGTGGGGTTAGTTACAGGGGTTCGTGTCTTCAGACACTCGCATAAATTTGTGAATAAATAGATGTGAATTCAGTTAGTACTGATTGGAACGTAGTGTTTATTCGAAGTGTTGGGGAATTTAGGCGAGAAAGACACACGGATGAGTTTGTGGTCGAGATGTATGACTGAGGAGATAGAGAGACTCAGTGAATTTGGTATGGCTTCCGTCAGGTGTTTGAAATGTTACATGTACAATGTCAACAGTTTTACTGTAGATTGGTTGGGGTTCTAGGCGTAGGTTTTTGCTTTACGTGACCAAGATGTGTATTAATACGTTTTCTCTTATGTGATTTGATCTGCTCTATTGGACTTGTGGGGGTATGGATATCTGTTAGTTTTTACTGCTGCTAAAATGCTTATAGTTGGATACTAGCTGACGAACATCTGTCACTTGATGGAAGTCTCCTGGGAATTATGCAGTTTGCTTAGGGAGGTGATAACATAAGTGGATGTTTTGTTGAGACGAGGGATAGTTGGAGTGTTTGATTCCATAATAACCAAGAGACTCGTCGATGGATTTTTCTTGGGTAGAGAAACACCTTAGTTTGTGCGATGTATGAGTTTGTGTATTTAGTGTTCCAACAGAGCATGAAGAACACGGTTTGTAGAGTAGAATGAATTCATTCTATTCAACGGCTTCTCATCAGCTGCATACAAATTAGAATTACAATTCTCAATGTAATTATCAACAATTGTTTAGCATACTTTATTTTGTAAAGTTTAGATAAATGTCCGAAACGTAACCGAAATCATAATAGTACGAAGAATAGGTATACAAAATACCAAGTATTTTGTTATATCATTCCATGATAGATCAACACCCTTCCGACGTCACCTCAAATCGCATCTATGAATTTATATTTACTTGCGGTAGCATGTATACAGGAATGATAGATAGAAGGGTGTGTATTAGGTTTCTGAACACATTCCTAGGATCGTACGACTGAAAGGGAGTAAAGTGTTTACAAGTGCTATTGTCAGACACCTTTTGGACAGTGGACACGAGGTGAATGTAAGTAATGCATTCAAAATAATTAACAGACAACAAACACCAAGGTTATTGCGTTTGGCGGAGGTGATCGACATCAAACGTTTCCGACCTGACCTATGTATACAGAAGGGAAGTGTGACTAACCTTCATTTGACATGATGGTCGGATGTTTATCTAATGACGTTTATTAGTTTTGATTTTTAAATTTTCCTTCCAACTCTGTCCCCAACTTCCTTAGCTTTATTATTCTTGTTGGTGTCCACATATTTGTTTTCTTTTATCATGTTGAGTGATTACGCGACCAATTATTAATTTCATTACCTTTACATAGCCTCTTTTACCTTGGTTATGATTACTGGTAATTATAATGCCTACCTTACTCTGAATTATTACAGTCCAACATGTAAATACACATCGATCTTAACTATGTTTATTCATAAATTTTGTATCCGTATTCTTCTTACTATTATGATTTCGGTTACGTTTCGAATATTTGTCTAAACTTCACAAACTAAAGTATTATAAACAAATGTTAATAATTACATTGAGAATTGTAATTCTAATTTGTATGCAGCTGACGAAAAGCCGTTGAATAGAATGAATTCATTTTATCCTGCAAAGCTTGTTGTTCTTGCTCTGTTTAATTGTATCAAGGGATCTGGTTGTATGACATTTAGTGTTTGCTTAGGCTTTTGTGTATGGGAAAGAAGTTGTGATTAACGATTATGGATATGTGGGACTCCTAGATCGTGTGTTTTGTGACTTGGCTTAATTTGTAGTTCTATGTAAATCGGCATCTAAGTATGTGATACGCTAGCTAACATAGCCTACAGTGGTTGTAGAGATGGGAATACGTGCGAGTGGGATAGGGTGTAGCTGAGGAATTTCCCAAGGGTCGTTTTGTTTTCAGGGATGCTTGACGCATTGTCTGCAAGCCTACAGGTGAATTTGGCGACCGTGTGCGTAGTGTGTAGTGTCTTGGCCGACCGATGGTGATGGGTTTTTGCGGAATCGCTGAGTTTTTGTGGTAAGTCGATGATAATTGTACTTATGTATTGATTGAAATAGGTTTCCTGTGTTCACGATGGTGATCAGTCGTATTTGTTATCAGGAGGTTTTGGTCAGTGTTCGTGGATATTGGTGCGGAAATTCCAGGTTAGTTAGTTAGTTAGACGGTAAACTCTATTACTGAGTCAGTTCCTAATATTATTGTTGAGTATTTTCATGTTTCCCAGTAATGGTTATATGATGAGTGTATGACACCTCTTATGAATTGTTGATTCGTCTTTCACACTGATCACTATTTTATGCAGTGATTTTTTCTGTTAGTTTCAGATATTCGTGCCGGTTCGTTGGTAAGTGTATACATTTGAACTCCTCCTGATGATGAACTAATTGCGTGTCATATGAATTAAAATTGATCGTATTATTAGTCTGATAAAAGTCCGCTTATATATTTATTGTTCTGTTCAGAATGCATAGAATTATTGTTAAAGTATATTGAGTTTTAATTTGTATTGTTTCCTATTTCAATTGCGACAGGTTATTTCGAATTGGTTGTTTTCAGCATTCGATTGGCGAATGTTGATGGATGTGGTTTTCCATTTGGTGGTTTGTAAACTGGGATGTGTCCTACGAGTTCATAGTGCCACTCCATTCTGGCTGTCTGTAAAGAGTGTGATAAGAAGAGAATTGTAAGAATGTAAAAGGCAATATGTAATACATTTTTACAAGAAACTAAGTCAGTTCTGAATTGTCTTTACTGACTGTGGGGTTAGTTACAGGAGTTCGTGTCTTCAGACACTCGCATAAATTTGTGAATAAATAGATGTGAATTCAGTTAGTACTGATTGGAACGTAGTGTTTATTCGAAGTGTTGGGGAATTTAGGCGAGAAAGACACACGGATGAGTTTGTGGTCGAGATGTATGACTGAGGAGATAGAGAGACTCAGTGAATTTGGTATGGCTTCCGTCAGGTGTTTGAAATGTTACATGTACAATGTCAACAGTTTTACTGTAGATTGGTTGGGGTTCTAGGCGTAGGTTTTTGCTTTACGTGACCAAGATGTGTATTAATACGTTTTCTCTTATGTGATTTGATCTGCTCTATTGGACTTGTGGGGGTATGGATATCTGTTAGTTTTTACTGCTGCTAAAATGCTTATAGTTGGATACTAGCTGACGAACATCTGTCACTTGATGGAAGTCTCCTGGGAATTATGCAGTTTGCTTAGGGAGGTGATAACATAAGTGGATGTTTTGTTGAGACGAGGGATAGTTGGAGTGTTTGATTCCATAATAACCAAGAGACTCGTCGATGGATTTTTCTTGGGTAGAGAAACACCTTAGTTTGTGCGATGTATGAGTTTGTGTATTTAGTGTTCCAACAGAGCATGAAGAACACGGTTTGTAGAGTAGAATGAATTCATTCTATTCAACGGCTTCTCATCAGCTGCATACAAATTAGAATTACAATTCTCAATGTAATTATCAACAATTGTTTAGCATACTTTATTTTGTAAAGTTTAGATAAATGTCCGAAACGTAACCGAAATCATAATAGTACGAAGAATAGGTATACAAAATACCAAGTATTTTGTTATATCATTCCATGATAGATCAACACCCTTCCGACGTCACCTCAAATCGCATCTATGAATTTATATTTACTTGCGGTAGCATGTATACAGGAATGATAGATAGAAGGGTGTGTATTAGGTTTCTGAACACATTCCTAGGATCGTACGACTGAAAGGGAGTAAAGTGTTTACAAGTGCTATTGTCAGACACCTTTTGGACAGTGGACACGAGGTGAATGTAAGTAATGCATTCAAAATAATTAACAGACAACAAACACCAAGGTTATTGCGTTTGGCGGAGGTGATCGACATCAAACGTTTCCGACCTGACCTATGTATACAGAAGGGAAGTGTGACTAACCTTCATTTGACATGATGGTCGGATGTTTATCTAATGACGTTTATTAGTTTTGATTTTTAAATTTTCCTTCCAACTCTGTCCCCAACTTCCTTAGCTTTATTATTCTTGTTGGTGTCCACATATTTGTTTTCTTTTATCATGTTGAGTGATTACGCGACCAATTATTAATTTCATTACCTTTACATAGCCTCTTTTACCTTGGTTATGATTACTGGTAATTATAATGCCTACCTTACTCTGAATTATTACAGTCCAACATGTAAATACACATCGATCTTAACTATGTTTATTCATAAATTTTGTATCCGTATTCTTCTTACTATTATGATTTCGGTTACGTTTCGAATATTTGTCTAAACTTCACAAACTAAAGTATTATAAACAAATGTTAATAATTACATTGAGAATTGTAATTCTAATTTGTATGCAGCTGACGAAAAGCCGTTGAATAGAATGAATTCATTTTATCCTGCAAAGCTTGTTGTTCTTGCTCTGTTTAATTGTATCAAGGGATCTGGTTGTATGACATTTAGTGTTTGCTTAGGCTTTTGTGTATGGGAAAGAAGTTGTGATTAACGATTATGGATATGTGGGACTCCTAGATCGTGTGTTTTGTGACTTGGCTTAATTTGTAGTTCTATGTAAATCGGCATCTAAGTATGTGATACGCTAGCTAACATAGCCTACAGTGGTTGTAGAGATGGGAATACGTGCGAGTGGGATAGGGTGTAGCTGAGGAATTTCCCAAGGGTCGTTTTGTTTTCAGGGATGCTTGACGCATTGTCTGCAAGCCTACAGGTGAATTTGGCGACCGTGTGCGTAGTGTGTAGTGTCTTGGCCGACCGATGGTGATGGGTTTTTGCGGAATCGCTGAGTTTTTGTGGTAAGTCGATGATAATTGTACTTATGTATTGATTGAAATAGGTTTCCTGTGTTCACGATGGTGATCAGTCGTATTTGTTATCAGGAGGTTTTGGTCAGTGTTCGTGGATATTGGTGCGGAAATTCCAGGTTAGTTAGTTAGTTAGTTAGTTAGACGGTAAACTCTATTACTGAGTCAGTTCCTAATATTATTGTTGAGTATTTTCATGTTTCCCAGTAATGGTTATATGATGAGTGTATGACACCTCTTATGAATTGTTGATTCGTCTTTCACACTGATCACTATTTTATGCAGTGATTTTTTCTGTTAGTTTCAGATATTCGTGCCGGTTCGTTGGTAAGTGTATACATTTGAACTCCTCCTGATGATGAACTAATTGCGTGTCATATGAATTAAAATTGATCGTATTATTAGTCTGATAAAAGTCCGCTTATATATTTATTGTTCTGTTCAGAATGCATAGAATTATTGTTAAAGTATATTGAGTTTTAATTTGTATTGTTTCCTATTTCAATTGCGACAGGTTATTTCGAATTGGTTGTTTTCAGCATTCGATTGGCGAATGTTGATGGATGTGGTTTTCCATTTGGTGGTTTGTAAACTGGGATGTGTCCTACGAGTTCATAGTGCCACTCCATTCTGGCTGTCTGTAAAGAGTGTGATAAGAAGAGAATTGTAAGAATGTAAAAGGCAATATGTAATACATTTTTACAAGAAACTAAGTCAGTTCTGAATTGTCTTTACTGACTGTGGGGTTAGTTACAGGGGTTCGTGTCTTCAGACACTCGCATAAATTTGTGAATAAATAGATGTGAATTCAGTTAGTACTGATTGGAACGTAGTGTTTATTCGAAGTGTTGGGGAATTTAGGCGAGAAAGACACACGGATGAGTTTGTGGTCGAGATGTATGACTGAGGAGATAGAGAGACTCAGTGAATTTGGTATGGCTTCCGTCAGGTGTTTGAAATGTTACATGTACAATGTCAACAGTTTTACTGTAGATTGGTTGGGGTTCTAGGCGTAGGTTTTTGCTTTACGTGACCAAGATGTGTATTAATACGTTTTCTCTTATGTGATTTGATCTGCTCTATTGGACTTGTGGGGGTATGGATATCTGTTAGTTTTTACTGCTGCTAAAATGCTTATAGTTGGATACTAGCTGACGAACATCTGTCACTTGATGGAAGTCTCCTGGGAATTATGCAGTTTGCTTAGGGAGGTGATAACATAAGTGGATGTTTTGTTGAGACGAGGGATAGTTGGAGTGTTTGATTCCATAATAACCAAGAGACTCGTCGATGGATTTTTCTTGGGTAGAGAAACACCTTAGTTTGTGCGATGTATGAGTTTGTGTATTTAGTGTTCCAACAGAGCATGAAGAACACGGTTTGTAGAGTAGAATGAATTCATTCTATTCAACGGCTTCTCATCAGCTGCATACAAATTAGAATTACAATTCTCAATGTAATTATCAACAATTGTTTAGCATACTTTATTTTGTAAAGTTTAGATAAATGTCCGAAACGTAACCGAAATCATAATAGTACGAAGAATAGGTATACAAAATACCAAGTATTTTGTTATATCATTCCATGATAGATCAACACCCTTCCGACGTCACCTCAAATCGCATCTATGAATTTATATTTACTTGCGGTAGCATGTATACAGGAATGATAGATAGAAGGGTGTGTATTAGGTTTCTGAACACATTCCTAGGATCGTACGACTGAAAGGGAGTAAAGTGTTTACAAGTGCTATTGTCAGACACCTTTTGGACAGTGGACACGAGGTGAATGTAAGTAATGCATTCAAAATAATTAACAGACAACAAACACCAAGGTTATTGCGTTTGGCGGAGGTGATCGACATCAAACGTTTCCGACCTGACCTATGTATACAGAAGGGAAGTGTGACTAACCTTCATTTGACATGATGGTCGGATGTTTATCTAATGACGTTTATTAGTTTTGATTTTTAAATTTTCCTTCCAACTCTGTCCCCAACTTCCTTAGCTTTATTATTCTTGTTGGTGTCCACATATTTGTTTTCTTTTATCATGTTGAGTGATTACGCGACCAATTATTAATTTCATTACCTTTACATAGCCTCTTTTACCTTGGTTATGATTACTGGTAATTATAATGCCTACCTTACTCTGAATTATTACAGTCCAACATGTAAATACACATCGATCTTAACTATGTTTATTCATAAATTTTGTATCCGTATTCTTCTTACTATTATGATTTCGGTTACGTTTCGAATATTTGTCTAAACTTCACAAACTAAAGTATTATAAACAAATGTTAATAATTACATTGAGAATTGTAATTCTAATTTGTATGCAGCTGACGAAAAGCCGTTGAATAGAATGAATTCATTTTATCCTGCAAAGCTTGTTGTTCTTGCTCTGTTTAATTGTATCAAGGGATCTGGTTGTATGACATTTAGTGTTTGCTTAGGCTTTTGTGTATGGGAAAGAAGTTGTGATTGACGATTATGGATATGTGGGACTCCTAGATCGTGTGTTTTGTGACTTGGCTTAATTTGTAGTTCTATGTAAATCGGCATCTAAGTATGTGATACGCTAGCTAACATAGCCTACAGTGGTTGTAGAGATGGGAATACGTGCGAGTGGGATAGGGTGTAGCTGAGGAATTTCCCAAGGGTCGTTTTGTTTTCAGGGATGCTTGACGCATTGTCTGCAAGCCTACAGGTGAATTTGGCGACCGTGTGCGTAGTGTGTAGTGTCTTGGCCGACCGATGGTGATGGGTTTTTGCGGAATCGCTGAGTTTTTGTGGTAAGTCGATGATAATTGTACTTATGTATTGATTGAAATAGGTTTCCTGTGTTCACGATGGTGATCAGTCGTATTTGTTATCAGGAGGTTTTGGTCAGTGTTCGTGGATATTGGTGCGGAAATTCCAGGTTAGTTAGTTAGTTAGTTAGTTAGACGGTAAACTCTATTACTGAGTCAGTTCCTAATATTATTGTTGAGTATTTTCATGTTTCCCAGTAATGGTTATATGATGAGTGTATGACACCTCTTATGAATTGTTGATTCGTCTTTCACACTGATCACTATTTTATGCAGTGATTTTTTCTGTTAGTTTCAGATATTCGTGCCGGTTCGTTGGTAAGTGTATACATTTGAACTCCTCCTGATGATGAACTAATTGCGTGTCATATGAATTAAAATTGATCGTATTATTAGTCTGATAAAAGTCCGCTTATATATTTATTGTTCTGTTCAGAATGCATAGAATTATTGTTAAAGTATATTGAGTTTTAATTTGTATTGTTTCCTATTTCAATTGCGACAGGTTATTTCGAATTGGTTGTTTTCAGCATTCGATTGGCGAATGTTGATGGATGTGGTTTTCCATTTGGTGGTTTGTAAACTGGGATGTGTCCTACGAGTTCATAGTGCCACTCCATTCTGGCTGTCTGTAAAGAGTGTGATAAGAAGAGAATTGTAAGAATGTAAAAGGCAATATGTAATACATTTTTACAAGAAACTAAGTCAGTTCTGAATTGTCTTTACTGACTGTGGGGTTAGTTACAGGGGTTCGTGTCTTCAGACACTCGCATAAATTTGTGAATAAATAGATGTGAATTCAGTTAGTACTGATTGGAACGTAGTGTTTATTCGAAGTGTTGGGGAATTTAGGCGAGAAAGACACACGGATGAGTTTGTGGTCGAGATGTATGACTGAGGAGATAGAGAGACTCAGTGAATTTGGTATGGCTTCCGTCAGGTGTTTGAAATGTTACATGTACAATGTCAACAGTTTTACTGTAGATTGGTTGGGGTTCTAGGCGTAGGTTTTTGCTTTACGTGACCAAGATGTGTATTAATACGTTTTCTCTTATGTGATTTGATCTGCTCTATTGGACTTGTGGGGGTATGGATATCTGTTAGTTTTTACTGCTGCTAAAATGCTTATAGTTGGATACTAGCTGACGAACATCTGTCACTTGATGGAAGTCTCCTGGGAATTATGCAGTTTGCTTAGGGAGGTGATAACATAAGTGGATGTTTTGTTGAGACGAGGGATAGTTGGAGTGTTTGATTCCATAATAACCAAGAGACTCGTCGATGGATTTTTCTTGGGTAGAGAAACACCTTAGTTTGTGCGATGTATGAGTTTGTGTATTTAGTGTTCCAACAGAGCATGAAGAACACGGTTTGTAGAGTAGAATGAATTCATTCTATTCAACGGCTTCTCATCAGCTGCATACAAATTAGAATTACAATTCTCAATGTAATTATCAACAATTGTTTAGCATACTTTATTTTGTAAAGTTTAGATAAATGTCCGAAACGTAACCGAAATCATAATAGTACGAAGAATAGGTATACAAAATACCAAGTATTTTGTTATATCATTCCATGATAGATCAACACCCTTCCGACGTCACCTCAAATCGCATCTATGAATTTATATTTACTTGCGGTAGCATGTATACAGGAATGATAGATAGAAGGGTGTGTATTAGGTTTCTGAACACATTCCTAGGATCGTACGACTGAAAGGGAGTAAAGTGTTTACAAGTGCTATTGTCAGACACCTTTTGGACAGTGGACACGAGGTGAATGTAAGTAATGCATTCAAAATAATTAACAGACAACAAACACCAAGGTTATTGCGTTTGGCGGAGGTGATCGACATCAAACGTTTCCGACCTGACCTATGTATACAGAAGGGAAGTGTGACTAACCTTCATTTGACATGATGGTCGGATGTTTATCTAATGACGTTTATTAGTTTTGATTTTTAAATTTTCCTTCCAACTCTGTCCCCAACTTCCTTAGCTTTATTATTCTTGTTGGTGTCCACATATTTGTTTTCTTTTATCATGTTGAGTGATTACGCGACCAATTATTAATTTCATTACCTTTACATAGCCTCTTTTACCTTGGTTATGATTACTGGTAATTATAATGCCTACCTTACTCTGAATTATTACAGTCCAACATGTAAATACACATCGATCTTAACTATGTTTATTCATAAATTTTGTATCCGTATTCTTCTTACTATTATGATTTCGGTTACGTTTCGAATATTTGTCTAAACTTCACAAACTAAAGTATTATAAACAAATGTTAATAATTACATTGAGAATTGTAATTCTAATTTGTATGCAGCTGACGAAAAGCCGTTGAATAGAATGAATTCATTTTATCCTGCAAAGCTTGTTGTTCTTGCTCTGTTTAATTGTATCAAGGGATCTGGTTGTATGACATTTAGTGTTTGCTTAGGCTTTTGTGTATGGGAAAGAAGTTGTGATTAACGATTATGGATATGTGGGACTCCTAGATCGTGTGTTTTGTGACTTGGCTTAATTTGTAGTTCTATGTAAATCGGCATCTAAGTATGTGATACGCTAGCTAACATAGCCTACAGTGGTTGTAGAGATGGGAATACGTGCGAGTGGGATAGGGTGTAGCTGAGGAATTTCCCAAGGGTCGTTTTGTTTTCAGGGATGCTTGACGCATTGTCTGCAAGCCTACAGGTGAATTTGGCGACCGTGTGCGTAGTGTGTAGTGTCTTGGCCGACCGATGGTGATGGGTTTTTTGCGGAATCGCTGAGTTTTTGTGGTAAGTCGATGATAATTGTACTTATGTATTGATTGAAATAGGTTTCCTGTGTTCACGATGGTGATCAGTCGTATTTGTTATCAGGAGGTTTTGGTCAGTGTTCGTGGATATTGGTGCGGAAATTCCAGGTTAGTTAGTTAGTTAGTTAGTTAGACGGTAAACTCTATTACTGAGTCAGTTCCTAATATTATTGTTGAGTATTTTCATGTTTCCCAGTAATGGTTATATGATGAGTGTATGACACCTCTTATGAATTGTTGATTCGTCTTTCACACTGATCACTATTTTATGCAGTGATTTTTTCTGTTAGTTTCAGATATTCGTGCCGGTTCGTTGGTAAGTGTATACATTTGAACTCCTCCTGATGATGAACTAATTGCGTGTCATATGAATTAAAATTGATCGTATTATTAGTCTGATAAAAGTCCGCTTATATATTTATTGTTCTGTTCAGAATGCATAGAATTATTGTTAAAGTATATTGAGTTTTAATTTGTATTGTTTCCTATTTCAATTGCGACAGGTTATTTCGAATTGGTTGTTTTCAGCATTCGATTGGCGAATGTTGATATATGTTTTTGTTTATTGTGTTGTTTGAATGGTTGTTTGTTTTGCTGTTTTTTATGTCCTGTGATATTAATATTTTTTGAAATCGACTGAATATGAAATTTTTCTTGTTTGAATTTTCCAGTTTTTCGTCCATGTTAGATCTATGGTAGTCAATTTTTTTGTCGATTTTTGCGAACAATGAATTGTGAAACTTACTACTGACATTTTTATATGACGTATTAGCTGTGGGGTTCTGAGTTTTTTCGATGAGCTTTTATAATTTATTTTTTGAAATTCATTCGGTTTTTCCACCTCTTGTGTTCTCGTTCACTTCACTACTATTGTGTATTGCCACTCTCTTCTGGTTGTTTTAAAAGTATAATGTATTGTTTTGTTTATTTCAAAGCTTGTTAGTTTTTGTTAATAATTCGTATTACTTTCTGTCGTCTTTGATTTTGTTGATCATTTTGCTTATAAGTGCTTTTCCGTAATTTGTTTACTGTATTATTTTGTTTCGGTATGACTTCCTACTTCTTCAGTTTTTATGTTTTCTTTTTAAAATATATATTTTTTGTGTTTGTTTTATGTTGATTATTTTAGTTGTCTCGTTTATTTACTCGATGTTCTCATTTATGTTATATCACGTTTGTCGTTTTTCGAGAGTTTCAGTTCCTCGTTTATTATATATTTTTTTGCATTTGAGCTACTCGTGTCCTTGTTTTTTATATTCAACATTTCATAGTTTGTACCTTTTAATTCTTATGGATATCTATAATGTTTGGGTTAAATTGTTGTTTTAAAATTTTAACGTTCTAAACAGTACCTTAACGTTTTTATCTTACTGGGGTATTTTTGTTAATTATCTGCTTTAATTATTAGTTGCTAAATATTTTATTCATGAAAATTAACTTACCTGTATTATTAATTGAGCAATTATTGGTTTTCCATATGAATTCGGTGTGAATGTTATAATCAATGGTGAATTTGTTATATTGGCTTCATTATCTTTATTCATTGGTGGCAAAATTCCTTCTTTAGGTTCAATCGTGTATTCTGTTTGATTTTTAGGGTATAAGCTTGCGATGAATTTTAATGGTTCACTAAAATTTGTAAAGTAATGATTAGAAATTATACGGACATAGCACTTAATAGTTAAATTGTGTTTGAAATATATTTGTATTAAACCAGTTTATAAAAAGATTTATAAGTGTACGTTTAGTACATTATTACTGTTTTTATTGATAAAAACATGAAAGGTTAGCTCTGAGCCAACGTACATCGTGTACTATCAATGTACTCCATCTATCAAACCAAAATGTTTCAGTTCACAACTTTATAGATAGTCGTCGTTGTCCTCGAAAGTCTGTTCACATCTGGCAATGTAGTTCGACACTGTTGTGGTCTTGAAACGTAGGTAGTGTAGATATCTTCTATAGGTTTCGTTCCAATAACATTCAAACAGTAAATTAGCTACTGACCCCTGGGATGGGAAAATCAAAAATGAATATGATCCCGAGACGTATGAAAAATAGTTGTATTGGACTGACAACTTGGTTTTTTCTTACATTAAAAGTTTAGTTTTATGTATATATAAGCGTAGATTCCAGTTATAACCCAGGAAAGGTCTAAATTTCTATAAGAAATTAGTTAACAAACATTCAACAATTATTTCCGTGTAACAAGTAAGCTAATCCAGAATATTATTCTACCACATAAGGTTTCTAAGTGATTTCTAAATAGTTTCCATTTATCAGCGAATATTGAAAAACATTCCCTCACGAATAAATTCTAGTTTAATATAATCTGTCAAATAATTTGTTGATTGTATGAGTCTGCATTATTTTTATATTCTAGTTAGCGAAAGCTGCTAATTATAAAGTTATTTCCTATTATAAAACTAATCCCTCTTATTACTAATATTATCCTTATAAGTAGGATCTTATCATAATAATTGTTTCGAATATGTATTCTTCACAGTAGCAATTGCATTTTTTAGCGAGTTAGTTTTCTACGGGATGGGGTCACTAACCCCGTGTCCAACCCTCCTCGTTTATCCGGGTTTGGGGCCGGCAGTGGTCTCAGAGGAGCTCCAGGCGGTCTATGCTCCATTGGGAGTGACAGGCGTAAGTAAGTACCGTAGCAATAAGCTAAATATTATCACAATAAATGTGTATGTTGTTATGGCTTTGAATAAAATATGATATATTCATTATTTTACTAGTTAAACTGAATTACTGATGGCATTAAAAAAATTGTTTGGATTACTTACTCGGTTTGACTAGTTAAATGCAACTGAACTTTAACTGGACGACCAATACCTCTATGAGGAATATAAATTACATCATCAATTGGAGGATCTTTTGCTTTAAAAATTAGTCCAAATTTCCAAATCGCTCCTAGAGACGTTTTTATCATTAAATCTGCGCTGCACCTAAAGTTTTCGAGGAAACGATGTTATTGCAAGAGAATTTACTTTCTTTTAAAGAATAGATGTTGTTGGTATTACTGAAAATAAGAAAACCTAATTCATAATAGTTTAAAAGGGCAAGTGAATAATAACTAATCTTATTTTAAAATAGTCAATAGATTCAGTTCACTTGTGATTCAAGGTTGAAATAATTAAGTAAAAAGTAATTTGTCAGTTATTTCATTCAGCAGTCTAACTAAATATCACTCCATAATTTTGGCTATTAAATAATATGTATATGCATTCTAAAAATAATTACAGCCTTCATGCCACCTTACAGGCACGGTCAGCTTGATATAGATAGTAATATTAAGTGTGATATTAGATTGTTTAATGTTGTAATTAAAAAGTTCGTTTAGGTAGCACTTTTTTAACACGTATTTCAGTAATGAGAAGCGTCAGCCGCGGACTTCTAATTCTTTTTAAGTGGTCATCTTGTTGATATGTCAACGTTACATTCAGTCATTTCTTGCGCCATATAGAATTGATTATAATAATCTACAAATAGAGAAAATGCAATGGAAGCGGAGAGCACGGAACAACAAAAACAATAATTACCACAATAGGTCATTCAAGTTATTTTGTAATATACTGTTCGTGTTAGATATTCAAATTTGTTAGGGTTACCAGAGTCGGTGTAAAGTAACAACAGATAAGAAAGTTTACTTTTTTGGTTCAGTGATAAAAACGTTTGAACATTTAAAGTCCTTGTAACTTGTGAAGCAAGACATACTCAATGGTCTAAAAACATTTAGAGCATTTGTAGAGATGTTTTTTGTTTTAGTACTACAGTTGCTGTTATTTTCCAAATCTGCTACTTCACGCTTATTTCCTCTGTTGATGTATTAGTGTGAGAAAGTCATTAAATTATTTAAAACTGGCTAATTGAAATGATCGTCTAAAGATCCCCGTCATATTAAAAGACTAATATTTGAACGAAGAATATTCTTTTTGATAAATTCTCTTCAGGTTCTACAATTATATATCCAAATTATTAATCTGAAAAATGGCCAAGTTAAGGGTAAAGTACATCGTTTAGAGCATGTGAATTTAGGATTGTGATAAACAAAATACAATAAAATTGTTAATGTTAATATGACTCATATAAAATGTTAACTTGAATCTGCGTATATGTTAAATGAAATTTTAAGATCCATGATCAGAATAAATATGGGTCAAATAGGGTGAGAGAGAAATAATAGTGCAATTACAATTCGATCAAATAAGTAAGACGTAATACGGAGGGATGAATGCGAAGTGAATGAATCATGTATAGGGAGATTAATGATGTTTAACCAATAATACGAATAATAATACGAAGATTTATGAATAAAGATAACAGGGACAATTACAATTGACTACGAAAGGTCATAGTCAAATTGGGTCATTCAATAGTTAAGATTACGATTGATTAATTGGCCTTGATGTTGGCCAGGGGAGGAGGAGTGGCTGAACATATTTCTTCTGTACGCATAGCTCCGGTTTCTTCATTCGGATGGCTACTGCTTCAGCCGTTTGAAGGACTTTCAGTCTGACCAGTTTTGGCAAAAAATTACCTTATAAATAATTGAAAAAGATTGGTTTATACTGGCACTATGACCGGTTTGTACTAAATGGGCCAATATTGAGCTGTTCACCTTCTTCATCAAACCTTTGTTTAACCACGCTGGAAGGTGTTCACGAGCACGAAAATGTAAATTTCTAGAACTTCGACCAATATAACTCGCTCCACAGGAGCAGTTGAACTGATAAATACAAAATGATGTGGTCATTCTAGGTAATTCATCTTTTAGCTTCGGTGTAACCATTGGGCGCGTAGAAAATACTAATCGCAGTTCTCCGGCGTTAAAAGACTTTTGTATTGTCCTACGTAGTCTCTGAGTTAGTATTTCGCTAGCCGCATCCCCTCTGAATTGTAGACGCATGAACAAGGATTTCTTCTTCACTGTTTGTATTTCGCCTTCGTGACCATATATTTAATTATAAACTTTCTAGGGTAGCCGTTCTCCCTGAGAGTATTATGCAAGGTGGTAAGCTCTTGTTCGACTATATCAGCAGAACATATAGTGCGAATACGGTAGCTAAGGTTTTTGATCAAATTTCGTTTGTACTGTAGAGGTACAAAGCTCAGGAAATTCGTATACTGCCCAGTCCAAGTACTTTTTCTGTTTATATTCCTTTTTAGCGATCCATCCACTTTCCTAGTCAAGAGAACATCCAAAAAGGCTATTCGGCCATCATTCTCTTCTTCAGATGTAAACTGAATGGCTGGATGCACTTCATTAAATCGTCTAAGAACCTCTTGCGGCGAAGTATTATCTTTACAGAGGATGAACGTGTCATCCACGTATCTACAGTAAAATGTGAAGTTCTGAATAATCTTTTTCAGTGGACCATTTTCTAGTTTGGCTATATTGTTAACAATTCACGATGGAGTGGTAAAAGGGAAATTAAGTAAAGCCACAATTATGAAAAATATTTCTGGTTACATAAAATGCTTTATATATAAAAACGTGATTATCATTTATGGCTATATGAATGTTTCATATTCAATAATCAGGTCCGAAAATCAACTTCAACTCAATTATAATGAACAGAACAAACTAATCTACACTTTCAATATCGTCCAGGGTTGTTGTTCTCAATATCGTGTTATTTTTTTATATTTTAATTTCAACATTTCTTTAAAATCAGTTCGTACCTTGCAATGTTATTTGCTTTTAATTTTGAGCTTTCGTATTCACGGTTAAGATGAATGCTGATTTGTTCATCTATAATTCCAACCAAAGACAAATAGGTAGGAAAATATATCCAGACATGTGAGTATTTAGACAATGTAGAAGAGAACAATCGACTACTGAATAACATAAATATGTTTATTTCTGGATAACTGTAGGTAATTTATTACCCAATGTCCTTTTATTACAAATTGCTAAGCACGGATAAGCGGGAATCTTATGTAGTATGCAAAAGCAGTTACAAAACGTGCATCGAATAAAATCTCTTAATAGGTTGTTAATGAAGAAAATTGAGTGGGGTATTTGTTAACTGTCTCCACAACTAAAGTGACCAATAATATTTTACTTCAAGCACCCAGCACTCTGACTCAGCTTGAATTTGACCTACCTACCGCATTATTGTATGGCTGTTCTCTAATGTTGTTTGATATATATAGTTATACTATACTTTTCTTCTGATTCACTATTAACTTGATGTTCTCGTATCAGTTATATTTGTTTTAGAAACAGATGAATTATTGAAGATCGAGGTTTACTTGTTTTAGCTGTAGTTCTTACTCCTAGACTGATTCAACAGCTTGAGAGAGGTGATTGTTAAAGAACCTATGGGCGAAATAACTTTTACTGTGGTTAATAATTAATTGTTACCGGAAACAAAAGAGGGGATGGTAAACATGTGCATAACAAACGCCTCAACAAATAAAAGCTGATCACATTAAACAAAATCCATCAATTTTTTTCACTAAGAGACTTTATTTTTCCTTTCAGAATTTTCGATTATTACTTGGTCTCGCAACTTCCTTCAGTGCATCGTTAAGATTCGTATAGTTTCGTAATTTGTAATATAAATATTTCTGTTGAAGAGTTCTAGCTTAAGTAATCAGTATGGTGTATTTTGTATTCTCCCCATTCGTAGTTTGTCGTGCAACAAATTACAATAACTAGGTTGCTAGATACCTTTCGAAACACATTAGTCTCATATGTTTTCGTTACAGTCAATGGCTTCATATATGTCACCAACTGCTTGTAAGTCAGTGTTAAATAAAGAAATTCATCAGTCGATGTAATTAACAATGTACATACTGAATTCCTAACGAAAGCTAGAAAGTAATCATTTATATAAACATACGATCGCATGAAACTAGACTTTAAATATGTTCGAGATTTATATGTTTGGAAAGTACGTCAAATCTAGCAATGGGATTTCTTGGGCAAGATTTTAGAATCTCATTGAATATATGTGTCCTGTCTCTGAAACTCCACACTAAGGACGTGATCAACACGGTTAGCGAATCCTGTATTTTGAAGTTCGTGAGTAAATTTCCGTAGTTTCGTTGGTGAGCGTATAAAACAAATTCGAAATCGTACTGAACACCTGTGCATCGAATTGAATTCGACAGTTCTTTGAGTGTTGTTGAAGATGATTTTAAGGTTCAAGTAGCTCGACATAGTTAAGCTAAAAATCGTAGACAGGGTTTTTAATGTTACTGAAACTATTCTTAGCGAGTACTACATGATTTAGATATTTCATAAATCGATCTAATGATGGAAACAAACCATACTGTTACCAGTTGTGATCAGAGCATATCAATAAGAGACTGCTGATAACTGTATCGCTCTTGTATCTAGTCTTTTTTGGGCTCACAATTCTTGCAGCTTATAAAACCTTTCGAACTTGGTTACAAAATGAAAGTGCCGAGACTGTATTTATGGAAGATCTTGTTAGGAGTAACATAAAGATGTGCTAGACATGATATACAATCAGCACTATAGACCATACTGAAGTCCGTTAATTGCTTAAAAAAAGAAAGATTGAGGGAAGATTATTCTATCTTGAAAGCATCTAATAAATTGATTAGAACTTAAAAACTCAAACAATCCATGAACGCTTTAATAAGTTGATGAAACCTAAATTAACTTCACCGAATGGATAGAAAACCTAGTACATATTTACAGTTTGTGATTTCACGTTCATATGTTCTTAGATTTCAAAATATTTTATCATTCTATTAATTTTAGATTGGGGTAATGAACCGATCGATGGTAGACCACCATTCAAGCCTGGAAGCACTGGATGACCGTTTCGTTCTGGGTTAGAATACCACGAGCGGGATCGTGGGTGCGAACTGCTGAGGGGTCCTACAATAGGACGAAATGGCCGTCTAGTGCTTTCAGGTTTCAATGGTGGTCTAACATTGATCGGTTCATGATCTCAATCTAAAAGTTAATAGTTCTCCACAACCCCTGTACTAATCATTCTATTAATAACAATTTCAATAGTTGAAATCATGAATCAACTAAAGCTAGACCACCATAGAAAACCTAGGAGCACTGAACGGCCGTTTCGTCCTAGTATGGGACTCCCCAGCAATGCGCATCCACGACCCCCTACCCACGAGATTCGAATCCGGGACCTATCAGTCTCGTGCGCGAGCGCTTAACCATTAAACCACTGAGCCGGCATCCAACGGTGTTACTGTCTAACTTCAACCAATCCACAAAATTATGCCACCGTACACCATTGTCTTCAGTGAGCTGATATCTCACAACAGACCTAGTTGAACTCTACTGGTCCTATACTAGAACGAAACGGCTATCCAGTGCTTCTAGGTTTTCCATGGTGGTCTAACTTCAATTGAATCATAATTACAATTACTAGAATTACCTAAACTCTCCATAAAAATCTTTCTAATAATAAAAATTTATATATTTTTATTATAAATTAACTTACTTAAATGAAAGCATCGGTGAAAATATCATACCTAATTTAATTTCTGTTATTTCTAAATCATCCAATTTTTTAATTTGAAATAATTTAATTATTAATGAATTAGTTAAAATTTTATTTAAATCAATTAATTTAATTAATTGTTCATTAGTTTTTTTAATAATTGGTTTTATTATCCATTCTAAATTATTGATTTTTATATTATCCCATATTGAATATTGATTACATAATGATAATAATGATTCATTAATTTTATTATTAAATATTTTTTCATGAAATAACTTTTTATCTTCTTCTGATTGTATAATTTGTATTTCAATATCTTTTATATTTTCATTATGTGTTAAATGACTTTCTGTATATATAAATGTATTTAATAATCTTAGTGTTATGATAAAATATGATTTTGATCGTACAGTTCCATTAATAATTATTGATGATGTAGTATTATTATTATTATGATATGGATTATATGATATAGAAAATTCTTTAGAAGATGGATATGATAATGATTTCATTTCAGGAATACCCTTAAAAAAAGAAAGTAATTATATTTCATTGAAATCATTAGTTCATTGAAGCTAGACCAACATGGAAAACCTGGAATCACTGGATGGCCGTTTCGCCCTAGTTTGGGACTTCCCAGCAGTGCGCATCCACGATCCTGCACCCCGCGGGATTCGAACCAAGGATCTATCAGTCTCGCGCCAGGCGTTTAACCAACTAGACCACTAAGCCGGCATCCAATGGTGTTAATGTCTGACCTCAACCAATCCACGAAATTGCGTGACCATCTTCCATTGTACTGAGGTAGACACCTGTTTCTACCCGACACGGATTAGCTCCATTGGTCACGTGATAGCATTACACTCGATAGATTCGGGTCATACATCAGTTATGTTATCTGAATATGCTAAACAATTGACTGGAACATTGAAATAACACAAACTTTCAATTACAAATACATTCTTCCTTTTTGAACTCATTCTTTTATCTTGTTTATTTATTTTCTTCATTTTATGCATGCTGTGACATTTTTGATTCATAGCACATACAAAAATTATATGTAGTCTTAATATTCACCGACCGAAGACAATATATAATGAATGAAATATCCTCTTCTGACTTACGTATATACACAATCTGTTATCTTAACACTTTTCGTTTCACACCACGTGTCTGTAACACGCTGATGTAAATACCTACTTTAAACATTGTTAACGTTGATCGGATGATCTGTTGAGTATACAGTAAACCAGAGAACCATGTATCTATTTATATTCGATAATCTTGTTGTTTGATTATATTTTGCTTAAAAAAGCTTGGACCAGATTGCCAGGTGAAACGTTGAATTTACTTCAAATTCTTTCGCTGAGATTTTACAAATACATTCCACCTCTTTAATGTCTCACATCAACTCGGCTCCCAAATACTGCGAAACTATTTAATCAAATTTAAACGAAAGTTCTTATTTATGTGTAGTTAGGGTTAGTTTGAAGATAATTTTCGTCGTACAAGTTGACATATTTACTAGATAATCATATTGATTAAGACTCTAGCTCTGATTTGAAGTTAGAAATATGTACCACTTTATTCTAACTCAATAATTTGAAGATATTGTTCTCTTAGATAATGGTAGGTTGTAAGTTTGATCCTATATAGTAGCAGGAAATCACTGTGATGAGATGAATAAACTCTAAGGTTGTAAAATCGTTCGGTATTTTTTTTCTAGTTAAGTTCAATTTTAATAAGTTATTTTCAAAGAATGCTGATAAAAAAGTGCGATTCGTGGAGCTTAGCTATTACTCGCTAATAATTCAAGGAAGTTAATGGATGATCGGATTGATTATCAACTCTGTGAAGTACGAAAGGCTAAGGATTAAAGATACATACTGCATAATGAGATGTGATATTGTGATTATAAAACTTTGTAGATAAAAATAATGAATGAGTGTAGAGTTTGATTATTGGATGAAAGATATATTCAATCAGTAATTCGGTAATTGGAAGATTTAAAAAATGGAAATTACGGTAAAATTACTTTTCAAGTAATTTATAATATCAGAAGGGGTTTTGTGGAGATTCTAGAAATTTCAATATTTGAAATCATCAGTCAGTTGAAGCTAGATCACCACTTAGAAGCACTGAACGGCCGTTTCGTCCTAGTGTGGGACTCCTCAGCAGTGCGCATCCACGGTCCCGCCCTCCCCCCGCGAGGTTCGAATAATAACTTAAATAACAAACAAAATATTCAAGATGTTTTTTGTAAATCAAGCATTACGTGATTATTATGCGTTTATCCAGATTACTAAAGTAGCTTATTGATAATTAATGTATTGTATGCTAAAATACTTGATTCTCTCTTAATTTTATTATCAACAATTTTATTCAGTCTTTCTCAAATTTAATTGTCATATTTTTGAATATATTCCTTATTGTTACAATTATAAAACACAAATAGTTCTGCTTATTAAAATTATAGAAATTGTGTACATTCATTATAACTTACTTTAATTGGAATTAGCCAACGTACAGAAGAAGATGATGATGACTTTATTGATTTACTTGATTTACATTTACCAGAATTTGACTTATGCATAATAACTGTGCAAAGTGCTTCATGTTCTCTCATTTCCAGCGGAGCGAATGATATAGGTATATCAAAAACTGTTTTACTTGACAGACGTATATTTCTATTAGAGAAAGAGAGAGGATAATGGAACACTAATGGATTTAAAACAGTTAACATCTTATTCATATATAGTATGTTAAGGTTTTATATCTCCGTAATAGTAATTCTTACTAATTCACTGATTCATTAATTATTCTGGGGTATAATTATAGCGATTGAACACTCAGGTGCGGAATAACAATTTACTGTTGAATGCAGGATTACAGAGTGCTTTGGTAAAATATGAAAACCATACATTACGTACTTCATTTGCACATCTTTCATCAATTGTCTCTTACAAACTTAATCATTTCTTCACTCCTGTTTTTATTACAATTACTCTCTGTTTATATTCTTGTTCTCTTCAGTTAGATCTTCTCAACCTTCAACTACCAGGGATTCCATTCTGATTAGTGTTACATACTACTTGTCCGTTGACATAAGTAACATACACCACATAATTAGTTTTTGTTAATTGATTCATTTCAATTTTTTATTAATCCAACCAAACTATCATTATCACTGTGTATATATCACTAGTTTGAATACATAGAAATCACTTTTAACGCGAAATTATCAAGTGATTTGTTTTAAACCTGATAGCTTTGAAACAATCTGTTTTCCTTTTTGAATAAACAAAACAGTAGTGATCATTTTCCTGAAACTAATGAATTTAAGTATATTGAACTTTGATAATTCCACTTTTAGAGAAATTACTGAAATAAGTTTTTCTCTAACTCAGCGTCCTTTTAGCAGTTTTAAATGTCAACTTATTTTAGAACAGTTAAGTTTACGAGTTATATAATTATGCTACAGTTTTACTATTCAACCATCAAATTTAGAGAATTTGAATGTTAGGACGAATAAACGTAATTGTTCGTGATACTTGGCCATGTGATAACACAATCATTCAAATCCGATCTTTCAACAGAGAATCAGATATAAACCAGAACAAGAGTTTATTAACAGACAATATACATCAACCGATGAGTGGAATACAAGATAGTCTCTAATATTTAGTGTAGTTGAATACATGTCTTCAACTATCGAAGCATGGTGCACTATGACTGGGCATATGAATAACATTACCGAAATTATCTACGTGAACTACACATTGCAATCATTTCATGTATCGACTTAGTAGAATTTTCTGACTGTCTTCTGCAAATTTAGTTGTCCTACGCAAAAAATGTTTGTAAAATGGTAAAGTTTACAGTTACGCTTAAGCTAATGATAATTATGAGATTTAGTAGCCATTGTAAGTCAGATGCATGAAAACAATCAAAAGTAATATAAGAAAGCTAGTATTTTATTAAAAATACTTAAAAACAGTCAACGAATAGGTTATTATATCACAGAGTTATAAAGGGAACAGTTTCAAGATAATACTAACTTTTGTAAAGCAAATTGCATCGCATTGTTAAATGAAATTCAAATTAATACATGTTTACATTCACCTAAACTTGATGAGATATCGAGTTTTATCTGTTTAAACTGGTAGAAATGATAGTTTACCCATAGTTTGTGAGGGATCTCTGTTATATTTGGTCGTCGCTGATTGTTGTGCCGGAAAAAACGCTGATCACTTATACTCGGAATGAGGGACCTCGGCAATTCCCACGACGCGAAAGTAAGAACACAAGACTGGTATAAGTGAAGATGTATTAGCCCAAACACTATGACAACGACGAATCGAATATAGTCTAAAATACACTGGTTTATATATTGATTGTATACCCATTTTGATTAATAATTAGGATTACATCACATACTCAGTTATAACAAATCACTTACTGAGCATAGTTCATGTCAAGTGAATGCAAGAATATCGTATACAGGAGAAAATATTATACTGGGAAAACAATCAAATACTACACTGAATGATCCTCATGTTGAATCAAAACGGATGTAATGTTGAACATAACTCATAATGAGTAATTCAATCGAAAATTGACTTTTTTTTCCATCATATCAAGCAATAATTAATCTACTGGCTATAACTCGGGTCCTAACAATCTCGATGCTCAATTTTACAGAAAGTGTTCTGTAATCTTTAAGGTTTGATTGTTATTCACAGGCATAAGTCAGATAACACACCTAAACAGAATCATATTTAACACGTGACTGTTAGGTATTTTGGCCAGATCACACAACATAGGGAAAAAGTTGTTTTTTGAAATCACATTTTATTTCTCTCAATGATCTATTAAACATACAGTTATCATGATATGACAACTGAATGTGTTGTCCTAATATATTCATTTTGGAGCGGCAGTATAATATTTTAGCTAACTAACATACAGTAACATGCTTTCAGTTTCATTTCTTAATGTTCAAATAACATTAATTTAGATCTTGAAAGTGGATAGTTTAACAGAGGGAGCGTTTTCATTGATAACAATAATAGATTTACATGAAATTTCCAGAATGTAGTACAGTATGGAAGTAAAATATAAAAAAAATTAGAATGGTATTGAATCCATGTCCCCGTATTACTTTTACTTAAAGAAAAAACGGTGAACCACTACAATTTCTATGACGCAAAGTCAGCACACGAAAGACTCTTTCTTTACTCCAAAACACGAGAACCCTAATCGAAAATACACTCGTTTATGTAGTGATTTCTAAACTTGATTGTTAATTGAAAAAAGAAACAAAGAAAATCACATTAAAAATGAAATCAATCTTAGGTTGAGTAAATTATCACACCGAAAGTAGAACAAACATTATTATGAGCAGTTATCAAACAGAATTAAAGAAGGGAAGTGATGTTCAGCAACAGTCAAACGCCTTTTTTTACTCCGACATATCATATAGTCAAACTGTAATCAAACGAGTTTGGGAAATGTTCATATTTTAGAAGGACATTAATGAAATTAGTGTATTAGGTGATGCTATACAGCTCCTACAATATTCAGGTTTGTATTCTTTTATATGTACTTTTGATTGTATACAAGACTATTTTGTGCTGGTTTTTAAGGTATACTCATTTTTCTGCAAACCTTGGTTAGCGAAATGTTTGATTAGAAATCTAATTGTATCGTACTTAGTCTTTCAAACTGGTAAGTATCCAATAAGACATCCTCATTATATATTTCTTAATGAAAGATAGTGTTGAGTAGAAATTAATTCGTTATAGCGTTTATCAACTGTATGTAATAATCAGAGCCAAACTATGACAGTTCTAGACATATTTCATTTACAAGTAAGGTGTAACTATCTGATCATTCAGTTATTCACAAAATCTAAAACTTTTTCAGATTTGTTTATCTCGTACCGCTTGTCTTACTTTAGACTCACTTATCATCAATCGTAATTTGTTAATCACTTTTTATTCAATTACAAATTCGATGTCATCAAGAAACTTCCATCAAAATAAACCTATTAATTACTCGTGTATAGATCATAAACTAAATGTTTTATTCCATACAACTAATCATCAAGTCATTCACAATATAATAAGTAACTTGTCACTTAAGATAAACTGCACCGAAGATATTTTTAATTACCCTTAAAACGAAATGAATCTTATTTTATAAACAGTTTAGTTTAATCACTAAGTACTATCATAGAAAACTATGTCAAGTTATGAAAACTATATTTGAAATAATCTCGGTGATTGAAATATAAAATAATTCCAATGTTTCGTCCAGCAAACGTGTCTGGACTTCTTCAGGGTAATAATCATAATCAAAATCATCAAAGAAATACATAACGTTTTAACAATCAAATCTATGCTGTGTTAATCCAATCATACAGTTTATGTGGAAGAAACATTCAGACAATTGAATGTAAGGTTGAAGGAACACAAACAGTATTTGAAAAATGTTCTCAAATCCTCAGTCAACCTAAAGAAACTTGAGAATAAGTCTGTGATAGCGTTACATACGTTGGAAAAAGGACACAAAACCAATTTCGAAGGGACCAAAATACTTCAGAAAGGTTTGAACACTCAGAAAGTAAGACATAACAGAAGCGGAAATTCATTAGCCCCACGGCAATTTTTTTTTAAACCCTCCCACCCACCCTTTTTAAAATGTTTTTTCAACCCAAAATTGTAATATTTTTCATCCCGTTTCGTCCAATGAAATGGCTAGTTTTAAAGTTCGTTTTTAATTTGTTAGTTATGTTTTGTCGGATTGTTATAAAACATCAGTACTTGTCGACGAAGTACATTTTAATCATCATTATGAAGGAGAGTAACGTGCCTAGTACAAGCGCTGTTGTTTCTCACGTAACAGAAATGGAGGAAGTCTTTTTGACAACCTTGTTTCTCGTTGCGTTCCCATCGGTTGAAGCGTTGAAGTCCGCTATCACAAATTATGAAAGATCAACTTACTGTCATTATGTAGTTCGAGATTCGCATATATATATGAGCGAATAAGAACAGCCTGAACCGAAAGTGTGGTATTCAACTATCTACTACTTGACAAATATTCGTTGACGAGTAATTGGACCCTTTCTTTATTCAGCCTGTTTATTTTACATGCATCGTTATTTTGACTGAAATTAATGTGAATTATTTCTAGCAATACCATTTTGATTTGATGATTCTCATCTTTCCTTGCACTTCAATGTATCAGAAACAATTTTTTTCAACCTTCAATTTACACTTTTATTTTTCCTTCATATAACACTGAATATCATTCATTGGTAACTCAATCTTACACATACATGTACACACAATTCGTTCAGTCATTTATTTTCACATAGTGAACTTTCCACATATTTCGCGTTTAAATTACTCACGTTATCCTATTCACTAAAAATCAACATTCAAATATTATTGGATTAGCACAGTGTAGATTTGATCTGATTTGATTGTTAAACCCTATATATTTTTTGGTGATTTTGATTATTATTATTATTATTACCCTGAAGAAGTCCAGACACGTTTACTGGACGAAACGTTGGAATTATTTCAAATTTCAATCACCGAGATTATTTCAAATATAATTTTCACATATAATGACTTCTCTATACTCAGGGCCAATTATTGTCAAACTATTCGTTCTAATTTTAACGAATATTCGTATATGTCAACTCGGTTTTCAAGTGATGACTTTATATAACAATTTAAGTCTTCACTCTTTTTAATGGTCATCGAAGACAACCTTTGATTGAATATTACACTTGTCACCAACGATAGATGAAAAGCAGTAAATATAACTTTATTCTATGACACATTAGTTAAACCTGACCTTAATATTGAAAAATGCAACTATATGATGAGTTAGCAGTGTGGGTCTTATGAAGATTGTTGAATGTTATTGTGATTAAGAAATAACCTGTGTTAGACAATCACTGAAAACATTGGATAGCCAGATAGCCGTTTGTCCTAGTATGAGACATACACTGTCGGGTAGTCTCATTTTAGGATAAAACATATGTCTAGGGTTCTCGGGTTTTGAATGGTTCTTTAACTTGGGCCAGTTCATATTCTAAATAGAATGAGTTATTGATTATTTTAGTATACAAATTCATCATTTATTTAGATTTATTTGAGACTAATAATTATCGCATATGTGATATACATAAACTAAAAGAATCAAATACTTTCTCACTTTTTCTCTTTTATTAAAAGTTGAAAAGCTGAATAAATATTTGTATTGCCTGGATTCGTTGATAAACTCTTACTATACGGTTGATCATTTTCATCACAATTACATTCATTTGGTTCCATTAGTTGATCAATGAACTCTTCATTGTTATTGTTATGATTATCAACTGAAGATGAGTTGATTGATTTATTGTCCGACTGATTTTTAAGTATAGAATTACGTGTATCTTCCAAATGCTTGAATAGACCAGATAAAGTGGTTTCACATAAACTTATATCCAATACAGTGTCATATTTGAACGGATTTGTAATTGGCACTATTAATGTGGTGGCTGAACCAATCATAACTGATACACTGACAGGATCTCTTGGTTGTGGTGCAACACCATTACCATGCAAATTAAAACACCATTCTGTTAACTAAATATTATAAAGAAAAAGAATATTGAAAAATTGACCAAAGAATTATCCACAGAGAAACAAAATCAGACAGATACCTATTTTTTATAATCAGAATTAAAGCAAAATTCTTTTTGCGGGATAATTTCTTCGAGGTCCTATCATGGTGAGTAGGTCAGTGGAATAATAGCCGTAGCAAATTTAGAAATAAAGTCAGATCATGAGGTGTATTTTATAAATGACTACACCTTTAGAGTTGCTGCTATCTTACTGGCTGAAATCTCTCGATACTAGTAGTAAGGTTTACGAAGTATGAAACCAACTCTAAAACACCGAAAACTATCATAACAAAGTTTTATGTGACTGGTTTCAAGCTCCTGTATGGTAGGCCCTACGAGCACATTTCTATGTTAATCAAACTACCAAAAATATTCCAGTCTTCTAGTCACCTTCTCAAAGAAAAAGTCTAATTTTGACGGCACTGATGGTCTAGAAGTGACAATGATCCGAATATCCCTAGCAGTAATCCAGTTCACCATATCAGCCTTTCTCCTTGCCCAGATTTTTATATCTGAAATTATTGTAATACAAGGGTTTGAACTTACGAAATACTACAACTGGTTTCTTCAGACAACATCCCAAACTACAGGTTATACAGAAGATTTCAAAGTCTCATAACACAGGAAACAGCTGTGTCTATCTACATGACCTCATCTAACCGGTTTGGTAAACTAACTTATACCATCTTTTGGGAATCTAGATACTAAGGTAAATTTTCGTTGTCTTACAAGCGTAGGCGTAGGGCTAAGTTTCAAATCAGAACTTGATTTTAATCTACCGTTTCTTGAGTTCTGTTTCATTTAATGGGACAGTTAGAATTCGGCGTTGTTTATACTTCCTTTCTGAAGCAAAATGTTTTTCATTGAAAGTTATTCAAGATCTTACAAAGTTCTAGGCTTTCATATCTAGTTAGTGTGGCAGTCTTCTTCAGATCCCATGCAATTGCTTTAAGTAGAAAAAGATACTTATTATGGCCCTGTAATATCTAAGGTCAGATAATTGGGACTGTTTGTTTAATCTATGCCCTGATACCTATTTAGCAAATCGGAACAACAGGCACAAAGAGAGAGAAATACTTTAATCTAGCAAGCTCCAACATAGATAGATCAAGTCTTCAGTTATTCATGGAGAGATTTATTAAGAGATTATGGTTCTTTCTTGATCAAATTAGAACTTCAATCATAACTTAGTGGGAGTTCATCTGAATCTTCGATTTATTAATCTCATAATGGCAATTTATCTCGGAAATACAAATGTCAATGCTATATTTAATAAGCTAACGAGATCTTTAGTGCAGTATGAAGAGGATTTTCATTTTAAGATAGCATAGAATGATGTCCAGTTCGATACAGTAACATTCATTGATAACATTCGGCTAAAAATAAGGAAACGCTAGTGTGGAGGTTTCAAACTAGCTTTGAGTTTAATAATTTCCTTATCAATCATGTACCTAATTTATAACTGATGAATATACTAAGAATTCTGTATATATAGTGATCTGTTAAGTACTTGGATACAGCCGGCAGGAAATCTTAGACATAAGTCCCATTATTGTTTCCACTCTTCAACAAAGAATGTTTATAATCTTCAGGGAACTGATGCCATCTATAAGATTCAAATCGGAGTCATTCAGCTTCTGAGTCTGAAGCGTAATCACTGAACTATTTGTTCCATGACTTAACTGCTGTAGTACCCATGTACTTGCACTTTGTTGATCGCTGTATGGCAACCAAAGTTATTTTTATCTGGTTTTTAGTACTGACAACGTTCTGTTGATCTGGTTGCATTATGGCCACTACTTTAAGCGACTTGACATCATATGCTCTATGATTTGATGTTTGGCCACATTGCAATTGAATTGACAAAATGCTTGATAAACATGAACTTGTTTACAACGCAGTGATTGATTAATATACAAACTAAAACGAATACCAGATTTTTTTGAAGAAAAAAATGTAAGTCGAACTTAAAAGTGATTTCATTGAACATACTTTTTCTGAATAAAACACAATTGATCCTTCATGTTCCTCTTTACCAATAGCACATGGAGTGAATTTCAATCCAAGATATAATTTAGATTTTGGTTTTAATTTAATTATTCTTTCTGTAGTATGTAAACCGGTACTTCGATTTGTTAATAACATACGTGAAGAATTATTTTCCATTTCATTTATATCTAATATATCATTATCAGAATATTGACATAATGTTGACATCTGTAAGTGCGAATGATGTTGTTCATCTAATTCTGTAGTTATTGATGGTGATAAACAAGCAAGTTGTTTAGCTGATGTTGATAATTGTAATTTGAAAACATCTGAATTAAATATTTTTGGTTTTAAAATGTACAGCTCTTCTGTTGGATTATCTAATAATATTTTGGTGATTTTTGAGCTATAAAATTTTAATAAAATAAAACAAACAATACTTTGAGTAAATTTAATAAGTCATAATTCAGTGTAGGTAAAGTTAATTTTGACACAACACATTAATTCAATACAGGTTTATACAATCAACTTAAAGGGGTTTTATAGAAATTTTAAAAATTTCAATAGTTGAAATCATGAGTCAATTGAAGCTAGACCACCATGGAAAGCCTGGAAGTACTGGACGGCCGTTTCGTCCTAGTATGGGACTCCTCAGCAGTGCGCATCTACGATCCCGCACCCCGTGACATTCGAACCCAGGACCTATCAGTCTTGCGCCAGACGCTTAACCAACTAGACCACTGAGCTGGCCGGCAGCCAACGGTGTTAATGTCTAACGTCAACCACTTCATGAAGTTGCGCCACCGTACGCCATTGTCTTCAGTGAGTTGATATCTCACAACAGACTTGGTTTGAATCCCACAGGGTATGGGACCGTGGATGCGCACTGCTGAGGAGTCCCATACTAGGACGAAACGGCCGTCCAGTGTTTCCAGGTTTTCCATGGTGGTCTGGCTTCAACTGACTCATGATTTCAATCAGTGAAATTTCATTTTTATTGTTATATAATTATTTTTCAGAATAAAACGATAGAAGTTACTCTATTATAGATTGAAGGTCCTGGGTTCCAGTCCCGTATGTGGGACTATGGATGCGCACTGATGATGAGTCCCATACTAGGACAAAACAACTATCCCGTGCCTCCATATTTTGAGTATTGATTTAACATTAGTCAGTCTATGATCTCAAAAAATTAAATAGAAATACTTTTATTACGTTCTTTGTTGTTTTTTTCTCATTAATAGGTACGTGCATTCAAATATTACTAAATGGTGTAGACCAAAAACTTAGAGTTTATATATTTATGTGATAATGGTGTTTGGTTATAGAGATGAACTGGTGAAAGATGCTTTATCTGAATGTGAATATTAAACATATCCTCAACTTAGAATTTCAGTATAATACTTAGTGAGTTTTATTGTTATGTATAACTCCATGAGCTGATTATGACTGACGAAATATGTATCCTTGATAACTTCATTTAAACTCTTGAGACATTATTACAACATAGTAGTCAGAATTTCATACGATTAGCATTGTGATTGTTACAACTCATGGAAGGGCCCACCGGCATTCTCCGTCGAACTCTGTCCTAGGCCATAACATCGACTAAAATTTATTGAGTTTTATAAACATTGAAAACTTATCAGTTGTTTTATTTTTATTCAAAACCTATAAACTGATATCATCCAAGAAGTTATAAACCATTTGCAAGATAAGAATGGTGACTGATATTTACGAAATTATGTAGTAAATAAATCATTAGAATAGCTATGTAACATAGTAAACATGCAAAAAATAATAGAGTAATGATTATTTATTTCGAATTGATTACCTTCCTAATTCAGCTTCTATAATTGGTACGTTGACAGCTTCTGGTTTGATGGCTTTTATTATTAATTCAATCCAAAATTCCCCACAGTTTGGATTGTAAAAAATGACACTGGATAAAAAATAAATAGAATAATACATTGAGACAAACGGTTGTTTTGTTTCTGTAAATTGTATCTTATTAGTAATGATCAATTGTTGATACGTTGAGAATAATTACACATCTTACAAATAGTCATAAGAATTCACATTTTTCACATTTTAATACAGAAGAGTAATAACCGAATGATCTTAATCAGTATGAAAGTTGAGCGAGCAGTGAAGAATATGGAACCCTGAAAGTTATTCTTTGTAAATTCAATACATGTATAAATTAACGTGTATATATGTAACTGATTTGTGGTGTTTTCATATTGTCCCAATTCTATATGTTTATTTGACTTATACTACTGGTAAAATATATAGTAACATTTATTATTACAGTAAATTATTTATAAACTCGTTATTTAGATTTATGTCATAAATATCCTGGTTCGACACATATTGAGATTTGTTATTTGTGATGAATTATAGTCTTTTAATTTATCTAATTAGTTAAATTGGTTTTGAAGTCTAAACTAAGAAAGATATTCAACTAACTTTCTAGTATTTGAACTGGTAGATTAAGAATAAGTGAGTATTTCGAACGGGCAATCGAAAGTTAGAATATTCAGTAGCTGTTTTAGTGAACTTATATTTTGTGCATGTAAGCAAAAATCTATAGTATTATGATCTTAACTATCAGAAGAAGCTGTCCTGAAATTTAGTGTTTTAAATTGTTCAGTGTTTAGATCATTGATAATTAGAACACTTTGTTGACATTTGAAAACAATTGTTCAAGTACTGATAAACTGATGAACTTACGTTGAACTACTAGTTCCAATAATAGATGGAATACAATTCAGTTGATAAATTGATGAAAGTTTTCCAGAATTGTCAACAGAAGTTACACAATGTGTTTTCGGACCAATTAAACATTTATCTTCAATAATTACATCAAATTCAATTGTTTGACTATTTTTAAATAATTCTGATTGTATAGTAAATGGCAATTCAACTGTTTTGGAACTAAGACATGGACAGATAATTTCAATTTGTTTAATAGGTGGGCCTTTAAACAAAATAAAAATAATGAGCATGATTAATTGATTATTGTTTTATAGTGATAAGCTTGATGATACAAACTAGACAACTAAGATTGGAAATATCACATGAACAAACAAACTTTGTCTCTATTTTACCTTAATCGAAAACTGCTGTCAGGAATTTAGTTTCTAAACAGAACCAACTGTTTTTACTATATAGAAAAATGTATCCACTAATCATTCTAGTTTCACGACAATCTCAGTCATTCAGCTACAGCGTAGGACCAGGCACATATATGCATCGGTTCAAGTTCCCATATCTCATTAGCAAAACATGATGAACACCGAATTCATAGAAGTAGTTAATTCAATATTGGTAACATATAAAAGAAAGAATTCATATAAGGATATAATACAGGAATAAGGAATTAGTTGGTAGAAAGAAAGATATAAAGCAATTATAATCTCAAAGTTTAAGGGAAGACAGAGAGTGTATACACCGACGCAACTGTGATCGATTCTGAGCCGCGTCACGCAGAGTCTCTAACCAATGGTTACGATAGTCACGCGGACCCCAACCAAGTAGTCTACATCTACCAACATGGCTCAAAATAGAAGTTAGTGAATTCAGGGACTGGTGGCACGTTTTGGTTTAGTGCCCCCTAACATTCTTCCAATCATCCCCAACACACCAATCTAATTGGTAATTCATATGAAACTACATCATACTCATCTTATTTGTAGCCATAAAAGTGATAATGAATTTCAACTTAATTAATGTCATCATTATGATAGAAATTATTTTATATACAAAACTTCACTTCATAAATCAAGTTATACAGGATAATTTATACTGTTGTGCAATGTATAATACGTTCATTTTCTGATTAGTCACCAATAATAAGTTATTTTCGTATTTTGTTATTAGACTATCAGTAATTCTTGTAATATTTGATACATTAGGTTGATAGTAGTTTACACTAACTTCAGACCAGTTTTATTCTTATGAAAGTATTATACCATTCATTAGTAATGCTTATATGTAAATATTATTAATTATGATTAACTGAAGAGAACGTAACCACATTAAAAAAGAATATGAAAATAATGTGCTAATTTTAAAATTTGATAATACTTATTGTAAAGCATGAAGGTTTTAAGTTTAATCACTGGTGTAATTGTGGATGAGAACTACTGAGGATGAGAATGTTACTGAATGTTCCCTAGTTTTAAATAATTATCCGGTTTGAATATGTTAGAGATGTAAGCTATCTTAAGCAAAATGAGTTTCTGTAGTCCTTTTATTAATACATTATTATAAAAACTCTGTTAATCTATTAGTGATAATTCTGTTGAAAAGATCAATTTCTCCGGAAGGATAAACATATCAGAGGAAAAGTATGAAAGAAAATGAGTAGAAAATTTAATTTGATAGGCTTATTTCAGTGGAGATCAGAGGTTATTACAACTTCAGCTGAATTATGAATGGTTTATGTTTTATGTTCTTTTCAGATCGTCTTTATAGCACACTGAAATATCTGTTAACACTGATGACTTCAACATGTTTAACATGTTACATTAACCGTTTACTTTATGATTTTTTTTTGAAATCACTGGCTGTTAGACATAAATGTTAACTAAATATATTGTGATGTTTTTTATAATCATTATCATAGCCAAATAGCATTCAATGATCTTGGTTTTCAATAATATTTTTAACTTGGGTTGATCCTTATTGAGAAACTTTTTTTTAAATTTTTAGTCTGATTCAGATACAACTTTAAACAGAAAGAGAATGTGAAGGTGATTTTCTTTATGAGTCGATAGCAGATAGGGCTTCATTAACAATAAGACTGAAGAACTGTTTCACTTTGTATTAGGGAGTTATAAACTTGTACAAGATCAAACTTGGAGATTCATATTCATATGATGAGCAGTTGATCTATAAATCATCTAATCGAATTATAATGGTCTATATTTTCATCTCTACAACAAACTACATTTCTTTGTCATTGTGTTAAAAATTAACTTCAAATAATACAAAAGTATCTGATTTATTACCAATCAAGGTGTTATATCCCGATAAGAATAATGAATGGTAACTTTTGGGATCCGTTTATGGACCAATACTATGAGTATATTTTTATCGTATAATTGTTATGTAACTAAACTGTCCATATTCATGTCCCTCTTATTATAAGCTTTAATTTGACACATAGACTATTACTATACGATTTACCATTCTTGAGTTATGGCCTGTCTATTAATTACTATCTCCCTTATTCACAGCCATTTTGGGTCAAATATTGTACATATGTTATTTTCTATTTTATGGTACGTTGTGGTCTGTTTGATTGGTATATAAGCCCCGTATGTTTGAAATAAATGATTCATACTGCAGAGGCTGAGATTGGTGTTCTGGACTCAACTGGTTGGGATAGACAAGGAAGCAAGGCCAATCAGGACTCTAGGCTGATCACACGTGTTTATGTGTCACTGGTTCAATCGATAATTCGCTGCTCTCTAATTGGCGGTATTGTTGCGTCATCCAACATACAGGGCACACAGGTTCACAAGTTATAACACAAGGTATGTAAATATTTAAAGCGAGTTTCTAATTTATTCGTTAACTCATCATAAAAATAATCAATTACCTGGTTTAATATTAATTTCTACTTCATACCAAAGTCGATAAACTGGATTCGAATTTTCATCCAATTCACTTATTGTTTTTGATGCTTCACTAGTTTGATTAACCTTTGGTGACATTTCTTCATCATTTTCATCATCACTATCCGAACTGAGTAAACCAAAGTAGAATAACATAATAATAAGAAGGAAGGAAATAATTTACAAACTAATTAATCATCTGTTATCAGTAACCACTGTGATACACCTTAGGTTTTAGAGTTGATCTAATCCTATAGATCGAATTGTAATATGGTCTCTGCACTGAATAACTTGACACTACAATCAGTCATTCCTAAGTTAAGAAGAATGTGTTAAGTATGTGCGTCGGTTCAAGTTTCTACTCTAAATTATCACACCGAAATAAAATCATCAAGATAAATCCCAGAGTAGTATAAGTAGTAACAGCATCAGTAGTGGCAGAAAACATATAAAATGTGATTAGACAAAAGAATGTAGGTTCGTAGATTAGAAGAATATAAAATAATTTTGGAACTCAAAATCTCAGGAATGACAAATAGTAAACGAAGCTCCCTTAGTTGCTGTACATCTTATTAAATTTTAGCTAGTTTGAAATAATTTTGCAGGGATTCATGGATTTAGATATCGTGTTAATTAGTATGCATCGCATCTGTGATACTAGGTGATATGAGTTTTTTAATTAACAGGGAGTATCAGTCCTTTCAAGATTTCGGACATATGTTACTGAAGGGTACAAGTGGCAAGAAACCTATATTCAGAGTTTTTTATCGATTGTTTTACACAGCAATTAATTGAGAATTGAACGAAAATATTTAAATGGTATTTGTAGGATTTCTTATTCCAATGAGTTATTCAAAATGGCTTGTTTTCATTAAAGCCTTGGAACTTACTTATTCCTCGGAGTATCTGCAACAAACACTATAACACCGCGAAAAGATCCTCGTCTTGACACAGAAACTTGAAATTTACATTCATCGGTGCGACCAGACATAACTTCAATACGATTAATATATTTCTGATTGTTTGGTATCCATTCAATAAGACCCTTAGGTAAATTTGTTTGCAGTCGGAAACACTGCATTATTGAAGTTGAGTTGGGAACTTTAAGCGTGAAAGTTTGTAAATGTGATTGTTTCGAAACTTTGCATATTTCATCATTTATATCACAAGTATTAATTGTAAATTCGAGATTAATTTTTCCAAGTGATAGTGGTTTCAATACAATCCCATTTAAGTGATATTCTAATTGACTTCCATCAGTTATATTTCGAAGAACAAGTCTAGTCTGTTAATAGGATGAAAAATGAAATGTTTACTACAAAGCAGAATGATTTTATGAAGAATACTTACTGTTCAAAGACAGTTTTTCTATGAAAGTTGGAGGACCATTGGAAACCAAAATTATTTGGTTTTAGTTTAAGGACCCATCATCGATATGAATTACTAAACAAGACGAAAGAAATTCGAAATCTTCTAGCCTTGGAGAAAGTATTCCACTGTAGGACTAACCTGTTAGAACTTAGAGGTCTACAGTTTAAGTTTCATTCAACTTTCACCGTAGCATGATCTTTACCTAGTGTTGTCTATAAGTTATTTTCATATTCCATACTTGGTTTTTTCACAGATAATGGCTTCTCAATATAGTGTTGGGAATGTATGTAGAAGCTAGTTATTGGCAAGTAAATCAACATTTATAAGTTCATTGGCTTTGAGGATATTTTGCATTCTTTGAAGAGGTCGTCTATCGACTTCAAAAGAAATTATTGATTGCATAATCCAGGTTAGCTTTCTTTGGTAAACTCACTTATTTACATATATTATTGTATTCTATTTCAGTGCCTTCATTTAAACCTAATCTACCTTTACTGAGTTAAACAAACCAAAATGTGTAGGTAATTGAAACAAAAACCTGTAGGTAAGTATCTGGTGGTTAATGTTTACACTTAAGCCAGACATTAGTTAAAAATAGCATCTTACACAATAGATAGCATAGAATAAAGCAAGCAGTTTAATGAATGTAGCTTTTAGTTCTGCTTAATTCTATTTGTATAAGTTCTCATCGTGAAAGCAAAGAAGACAATATGATGGGGACGTTTTAAGGATAAGTGTTAATAATGTCTTGGTTTTTGCCTGACTAAAATGAAGATAGTGAGCTTTATAAGGAACAATGTTATTCCAGACATCATTAGGAAAGAGTAAATAAGTAACTCAGTAAATTGGTTATACTTATTGGTTATAGCAGTTCATTTTATTGACACTGCAAATTGTGTTCATACGTTAAATTACTGACTAATTAATCCCTAGAGCTACCTATTTTGATTTGTTCAGATCAAACCATTGGTCAATGTATGTAAAATATATCAAACATCTATGCGTTCGGATATAGTTGTGATTCATGTTTCGAGTCAAATAAATCTTTGTCTATCATCTTTGATTTCTCTCTTGAATTGAGCTACAGCAGTGTCTTTGTTCAGTTATATCAAGTGAAAACTGGGATAAATTTGAAATATTTCTCTGACGATTGACCCAGTAAAGTTAGTGCTCGAGTTACAGCAGAAACGACTTAGAAACTGGCATCAGACGTTAACCGCGATATTGACCACAAAGTTCTTTCAGTCTTCAATTGGTAATATTTTAACAAAAGCGAATCATGTTTTAAAGTCAGTTTTCAATTCGACTCCAATCTCAGTGCTTGATACAGTAGAAAGGAAGATTTATTTAAGATTTAATTAGGTGAACACCTAGTGGTTTCATAGTTCGTGCTCTCCTCCGAGAGTTGATGTCAAGTGAAGTTATCAATTGATGCAGTTTCGTCTTATCGAAAACTTGCGTTGATATTACTTTCATAGAAAGGCTTTTGACGACCACCTGTTAATTTTCGTTGTTTGCTACCCATGAGTGAATTCCTTACATCTGTATTAGAGCCATTCCCACTTGATATCTTTGACCATTACTGATAGTCTAAAAATATTTAAAGACCACTCATCACGAAAAGTTTTCATGCAATTTATCCGTGTTACTTCGTATTTTGATTTCTTAGGACATAAGAGACTTAGGAATTTAAAGTTCATTGGATTTAATTATTGAGTCTTTGAGAACATAATACAGAAATCTTTCATTTAAATCCTATTTCAAACCGCTATGTATTAGGTAAATTATGAGTAAAGTCAGGTGTATTTATAAGATAAGTATAAACGAGCAGTAACTTGCTTGACTTTCGGCTTCTCTTCTAGGTAAATATGTTATAGAATATTGAACTGTTGTATTCGATGGGACATTTATGATGGATGGCCCAGTAAACCATATTGGATCACCAATAAACTGTGAAGATAGTTCCCAATCATATGCTGTTTTATTGACAATCGGTATTGGTTGAGTAATTGGATGATTTAGTGGTGATGTGAAAGTTAAAACCATTTTTTCATTACCAGGTAAAGCTACACATTCAATACGATAGAGTCGTATATCATCTGGACCTTGAATTACCAGTTTAGCTGAAGTTAAACCGGGTTTATCAGCAAAGATTTTGAGAGGAAGAGGAAATGTTTCATCGGAATCTGTAAGTAGAAATAAGAGATCATTAATTTTAGTGTTTCTTAAACTGTTGTTTCATTTTAACAAATGTAGGACTGAAAAACAACCGAATTTCATCCCCAATTTAAATATCGCCATGTTTATTCTGCTTTAACAACAATTGTACATTTATAGTGTAATATTCATTTTTTTCTTGGTAAAATGATGTTTTCGGTTTAATTTTACAGACGAGTGTTAGAAAAATACCTTGTAGTACCGAAAGTATATTGAGGAAAGATAGGCCTGAAATCCCCTCAAAATACTGATAATTAACAGAAGTCTCAAGCTTATTAAATGTCTAATTATCAGATGGATAACTAGATTAGTTAAATTCTATTTACGAATAAATAGTCCCTCTGATAAATTTAGATAATGCAAGGAGACGATATAGTTTATCAAACGATAGGATATGAATGAGGACAATACATTTAGAACAGCCTAATAGCACATTTAATTGTTAAAATTATTGGACGGGTAACAAAAATGAAAATAGACAATCTATAACATAAGTAAACATAGGTTTAATAAAAGTACAAATTATTTTTGAGGACGTGAGCTTTCGTCTGGCTAAAGTTTCAACAAACTTAAGTATTTTCACTAGACAACTTTTAAACAAAACTACAAATGTTGAGTTGAAAATAATCTTATTACCTTATATAAACTGTGTGAGATACTGAGTATTGATATCCCAGATAACTCGATTTGCGGAAACATATGATGATGTGATGGAAATTATCTCTCGATTATGAAGAAATATCAGTATAGGGTTGTGGAGATTGTTTAGTTTCCCTAAAATCATGAACCGATCAATGCTAGACCACCATTCAAAACATGGAAGTATTGGACGGCCAATTCATCTAAGCACCATACTCCTATTCAGTGTGCAACCACAACTCAGAACATAGGAATCAAACCAAGGACCTTCAGTTTCGTGTGAAAATGCTCAACTTGTAAACTACTGAGTATGCATTTGACAGTATTAATGTCTAACTTTGATCAATGCACAATATTGCGCGATCATTCACCATTGTCTTCGGTGGCCAACTGCCCTACACCTGACACGGTTAAACTTCACTGGTCACGGGTGCTCGCTAGAAAATATCTTCCAAAAACTACTTGAACTAATAATAATCACTTGTTTACTAGTGATCTGATTCCATATGTATTTTCAAAGTCCTGCTAAGAGATTATGATGTGTGAACTGAACCAAGTAATAGGTGATCTCGAGTGAGTTTCGCATAATCTTGCTTAATAACTTTATTCAGTTGAATATGCGAAACATTGTACTTCGACTCAATAGTTAGGAAGTACTGTGTTCTCTGTAAAACACTTAGATCACGAGTCCGAATCCATTTTTACGGTTGTAGAGAAACACTACTGGAGTATACAAACTCAAAGCGAAACAACTGTTCATTGCTTTCTTATTTTTAGCAGTCTATTTACTATTTTCAGTATGTTGAGACAACCCTCAATCTTAATTCCATTTACGTTGTAAAGGAGGACGGTTTTTTTTCTGAAAGTTTGATTCTTTTGATGTGCAATCCTACTAATTATTGAAAGTATCTGATGACTTAGATACCGATGATACAAATTTGGTTAGAGTATATTCAAGATCAGATGAGAATATTTGTATGGTTACAAGCAAATTTGTATGCAGCATGTAAGCAAGTGTATTAGGATGTAATTTGAAATAGAATAGAAATCAATCAATAGCAAATTAAACAAGGTACATTTTCAAAGTTTATGGTAAATATCTAAGCTTACATAAAACAAGGTTTCCATATGACGAACAAAGTATTTAAATGAGAAGTATTGTATGGTATAGGCAAAACTATAACTTATGCACAAACCAATCAAGTATAAGATAACAGGTCTCGGATTTCGGCGCGAAATTCACTCATCCATTTGGATAAATAGAGTTTTGACATTATAGCTGATGTCAGTTCATGATGAAAACCCTAAATCTAATTTCTAACCTTAATCATCAACTATAAATCATAATTTCAATTCCTCACACAAGTTCATAATCCTCATTTAGTCCTGTTTATTAATTGGACACTCTCAAGGTCATTCTAGCGTTGCTCAAAGGTTGTCCATAAATTATAGTCTCACCAAACAGAGTAATTTTATTTAGAAAACGATAGTAGATTCAAACTGTTCAAACCAGTTCAATTTTAAACAACAACAAAATGAAATTTACATCATGAATATTACCAGTCAAATAAGAATATTTCATTATTATTAATACACTTTCTTACCTAAATCCACAGATATTGGCACATGTATTTTGGGTGGGACTTTGATCATATTTGAATCAATTTCTACACTATATATCAGATATCGAGATATATGTAATCTTTTCTAAGAATATTTAAAAAACAAAATAAGGGGAAAACCTGATATAAGTGAGAGTTAAATGAAAACATATTTATTATTGAAATTAAATGAAATACAAAATGGGCATTATATTTATACATATTACTCATAAGTACTAACGACTCTGAAAAAAAAAACTATCCGTTGCATAACAGGTATAAAGTAGTAACAATTATTCTGAAAATGATTCAAGTCAAATAAAATGAATTTGCTTTATCACGACAAAGAAAATTAAACTGTCAATTACAGTTTGTTTATGGTATTACGAAACACTAATCACTAATGGTTGGAAAATTGTCAATTATAATCAATAGAGAGTATAGAGAAATTGCATGTTATTCCAAGCTTCCATGTTACATTACTATGACAAGAGAATGAAAAGCAAAAAAAAGTCTAAAGGATACATTAGTAATGATAATGAGAAAGAATAAACATTTAGAATTTGATGCGATACGAGAGGTATATATAAATCAAACCGATTTACCCAGAATTTACTTCATTAATCTTTTTTTACCTAGTTCATATAACTTTATATATTACAGAACATTTAAGTGAACACTGAATATGATTAAAACTTATATTACTAAGTTTTTCATCTTAAATTAATCATAGATAAACCGAGTATTGTGGTGTATGTGCTACTTATATCGGCATAAGTAGTATCTAACGCTAGTTATGAATAGATTATCCAGCAGCAGAAGTTAGAGCAGATCGAGAAGAAAAGAACGGGAACAGAAAGCAATCGGCATGAAAGTGAAGGAACAGTCAAGTCTAAGACAATTGATTGACATTTTGCATATTAAGTATTTACTGTATGATTTTTACTAAGAAATTCTGTAATTTTGTGTTCAAATATATTCTATTTCCACAATTGATTGATCACTGGGTGGTGATCAGTGTCATGTGTGTCAAGTCCTTAAAAGTGCAGATCGAATGCTATCGACCAAGTTGCAATGTGGCCACTTGTCTAGGTGACTCGACACTGCGCGCACTATGTTGAGATTAGATAGTGGTTGGAGGTAGTCGACAGGAAACCCTGGACCCGGGTTTCGTGCTACTTTACACTAATCAGCAAGGTGTACCTGTAATCTTGAGGGAACTGGTGCTCCCCGAAGGATTCGATCCCGTGTCACCTAGCTTCACAGAGACGTTACCACTGAGCCATCTGGGCCGCGACCGACCTTCTGTAGTACTGAGATGTAGTCACGATAGTTGAGATCATGAGTCGATTGAAGCTAGACCACCTAGAAAACGTGGAAGCACTGGAAAGCTGTTTCCTCCTACTGTGGAATTCTTCAGCAGTGCGCATTCACGACCCCGCCTCCCGGGGTTCGAACCCAGGACTTATTAGTCTCGAGCTCGACTCATGATCTCAACTATTGAAATTACTACAATGCCCACAAGTCTCCTGATACTAAAAAATATTTTGAAAACTGTTGTAGAAAATACCTGAAGTTTTAACTTTTTCTCCGATGAATTTTGATCAAAATTATGTAATATTAATCTCTTATTAGCCAACTCAAGTAATTCATCTGATTCAAGTGTATTTGCTAGTTGACGACGCTTTAATTCTGATGGTGCAAGTCGAATATGAATAGCATTTAACAGTGCTGTCCGACGTAAATCATTTTTTACTGGTAACCATAATGTTTCTTTTATTTCACAGTTTATTGGACATCGGAAATATATAACATTTGGATCACCTGATCGTCCAAAAGCTTTAAAACAAAAGTATGAAACAGTTTGATAGATTATTAGTATTATTTCAACGTACTACTAAAAATAAACTATTTTTCCTTCAATGAAACTAATGTAAGGTCGAGAAGTGGGGTAAATTTCTTTAATAACTCAGTCAGTCACTGGTTATCAACAACACTGAACATAGGAGAAAATAGGAATTGATTCAAGTTGCTAAACTTTTCATTATCATACCTATTGAGGATGCTAGATCCCTAGAACTTACTTAGTAAATGTCTTATTTTTGTAATTTTATTTTAAAAAACTGAAATTCTTGTTTTTGCGCCAAAAGCGCCCATTTTCATCTTCATATCATATTTACCACATGGTAGGACCTTAAATGTCATTGGTTCGTTGTTCCTTTTGATATGCAATCCTGTAACGCTTCTCAAAGACATTCTTAAACCCTAGATATACGCTTGAGTTGTGCTTATTGTTGTTGTTCGTGCTTCTGAATGCTTGTAGGATAAATCTTCCCACTTCTGAATCTGGACTTCTCTTTCTAGTTAGCGGGGCTGAAACGCATCGAAATAGTTTATCTGATCACTGTCACTGAGTTTTCGTTCCGTTCTCAGATTAAGGTGACCTCGTAATGCCTTTAAACATAGCAATATTAAGAAGACAGTAACATGGTTAAATGCAAAGAATTTAAAATCACAATTCCACTGATAGTTAGTTTTCATTCATAACAGGTTTGTGTATTGCAAGGAAGCTAGTAATTAGATCACTCACTCACCCACTCTCAAAGCAATTAACACCTGATTGTTAGGCTTAATTCTTGAGCAATATTATTGAGAAGATTAAACTACATGTATTGGACTATAAAAGTGAAATTTCATGGTCAAAAAGTTAAGTTTCTTGACTACAGGGAATTGTAATAAAATTTCTGATAAATAATTATTCTAATAAATATTATTTCACACAATGTAATTTTCATTACTATTTAATGTAATGTACTTACAAGCAGCTGCAACAGCAGATTTAATACGGTAACCCCTTTCTTTTTGTTCAGTATATGGTAATAAACTTGGTTGTGGTAATTGAGCAATACCTTTTAACAGGATAACAAATTCACCAATTTTTTCATTTGATAATAATAAACAACATTCTCTTGTACCCCATCCTAATGGCAAATAAATAATTGATAATTCTTTGATATTTTGTTTTTCATCAGTTGTTTGTTGTTGCTTTTGCCTAATTTTCACTTTGTTATCTGATTGTTTTATAACATGTGAATCTGTCCAATTATCATTGGTAGTTCCACATAGATTAATGGTATTTTCACGACAATGAAATGATTGATATTGATTTCTTTGATAGTATTCTGAAATAGTTAAAATGATTATCAGAATTATAACCAACATATTAAGTTGATGTTGTTACATGTTGAATTTTTGTAAACAGTTGGAAGGATGGTTTAGACCTAGATCTAGTGTCAGTCAATACTGATTATCAAGATTTACTTGCAGTCTTGAGGAGGCTAATGCTTTGCGTTAAGATTGGAACAGATCAAATGGAATCACTCGCTACTAAATGGTAGATTAGTTCTAGGGAAGACCATTTGCTGTGTAAACAGTTGAGTTTAATTTTATCACTCACTATGACACTAAGTATTAATATAGGACTAAATAGTATGAATAATGTCAATTCTTTCAAAATTGTAGATGCATTATGCTGACTAGTTCCACGTATAAAGAAATCCGGATTTCGACCTATGTATCGATTGTCAGACGAATTGTATGGAAATGCTGAGCCAGTTAACACAGCAATCGTACGAGAGATTGACTGCTACTAACTGACAAATGAGTGAATTTCTTAGCAAACTGTTGGCGAATATTTTATCGAAAGATTTGATAATTCAAGACTGCTTCAAATAGCAGATTGTCATACAGCATATTTATGCATGTGTATGTATTTAGACTTCCATGAATAATCTGCAGACTAATGTGTTTTATTGTTATTTGGTCGAGGGTGTTTTGTGTAGAATTACACAAAACACCAATTTAGCTCTATCGAATCTGATTTATGATGAATCAAATAGATTCATTTGACGGATTATATTTGTATCAGTCATACGATTATGTGCTCTCAATGTGCTTGGTTAGACAGTGGCACAGACGAACAAGAAGTATATAATATCCCTTCATTTTATTGTGTTACGTTCTATCCTTCTGACTCTTTTATAAGTCATTCCTAATGAAAAAATTTCACTGAGAAGACTTGATCTTTTTATTCCTACTTCATGAGTCAATCATCTATCAAATCCTACATTATTTTATCATGCCAACATCGAATTCTATCCAAAACCCTTGACTCTCAGGTTACATAGATGAGTACGATAGCATTCAACTTTTTAAACAGTATTGCAAAAATGATTGTGTATTTCTTACAAAAATACTGGAGATCCTCACTGAGAAAATTAGAACGATACACATAAGCGAACCATATTGTTTCCACTTAAATTATAATCAGGGATTATTGTAGTACATTTGAGTATTCATACGGGTTTATGAAAATATTATTACGGTCAGGTCAATTAGTGAATCACTGGTCAAAATAACAGACTCCATGATAATAAATAATGAATAAAAGGGACAAATTGATAGTACGAAGATAGGTGTACTAGTAGTGAATAACAAAGTTCTGATCAGCAGTTCAACATAAAAATTAGGTCATACTCGAATAAACAAACTTTTAAATAATAGTCACAAAAATTTATAGAAATTTGAATTGAGTAAACAATCGGATAGTGAAAAATAACAGAAATATAGGATGTGAAAAAATCAGTAGTCGGTTAGTAACAACGTAGAACTTCGTACGTACATAAATCATTTCAAGTTGCCATACCACATCAACACAGATACAATTCTCGATTCAAATTCCATAGTGGTAGAGGTAGTAAAAGTATAAGTAATAATCTGAAAGATTTGGTTTTGAAGATGTTATTCAAGGAGTGCAATCCAGTGAAATAATTTCGGAAAAAGAAAAAAGGACATGAATTCAGAAAATTAGAATTCGGGGTAACACAAAGAGTGGATGCACGTGCATCATTGCAAACAATTTTGAGCTATGTCATTCAAGGTCTCTAACCATCGGTTGCTATCATCTCGCGGTCCCCAACCAGGTAGTCTACACCTACCAACATGGCTCAGTCCACTTGCCAGTGTCTTCATGGATTTGTGCCATATTTTGGTCTGGTCGCTCCTAGCTTTCTTCCAATCTACTTCTACACCATGAAACATCGCTTGTCGGGGCAGTCGGTGGTTGGACATACCTAACACGTTTCCCAGTCATCTCAACTGATGAAGTTTCACTAGGTCATCAATTGATTTGCCATCCTTACCTAGTACCCGTTTCCTAACAACTACATTACTTCCTCGGTGGTCCCAGGATATACGAGCAATATTTCGAAGACATCTATGATCGAATACTAGTAACCTACGAATATCATTTACTCTTACCGGCCATGTTTTACTGCCATAAAGTAGGACAGAAAGAACTGCTGCGCAGTAAACTCGTCCTTTGGTTAGTAGACAGATATCTCGCCTACACCATAAATGACGCAAGTCGGCAAAAGCTAGTCGAGCCTTTATTAAGTCACATCCAGCCAAGTGACGGATAAGGGCGTCACAAGGTTTTCTTGAATACATTGGCTACGATTGTGGATTCCTATTCCTATTGCTTCCATAGGAGACGTGAACAAAACACATTAGGAAACAATAAAGGTTTATGACAGATCACTCGAAATGACTTAATATTATTTCCAATATGACCACAGTCAACCGAGTGTGCTAAGATAGCGCTACATATTATCTTCGTCTGGCCCTTTCCAAACTAAACTTGGAGACGCTCACTCACTCCATAGTTAAGTTACTTGGTAGTATGCCCAATGTATCTTATCAGTCTTCTAATAGATGTCAAGTTCATGATAATGAAGTATTCTCAATAAAAAATGAACTCACCTTTCATGATTTCTGGTGGTAATTGACTATTATCTGATGATGATTGATCCAGTGAGCTTTCTGTCGCAGAATATGTTTCAGTAGATAACAAATTACCTGAAGTAAATTCTTTTTTCTTTCCATTTAAACCTTGTGTTTGGCATAGTGCATCGAATAAATCATTACAACTTTCAATTATTTTAATATTAAATGTACCACTTAATTTGTATGGATTTATAATTGGTATTTTAAATTCTGCCATTTGGTAACAAGGTGATTTAATGATTTTAGTTGGCTAGCAAAGAAAATACGTAAAGGAAAAGAATAGAAAGAGAATTTTAATATTTTGTCTTTCGGAGTTAAAAACAAAATGTTTTGTTGAATAAAAAAAAGGAAATACAATAAATGATTAACGTTTTTATTTACAGAATGCTTTATATATTACCCAATTAATAATTATGCTCGTGGATTGGTTGAAGTTAGACATTAACACCGTTGGATGCCGGGCAGCTCAGTGATCTGGAGGTTAGGCGTTCGTGCGCGAGACCGGTAGGTTCGGGGTTCGAATCACGCGGGGCAGGATCGTGGGTGCGCACTGATGAGGAGTCCCGTACTAGGACGGGATGGCCGTCCAGTGCTTCCAGGTTTTCCATGGTGGTCTAACTTCAATTGACTCATGAATGCAACTATTAAATTACGTTGATTTTCATCACGAGTTAGTGAGTTGAGGAACTAATGAATATAACGTAACACAATATAGACTTAATAAATTGTAATAAGTTGCGAAGTATTAGCACTGTAGGGTGAATAAAATCATATTATTTGAGGGATAAGAAAACTAAATCCATGACGTTAGTATGATTTACAAATTTGTTACCGAGTTATTCCGAGTCATATCACGCAGTGTCCAACCACTGATGTGGCTCACAGTCCAGACAATTAGTTTGCATCAACCTACATGACTTAGACCGATAGCTAGTAACTCCATAAACTAGTGTTACTTTTTGTATTGGTCGCTCTTAGTTTTTTTCCGATGTACTTCCACTCAAATAACCATTTTCAGTTGAGGTAGGAGGTGGTTAGGTATACGTAAAACATCCAATTACTTGAGGTTAGTTGACAGGAACGATTTTTTGATAGTTCATGATCATCTTCTAGGGTGTTGGAAAGGAACGGGTGTTTATGATTTCCTTAAAGATAACTAACTGTATGATCTGAATATGTTGTATTCTTAAAGTTTTGTGTCATTCATCTCATAACTGCAATTACTCTATCGGACAAGTGTATTTGTAATTATTTGGAAAACCAATGTTTCAGTGATCTTTTTATTCAACTCTATTGTAAACAAACTAATGAACGTACAACGTAAAATAAAGTAATGTAATTGGTAGAAAGAAAATACAGATATCTCAATCACTTACTAATGTATCAAGTCCACCTACAATTCCAGAAAGTATGAATGATACAGTTTTACCTTGTAATTCATTTTGACGTTGTGAAACTGCTAAAAATACAGCTTCTGTTAATTTAAGAAAACGTGATCTACAATGAGTTAGTAAAGAAAAGTAATAATACCTTTGTAAAAATGTATAAAATGGTGGAATTATTCATACGAATGAAATTATTAGATTATGTGAGATAAATCTGGCTTCTTAAAGATCATAGCTAACAAACTTATTGAATCAGTTATCAGTCTATCAATCACTGGAGTTTAGCATACGAGAACTAGATGTTATAATTAATGAGTTACTATATTCAAAGACAATAGGTATGTGTTATAAATATAAATTCAAGTCGAGCAAAAAATAACAAATGTGGCAGAATAAACTGGATTTACTTTACTTCGTGCATAGAACCTAGACATAATAGTATTATTCATTAGAAATCAGTGTATATAGTTTATATAATAATATCAGAAATGTTCTCATTGATAAGGATTGATAAAACGGTAACAAATATGAAAGAAATATCAAAGGTATTCAAATGGCAGAATGTTTATATGATAAGTAATATGAAAATTCTAGAAGAAAAGATTGATATTCAACGATTCGTAATAATAGCAACAACAATAAATGAATTGATTATCAGATAAAATTGAATGAGGTATGGATAAAACTCAAGAAGGTATGGAAATAAAGAAAAAATAGGTACATATCATGTGCTCACTAGTGACTGGCTTCAAGATGGATTTCCTGGTGTTCTAGTGAGAAGCCGTGGCAGGTGGAGTTCAATAGTGTCTGTCGTGAGACTGTTACTCACTGAAAACAATGGTGGGTAGTCGCGCAATATCGCGGATTGGTTGAAGTCAGACATTAACACAGTTGGATGCCGGGTCAGTAGTCTGGAGTTTGAATCCCACGTGCTGGTTTGTGGATGTGCACTGCTGAGGAGTCCCGTACTAGGAAGAAACGGCCATCTAGTATCCCCACATTCTCAATGGCGGTCTAACATTGTTCCATTCATGATATCGATCTAAACCTAATAAATATCAGTCAGGACTTTAAAGAAATAATCTTTTTCAGTAGAAAACGTGGTATTTACATTATATGGTTAAGTAATAACTGATGTGATTTTTGTTTAGTTATATTAGTGCTAATCGGAAATAAGTGATATAGTCAATTCAAACCTTGAAGAAATGAACTGAAGGGTATAACTTCTTAACGATAGTGAATTCCCACAAAAAATGATGTTTCGAAACTATACCATATAAAGTGATACGGCATGTCGTGTCTAGTTAAGATGATATTCATATAGTTTTAAAAAGTAATTCCAGACGTAAACATGTTCAAATTAACTGATTTCAACGACTATGGTTCCAACCAATCTAAAAACTTATCTTGATTAGGAAAGTAGACTGCCAGATAATTCAAATTTATGCCACTAAAGAGTTGATTGTTGAAACAAATTACTAATAAATACTACTACTACTACTACTACTACTACTACTACCGCTACTTTGAGAGCATATGTAGGTCTGTATATGTGACATTCATTCATACAAGCAAACCTACTTATATTCAAGACATATTTGTAGTTTCCCTTTCTGTGGTATAATCATTTTCATTTCTTTAACATCATTATACAACTTGTCAGTATTATTAGTATCATTGAGCTTAATGTAATTATCACTCGTTGAACATTTTAATTCCTTAACATCCAATTTCTTTGAATTTGTTTTATTGTTTTCGCGTTTTGTAATTTTATTCGATGTGTTTATAATAGAACAGTTGAAATCATTTGCGTTTGGACCAATTATTACACAATAATATGTTAACATTTGAGAACTTGTATTGGTAAATAATAATTGACGTTTAGTTGTAGAATTTAAAAGACCTTGAAATCGACAAAAGAAGGTAAACGGTAAAGTAAATTTCATGGAATTATTTCAATAGGATGTTCTTTCTTTTAGAAACTTTTTTGATATTTTCTTGTAGAAGAGAGAATAGGATATTCTGAAAAAATTACTAATCAAAAATATTAGTCATCGGTATAGGGTTGTGGAGATTATTGAGTTTAGATTGATATCACGAATAGATCAATGTTAAACCACCATTGAAAACCTGGAAGCATTGGACGGCCGTTTCATCCTAGTATGGGACTACGTGGCAGTGAACATCTACGATCCCACACATAGGACTGGAACCCAGGATCTTTGGATGCTCACTGACGAGGAGTCCCATATTGGGACGAAACGGCTGTCCAGTACTTCCATGTTTTCAATGGTGGTCATTTGTAAAGGTTTGAATCTTTTATTCTCAATGTTAAGAACTTCAAATGGTCAGTCTATTTTGGCCTGTATGGATCCTGAGAGGACTACCTCTATTATCCCATTAAATCACAATTATTTTGAAGCGGAGCTCGATAGTGTTTTGTAGTGGAATCCAGGGCTTATGTATAATCTTATTTAAGTCCAGGTGTGGAGATCGACACTAGAGTGCGGGTACGTTCAGCTGGCGAGGCCAGGATAGGACGAAATCTGTATCCTGGTCATTAGTGCTAGCGACTACCAAACTATGATTCTTTTAAAACCTTGTTCAATAATATATATGTATATATATATATTATTGAACAAGGTTTTAAAAGAATCATAGTTTGGTAGTCGCTAGCACTAATAACCAGGATATAGATTTCGTCCTATATATATATATGTATATAGTAACAAGCATGGGTTTTAGCTAATTTATTCCTACCTGTAAAATTTATTGTTTGTCTCGGTAAATAATCCGGCAACTGACAAAATAAATGTAAACATAATAACGCCATACCGAATGGATGTGGACTTGTTATATCACATGGACTCAAATCAAATTCAAAATGGATCATTCTTAGTGCTTGAACTAAAATAATCGCGTTATGAAAACACTGTTCTTCTGAATTAGGTTGTGTGTATATTTTGGAGAAGTAATTAAGGATCTAAAATTATAACAGTAGTGCAAAGGCCATAAAATATTTTCACGCTTTTAAAAGTTAACGAAAAATTATTAAACATTAAATATCATTGAACTAAACTTGTTTGTATTTTGATCTTTCAATAAAAGGATTGGGTGAATGCATTTCTGTAATGATGACTGGAGGTGAATAATCACTATTTCGTGACCGTTATTCTCATCCTCAGCGAGTCAATTGTTAATTGATAGCTAGCCTATTGTTGTATTATCTCAACTGAATGCTTCGTACATACAATCGGCTGATCACTGAGTAGTGACCAATGTCACGTTTTGTTAGTCTTTTAATGTTAGCCAAACTCTATTGATGAATTTGTAGTGTGATCACTGGTCTGAGTGAAATAATATTGGGTGTACTTTGCTGAGATGATGGGTAGCTTGAGGTATTCAACAGGACGAAGGTTTCGTACTGGCTTATACTCATTAGAAAGGATTACCCGAAATTTTGAGAAGGCTGATACCTTTGTTGAGATTTTAGAGTCTGTTCTGTAAGCGAAATTATCAATTTCATCACTTAATTTATTTTATTAATCTTTCAGAGTCTATCGGGTCTTCAGACCATTGGGACGTAATTCAATAGTTTACACGTCTAGCTCCAAACAGTTTACGTTATTGATTCAAGAAAGCCTGTATTATTCGCCCCTTGTTTTCAGTTGCTTGGTCAGATAAATGTATTTCTAGTCATATGAAATCTGAAGTTAAAAAACAAATATTTAGCTTTGGTAATAAAGCTTTCTACCTAGTCCCTGATATTTTCTCCCTTCATTTCTGGATGAGTCAGATGTTAGGAACTGGAAAACTAGTGAGATCAGACCACGGAAAAAATATTTTGTGAAATAATAATTTTACTAAACAAAAAACCTAAATTAATTAATTTCTATCAGCTTAGTGCTATAGTAAATCTAGTAATAGTTTATATATTTCCTTTGATTGATGGTCCATAACTTAATGTTCTTAGTGGTATATTGTTCTCGTGTAAAAATATGAGCAGTTAATGTTGTCTAACTTAACAACTACATAATTAATCCGTCCGTTTTAGAGAAAATAATGCCACCAAAACCATTCACCTGAGCTACAACTCTTCACTATTTCTCAAGTAAATGCGAATTAATCATGGTACGTACGTTAGTCAATAATAAGCCGATAATATTGTGATCAACTGTTAATTTGGTTCATCTTCCTAAAAATGTCAAAATATCAGTACTGTGAATCGTCGTATCACCATCAGTGTTAATAACAAGTTGAGATAATTATATATATATATATATATATATATATATATATATATATATATATATATATTGCATTAAACACTAAAACGGATAAAATGTACTATTACAATTGGAAAGTTTAGTTTATTGCAGTGGCAACCATGAGTGACATTATTCTAAAAGAAATACTCATCTACTTCTGGCAGGTGCGTCGTACGAGATTAAAACATTAAAACATGAATAATATATTTTTAATTTCCCGGTGAGTAGGAAATTTCCTGATGTCTCTTGACTCAGAGTAAGCATATAAGCAATATCTTACAATATCATTAGAAACGCAACAAAACGATGTGACTTACTGTTGAGTAATAGCTTAGATGAAATACCATGGATTGGTACCGTAGTTTTACCATCCCGCTATGGCACAAAAGAAGAACTCCAAAGAGTCTTAAGATAACACAGAATTGAAGCATCCTACAAAACAACTCATTCCCTTTAAGATGATTTGTCTCGTATGAAATATAAGATCCCCTATACATCATCACAGAACTGCATCTACAAATTAGGGTGTACCGATTGTGATGCCTTCTATATTGCAGAGTCATCTTGTGAAATCGTGAAATCTAGTCAAAGAATATCTTAGGTACACAAAAAAACCACCTAATAATCCTGTAGAACTTGAAAGGCTTTAAAGCGAATTGGAAGTAGCAGTGCCTCCCATCCTCAATAACCATCAAGTCGACATTATTCAAATGATGTAAAAAAGCCTTTCCAACTACAAAGAAAGGCGAGTAGCTGAAGCTTTCTCTATGTTTCTAAATCCTACTGCCCCTAATAGAAAAGAAGGCCTTGCTTGGGCTTGGACCATCTATCCGAGCTATCAATTCTGCTTCTACTCACATCTCACAATATTATCATACATACAAATTTAACTCCATCATTTTACATCACAAATGCCATATTTTTCACCTGTTTTTTTATTGATCTTACCAAATATTTTTGCTTCGTTCCTTGGTACTATTTAAACTTGGGTTTATTTAAGGATGGATGGTGACTAGCAGTGGAAACCAGAACACGCGTTTCGTCCTATTCGGGACTCGTCAGCTGGATGTACCTTCATCTCAGACTTGATATTTACTCTGGGACTCGAACCTAGTGCCATCCACTTCAAACACCACCATGTTATCCACTCAGCTACTGAGTCCTGATAGCCACATGCCTGTAAAATGGGGTGAAGCTTAAATTCATTTTGTATAGTTTACTTGAATCTCCCCATTGATGTTTAGGACTGAAATTGATCGGTCTATTATTGAGATATGTGCATCCTGTGAGGGTTGCCTCCACTGCTAGCCACCATCCATGTTTGCTGATAATGCTTGTGACTTAAGGCACTGTTGAGGTGGTCAGCACAGGATGCACATATGCCAATAAGAGATTGTTCAGTTACACTCCTAAACACCAATGGAAAGATTCAAGCAAACAATACCAAATGAATTTTGGGTTTATTTAATTCGTTTATTTATTCTCTGTAGAAGTTGCTTACACTAAGTCACGAAACGTCAGAAAGTTTCATTTTTCTACTCACTGAGACAAATATATTATTTTTATTAGTAAAATCTACCCAATGTTCAACTTAGTCAAAATTGAAACGTGCGGTTTCATACCAATCTTCGTATTAGAAGGGTCCTACATTATTTATTTTTTTATCGCATAATTTAAGTCCTTACTTTTGTATGCTAATCATCT